>NC_133899.1:7779898-8472245 GCF_964199755.1 Larus michahellis
CACAAAATACAGTTTTGAATTCAAAGCAACTCCTTGCATTTATCACATAATTCTTTGTGGCAGTCAGAACCCGGAAAGCTTATGTGGGGATCTTAAGACTCATCACTACTATTTGTACTAGAGCTGTGCTGGACACGCTGGCAAATCTGCATTTAAAGGGCTAATTTCCAGACTCACACAGGCTGTTAGGAGTCAAAATCCCTTTGGCTATGCCTGCATTGTGGGGTGCTGAGGCTTCTGTTGTTGTCCTCATCCCCATATATCCACTTTCTTCCCCAAAGAAGGGGAGGATGCAAGTTCCCAGCTTGCTTGCCACATGCATCCAAGCCCATCTTCACTAGGAAGAAGGACCTCCATGTATGCACTGCAACACATCCCTGCGCCACGGTGCAGACATGGTCGCTGTGAATCCGGTCTCGAGTTACCTCAGGTATCAGAGCAAAGATCTTTTGCAAACATACAGGCACTGCGCAGCACCTGCTGCTGCCCACCTCAGCATCGGGTGGCATTGAGAGTAATGTGTACTGAGGCCATACCTGCCCCTGGGAAGACAGGGCAAATAACAGGTAAGAGGTGGCATGAAAAACTGAAGGGACTTTTGCTCAAAGCTGTTGGCAGAGCTGAGAATTTTCCACTCTCTACAGGACTGGCCCTTAAAGCCTTTTCACTTTTATTAAGTGCAGACATACTGCAGAGATGCGAGACTTAGTTATCTACAGTGAAACTGGAAAGGGTTTTTCATTCTTCTTTTTTTTTTTCCTTTTCCTCCAGACAACCACAGTGGAATCAGTTTTATTCAGATTTGGCTGTAATTGGAGCGAGGCTCTCACTGAATCTAATTTCAGCTGGAACTAATTATAGGGGGAAAAGGTCATAAATGTAAGACGGCTGCATAACTATGTTGGAAGAATATTGACATCATATAGTATTAACTCTGCTCCTGTAAAGGCCATAAATACTTAGACTAAAAACAGCCATTAAGAGACAGAACAGAATGTACGTATTTCTTTTGATTAGAGGGGGAAAATGAGGGAGGAAAAATCTCTAAAGGGAGATTTAAAACCATACAATAAGGAAGTGCTGCACAAAGAAAAAATAATAAAAAAACCCATCAAGAAATAGAGCTCGACTGCTTCTGTTGAAATCCTGAGCCGCACTAGAAACAAACAGCACTGCTGCATCTGGACTAAGCTATTCAAAATCTGATAGGAAAAATTAGTTGCAGTAACAAAAACAGCCATACAAAATCACCAAGGCCGATAACCAAGCTGAAACCAGCAGCACTGATTCCACACAATCATACCATGTGCAAACACATCTTAAAGAAAATCCCTTATTACTTCTCCCCTAAGCCTTGGCCCGCTTGGGCCAAAATGGCTGCCAAGGCCGGCCTGAGGAGGGGCTGAGCAGAGCTGCACTCCAGCTGGGTGAGGAGGCCCTGTGCCCTCTGCGCTTTGGGTGCAGGCCGCCACTCCGACCACCCCAGCACACCTCTGTGCCAGGGCAACCCCTGTCCTGCCTTTTGGAGACTTCCAGCCCTTTTTGGTGAGCAGAGGAGACCACACCAGGCTCGGTCCCCACCCAGCGCTGAGGCACTTGGGCAGCCAGGGAGGGACTTGGCTTCGTTTCACCTCTCCTCACAACCTTCCTCAATGAGAAGGGAGGCAGGACGTGTGGCAGCCCAGCCCTCATGGAAACTGGATGGATTTGCTTCTCCTGAGGGCTTGGAGCCTTGGAGGATGGTCTCTGTGAGGAAACCCACAGGCAGACCCAGCCAGGCCTCCTCACAGGTAATCTTCTTAAATGTCTCATGGAATTTTCTGATGAATTTGATTAAATGAAGAACTTCAGCATTTTCTCTAGACATATGTTTTCTTGTAATCAACACAACACCAGTACAAGCAGAATGACATTACAAATGAGAGTAAATTATACATGCAGCCTAAATTTTGACCATAATACATTTCAATTAGTCAATGAAATGTCATTTAGACATAGCTGCACACTTACTCATCTTTCCGAAATTAAGTGCTGCTTTGCTACTTAGATTTACAGAGGTTCAATACCTAAACCAGTTACGTGGTCTGCTTCAGCCCCAAGGCTGAACTGTAGTGATGACCCAAGCCCAATTAACAAAGACAGAAGCCTGCTAGACATCTAAGCTGCATTGCAATGAGCCTTTGGAGATTCTGTAAGAAGCAGCTGAAAGTCATTTCTGAAACATCAACTGAAGTAAGTTAGTAATTAATTTTTCTCTCTTAGCAACCCCACAAAAGCATGGTACTATCAGGGTCTGAATCAGAACATTTTGCAGTCAGAGGGAGTCTCTCCATGGAGAGAGGAGCAGGAGCTGTCACAGGAGCAAAGGCTTACACTCAGACAGCACTTCATGTCACCTTATCCCCTCACTTCAGAGGGAAGCAAATTCCTACAAAAATTGATGGAGGTGCATTAAAGAGATCAAGCAACGAGGCTGCCTTTCACACAGTACAGTGTTTTCCTAACGGCGTTTATTGTTGCATCTGTATCGATGGAAAATCATGGTCCCTTTTGGGTCACTTGCCACCACTACATTCCTTCTATGATCCCTGATTTATGGCCTAATTAATGAGTATTTCTCAGTTGCCATCTATTACCATCAACTGATGTCACCTATGTTTTCTCTCTGCTGTGGCCACAAGAAAGTGAGTAACTTGTCCTTTTAACAGAACACATGTTTAATAAAGTGAAAGGGGACAATGATTAGCTTCTCAGAAGTACTCATGACAGATTCAGGACCAGATGATCATAAAATAAATGCTAGAAAAAGTGGAAAGTCAAGATCAAAGACTTCACCATGAAAAGGAAGAAGATATTTTTATCCATACTTCGCTCTCCAGTCATTATTCTACTTGCTGGAACATTAGTTCTTCAAATTGCTTTTAATTACATGGCCTAGAAATAAATATGCACCACTATTAGCATGCTCTCAGGTTGAATACAAGGGGTACTCACTTTCATTCCAGTCAAGGCAATATTCCAAAGTGATTTATACTCTCATTATAGGCTGTTGCCTTTCCTATGTAAATTTGTAATCAAATATTCTAAACAGGTGATGACAAATAATTCGGGTAACTACTGCTAGCAGCCAAAATCACAGCCACAGGAGCCACAGGACCTCAAAAGTCTAACAGGAGAATATAACGCACACATATGCACGAGCACATGAACACTCCACACACGTACATTTCCATGTTATTAAATCTTCTAACAACTTTTGAATACATGAACCCAACCTACATCAAACTGGTGACAAAATTTTTTTACTATGCTTAATTTAGCAAACTTCCCTCTCATTATATAAGCTATTAGGACAAAAGGAGCATTAATTAACTTACTGAATTTTTGATCAGATGTTGCAATGATAATTTATCATTTTAATAGTCTGTTCTAGAGTGGATTTTTTAGAAACGTTTCACGGAGTGAATCAACAAATTAATATAATAATTATTATAATCCTTTCACATGATTCAAATATTATTCATCACTGTGTTGTTTAAACACCCTTTCAGTGCAACAGTACAATGGACAAGCATCTTTCCTACACACAAAAGTCCTTTGCTGATATACCATCAATTAGTTCATGAATCATCCCTAAAAGTGGTGTTTAACATTTTGCTTTGTCATTTAATTTTTTTTTTCTCAAAATTTAGGAGATCAGGTTTAGCTTCCAAAGGATCTTCTAAAAACAGTATTTTAATTTCTGAGCAATATTTAATTTCTGAGCAAGTCACTTTTTGGTTGAGATTCCAGGAGTGGACATCCCCAGGCTGTTTGAAATGTGACGAGTACTTTACCTGGGTGGGAAAACTACAGAGAATCAGGCCGGCTAAGTTGTTCTCTCGCAGCCAGCCCCATTTTTCCACACCAAGCTAGTCTTAGAGCAAGGCGGAATTCAAGAACATTAAGATGCCAAACCCTGGAACGCTTATACTGAGCATATCTGGGCATTACAGGGTCCCACAGAAACAAAAAAGAAAGAAAGACATTGCCTTTTCTAATGGCACAGCACAATTTGTACAGAACTGTGCTGTCCAGAGTCGACACTTCTCACTCTTGACTCTCTGCCTCTGCATGCAATTGCTAGTCTTTTAAAATTCCAGCCTTAATGAAATAGGTAAGCTGCAGAAAAGATTAAGCTGAAAAATACAGCAGGAATACAGAATGAGGAAAGGTGATTGATCTTTGAGCGGATATCCAACAGTGCAATGAAATTCTCAGGCTGGTTCTTCTTTATTTCAAAATGGTTTTGATTCAGAGGGATTTTATAGCAGCTAAATCATGCAGTTGGCACAGATTGTGCAAGCTTTTCAGCATGTTATACTGTGAAAGATGTCACATTTGGCAGAGGCAGTAAAGCTCCATGAATTTATTGTTGTTTCCCATTGAACACCAAAAACCAGGCCATCAAAAGATGATACAGCACACGTTACAACACTATTGTGTCGAGTAACCTGCTACCCTGGCTAGCACAAACCAATGGTGGACTGCTACGAAATGCCAAACGGAAGCCACCTGTGTACAAGGAAAAAGTAAGTATAACCACGGATAGACTAGTGAGTGACAGACACAAACTCAGTCTGAGGTCCTATAGGCACACTGCACACAAGCAATTCAACTGATTTGCAAATCCATCTTTTAAATGAATGCATTTCAAGACTGCTCCCCAAAATAATAACTTTACTTTCAGGAGTAGTGTTTTTAGAGACAGTAGGACTTCTCACGCATGCCAAATTATAGATATGCTTAACTATTCCCAGAATTAGGATCACATATTGGGTGCTTAGTTACTTCATCTACATATTATGGACAATTGTCTTCCTCATAGTGACAAGAGACTGCTTTATCAGCAAGTTTAGCTTGTGTGAACATAGTGCTAATTAGCTCTGTATAAAAAGTGTGTAAAAACGCATGAAATAAGACCAAAATGATTTACTTTTTTTCCTTTTTCTGTCCTAAACTATCAACAAGCCAAACTGAAATTTCACCACAGCTTAGTAATCTCTACTAAATTCCAAGTGAAAGTCAGCCCATTTTCAGTCAAAAGTGGAGCAGAAAAAATATGACTAGAAAAAGATTAGTTTCTTTAACACCCATTTTTCTTTTCCACTCAACTTGAGCTAATTACAAACACTGCAGAGCATGCTTGGAAACTATATAATGATATATTCAAAAACCAAAATAAAAAGGCACTTTCTTGAAGACCAAGACACTCATAATCAATCAACAGAAAAAGCTATTTGAAAATTTATCAGGAATTCTCTGAAATGGATATAAGGCACAGCTGCCCTCTCATTATTTCCTATGAATTTACAAACTCAGAAAAAAATTGCTGTCTTTTAAGATTCTGGAAGCCTCTTCCTTTAATAATTTATGTTGAAGGTTATGAGAGATATTTAAGAAGCCTGTGCTTTTTGTTTTCCAATTCTAAATATCTAGTCAGGAATTCAGTACCTCAGCAAGTACGTGGCCACCACCTAAGCAGCTACGCTATGAGCGACTACTGCAAGAAAGTTCAACAGTGTCCTCACCCTCAGTTCAACCTTGCAAAAAGTCCATTCTCACTGCTGGATATAGAAAAGTAGCATTAATAGAGTTCGGGGTGCGCAATTTCTCTGTGCATTAAGAACATTAGAAAGGTTTTACTATGTACATCACAAATAGGTAAAGCATATCCAACATCCAAGTTTCTCATTATGGGAGATATTATATTAGATTGTTATTCACAACAGGAGAATGTCACACTTTTCTGTGTACTCTAGTTCAGCACTTTTCTAATTTCACAGACCTCAATTTACATTTGTCAGCGTCTGAAGTTAGATGATATTGGTCTACTCAGGAAATGAGTTAAAGGGGAGAGAGGTCATTCACCTTTTGGGCAGTACCATACTTTGATGATGCATAAATAAAGCACAGCACGAGCGTGTCAGCAAAAAATGGATGTCCTAAAGCCCTTTAATGCAAAGGATGATGTTTGTTAGAAACAGAAGGTTAAATATGTAGAAACTGTAAGGCTGAAGTGACAATGTGAGAGAATCTCGCAAATGTCTTAGTAGATATCCATCTTGCCATTCACTGTGAGTTTACAGACATGGAGATTTCAATAGATTACCAATGCTGATTAGCCAATGTATATGGAAATTATATTTACAAGTGGAATTGCTAGTAGTCTGTGGTATATGAGCTCTAAGGAAACGGTATTTATAATGGGCTGAACCAAATGGCATTCAGGTAAGACCCTCAGATGTTAATCTCTAATAACCTGTGTTACCTATATTTATAGGTTCACACTTCTAGAGGAGGTTGCACACATTGCCACCTGTTACTTCAGGCTAGGAGTTTTAGCAAACATTTTTGTTCCGAGCATTCAGAAGCATTTTCCGAAAACTGAACGGTATATAGATAAAAATACTTGGATGCTTAACTGAATTTATACATATATTAACTTGAAAATGTTTCAGAACTTTTTCCAAATTTCTGACATGTCTTCATGCACCTTCGTGACCGTAGTTTAGAACCACATGAGGTTAAATGTGATCTTACCAAGGCATCTATACACCTGAATGAAAATGAACACATTCTTATGTACTCCCGCTTTTCTGTTTGGATTTTGTTAACAGCTTGAATGAGCACAAAAGTCTAACATCAGAGCTTACATGCACAAAAAAGAAGCCATAAACATGCCACTGGTAACTTGCTCACTAGTACCTGGCAGACAATCTTGGGCACACAGTTTTAGACCTTCACACTTAAGTTTTTTAAAATCTAACAAGTAAAAAAGATTTCTACTTATATACCACATTTTCCATCTATTGTATGGCAACACAGACTTTGCAAAAGAAAAGTAAAATCTTAAACCAGACACAAAAGTCAGAAGAACAGTAAAGTTCTGAGTTAGAACAATGACTTCATTAAACCAAACCAAACAAACAAAACCCCAAACTGTTAAAACAAGGCATTTGAATAGTAACAACTGTTAAAATGAGCTCTGAAATCTCCATGCAACATGAGATTTTTATTGGCAAACAATTAAATCTCTCTTTAAGTGCACTTTCTCTGTAGAACCTAATTTATAATCTTATCAGGCATGTCTCTCAGAAGAATTTGCTACTAGTCTAAGTCTTTATCTGCACAATGCAGCATACTAACAATTGTCTTGTATGTTTGTTTCCAATGTCAAAGACTGAAATTCCAATTTAAGGTTCTGACTGCTTTCAGAATTTGATATTATTTTTAAAGTACTGTCACTTTTGTTCACATGATGTGTCAGAAAAATAAAATGTAAGAATAAAAAAACTGTGTCGATGGTAAAAAAGGAGAAAGGTGATGTACTTGGGAATCAGCTTGCTATAGCTCATTTGCTGTTTTATCATTTTCCTGTTACCCTCCAGGGCCCTATTTTGTTTCAGCCCTACTCATTAGGATTTAAGTTTTACAATAAGCATTAAGGTAAAGGAAGTTAGAGGCAAGGTGGAATTAACAGTGTGCACTTTACGTATATTGCATCCAACTATAAATTTTTGAAACCTGTATGCCTACACATACAACTCTGGCTGCTGTGTATTTTGCACTGCCTAGTTCTCATATCTCACTGCCTTTGGTTCTTCTAGAAATCTGTAACAGCTTAATCTTTTCAAGCCATAGACCTACACCACAGTGTACATCTGTAACTAGAATAATAGATAATAATAATTTCAAGCAAATAGTTTTAATTCCAGGAACTGCTAACCTACCTCTTTTTTCACTTTAGCAGAATTCACAAGAGAACAAAGAGATATTTTTTAGGAAGTAAATCATACAGCTCTGCGTTTTTATTTCCTTCCATTCCCCCCTAAGTCTGAGTTCTTAAATTCTTTAAGAAAGGGAACCACGGCAGTGGCACATAGTACTAGCCTAGAGAGTATTTATTTCATTTAACTTTTTTTTAATCCCACATAAATTTCTGCTAATTCTTTCAACACAAATAAGACACATTACTATTCCAACCTTCCCTTCCCCTTTTATTTGGCTCAGAACACCTGATGGGTAATTCCCAGTTGAGATAATTAGTCCTTGGTTATCACCAGTTGTTGTCACCTGTTCAACTTGCAAATATCTACAAATTTGAGTTTTCCAATTAGCATCATAAGATCCCTATAGCATACAGCTAGGGTGTATTTTTTCCACAAGGCAAATCACTTTTCACTTGCACACTCTGCCTATTGAGTCTCATTTCGTAATAGTGCTTTAAAAATTATAGTGTTTTTCACAGAAAAGACTTGTCATTGCCCTACCTCCTATCAAGCCCAGATGGCTGCTACTATAAAGGAGAGAAAAACAGAAAAGGGAATTAAATGAAACTCTCTCCTTAATAAGTATCCAAGTCAATTTAAATAGTTCCATTTCATTTTTACATCAGAGTCATGCTCTAGTATTAAAGCACGAAGAACATTCTCAGTGTGCTAATAAGCCCCATGACATGTTGAATTGACATTTCAGTAAGCAGAATAGGCTGCAGTTTATTTTTAACTTCTATGGTATGAAGCTGTAGGTAAACTGCGTTAGAGGTAGTGGCCCAGTGCGTAAGATCTGGGTTGACTTCCAGCTGAACATAATGAGGTGGCTTTCTAACTAAAACCAACTCAAAATAATGCATGAAATTTGGAGGAGGTACTTCTGGAAGCATGACTTTAAATCCTCAAAGCACGTGATATAGAGATCACCCAGTATCTTAGTAATTGCTTCACTTTGTTCTCAGTAATGCCTGCAGCGGGTTTATGGCCCTTCAAGGGAGGTGATTACTACACATCCTAAATCTGAAGTTCTGCAGTAAGAATGAACTCCAACACTTTTTGTGGGAATATATCATAGAAAGGCTGATGACATCTTTCAAGCCTTCCCTCACTGTTACACGGAGCCTCTGCAAATGTGAGCAGAGTTCACAGATACAGGAAATGGAAACTGCTGGCCTTGAAAGGTGGAAAAGGTGGTGCTGGATGGCAGCCAAACTCCTCCACTTCTTCTGCACTTGCTGAGAATGAGTGAATGCAATCACTGAATCCCGAGCAGATAGGGCAAGAAAGAATCTCACTTCAGAGATCTGTGCGGCTTATTATTAAGGATGACACCTTTTCCGTAAATCACCAGTTCTGATTGACTCGTTACTTTATGTTTGCACATTGCCCCCATGGAAATGTCTGTGAGGATTTTCTTGTACTGTAGCTGGAGTTTTGTGACGTGTTTGGTGACAAAGACAACCTCTCTAAAAGCAGTGTTTCCCCTAAACAGAATTATTTTCAAGACAGTCATAGGGCTATATATAGCTGTGTAAGTGAGGTTTAGGATGTATCTAGTAGCATCGACAATGTCATCGACAGACAGACAAGTACTGAAAGGTAAAAACACTATCTTCTGAGCCTGACACTAAATAACCCAATGAAAGATTTTATGAAGAATACCAGAAAACAAATGGTTTCATTGTGGAATACTAGGAAACAAACTGTTTATTCCTAGCCTGTACTAATGACAAATCACAATACTCTGCTGGCTAGAACAGATGTTAACAAACTCACCTGCACTTTTGTCTTGTCCCCACTTCCCTACCTTAGGTCAGGGAGTAGAGCTCAGACTCTCAGATCCATTTGGGCATCAAATTCCCTTTGAAATTGAGTTGTTAGATTCCTAACTGTTTTTGAGAATCTGGGTTTAAATGGGGATACAGTGTCTGCTTATTGCTTTGTGTCTGGAGCCTACGAATCAGATAGACTCACACACAGTGGAATAGGATTATTACTTCATGGCATGGGCAGGCAGCAGCAGTCACGATCTAGCCCTTTGAGATCAAGACAGCCAGAAATTCATGAAGATTTAAAGTAGTTAAAGGAGTTTATTTTCCAGGTGGGAAATCCAGGTGTCAGAAGGAAAGTAACTATAAATTTTCAACCCAGCTTTCCACATAAAATGTAAAGCCATTTGGAGCACACAGAAAGCTCAGTATGAACTACGGCTGATAGCTAGTGCAAGGTATGGTCAGTGGTTTTAAATGATTGATGGAGCTATCTCTGCACTAAAGTACTAAGGTTGGAACAGAAAAAAAAAATGGAGATCTGTTATAATGGTGCTTTATACCTTTTTTTCTTCTTCTGATGGTCAAACAGAGTTCAGTTGTACAGAACAACTGTTACTTTGTACTAGTGATACATATGGTAGCTCCCCATACATCTGTTAGAGAACTTTATGAAAATAAAGAGAATAATACTGCATGTGGAGATGGTTTTTAAAACGTCTCCTTATTTAGCAAGGAAAAAAAGTAAAGCACATTCAAATTGGTTTCGTTGTTTTAGTTGAATGTGAAGAAATGTATATGTGAATAAATATTTAGTGTTGTCCTTTATTCCTATTTAAATACTCAAAAGAGCTTTAAGGTACAACAATGAGTCATCTTAGCTCAACAGATTTATTACCTTTCACTTGTAAGAATTTGGGGGTTCCCCCCACAACATCATATAGAATAGCCTGGTACAGCTAGGAATCTCAAACCCAAGCTGAAAGAACAGCATGATGCAGATACTCCGGGCAGTCACTTCTTTCCTTTCCTTTTCTAATACTATAACCATGTGAGTTTTCAACCAAGTATCAGATACTTTAATATAATTTTCCTGAAATCAGTGACACTGCTCAAGGACTATTCTACATGAAAAAGACAGATGAACAAGTGCTGAAGGAACAGACTACCAAATACCCTCTAAGAAAGAGTACGACACACTGACTCTATTTATACTCAGCTCTGAGATCAGTGTATTAGCTGACTGGCATTTCTCTTGCTGAGAAAAGATCAATGAAGAAAAGATCAGTTGAAGAAAGATCGATGGTGACCAGACAAACCATTAATTCATAAGAAAAGAGATTTTGCTTGGAGAAATAGCACATTACCCTGAGGCTCAGCTCAGACTTGATCATTCCTATGTCTTACATGTTGACCTGAATTGTCACTCCAATAAACTGCAAGCCCTGCAAGAAGAGGGTGAGAACAAGCTCCAAGCTGGACAGAGTTGCAAACAGACATAGCAACTGTGAAGCAAAACAAGAGAGAATAAGATCATAATTAGTCACACCACATGTGAAAAGGGTGCTCTCTATTTCCACAAGTGGACATTTCTCACATGCTTCTGTAGCAAAATGGGGCTATTCCTGATAACCCAGAATTTGCTATTCCTTCTATTCTGAGGTCTGCAGGTTCTCCTGCAGTTGTAATATCTGAATAATGTCTAGTTTCTCTTTAAATGCTACCATGAGTACTCACAGTGTCACAAGCATCTCACTCTTACTTGTTTCTGTAGGGAGAGAATCATATATTATGCTGGATTGTTGAATTGTTGGAGAAAGGGGTTTGGGGTTTGTTCTGTTTTGTTATCTTCCACTTGGAGTACTGAAACTGTAGATGGTCACTGCTCTCAAATCGCCTGGAAAAAAAGCTCTTTTTCAGTGATAACCTTTTGCAAAACCCAAAAGATAAGGAAAAACTTGGACAAATAAGAACGTATGCCACCATGTGTATGTATATACTTATAAAAGAATTCTGCAATAACAGAGAAATGAGGTGCTCAGAGGAAAGTGCCACATGGAAAAGAGGAGAAGGCTTTGATGTTTTTGAGACATGAAAGGAGTTGTTAAAGAGCAGTTCACCTGTGGATATTGCCAAGGAGAGGTAGCACTATACTGATCATGGTTTAAAGTGCTGCTCTGTGTTAAGCATAAACAGCACAGCAGCTTTAACTAGAGTGTCCTGCTGTTTCAACAGTAGAAAATAGCTTGAGATGAGAGCATAAGCTTCACTTGGAGCAAAGTTCCATCTTTTCCAGAATAAAGGAGGAGCTTTTATTCTAATATATTTGTTTGTGTCTGATGCTACTTCACCATCTCTTTGAAGTTGCACAGGATCACCCCCCTGTCACTGGCTGCTCCCTTGCTGTGCTGCTGACAGGGGGATGCTAACGGGCACGAGGGGAGGGGAACAGTGGGTCATTTGGGGGAAAGCCCCAAAAAGACAGCTGAAGCTGTGTTTTGGTGAAAAAAATGGATTTTGAAAGAAAAACAAAAGAAACCAAATTGGTGGTAGAGATGCGCATTTAGCAATGAGTAGTCAGCATTTTCCAGAGCAAAAGGGGAATTCCAAAATAATGCCCGAGTGTTTGTTTCTAGGATTACAAACATCAGATCAAGTTCTGGGAACACTGAGTTCTACCTGATGGATTTAATTAAAAAAAAACCAAAGCACAGTGTACTTTCCCAGGTTAAGTCACTATCCTTCGTTGTTTGTGCTAGGAATGAGATATAAAATCCTAACCTGCTTAATATTTACTTAAGATGGCATGCTACTAAAGTAATTTTTGGACACATACTTAATCTATACCTGGAGCCAATACACACGGTCTTAACGGACTGCCACATGTACCCAATGAAACTATTAATTAAATCAAGCCTTACTCACTTGTGTGGTTAAAAGGAAAGTAACCTGGTTTATAAATCTAATCTCATATCACTAGGTAATAGCTATCCCTTGCTTATTGAATTTTTGCTACTGTTATCAAATGAAAAAAATCAGATTAAATTTGAAGTAATACTTCAACAATATGTTTCAAGAATGCTTTTAGAATATCTGGACCTTCCCCACTATTTCTTTCCATTGTGAAGTTTCATGCGAAAAATAGAGAGAAATAATTCAGTATTATAGGAAGACAATTCAGAAAGCATATGATGTAAATTAAAGTATTTTCCCTGATTCTCTTCCCGCTGCTACTTATTCTAAGGTGCAGTAAAAAAATCTTGGTACAGCAAGAATTCTTAAATTAAAAGTATTTTTAAAATACACATATTTTTTATATGATACATATGTTAACATATAATATAAATACCTTCCTAAGGAAACTAGGAAGAATTATGCAAAATTAATTTGAACCGATTTTTGGTAAAAAGCCAAGACCCACATTTTTCAAAAAACCCCATCCAAAACTGTTCACACGCTGCAGGCCTGTGCTCTCTTTGTCCAGCTGCCCGAGTAGCTCCCCTGCACTGCACTTCTAGCGGGGATTCACAGAGCCCATGGCTGGGCTCCAGCTGGTCACTAAACTTCATAAGCTTTTGTCATTTGGTAAGTGTAGCAGTGTCCCAGATAACCCAGACAGACACTGGGAATAATCTT
The DNA here is from genome assembly GCF_964199755.1 of Larus michahellis. Classification (NCBI taxonomy): domain Eukaryota; kingdom Metazoa; phylum Chordata; class Aves; order Charadriiformes; family Laridae; genus Larus; species Larus michahellis. Next base: position 7,793,118 of record NC_133899.1, read on the forward strand.
TAAGAAGAAAAAGGGTAACAGGATGGTAGCTGTAAGGTAGTATGATTACTTCAGCTAACAATGTGCACTGCTAACAGGTTCAGATTTCTATAATTATTTTTTTTTTGCATTTTTTGGGCACTGTTCTTTAGTACCCATTATGGGAACAGGTCTTGCTGGTGAATTTGAAGGAGGAGAATACACAGTTTTACATCCCATGAACTCTGACAGTCTTTTTTTGCTTTTGTTCAGATTTCAGCACAACTTAGTGGGTGAAATCCAAACCGCTTTCAAGTCAGTGGGAGTTTTGTCATGGATTCAAAGAGGCAGAGCTCTTTGTGAGGATAAGCTGGAGATCCATTTTGCCAAACTCCACATGACCAAAATGCATTGTTCATTTCTAGCTGCCTTGATCATAAATATGTCTCATTTTACTTTATTCGGAGTCACTCCCCTGAATTTTTAACTTACATATTTATTGTTGATTCAGAAATATCTAGCTAACAATAACAGTTTGACTTAATGGCCAATGTGATTTAGACATTTGACATTTTTAAGCAGAACTTTAGGAAGAAAAGCATTTAATAAAGTTCACATTCTTTCTGGATAAAACTCCAAGCTACCTAACCAACAGTCCTGCGGCTTTGCCTTTATTGCAATAAATTATTTCCATACTCTCTTGTCAGAGGTTTATCAGCTAACTAGCAAAAGAAAACGCTCCTTGATTTGGCTCCAGTCAGAGTTCACAGGCAGTAACTAGCTCAGCAAAACCGCACCCCATTCAATTTTCGGGGCAGTTCTAGCTCAGCTGACAGTTAACCTCAAAAGCTGAATTTATAGCAGAAACTTCACAGTGCATTTTAATACAGTATTCAGTTTAATTAGCGCTTGGGCAATTCCTTTTGTTCTCGGTAAACAACAGTAAGATTTGACAAGGCAGAGAATAGAGTGTATTTGTTGCTTTCATATGTCACTCAAACTAGCCCATCTCCATTCCCAAACTAATACTTCTTTACAGGAACTTCTGCTAAATAGTGTTAGATTTTTAAGTCTAAAACTGGCAGGTTTTCCCAGGGTTGCATCTGATATCAAAATCAAGGTTTATTAACATTACAAAGAGAACTGCTGTCCTGTAGTGCCCCTTTTATCATTCTAAGCAGCTGCCTTGAGGCAATGCGTTTAACCTTGGGAAATGGGAGAGGAATTCTGGGAAGCCAGAAATGCTTGACGGCTCAAGCCTTTTACCTCACCCAAAATCTGCTCTACGGCTTCAGCTCCCACACTAAAAAAAGATGAGACCCTTATTTTCATTTGATGTTTATCTATTCTATTCATTGCACTTAAAATCGAAAGATAGGACGGCATTTACTTACAGTGATCTTCTACTTGTGCTTCAAGCACACCAGTGATGAAAATTTTCCTTTTCTCTACTGAGATTTCTGTAAGAAAGATAGTGCTGGGGTGTGTGTGTGTGTCTGTGTGTGCTGGGGGGACACCGAACAAAACCCCTGCATTTAGCAGTGTGCTAAATTTTTAAAATAGTTCTCCAGGTTATCTTACTCCTACCTGCTTTATGTTTTATGATAAATTTCACATTACATTTTGCTATTTCATCACCTGTTGCAATAGCGAAGGAACTGTCACTGCTTCAGTTACAAGCCTTTATTTGTTGGGGTTCAGGGCTAGGCTGTAAAGACAGAATTATTTTTTGATGTTTCACATATCATTTCTCACTTTATACAAAGCTTTTTCTTTCAGAAGGTCCCAAAGTATTTCCTAAGCTATACATTAATATAACCTTTGAAATGCAGCTAATTCCAAAGTTTCTAGCTGGCCCACAGCATACTGGAGAACACAAAAGCAGTGTGGACACAAATTAACCATGAGACATTAAACAAACACGTACAGTTTTAAATTTCAGTATAGCATCTTTCAAGCAAATAAAAACCAAAAATTCTTTTTTTCACTGAAGTTTCTGATGAAAATAAATACAATAAGCTATGCCACTCAGGGCCAAATTCAGAAGAGAGAATCTGCAGATCATCTAAGGGAAAGAGGGAATTATGCTTTATCTTAGAGGAAAAACAGACATCTCTGCTTTCCTAGGGTATATTTACATGGCACTGTATAGTTCTTTTCCTCTTTCTCAGCAGAAGTCAGTGTTAGCGTAACTATACTACTTTTGCAGTAGGCTGCTACTTCATCTGACATCAGGTATCTTAGTACAAAGCAAGAGTGAGCTGACAGATCAAAATTGGCATTTTAGACCTCTCAGCTCAGGGGACATGGTCTGTGCTCTCTCTATTCATAGCTATCTCCATCTAATGAGATTTTGCTCTTATTCAGGTGAATTGCTGAGCTGCTCTGACCATAAGCAGCTTATTGTTTTACTCCAGCTGTATGAAAATGTTTCATCCAGCCAATTCCACCTTGACACATGTTATTGTCTGAGCAGCGTGTCTGGATTCTGACAGATCACAGTGTAATTCCAACTGTTTAAGGATCCTTTTCACTGAAATATTTTACAGGGCAGCAAGTCCATTTCAAAATCACAAGTGAAACGTCTTCACAAAAGAAGAAAGAGTGGGACCTAATTATGTTTGCATCTAAAACTGGAGTTCATAATCAATGCTCAGCCAATAAATCAATCTTTAGGTCTCTTCTAGAATAGTACTTGTGCCCGCGGGCTGTTATTTTGACTACCTTATCCACAGTCTGTGCCTTCTCTGATGAAGAGGAAGCAAACTACTACAAACCATGAAAACTGCCCTATGTAAGCTGTACAAGACCTCACTTCTCTTGCAATAGTATGGTCCAGTCAAATTTAACCATCTTATTTGCACCTCCATTTCCTTTTGGTTCAGCCATTTCTCTCGAAGTCAATTTGAATGGATGATCAGTCCCACCTCTCCAGTCTCCCTCTCCACCTAAGGCGGCAAGATATTCACTTAAGAAGTAAGACTGCTGTCCAAGATGGAGAAATTTCTCTGACCAGCTTAGCATTTCTATGAACTATTAACAAGCACTGGCAAGGTAATATTTCTGGTAAAACTGAAGTCCGAACAGCTTCAATGTATTAAATATAACTTGAATATTTTCACAAGCAGCAGGTTACTTTCCAGCATCCTGGTAAATCATTCCATACTCCTTCTCTCTGTAGTCTCAACTAGCTAAGTTATGGTTTTTTCATTACCCCTCTTAAAATCAGGTCTGCTTCGTTTTGTACATGAAAAGTGATGTATGTATGCATAAACACTCAACATCCATAAGGATAACTTCTTATCGCTGTTGTAAAAGTGTATCCCTGATTTATATACTATCAGTGCATTATAAAAAATATTTTACTATTTTATGTACATACTCACATGGCATATAAACAAAATATATTTAAGGAAAGATGAGGCTATGAAATCAAACATTTGGAAGTTGTTACTCCACTTTTCTTTGAATTGTCCTTTCAACATTACTCCAGTCCTTTTCATGGTATAATATAGCTTTTACTTACATCATTTTAAAGTACTTATTCCTCATTCACACAAAGGGTCTTGGGGACTCCTTCAGAATACGTTTCTTCTGTAGTAGACACATAAGGCATAGTTATCACGGCACAGGGGACGATTGCAGCTGGAGGAAGTAGGGTGAGTTTTACATCAATTATCCTGAAAAACACAAGTATTACATTGTTTCTTGCCATATGTACTGCAGTGGCCTCAGCACTCTGCTTTGTGACCTATACCAATATCTGCTGCTTTGTCACAGTTTGAAGCATTTTGCTCTGAGCAGTCATTGCTAGCAGAAAGATAAGTATGTAGTTGCCCACGCCAGCAGCTTTCACGTTAGCATTTTCTAAGAAAGTAAATGACTGTAGTAGCTTCAATTAGGGATGTCCTTCAACTTTCATACATTTAATTTTGGTAAGTCTGATGTCCTTCTGCTTAGCTCTCACCACCTGCTCAGAAATGCTTCTCACATTGCCATCTCAATTGGTGGCACTTGTCTGCTTGGTCAAACACCTAGATGTACTGTTCAATGAGGAATGGAGCTTTGAGGCTGACATTTGACACATCATCAAGCTATCTTATTACCACTTTAAGGATGTGACCAGATTAAAATGTGTGCTCTCACATGCAGATGCCAAGATTCTTGTTCATGCTGTCATTATGTCCAGACTTGAGCAGTACAATTCACTTTTCTCTTTCCTAAGGAACAAAGCCTGCTATGTCACATCCTTACAAACTTGCTTTTTGCAGAGATTTATGGCTATACCCTATTTGATGCCCCATACATTCCAGAAATATCAGTTACACGAGACTGGAATATTGTGAAATAATTGAACATATAATGTCGTAGTAGAAGCCAATATATTTTATCCTTTTTTCTTTTCTTTGTAATTTTATATATAACTTATACGCACAATAGGCCAAACGCAACCTTATTTTAAATCAACTGTCTCAATGGCATTATACTAAGACCAAGGATGAAATTAATATATTTATCATATATGCATTTCATATATACTTTACATGTTTTAGTGATAGAAAGAGACTCTTAGGATTAAGCACTTCATTATCACAGCCTCTTATCGAAAAAAGAAATTGAAAATTTTAAAAATAAATGGAACTTTCACATTCCTCCCTAAATTCTAAGGCACAGATTGCAAATGTCGTTCTTGAATTTAGAGAAAAGTTTCAGTTTTGGGAAAAGTCATTCATTTTGTTGCCTCTAACCTTGCCCTCTTCTGATGCTAGAGGTATGAGTCCACTGTTTTAATTCCATGGCAAACTATTCCTTTGAATAATCTCTTACTTGGAAGATGCTCAGCCTACGTTTTCCTTTGTTAAATCTCACCTCATTAATCCTAGTTATATACCTTGTGACAGTGCTGAACAATTGCTTTCCTTTTTTGAAGTTTACAGCAATGTAATACTGGAAGATAATTAGGATATCCCCCTTAGTCATTCTTTGACCAAGCAATGCATATTTAGTACTCATAATCTTTCCTTGTAAATCCCCTTACAGATTCTGTTACTCATCCTCAAACCCTCTCAAGTTTGTTAGCAGTCTCCTAGCACCAGGCAATGGGAATTAAAGCCATTATTCTAACGGCGAGATTTACTTGTGCTGCGGATAAAAGGTCTGTCACCACAAGCTGTTTTGCTTCAGCTGGACACACACTGCATCTCATAAAACTGGAATTGGTATCTACACTCCCAGAACTGGATCCCAACATTACAGAAGTTGATGAAATGCTCTTGAAATCTGGTCCAATTTAAACTTCCTCTTTGCTGTCTTTAATACAGAATCTGTCAATCCAGCCAAAAGTTATAGCCCCAGGGAGATCCTTTTCTTTGGGAAGTTCATCATTCTCAGCTGGATCACTGTGACAAAGTGAAAAAACACTTTCCTGAGTAAGGGCAGATTTTCATGGAAAGGAAAAATACCAAACAGAAAAGCAAAGTTAGAACTTGTATTTTTAGCAGGGATGGGAAAGAGGGGAAATGAAACTCGTTCGTCTTTATTGTTTAAGCATAAGTAACACTAGCAATAGGAGGAGTTATATAGATACTAATTATTAAGCACTAGCTTAGATGGAAGGAGGATAGACTTAAAAGCTGAAATTCACTGAAAACAGAGTATTAGACAGTGCTGCCATGTTCTGTTATTCCAAAGAATTTAGTTAGGTTTTTTTTTTTGTATTTTCATGTATTTTGGTATGAATTGAACTAATCAACTTTAGGTTGACTGAAAACTGGCTGTACTGCTGGGCTCAAAAGATAATAATCAGTTGTAGATGACGCTAAATTAGAGGAGTTGGGCAGCACGCAAAACATCAGACTACCATTTAAGAAGGGCCTTAAGAAAACCGCGGATGAAGCCAACAGAAACCTCATACGGTTCAACAAGTGCAAAATTCTGCACCTGGGGAATCATCTGATTTTGCACCTGCAACATTAGAGGCAGAGAACCAACTGGCTGAGGAACAGCCTTGCTAAAAGGACCAGGGTCACAGTGCCAGACTGAGTGCAAACCAGCAGCGTGCTCTCACTGCAGACAGACAAACTGCATACAAGGCTGTGTGAGCAGGAGCATGGCCAGCAGAACAAGGGAAGTTATTCCTTTCTGCTTGTCACTGGTAAGGCCACACTTGGAACACTGTGTCCAGTTGTGGAAGGACAGATTTTGGAAGGCTGCCCAGTTCAAGAAGGATGTTGAGAAACTGCGAAGAAACACGTAGAGAACTACCAAAATTACCTCTGACATATGACCTCTAAGGAGAGACTCAGGCAGCTGGGTTTATTTAGTCTGGTGAAGAGGAGGCCAAAGGGCAATCTAATAGCAGCCTACAACTATTTCTAAGGAAATAACAAAGACAATGGAGCCAAATCTCAGTTGTGTCAGACTGTAAAACAAAGGGCACAGCCACAAACTGCCTCCTGGAAGGCTCCAACTGGAGATTAGGAGACATTTTTTCACTTTGAGGGTACTGCAGCACTGGAACAAGTTATCCAGAGATAAAGGAGAACCATCATCTGTGGAGGCTTTCAAGGCTTGGCCAGAAAAACCTGCAGCTGTCCTGACCCATATTACCAGCAGCCCTGTGCCAGGCAGGAGGCTGGAATAGATAACCTCCAGAGATGTCTTCCAATGCACATTTTTCTGATTCTGTGAGACTATGTTTTGCTCAGAGTCTACGTTAGACTTATTGGGAAGCTCCTTTAATGTTTTCTTTCATGGCTTTATACAAAAGAAAGATTAAAATCACAACAAAAGAATTCCGCCACAGGAAACTGAACTGCTGTGGCAGTTCAGGCAGTGGCCAGATGTGTCTGTGTCAGCTAGAGCTTAACCCAGTCACCATCTCCTGCTGCTAATCATCTTCATTCTTCACTCTCTTTCTCTCAGAAAATGGCACCCTTCATACTGAATGATTTAAATACATGAACAGTTTCTCTAACCCACTTGTGCAGAAATGAACCAGGTAAAAAACCTTGCTGTTAGGCGTGGTTAATTAGCCTAGATCATTTTAACAAAACTGAGCAAGTGAACAACCACACATGCAGTTATGCCATCAGTGCCACAGGGAATCTAACCTCCAGAGGAAAAGGCAGAGCAGCAGTGAGCAGCTGGATGCAGTAACTGGTTAACCACATTAAGCTGCAGTGAGAGCACCACCTCCAACTGCACGCATAGATCTCTATCAAGGAACCCATTGGCAGGACCTAAGGCTTATTGTAAAAAACATGAGGCGATTGTGAAGCCATAGCACCATGTGAAGCAGCACAAACAGCTTTCTGCACCTTCCATAACCTCTCTTATATGTAGAGAATTTCAAATGCATAATACAAAAGGAATAAAAGAGATAATATGTATAATTCATAAGACATGTAAATTATTTCTGCTCATTTCCAGATTAAAAAGTGTGTGGGTGTTTGTGTGTGTGAAGAGGAAAATTCATGACCATCCTGAAGAAAGGTAAGTATGGAATCTAAAACAAAGTTATAAAGAAGGGATGAGGATCACTGCTCCAACAAACTGGACTAACTGGTCCTGTTCAGACATCTTTTTTCCATGCAGAACAGGAGCCATGAGCTTAATGTAGTTCTCTATTGAGTCTTAAATTTTATGCCTGTTATCAGCTCTGAATCGTCATCTCAAGAGCAACCTACTGAAGCAAGGCACAAATCCAAAAGGAAGATGTGCCTAGAAGATTTTATTGCTCACGTGCAACAGGGGCGATCTCAGGGTCCTTGTTTTCATTTGTACAGAAAAAGCTGTAGCATGAGCGCAGTATAAATGCAGAGGTAATACACCAATTTATGATGTCACCATGTTTTCATAGTTTTTCAAGAAACAGGATGACAAAATAATGTAGATCCTATTTGAGATGAAAAGTAAATTATGCAGAAAGGGGAGAGATATTTGCTAACATGCATTATAGATATGGCATCTTTCCAGAAGCTGAGTCAAAGCTTACCAAAGATACCTAGCCCAAGACAGAGGACTAGGAATATGGCACTTCAGATGGGAATGCTTATTCATAAATGAAAGTTATACTCTGAATTGAGCCATGGCCAGCAAAGCAACATTATAAAGAAAGGAGCCTGTGACATCTGTGGATCACTAATGACAGAGAGATGTCTGCTTTGACAATAAACTACCTGGGAGTAAAATTCTAGATCTGCTCATGGCTGGGTTCTGTAGAGAACAGAAAATCTAGCACGCTTGCTGGACCCGTTTCCACCTACCAGGTGCAGTACAGGTTTTCTGAAGCAGGGAGATCATAAAAACAAGCATTACAGGAGAAACTAGACCGAATTATTTGGGCATTTTCTGGCAAATGTGCAAGGTGGCTAAGAGAAGTACATTCTGACGAACTAGTGAAAGCAGAAAGAAATCCGTGGCATTTACAAGCCTCTTCCCAGTTCAAACAAACTCAGCGATAATGGATGAGTGCTCCCTTCATGAGAATTTCCCATTGGATTGAGTAGCATTGCCAAGGCTTCTGGTCCACTGCCAATGAGGATATAGCCACGGTTTCCTTTTTTTTTTTTTTTTTTTTCTGCTAGAAGGAGCTTTAGTACAGCCAGTTCAGTCTCTTATACCACAGGGGTTACAACACTGGTAGTACATGTACAATTCTTGTAGATGTCTCAGGAGATGGTGAAGTTTCAGAGATAAATTTCTGGAACTAGGCAGAAATTCAGACTTTAAGGAGACAGTAAGGAATTAAAACACTCCAGGGAAGCATATTGCTGGAGAGTCCTAACAGTAAAGACCCAAAGAGCAAAGGTATTAAATTAAGCATGTTGTCTCAGAATCCTGACGTACTGACATATGCCATCAAAAGGCATTTCAGGATGAGACAGAGAGGCTCTGACTATTTATAAGGCAAGGGTAGCAGCAGCTGAAAAGACCCTTGTTTACTTTTGGCCACAGGACAGGATTCTGAGTTAGCCTAATTGCAAATGGTGTTGACCTAATACAGATTTAATATAAACAGAGAAAATGGAGCCTTTTTAAAAGAACATCACACTTTCAGTGTGTCTTCGCTTCCCAAGCGCTTTCTCAGATTCCCCTTCTGACCATCTGTCAGGACTTCAGTACATTCTTTGTCTAACTCAGATAAAGAATAACATCTTCCAGGACATGTTAGCATTTGCAAGATTTTAATTCTTCCTAATCGGCCAAACTCATTCTGTTCCATTTTTTCTTGCAACACTGGTTCTTTAAGTTAGATGGCTGGATCTACTGTAGTACAGCAATTACTGTTTCCTCTTCTTTCCTTTAACCCCCAAGTCTGAGTCTATGCTTCTGCTGCTTTGTCCTTGCTCTGTACCTTTCGCTTGGTTCTCTCCACATCTTTTCTTTCCCACTGCCAGTTTTCCCTTCTCGCAAACTATAGTCAGGTGTCACTGCAGCATGATCACTCTGGTGTAACTCATTGTTCCTTTCATTTTAGCTGGGGTACTACATTTCATGCTTTTTTCCCTTTCAGGTTCAGAAACGTAGTTCTAATAAAGATCTAGCCTTCTAGTACTATGCTATACTGTGTTTAGGAACATAAGGCTATCCCTATGCTCTGCCAGCTCTCCTTAGAATCTATGATACATGCTATTTCTTTTAGTATCTCATTATATGTGTCATTGATATCTTGCTTGGCCTAAAGCCACATGGCAGCCTGACAAGATTGTGCTGCAGTTTGGCAGTTTCCATACAGGGCACAGCTGTCAGCATCTCTTATCCTCCATTTCAGAAAATCAGCTGGTACTGGCAAGAGATCATAAGCTAAGACTAAGCAGTAACTATGCATCCTTTTTAGCAAAGCAGAAATGGAAAAATCATTTCCAGAGATCGTTTTCTGTCCTAGTCTTTTTGGCAGTCCTTTCTTACTGATGGCAAATCTGATAGTTACTTCTTTTGTGTTTCAGCACTTCAAATCATATAGAATGGGTTTTCCCATCCTCCTCCTCCTACTTGTTGCAAATGCACAGCACAATGCTAGAGGAAATATAAAAGGAAGGCTGCTCATTACATATATGAGCATATGCTCTGCCTGTTAAGAACATATACTCCAGCTGCTTCTGCAGGCCACTGTCAGGAACACAGGGAATTAGCTTACTGAAAGAGAAACTGAAGGCTGTCTGCAATGCTGACTAATGTCCCACTTTATTATTTTATGTCAGAAACCGTGAGGATCATATGATGTGAAATATAATATCAAAGGACGGAGGACTAGAAGCAAAAAGGGGAGAAAGGAGCAGCAGAGAAGAGGGGAAAAAAAAAACCAAAACAGTAGCAAGCAAAATAAAAGAAAGGAAAATCCGGAGAATACAGAGAATGCTGAACAATACCACACCTAACTCCTTCCAGAACACCATGTTGATTTTAGGGATGAATTTTTTACCTCTGTTATTTGATACACTGTTATATTGAGAACCAAACTGGCAGCACAGGTAAAGGGGAAATATGACCGTCACGCAAGAGAAGGAGATAAACAGTCAGAATAAATTCAAAAAAGGGAAAGTGAAGAGAAGTGGAAGTTGCAAGGCTGGGGTGCCAGTAGATGAGATTACTATTACACTTTCCCTTGAGAAGCAGGCACACTGAAAAGAGTCCTTGACGGTAAGTCTATGTGAAAGCGATGCTAATGAAGATAAGTAAGGAAACCTGGGGCAGGGTGAGAATGCAGAAAGGACATGGATCTGTGAGCCCACAGAGGAAGCCCACAGGTAGTGGCTGCCAGACTTAGAGATGTTACGTTGGTACAATTAGGACCCTTAAACAACAGAATTACTCACACAAATAATTGCTCATCAGTACCAACGAGGGAATTGCAATCTGGCCCATTACTGTGAAGCACAGGTGGCACATCTGAGTGGCTCTTACCCTACTAGTGAGCACATGACCTCCTCGAAGGGAAACCCTATACACTGAAATACTCCTGAAACATTCAATGCTGTATTTGACATAGATTCTGAGACCTATAATCAAAGCCAGGTATATGTGTATGTACCTGATAAATAGCACACCTAACCAAAGTTTGAGTACAGCCCTTAAAAGAGAAAATAAGGGCTCATCCACCAAGACAGAGAGGAGATGTATAATCAAGCCTATAGTGTTCAGCTTCTAAGCTCTCACAGCTCTGCTTGCAGCCAACTAAAAGCACAGAGAGTATCTACTCCTACATGGAGAGAAGCCGGGGGGGACCTGCAGAGTACATAAATAAAAAGTCACCTCTGCTGGGGTTGCAAGGTACACCGGCAGCTGTAGAAGAAGCATGTTAAATATTTATCAATTATAAAGTAAAGTTGTGATATGGGGTATATTTCTCACCTTGATTATTTCATACTTGAATTGAACCTACATTGCACAGTGCCTTCCTAGCGGGATGCACTTAAATCTCCCATGTCACCTTGCAGGCAAAATTGACACCAGCGGTCAAAAAGAAAACTTTTAATAGATATCGTCTCTATTCTATGACATAAGGTTTTAGACACGTGAACTCCTAATAAGCTTTATTTTCTCCAATATAGTTTTGTCTCATGTCCTTGCCCGTGCTCTGCTGCCTTCTTTTCTCTTACTTTTCACCTTGTGTTTTGTTCAGAAGCCTCGTCTGCAAACTGCAGGGCTACCTGCGAAAGGAAAGAAAAAGAAAGGACTGGATCAAGGGCAGAGTAACAAATCCACATGGTAAATGATCTGCTCTAACGCCTGGCAGGAACACTGCGGATCATAGATGTGGAAGAGCTGATGCTGCCTGGAGTTATCGTCCGTAGCTGAAGCCATGAAAAAGACTGTTCCAGAGTGGATACATGACCCGCATATGTACACGCAGCCAAGACGCTTGTGAATTGATTGCTTTGCAATGTTGTGCTTTACGGAAATCAAGATGTTACTTCCCGAAAGATGCTGACTCTGTTAGAACATCCTGATAAGTTTTTCCCATGAGACAAATTAAAGTAGGAGAAATTATATATGGGTGATGTTCAGGAGTTCTGTTGTTTCCTTAAGTCATTATGACGTTGAAGTTAACACCACAGATATTAAGTGTTTGATTTAGCTGGTGAGGTTTTCAGTCTGACCCCTCAAATCCATGTACACCTTTACACTAATTTTTGGACTTACTATTTACTGACAAGTGTAGATGCTCTCACACACACGCAAATGCAGCAAATACATGCTGACTGCAAACGTGCAAACACCCAGGGCTTTTCAGCCTTTATTTTGTGAAAAGCAGCGCCAAAAGGTCAGAACTACAAAGATGTTAAAACAAACCAGCCACTGTAAGCATAGAATTCATTTGATCTGAGAAGGTAAAAGGACAAAGACCTGAAATCTTTCTGTGCCTAAGTGAAAACCAAGTGACACAGGGAAAACACAAGAGCAGAATCTTAAGAATTGGTATGAACCAGCAATATCTTGTGGCAGCCAGGGGTAGCAAGTGGAAGAAGCAAGATCATACATTCAATATACATCTCAAAAAGCCTGTGTATGCCTAGATCTCTTTCAAAAAGGTATGTTTTTACCACTTTGATATTTCGCTTGCAATGAGGGGAAAAAACTTCAAAATGATTATAAATCTGGTTGGATTTGGGGAAGAACAGTAAAGTCTGAGATCATAACTGAGCTTTTCTAACTTAACAGAACTCTCTTGAAACCTTAATTTTGCAAGATACTTAAGCATGTGCTTAATGGTTATCACCAGCTGAGATCAGTGGGACTACTAGCATGCCTACTTAGTACGAATGCTTAAGCACCTTGCATAAATTGAGACCTATTACTCTCAATATGTATTGGGAGCCCGTCAGAAGATGAGTTTCTTGTGGCATTCTGCTATTCCTACATCCCATCTGTTGTAATACATACTTGCAAGTTCACAGATTCAAAAATACATTGGGATCACGTTTGTAGCTGCAATGAAAACCGAGCTGGAGCTTTAGAGTCTGTTACTTGTCAACATGATTATTGTCTGCTTGAGCAGACAATTGTCTCTCAATTTTTTTAAGTATTTCCACCTCTTACAATGAAAGTTGGGCTTATAACTTATTGACCCACAAGAATAAAATATTTACTTGTATTTTGGGTGGTAGATGTATTCGTGAATATAGGAAGCTATTACTTCAATTAATGGCAAAACCAAGGGATTGCTCACCGCCTTTGTTATGATATCCAGTGGTGTGATAAGCAGATTGTCTATCATTTCTATCACTCCTAAGCACACTATCTGCCCTGACAAGCAGAACTGCCATGGCTCAATCCTGCCACTGCTCTTATTTGACATCTCCGTAGAACCACCAAGGGATACTCTGAAAGCAACTGCCAACATGTCTTTGACAGGCCACTCAAGTTTTTTGGTGGGATTTTTTGCTTATCCAGCTCTGACTTTGCCATCTCAATGAAGATTAGACAGAGTCTGAGTAATAAATAAGTAAATGAAAAACATCAGGAAAAAATAAATGAATCAAAACCTGACAGAAATAAAGTGTTTTAAAGAACCTGTGCATAATGTCACCATTCATCCCTTGTGGATGTTGCAGTTAAAGCAGCCATTGGTACTGGTTCACGCTGAGCATCATACTGCCTTCACAGTGTCAAAATCATCAGAAGAAAATTCTTCATCTTCAGCCAGCAGAAAGGCTCTTCTTAATCTTCTCAGATGATGGCCTGGCTTGTCTTTGTTCCAGGCTGATACACTCTAATTCAGTCTGTTTGGGTCTAATCCAAAGTTCTGAGGAAAACTGCAGATAAATCAGAGCTCAGTGGCCTATTTCTGATGCAGCAAGACTGAAAGATAGTATAACGTTCTAGATTTTCCCATCCGCCAACGTCTCCCCATTCACTAGGCTCATTTCAAAGTTATGTCCCTTTACTGAAGTAGGCAGTGACTGAAAAGATCAATACTTTTTAGAAGTTTGCTACGTTTGTCAGGAACTGCGCAATTGGAGGAGCATAGCCATAAAACAGTGGGATTGAGTACACCCTCACCAAGTTTGCAGATGACACCAAGCTGAGTGGTGCGGTTGACAAGCCTGAGGGAGAAGATGCCATCCAGAAGGACTTGGACAAGCTCGAGAAGTGGATCCAAGTGAACCTCATGAGGTTCATCAAGGCCAAGTGCAGTGTCCTGCACATGGGTCGGGGCAACCCCCAGTATCAATACAGGCTGGGGGATGAAGGGATTGAGAACAGCCTGACAAGAAGCACTTGGGGGTACTGGTGGCTGAAAAGCTGGACATAAGGACAATGTGCGGTCACAGCCCAGAAAGCCAACTGTATCCTGGGCTGCATCAAAAGCAGCATGGACAGCAGGCCAGGGAGGTGATTCTGCCCCTCTATTCCACTCTCGTGAGACGCCACCCGGAGTACTGCATCCGGTTCTGGAGCCCTCAGCACAGAAAAGACATGTACCTGTTGGAGCAGGTCCAGAGCAGGTTTATATAAACTAGACCAGCACACTTGGAGATCTTACTACCTCCCAGACAGCTTCCTGGCACCTATAGTCCTTTGTAGTCCCTGGTCCTTGAAGTAGGTAGGGTTGCTTTGGGTTTTGCAAGAGAAGGCAGTTTGAAGGCTGCTCTAATTTTTTCAGGCAATAAGTCATCAGTGAAGTCATTCCATCATCACTGCATGTTAAGATACAATATGCTTGTCGAGCTTATTAGCATGTGTCCTGTATATCTCCTAAGCTGGGAGAGGATGTGACCAGCAACAGAAAAAGTGTAGGACACAGCCAACTCTAATGCCTTTATATACAGCCTTGGCTATGCAAGGGGAATTCTTACCTGGATGCTTAATAGCAGCAAAGGGAACAGAGTAGGACTGAAAGTCTGTCCCCTATTTTAAAGTTAGCAAAGTCTAGTAAAGGAAAAAAGCTGTGTTTCATACTGTGGTTGTTTATGTTACAGCAGTGTATCCAAATCCGTTGTGAATTTAAATGATTAGTATACACTACATCTCCAGGTATCTCCAGCAAATCCTAGAACAGGAAAGCATAACCAACTGTTTCTGCTGTGCCAAAGTTAACTATTATTACAGCACAGAGATATAATATTAATTTTGTTCCAATGAAATTGGCTGGCATATGTGTTTCTGTGAGCCAGGCAACAGGTCATTACTGAAAGAGCAAAACAAACCTGTTCACCATTCTTGTTCCAGCACACTGCATTTAGATTTTAAGATCATAACTACTGGATACCTCTCCTGCAATGATGTACAAGACCTACTCTGCCAGAAGCTATATTCTTTCATAAAATGACTTTGCTGTATCTTCTTTTTCCAGACCCATCTCAATATAACAAAATTTAACAGTCCTGCAGACAATGCCAAATATCCTTCATTCATAATTAAGGTGAAGGCAAGTGGTACAAATCTCTAATTATCTTTTATGTCATATTTATTTTCTAGTGAATTTTTAAGTAATGATTTATAGCCCAAATTCCATATGTGTACCTGCTAATTCAGGGGGAAAAATATCAGAATATCAACCCTTTATACTAATTCAGCTAATGGGTATCGCTAATTGAAAAAATGTTCTTTGCACATATCACTAACTTTCCAATCATTTACTTGTAGAGAAGTTTGAAAACTAAAAAAAACCCCAACAAACAAACAAACAAACAAAACAGGTAAAAAAAGGAGAGATTCAGTGGAACTTCGATGAAAGCTGGGTGCTATGCCGAGCTCAGCCTCCTCTGTGCAGGCAGCAGGCAGAAATCAGTGACAGAAATATCCTGTCGCCTCATATTAGTTTCTGCCAAAGTAGGAGGCTGTCAAGAACAATAGCTGAAGTTTGAAATCACAGTTTATATCCCATGCATTCTTTTTAATGCTTGCTGTGCTTCCTGCAGGCAGGATGTTTTCTGCAGTCTTGATGATCTCACGCTGAAATGCACTAATCTCTTAGGACCAGGATTTCAATAAACTTTGTAATCAAGGTTAATCAAAATGTGCCTGAACCTGAAAAGGACTCTGGATTCTTTTACTGACTTGAATTTCTCCTGCAAAAGATGTTTCTCTCTCAGAACTAAGGCTGCCTCCTGTGCTGCATAAAAGTCCTTGCAAGAATCCTCGCTCTATCCTGAGACCCTGCTTTTGTATAAGGACTGGTCCTTTGATAGTAGCAAAGAAAATCCCTGAGCACCACGAAGCCAGGAAAAGCAGAATCAGAGCCTACCTACTGGAAGAGCTGCAGTACCAAACACTGTAACCTTTTTTCCCTACTTTTCTTTTTTTCATTTCTATTGTTTTCTTTTTAAGTCCAAGTAACTTCTCTTCCCAGTGCAGGTTTTGCTGTGTGGACTCTGAAGTCAGAAAGCTTGTCTCTTTCTGAAATGCATTTTTGTATGCACTTTTGTATGCCCTAAAAATCAATTGTTTGGATTGAAATTACCACATATTCTGATATGCTGACAAAGTAGAGAGGAGTCTGAAAATCTAAAAATATTGTGTCTTTCTTCTTTATGAATATCACAATTTTTGACCCATTGTAGCTGGCGATACTGACAATCAGTCCTAAGTAGCCTGCCTACTCTTTTCACCACTCCCTATAGTATCTGTGTAGATGGGAGGCAGAATGGCTGCTTTGCACACATGCACCCCTCTGTACCTATCCCTGAATATTAATTAGCATCTGACAACATGTGCTCTTTACAAAGCAGCTGTAAAGAGCACTACAAGGATTGCTGCCCTCTGGTTCCCCTGAGGCATTTTGGTCTGTTCTCAGGAAACCTCCTGCAGCTGATAAAACGCCAATCCATCCACCACTAGAGCACGGAAGCAAAGCAGAAATTTGTCCCATAGTGTACATATATATACCACGACTTTGACTTCAAAGCTGTTAACAAGATGCTTTCCTCAGTTACATATTTATTTTTCATAATCCATTTGGATGCTATACCCACTTGGCTAACCTTGGTCTCACAGCCACCATGGTTTTTGTGCTGTATCATGTGACTATGACCTAAATGAAGCCTGCAAACACATTCTAGACTTAGAGGAAAAAATACAGCAAGTATTGTTTTGCCAACCCCTTCATTACTATTACAAAATCAGACTATTTAGTACATAATATTTTTCTGACCCTAAACTTTATAATAATTTAAATTCCCATTGTTAACACTTCACAAGTGACTCAGACTGATTTTCAGAAAGGAAGATAAAAGAACTGAAGTTTTAAATTGAATTTAAAGAAGAGAATTAATCGGTTCATAAAGTACCATACATTAACCTCATTGTCTGCTTTAGGAGTCTAACCTCTAAAGTCAGGAGACTTTTTCAGGAGTCTAACCTCTAAAGGTAACCCGAATCCCCCCTGTGAGGACTATTCCTATCCATTAATTGTTGCAATACAAGATACTGTAGGTCTGAGCTGGTTGCCAGTTCTTCAGTATCTGAAACATACTCTCAGCAGAGCGGAGGACACCACTGGGAGTCATTTAACTCTGACTTTCACATTAATTTTGCTGTGCTGTGAAGAGCAAAGACAAAATCAATGTCCATCAGTGATTATTCAAGGTAAAATATCTAGTGATATTGAATACCAATGGTAGTAGTGAGCATTAAACTTACTTAAGGACCGTGGAGTTGACAAAGCATTTATCCCAGTTTCACTTTATTTTCAATGAGGCACAGGAGTTTAGAAAAATATAACAATTACAATGAAAATGCTAGATTGCAGTTCCTGACAAGTTAGATTTTAAATCAACAAAAAGTACTGTATATATAAACTTGTTGCAGTGCACAGTTCAAGTAAGGTTTGAATCATGCAAGGACATGGTAAATCTCTGCAAAGACCATTTTGTGAATGGGGGAGCTACGCTTTGTAAGTTGTATTCATTCGGGCATTGGATCACTTCTCTGTGGCTTCAGTGCTCAGAGTGTAGGAAAAATCTGCAACTTCATTCTCCCCAATAAACTGGTGTGAAATCCTCATTGAATTAATGTGAGTTTATCAGATTTCATCATATAACTTAAAAGTTTCAAAATATAACAACAAACTGAATGAGCATTAAGAGTTTCTACTGACAGTTGTTATGAACATTTCTCAAGTTTTCCCCTGAGATTCTCATAAAACCATTTTTCTTTCTTCCCTGAAATTTCCCTACTATTATTCCAATGCTACTGGTTATGTCCCACATTCATCAGAGCTCTTAAAGCACAGTATTTATCTCAGCAAAAAGATAACTGATAGCCCAGTTCTCTCACATAAACCACGGACATAAAATCAGATACATTATACTTTAAAGGCTTCATTAGCATTGAATTTCAATGGAAACTATTTTTGTTTATTCCTCCCAATGAGAATTTTTTTTTTATGTAAAAAAATAAATATTGCAATTCAATGGAAAAAAAATATTTTGAAAAGCCAACCTGGATGACTATTGAGTCTTGTTTACCCATGGAAAATAATTTCTCTTATGTGGAAGGTGGGCAGCTTTCAGACATAAATTGGTATCAATTATTGAAATCAAACTTGTTACAAATAGTTTTGAGGAAAATGCTTAACCAGCCCTCATTAGTAAAGACCATGTTTTGCAATAACATCAAGGCAGGAGAATTAAATCAGCCAGTTTTGATTGTCTCTAGGCAAACACTAGTAGAGATGCTGAGAACCATCTTGCAAAACTGCTTTTTATTGGATTCTTCTAGCAGTATCCAGAAGGTGGCTGATACACAACAAGTGGTGAAACATTGTCAGTTAAGCCAGATATTGTCATTTCAGATTTGGAATAGCTTTGCAAAGATGGTATTTTGAGATGCTCTTGGTTTACAGCAAAGTAAGGGATAGAATGAACATACTCAGTACCCATTAAAACTGCAGTTTCTTTAAAAGACAGTGTACATAGTGTGGTCAACAGATTTTTATTATTTTTTTTTCACTGTAAAAAAATCCAATATATTAAAAGGGCACAAAGAAACCCTGAGGAACCAAATGAGTCCTTCCCAAAACAAAGACTAAGCTCACAACAATGGTGAATGCAAGTAGTGCAAACAGCCAAATGAGAAATGCCACTAAAAGGGTTTAATAAATGATTATGTCTTTGATTTTCTTGTTTCTCAAGCTGTAAGCACTATTCGCTGGCTTTGACCTACAGCAAAATCTTGTTCGTAAGACACAGAGGAAAATGAAATAGGATTTAAACAAATAAAATCTTCTTAAAAACATAAGCCACAGGGGGGAGGGAATTTTTCTTCTATCTTCAGTTTACACTTTGTCCTTTATTCTGGCATCAAAATTGTTAACTAATTAAATTCTTTCTTCTAAGTAAAATTCCCACAGAATATTTATTTCCATTCTAATGATGCTTTTTTTTTTTTTTTGCATCTAGCCGTAAAAGAACAGCAATATTTGAACACATTAATCTCTACAGTTAAGCAGACAATAAAACCCCTACAGAGCCTCTTTGGTACCACAACTGTGTCATTGTTTGAGGTAGCATTGCTTTCCAATGCTCTGCATGTGCAGTACAAAGTATGGCCCTAATCCTATACTGTGATCTGCCCTAGCAGCAAACGCATCTGCCTGGCTGGCCAAATCACAGCCAAGACCAGAATGTCTTCAAAGTGTTACAAGGTTTACTGTACAGATCTACTTAAAAATTGAATTTAATGGAAGCTGAGTCAGAACCTCCAAATACAGCCAGAAAATGACAAAGGCAATGAAAGTAAAAAGAAGAGGCAGAGTCTGACACTGGGATAATAATTAGCTATATTCAGGGAATGATACATCTATATTGAAATGACTGGCCACAGTTATTTGATGTTAATACTTTTTAATTGCTCATTTATAGGTAAAGCACATTGATAGTACTATCTCTACTTCAGACACTCAAACACAAAGTGCCTTTCCTGAAGTGACAGTTAGTCTCACAACCAGAACTGAGACCAGCTCTCCTGCCTCCAAATGCCATGCCCAATTAACTAAACCATAGTTCCCCACAGGAACAGAATCTGTGCTCATATAGGAAAATCTGTGTGCATGCTACTCAAGGAAATTAAAGTGCAGCTATAAATCTCAACTACTAGCTGCTGTCTGGCCAGCTGCCCAAATTAAGGCCAGAGGTGTCCTCACTATGAAGGAAAATATTTGCTGCTTGTAAATTGATTTTTGTTTCTTCTTCCAAAGGAAAAAAAAAATCAGCCACACAGCCTTCTCAATTTAAAATGTCACACAATACAGCCTCACAATCATTCAGGTGACACTCTAAGTTTATCTCATGCAATGCATTTTAAGTTCAAGGGACACACCAAGGAGAGTTCAGTGACATGTTAATTATATCTCCAGCAAGAACATCCACTTAAAAAAAAACATACGTAGGCATATGTAACCCTTTAGAAGGACAAGAGACTGAGGAGATTGTTCTTTTGTTCTTATTTCAGAAGAATCACTACACACCTCTCTAACCAAAAGAGGCAACAACCTTGACAATATACATTTAGCTTAAATCCACTTTCTGAAAAAAGCCTATAGAGTGTCAATAGAAATATATATACAATAATTATATTGATGATCCTTTGCTGTTCAGCTAGGAAACTTTGAAATGGAGATTAGTGGCTGAAGATGATAACGCTCAGGTTCAGGATGCGGCTTTTCAAAAAGTAGTTTTGAAAAAGAACACAGCGTGAAGCAGGTCCATTGGTTCAGATAATTTTGAATTATCTCTCTTTTGTGGAGGAAGCAATCAGACTCAACTTTTGTTATAACTAGTCAGAGCACTTATGCCCCTGCTGCTGAAGAAAAGTTCATAAACTCAGGTTTGCCTAAGATGGGTGAGCTATAATATGCTTATCAGAAGTTACCTACTGTTTTATCTTTCATTACACATTTTCAGTGTTTCATTTTTCCATTGCCATACTAGATTTTTAATGAAGATGGCCAAATAGCTCATGTCAAATTGTATCCCCACATATATAAATACGCAATATGTCACCACATAAGAAAGAACAACTCTCATGCCAGTTTATCATCACTGTTACTATCATCTGCATGGGTTTCTGCAAGTGTCTTTATCAAAAAGGTCTAAAACGGTTCTTCTGGCATCATCTGGAGAACTATATTCTCTCAGCAGCATATTTCTGTCCCTTCCAAACCGATGACAGATTTTTTAACTATGGGCAGCAATAAAACAAATTTCTTTCCACCACATGATCTCCACTGAAAAATCCTCCCAAGCAGATACCCTCTCTAATGTTTGACAGTCATTCCTGAATCATAATGTAGAGTGAAACGTACTATATCATAATATATACATACCTGAGATGATAGTTTTAAACTCTAGAGTCTGAGGGTCAATCACAGTTTAGCAGTGGCAGCAGAGAAATTTGGTGTGCATTGTGAAACCCGGGAGGATTTAGGTGCATACTTGAACAGTTTTCCTGTCCTGAGCTCTGTGTTGCTCATTAGGTCAGCTACAGGGATCCCAGCTCAAAGATAAACAAGCCTTACAGCTACAGAAACATCTGCACTACAGATACGCTAAACTCAAGATGAACAGAGAATGTTACCTTGAGCCCCGTTACTAAATCTTGTTGTATCACATTAGGAAGTTATTCAGGAGAGAGCAGTTGATGCAATTAGTTGGTATTATTAATTTAATAAACTGTCCCTCAACTGTTACTCTTTGGCAGAACTGTGATTTGCCAACCAATAAAACATATTAGGCTATTCCACCAATACTACTGTACTCTTTGTAATGCACATCTTTAAAAATCCATTTGTTTCATTATGGTGTCCCACTAGCGAAAAGAGCAATAATGCTAAAAGGGTTTTTGTATTACTACTTAAACTACTACATATTTTTCTGAATGAATGGAAAGAGATTTGGATGTGACTTTGGAAATGAGTTTTAATAAACTGTCAGACCCTCATTTCAGTGAATATTTGCTATCATCAGTACTTGCACCACATCTCAAGGGCAGAATTAAAACATACTTCTAACTCAAACCGACATAAATTGCAGGAAGAATCCTTTCAAAAATAAAGGTCTGAAGGCCGTGTTATAAAATGCCTCCCCTACTTCCTCTTCTCTGTTTTTCACCTTCCTGGCAAGGTGAGCTTTTGAGCACAGGCATGAATGCAAAAGAGAAGTAAAACAGAGAGTCATTATGACATTACTGTTATCAGCTGATGCAGTTAAACTGGGTAGATGCCCAGCCACGCACCAGGTTTAAGAATAATGGAGCCCCCAGAATACTTTGTCCTTTTCTTAGTACAAGAATTGAATACCTGATGTTTGGAAACATTAGCTGAGAGAAAGTTACCAAATTATGCCATATGCCAGGCTTTTTAAAGATCAGATTAAGTCAGGTGTCAGTGAATTACAATGTTAAACGGTATATACACGTCTCTTTCTTTGTTAGAAATGACCGGATGCTCGTTATTTGTGAGGCTCCACAAAGTACAGTTTCTAGACAGCTAACATATATTTTACTTTATCCACTAATTATTTGCACATAGATGTTCTACCCCAGATCATTTGCTTTTAACCATCAGAAGGTAACACAGCTGGCTCATGAAAGGTATTGGTTTCAGAGACCCTTAAATATTCTCAGGATACATTAGCTGATACAATACTTTCTCTTTACTTCCTGCTTATTATTCCAGTAATTTTTAACCCTGGTAGACAGTGTTCCAGCACAGCTGATCCCAGTTTAACGTTTCACACAACCAGTTTTATTTCAGCTATTCATACAACTGGACCAACCAGTTACCAGTTGCATATATGAGGTTCTCCTATATAATACAATGCCTAGAACATTCTTTTGTCCAATGAACATCTTGGCTACGTCCTTTACCTTTGACTTTAACTTCGGATTATGTGTAACAAGGTACAGATTTAGGAAGTATTGTAATGAATAGAGAAATTTCAGGATTTAAGCAGAAATGAGTGTGCATTCTTTAATGGAACCCTAGAAAATATGTGCAGACACATTTAACTTTGTAATTTTAATGGTGACTGCATTAATATGCATAACCAGGGCTCCAACCAGTTATTCCCAGAAAGTCCTTTTGTTTTAAAATTAAACGTTGAGGACAAGTCTTCTGTTAATCTGGCATGCTATGACCTTGGCATCAGGAAGCAGTTCTGGAAGGGAAGAAGTGAAAATAGGCCTTTCAAGGCAGAATTGATACACAGAGAGAAGCCTTTCCTTACAGCCTAGCCATTTGCCATTTGGCTTCAGCAAGCAGGGCTCAAAGGCCACGAGTGCTATTTGAGCACCACAGACTTGATTCTTTTCTGAAGGGTCTTTGTTTCCACAGCTATAAGTGGATGTTGGCTCTGATAGTACCTAAAAGAATTGTCTTGAACCTCTAAAAAGTAATACTGCTACAGGTTCAACCAGTCCTGCCATACAACACTAAGGCAGACCATATTGCTAGCTTTATTTGCAGTGAATTATATCTAGACAGGAAGGCTCTGACATCAGCGCCTCACTGCTCCTGTTTCTCTGTCCCTGAAGAGAAATTTGCTCTTTTACCTTAGTAGCAAAGTATGTAGGTAAACTGAACAATGCCTGTTCTTCACAGGAATACTACAAAAATATTCAAATACTCAAACATTTGTGTAGTATTTGAGTAATATTTTCACTCCTTTATATCAGGAGTGAAATCCTGGCCGGTAGGAAGACACCAGCAGGTCTACAGTTGTGTCGGTGTAGCAGTGACATTCCAGCACTAAGACTAGCAATACAATGAACAGCTTCGCCAAGGAAATGTCACTGGTGAGGTCCAAGAAGCACTGATACTTCGTATGGAGATGGCTTCTACTTTCAGGCACAGCCAGTTGCCATGACGCACTTTGTGCCAGGGCTCTGCCTCTTTGCCAGACGAACATCTGAAGAGCTCTTGGGTTTTTTAGACTTGTATTTTGTACTCACTCTGCAATCTAATTTCACGCTGCGTTATGCCGTCCTACAAACTTCTAATTCATATAATGAATTACAATGTTTGTAAGCATTTCTTTTCTTGCAGACAAGTATCAGAGTTTGGTTTTATTTTCAAAATTGCCACAAACACCAGGTTGAATAAGCATCTGCAGGGGTATTTGCACTCAAGGGACTCTCCTCTTTCCATTTTGAAGAGGCTCTCTGAATGTCATCCTTTGTGGAGAGGCAGCACAAACTGTGGGCCCTTTGTAAGCATACTTAAAGATCTCACACTGTGTATTAACCTTGAATTAGGCTTTTACACAAATACAAACCCAGCAAAGGTATCATTCAGTTACAGTGGGCCAGAAGTGATATAAGAACAAGTAATTTCTCTTCTTATTTTACATAAGATATGCATGAATATATTATGTATTTCTTAAACTAGCTTTAAAATGTATGGTTCTTGTTTGTGCTTAGCATTATCTACCAACAATTTCTTTGCATTATTGCCAGAGTATTTACTTTTACAGAAAAAGTACTTGATACAAAAGGAATACAAAAATGGCTTCTGAGACTGTATTATTGTTTGTGAAGCTTCAGAACACAAAGCAACAACAAGGAACTGTTTTAATTTACAAAGAGTTCCTGGAGTGATTACTTTGTTTTCCTGCAATTTAGATCTGCCAGCTTGGAAATGGCTATTTAAGGGTTTGTGAGGGTTGTCAGCATCATTTTAGAACTGCATAGTTTTGTATTAGTGGTAGGTACTTTCACAGTCAGCTTGTATCTTGACTGTTTAAATCTCCCAGTTTTACTAGGCAACACAGATACCTTGGGATATATTTTCCACTTGGCTGAGGCTTGAAATCCTTTTCTGGTGGCATAAGTTGCCCGGTAAAATGTGTGCCTATTAAATAAATTGCACCCACAGTTCAATGAATGATGCAAAAATGTATATCCCTCAAGGTTCTAATAATAAAAATCCCCTTTAAATACCAAGCGAGCTTATTGCTTTTGAAATTAATTCAGGTTGCCTCATGGATCACATTTTGTCAAAATGGACTTTTTTGTGCATATTTTTTAATTTTATTTTGCCAAAGTCACATTTTCAACTGAAAACATATAAAGAGAAAATGTTCAAACTAGCTCTAGCTAGAACATTGCAATCTAAATGATAAGGCCAGCAGTCTGTTAGTATCACCTTCAAGGACTAAATTTATTTGTGATGTTAAGGAGGGCTCAATTTAACACTCTAAAAATGTAAGTCAGCATGATTAATACCTATGGAGAAAGGACGTTTCCCATAAAGGCAAAAGGCCATGCCTGTGCTAGGTGGATTCCATGGAGTTCTGCTGAAGTACAGGTGTTTATAAAATAGTCTCTATGAATATTCCTGCTTCATTTGTTTTTAATGTATGATGAGACCTCAGAAATATTTCCACGCAATTTTACCTCAGAAATGGAATGACACCTTTTATATACTCTCAGATCAGCCGAGGATATCTGAAGATGCCTGAAATGCAGATTTTGCAAGATCCACTTGTAGGGTTCTTTAAAACTGTAAATTTTTGGACACTGTCATCCTGGACTATGATATTGCCCGTCAATAGTCAGATCAGCTATCCCCAGGGTGTTCAGCCTCCTGAGCTGGAACGTAAGGATGGAGAGCAGAACAACCCACCCATAATCCAGGAGGAAGCAGTCAATGATCTGCTTCTGCACCTAGACGCACATAAGTCTATGGGGACGGATGGGATTCACCCAAGAATACTCAGGGAGCTGGCGGGAGAGCTCACCAAGCCTCTCGCCATCATCCTGGTCAACAGGGCAGGTACCAAATGACTGGAGGGTGGCTAATGTGACACCCATCTACAAGAAGGGTCAGAAGGAGGATCCGGGAAACTACAGGCCTGTCAGCCTGACCTCAGTACCAGGAACGATCATGGAGAGGATCATCTTGAGTGAGATCTCACAGCAAGTGCAGGGCAGCCAAGGGATCAGGGCCAGCCACCATGGGTTTAGGAAAGGGAGGTCCTGCTTAACCAACCTGATCTCTTTCTATGACCATGTGACCCCACCTTCTGGATGCGGGGAAGGCTGTGGATGTTGTCTATCTGGACTTTGGTAAGGCCTTTGACGCCATCCCCCACAGCATTCTCCTGGAGAAGCTGGCGAATCATGGCATAGACAAGTGTACTCTTCGCTGGATTAAAAACTGTCTGGATGGCCGTGCCCAGAGAGTTGTGATTAACGGGGTGAAATCCTCTTGGCGGCCGGTCACCAGTAGCATCCCTCAGGGCTCCGTTTTGGGGCCAGTTTTGTTTAATATCTTTATTGATGATCTGGATGAGGGGATTGAGTGCACCCTCAGTAAGTCTGCAGACGACACCAAACTAGGTGGGAGTGTTGATCTGCTTGAGGGTAGGAAGGCTCTACAGAGGGACCTGGACAGGCTGGATCGATGGGACAAGGCCAACTGTATGAGGTTTAATAAGGCCAAGTGCTGGGTCCTGCATTTCGGTCACAACAACCCCAAGCAATGCTACAGGCTTGGGGAAGAGTGGCTGGAAAGCTGCCCAGCAGAAAAGGACCTGGGGGTGCTGGTGGATGGCCAGCTTAACATGAGCCAGCAGCGTGCCCCGGTGGCCAAGGCGGCCAACAGCATTCTGGCTTTTATCAGGAATAGCGTGGCCAGCAGGAGCAGGGAAGTGATCGTGCCTCTGTACTCGGCACTGGTGAGGCCTCACCTCGAGTACTGTGTTCAGTTCTGGTCCCCTCTGTACAAGAGGGACACTGAAGTGCTGGAGCGTATCCAGAGGAGAGCTACCAGGCTGGGGAGGGGTCTGGAGACCAGGTCATATGAGGAGAGGCTGAGGGAGCTGGGCATGTTTAGCTTGGAGAAGAGGAGGCTGAGGGGAGACCTCATTGCCCTCTACAACTACCTGAGAGGAGGCTGGAGAGAGGTGGGTGTTGGCCTCTTCTCCCAGGTGAATAATGACAGGAGCAGAGGAAATGGTCTGAAGTTGTGGCAGGGGAGGTTTAGATTAGATATTAGGAAGAATTACTTTACTGAAAGAGTGGTCAGGCACTGCAACAGCCTGCCCAGGGAGGTGGTTGAGTCACCATCCCTAGAGGTATTTAAGAAACGTGTAGATGCATGCTCTAGTGGCAGAGATTATACGGGTTTGGGTTTTTTTGTGTGTGTATGGTTGGACTCAATGATCTCAAAGGTCGTTTCTAACCATGAAGATTCTATGATTAATGCTTCTCCTGCCTTCCTCAAACACTTAAAAACTCACTTTTTTTTACATACTACTTCAATATATTTCCCAACAGGAGGTAGCTCACATGAATTTATTAACAACTACATTTAAAAAAAAAAATGAATTTTTCTGTATTGCCTGGGAACATTTTCATAGACTTCAGCAAAAGGAACAAATATTCCAAAACCTCTTTGGTAACTGGGAGGCAGTTGAGCTTCCTGGGTTACTCTGAGAAACCAACTATTTCCCCAAATGAACATCACAAATGATTTTTAATCCTCACAATTTTTTTGTTTCATTACTTTGTCAGCCATCCCTCTAACCAATGTATAAAGAAGGGTGTCTTGTTATGCATCTGTTCATTTTCTAATGAAGTCACAGGTCTCCTTTTTGTATAAACAGTGCTATGAAGCCATTTATCTGTCCAGAGAGAATGTGTAAATTATATCATAGTTATCATATAAACAAATTGAATATCTTTACAAATTTGTGTCAATGGTGTCTTATCAAAGACATAATGGAAGAGGATTAACGTCAATAGGAACTATCATTTACATATGACATAAACTTTAGCTCATTTTCTTAGGAGTACATTTTTTCTCATGAATGCTTCCACCCGATGTCCTAAAAGAATGCTATGATGCATTTATATCCTTATCGGTTTGCTACTGTCAAAAATAACAGACTCGTAAGATACTAAAACGTTGCCTTCATCTTCAAGTCTGAACTAAGCTTCAGTCCACAGGATTTGTCAAACCTGGTTCCCTTTGGCCATATTGAATTATAAGTGGTAATACTACATGGTGTGACCGCACATCTGTGTGTGCTCATCTGAGATTTTGCAATAGAGATAGCACAGGAACACACATGGAAAACATGATGTGTTTTAAACTCAAGCCTTCAGAGATGATCCCCTAGCTCAGGATGCAGTTGAGAAAAGATTTTTTGATACCTCGTACTAGCTATAAGCAGCAGAAAAAGTAACAAAAACGGATAGTGCTTTGTTTATGAGGTTGCACAAAATGACATCAGCCTAGAATAACAACATGAAAGCAGTTAGATGCACAGACACCTTTTTTTTTCAAGACTCCCATTTACCAAAAGGAGGAAAGAAGAGCCTGCACTAGCTCTTTACAAAGCACAGCAGACATCTGCTTAGGTTTAGCTACTGTTTGATAAAGCAGACCTTGTGGCCAGGATTGTTTCCCAACATTTTATCTGTTTGACCGTTTCCTGAGCATTTTTATGCACTCCCTAATGTTCTACAACACAGAAGCAAAGGAATAGAGGAAGTGGGATCTCATTTCCTGGTTCTGCTACAATGATGAGTTTGTTGTTTATGCTAGATAAATCCGTATCATAAAATGTGAACTTATCCATGAAAGTTTTGCTTACATTGTTTTTTGGAACTAGGCTTAATTGGACTGAGTTTGGACTCAGATACAAGCTCAATATACAGTATGGGGTTTCCAGGGAGAACTATTCCTAGAAGATCAGCACTGTGTTTTACTGTAACTGCTCTATACATAATCCCTTGTCCAAACAGAAGGTCAAAATATTTTACTTCACTGGGTTGGTAAAAAGTGAAATGTTCTAAATAAAAAGAGACAGAGAAATAAAAAACTAATAATACCCAATCGATGAACAGTAGTAGTTTAAATGGCTTGACACTGGTCACTATTGATGTGTGGGATATAGTAAGTCAAGAATATTGAATGTCATGCTGCCCAGCAATGACCAGCACTAGTCTGGTCATAATAACAAAATATCAGAGGTGCCAAAATAAATCCAGGCCAGCTGGGGTTTGAGACAAAAGAAACTAGGCATTTGTTTCACTTACTTGGCAGTAGATTATTGCAATGCCTTACACTGTCATTGTTAGACACAGGACTCACATCTGTAGCTGATGCAGTGATAGGACAAGGAAAACAGGGAGTATGGCGGGCCCTTGCATAGCCTTGCAGAGAGATCAATTTTGGACTTGCTACAACACCAGCCTCAAAGAAAGGGTGATCACATACAGTTCCTGGAACTACACTGGGGGAGTACAAAGAAAAGGGACAGACCATGCCCACTAACTCCAATTAATGTAATAAACCTCCCCTGAATTTTTTTCAATTTTAAGTCAAGCGTGTATTATTTTCCCTTATCAGTCTTTCCTTCAAGCCATTAGAAGGAGTCTGCGTCTTTCTTTCCCCACAAATGGAGATTCTACACAAATGTGGTCCCACAGCAGGAAACTATACAGCATAGTATAAAAGAACCTTTTATCAAACTTAAAAGGATTAATGCATTTCTTTCAGCAAAAGCTCTGCGTGTCTCCCAACTCAAGCAGTTTATAAAAGGACGAGGATTTTTGTTTAAAATGCAGGTAAAGCCCAATTATCCAACATGAAATCTCAAGCTGTTTGTTTGGGATTAAAACTGAACATGGGAGAAGCAGCGCTCTCAGTAACATGTGCTGGAATGTCAGTACATGTTTTTCATGGACAAGGAAACCACCAGGAAAAGAGAAAGATTTCAGCATTTAGCATCTCAAGCTAGCACTCTTTTTAGCTTTTGGGCCAGGGTAGCTTAACTGCAACAACACACCATGTCCAACAGAGCCTGTCATGATTTCAATTTTCATAACGAAAGGTGTGAACAGTTCTTTTTAGAAAATCTTTTACTAGCCATTTTTTGCTGTGCTTTTTAGAGCAGTAAAATGAAAATTAGTATCAATTTCTTGTCATTGTTATGGAACCACAACCCACAAAAGCATTAGGTGCTACAATGGTGGACATTGCAGAGCTGAATGGCTGGACATTCAAGCTCTAACAAATCCCGTTATGATGGTTTTAGAAGTTACTTCCCCAGCTGCCCTCTCTGCTCCTCTGCCAGTTTACCACTCCCAAAGCAGAAGGAAATGTATGCCCAGCCTTCAGCCATTACAATGCAGAGCCTGACATTTTAGCATAAATCCACCTTTACAGCTGTACAAATGAAGTGTTCTGACTCAGGAGCTTTGGTGATGGTTTAACACTAGTGTTTACTTCACCTCTCAATACTGAAGGTGCCCATAGCAGAAGCAAATATATACTTTCTCCCAGAAAAGCAGTTCCCAGGCCGTTCTGCTAGTTTAAACTGCCAGTGAAGGTAACACTCTGAATAAAACATTGATGTTTTTTACCTTGGCTCTTAATAAAATTGAGGATTATATCACAATTACATTAGAGAATTATATGGATAAAGAACTGTAACCAGAGAGTTAAAATCTTGCATTGACATTGAATCTGAAATTAAAAACAAACAAGACAAACTGTAGCCTGAACAAACTCCTACATAATTTGGAATTTCGATGCATTACTTTGCTGTTAATCAAAGTCTCCTTTCTCTTAACCTTAACTGTTTGAATATCTCTCCTGCCTGAATGTCAATATGAGGCAACAGTGAAGGTCAGTGAGAGCGCCTTGCCGATCACATCGTGTCCTTTATCAACATGTTGTACTTGTTGGGAGTCAGGCAAATGAAATACTAAGTGGCATCAGCAGAACTTACATTCTTGAAATCACAAGGGATTTTTTATATATTTCCATTAAACGTGGAGCTTGTTGACAGACTCCATGAACTAGAGACACCTTGGTAAGTGCAGTGGGGAGGTGGTGAGCTGTGAAATGCCATTACAGCTGGATAGCTGTGACACAGGTAAAAGAAAAGTCATTGCCTTTGGGATGGAATAAAGTGTATTTGCCCTCAAGAAGCATTTCATTGATAAAGGGGCAATAATGTTGATATCTGGAAATTAAATGCCAAATAAACAGAAGCACAGAAGCATTTGTTGCCAGTATTACCAGGGCTGAGTACTGCATATCCACTGATGTCCATAAGAACTGATGGTGCTCAGCAGTTGTGAACATCAGCCTCCATCTGAATCCCAGCCATGATGCTGGTTACAAGGAAGAGACCAAGAGATGGCTCAGCTGCTCCTTCCCTGGTTTTGCTGTGGTGTGTGAGGATAACAGAGGTGCTGACAATACCAGATGTTAAACTGCTGGAGTATCCCAAATACTCCACCAGTAGGTTCTTCTGGTTTTCAGACAAAGAAAGCAATCCTGACCCCAGGAAATTTGAAAGGATACAGAAAAACCTGCATGAAAGAATGACCTACAACACCATGGAGGGAAATCCAGGGTTAGTATTTAAGGATGAAAAATGTACATAGTTTGTGCATAATTCTGATACAAATATATTTCAAACTACTCTCTTCTGTCACCACTGAAGTATCTTGTCAGTCAATCAGTAATCCTCTTGTTCTATTACCTGTGTACACATTATTTGAATATCACCTCAGTTACTATCATTATTCATTAGCCCTAAATCCTCTACAACCTGACGTTCCTCATCGTGCGCTTTTCCTCTCAGCATTCAGTCAGGCAACCTCATCACCCACCACTGAAATGTTTTGTGAGTTAGCAGATTCCTCACTCCAGAGATGAGGACTGGGGAGGGTTGGCCAAGGAAAGGATCTTACACAAATCCAATATTACATGGCTTGGCCTCTTTAGTGCAATGTGACAAGCAACCATGTGGTTTTTTAATTTATTATTTTTTTTTACATTAACAAAACTGTAGAGCTGTAGCATAATGTTTATGCAAAAAGTTAATTTATCTACTGTCAAGCATGTTTCAAGGTTTTAATGGTGTTCCTTAGTCATCACTGTTTAAAATGTGCTTAAAACTACATTAAACATACCAGGAAAATATAGGGAGCTCAGATGCTTAAGAGAGCGATGACTATACTACCATCCAAGCGAGCTGAAGGCATTCAGTATTTTTCTGAAATACATTCAGCGTTACTGAGCCTGAAACCAGTTTTGATGTTCTTCTGCTAAGATTTCAGATGTGGTTAAAGGGAGTCACTCTCAATCTCCCTGTGCCTTTTACAAACCCTGGATTTCGTAAGCAACAGCACCATAAAACCAATTAAAAAACCCCAACAGATCGTCCAGCAGAATGAGACAGAATTAAGAGGTATTTGTTTGTCAGTGCTTTATACATTTATCTTAAAAATCTTTCTAGATCTATAGACGTTGACCGATCTTTCAATCTCTAGATATGCTTTCACTGTAATTTTGCCATCTGCCATGACCATAAAAGGAAAAAGCAGATACTAAAAATTGTGAAAAGATTTAATTATGGTGTCCAGATTTGCTGCATGTGTAAACTACAAAAAAATAGGAACAAGCACACTCAAGTTTGAAAATCTTATCTGCAGAGAAGGCTTTTAAGCAGTGAGATCCCATTATAATTAAACCAAACTCCTTTGGTTCTGCACAGTCTGCATTCATGGTCTCTTGGAAGAAGCATTTAGTCAATTAACTATTTTATTAACCAATTGATTTTTCCTCTTAGTTCTTAACCTCTTTGTACCTGTTAGGAATGGTTATGAAAGCTGAATAAATTGGTTTCTTTCATCTCTAAAAGGCAACAATAAATAATAAAACAGGTTGAACAAGGTTTCAGTGGGGAACCCAAATACGAATAAAAATACCTGCCGTGTATCATATAATATAAAGTACTAACTGCTAGGAGCAGCACAGTATTTCAATAAATCACATTGTCACACTGACCTTTATTGATATACTGTTTCCCAACTTAAAGGATTGGTCCTGCTGCTTTAGGAGATCTTTTGTTGTGAAGGGCCTGCAGATTCATCACGTAACAAAGAGATTATTTGCCCACCACAGGGCTGTCTAAGTCTATATGCTAAGAAGAAGCAAAAAACCCAAAATATTTTAGGGACAGTTTAAATTTAGGCATTTATTTAGCATCACAGAAGAACAAACACACATTCCTGAAATAAGTACAAAATGTGATTTATATTATCACTTAGTACAAAGTAAAAAAAAAAAAAAAAAAAAAAGGAGAATGAATAAAAGAAAAACTCTTTCATATTTCTAGTAGGAATGTTACACTGTGTTGCAACTATGCAATGACTGTCCAGTATTATAAAATTAAATTCACCACACTGGCTGAAACTCAGCAGAGTTATTGGTAGCTTTGTACCACTAGCTGCAATGAAAGACTAGGGAGGGTATGCAAAGGACACATTTTTGCAGCAACAAAAATCTCATGGTAAAAAACCCAACCATGTGCCCCTCTAAAGAACTATTCCCCGCTTCAACAAAAATGGCAGAAACAATCTGATGCAGATCCAGAACATTACTGAACTTGTACTGCCTGTCTAAAGAAAAATCCAAATTACAGTCTAGAGATTCTACCAACAAATAGTCAAGGGCTGGAGATTATTTTCAGTCCTATATACAAGAATTTTGTACAAATTAGTGAAAAGCTTATGAAACCTAATCTTCTTCATGAGGTTCCTACTGCCCTAAATGATAAGGATTTCCTGGGAACTTTTGTTCCTGTTAATTTTAAGGCTGGCTCATGTTGGTTAGAATAAAATTCTGACTCCAGATGCAGCTGTCCAATGAGGACGGAAGCTGAACTGTTTTGTCAAAGATAAAAACAAAAGAAATGATTTTGCGGTCTCTTCCTCCTACTCAAGCAGTAACTATTAATCTCTCTGTTTTAATGTGGCTCTGTAGTAAGAAACGTGTTGAAGGAGAATATATTTAAAGAAGAGCTCATTGAGTGCTCAGTAATTTATTCACTTGGTAAAGATCTGTGAAGACTGGTGAGGAACCTGTAGCTTTCATGATTCCTTGAGCTGTGACTCCTTTTCTGTCCATGTTTCTGGAGGCCTTATACAGAACAGTTATATTGTAGGGATTGGTTGCTGCTTCTGTAATCAGATGCTAGCATAATGTCACCACTTCTTGCTATAAAATCTCTCTTTACAAATTAATCCATGTATGGCTCTTCAAATAGTTAGCCAACTTCACAGAGACACTATAATGATTCCCCCACCCACCCCCCCTTCTTCTTCCTCTAAATGAAAAGTTTTGGTAAATTCCATACAAAAGTATCCACCACTGAGCTAACTTTCAGGTGATGCTTGGCTGTATTCTTTTTCCTCTGGCAGCATATATTCTGCACTGCCTCTGCACTGCTGGCTATTGGCACAAATGTGTCCTCCCACTTCCCCTTTTTCAGTGTCTTTTGACATTCCACTAGCCACCTTCTACTGCACCTTTCCCTATTCTGCTTATCTCCACCTGTTTCTCTAGCAAAAATTGTACTCCTTGCTGCTTTCCTTGCACCTCTGCACCTGAGCCTCGCTATTCCAGTTGTTCATCCCATCTAACGGCCAAGGTACGTCATTCACTGCCCAACAGAGACCACTGCTAATCACCCCCACCTTCTTTCCTATTTCCAATCTCCTCTTCACCAACCATAAATTTCACAAAGGGAGTCTGGACAATGGGGGCAGAGACAGGAAGTGTTGCATTTAAATACAAAATTAAAATGCCACCATATGGCACAATCAGATCAAAATTATGCAAAATGTGCCAGGGTAATGCCTTTGCTTTCCCAGAATATGCCACCAATGATGCAGACATGCCATTCCTTTGTTGGCAATGTTTGTGTTGGGTGGTAACACACGGAAGAGCTGAAGGCAGTAGATTTGTTGACATTTTTGGATATACCTGTCATGCACCCTGCCTTCCTGGCCTCAGAACTCTACAGGAGAAACAGGGCATAATAAAGTTGATTGATTTGTGTTTGTCACTCATCCAAGTGGCTTTCATTTCAGTGTCCCTCAATCTTGCCTTTTCATTTTCATTTGGAGCCAGTGAAATCTCACCTTCCACAGAATCCAAGCTGTTGGACTTGTCATCTCGTTCAAAATGTCTGCACAGCATGAACAAAATTTACTGTCCTCTGTGCAAACTGTTTTGGTGGCTCTAATAGAAAACACAGCAATCCCTCTTTTATGCTCTGCTAGGAAACAATCTGCCCCCTTTTTTTTTTCCCCACGAGGAGAAAAGTTTTTGATAGAATTTTTGCTAGCTTTATACAAACCAGAAAATCTTCAAAAACCAGGATGCAGCCAACAGTACTTACAATGAATTTGAATCATTGAATGTCCTTACTATAGTTACCCCTTAGATTTAAAATCTTGGTTAAAGCAAAACTTTTGTCTTTTAAATTGCCAAGGCAAAGCAATTCTACTACATGACTCATGAACCACTGTGCTCAGTTGAAGCGTTACTGTCATCAGCATTAATTTGTTTTTGTCTTTTCTCATTCTAAAGTTCATTGTCCATTGAAATGTATCACTAGTGTGTCATCTCCTGTCTCTTAATCTGCAGAACAATTGCATGTTTTAAAAAAACTTATCAACTGCAACATGTTTTTCAGAAATTTTAAGGTCCCTGAGTTTTAAACAAGGAAACAGATTTCTTCTCCCCCCACCCCTCTTTTTTTTTTTGTTACAACTTTTTATATAAACTATGTGGCTTGCCGCTGTCAGCTAGAAAGGCCCCGATGGGAGACCCAAGGTCACTAGCAGCTGAAGAGAGATACTGCACAAGTAGTTAGGATGAAAGAATATCCCACCGGGGTTTTGGACTTACCGTTTCTTGGCTCTTGTGACTTGAAATAAATGTATCATCACTGTCTGGAGCCACCAGCCATATTCTCTCACTCATGAAGCTAACATTAGTCAGACTTAAGCAGGTGAAGAGGATATAAACCTTTACCATTTATTTTATATATAATGATACTTTGTCTTCTTTCTATTAGGGACAGGATGAAAATTTTTACTGGCTTCTACAGAGCCTGGAATTTCACACAAAAATTTTAGGAAAGCTCTCTGCTCAACAATTTGTTGCAGAGATTTAGGGATATGCAAAGTGATATGGAAAGGGATGATGACTTAGCAAAAAATCCAAATTCTCATACATGCTTAACTAGTCTTATTCAGAATGTGGTTAACTTTTTATAATCCTTCAAGAATAATTTGGTGTCCTTCTTGGATTCCGCCCCCCCCCCCCCATAATTACAGGAGAGACAGACTGAAGTAAAGAGATCTTGTGTTGGAGCCCCTAGACTAAAGGCTAGGTTACCTTTCAGGTTTCAGTACTAATTTCCCTTGTGATCTTTTGCATGTTAGTAAAACCTTTCAGTCACTATCATTACAAATGGGATTAAAAGACGCCTGTGCTTTATTTGGAAATAAAAAAAAAAGCATCGCTGATGAGTGGCTATTGTACTAGCTTATAGAAAAAGTCACAACAAGAATACAAACATCGCAGCAAAAAGAAACATCCTGAATGCTTGTCACATGGGACACTCACAGCCGTCTGGGACCTGACCACAAAACTTCACTCTTTCAGAGTAATTTAATGAACTGTCTAGTCAGCTCAGTCTCCTACGGTTGGGAAGAAATAAACAAAAACTCTTCAAAAAAAATTCCAAATAGAGTAAGCCATGCAGAAAACTAAAACCCGTCTCTGACCTCCTACACCGCCCATCTGTGAACGAAGCTTGGCTCATGCACTTTAAAATCTAAAGATACAGAGAAAGAAAGGAAGAGGTAGATAACCTGCTTAATTCTCTCACTTACAAAATGAAAATGTCCTTTATACCTTGCTTTAACCTTTTATCTTTAACAGACATTCAACAGGGAATACACTCAATTAAGTTTGACTTTAGCTATTATTATTGGTACCTTGGATAAAATGATTTACCAAGTAGCCAGAGATAACTGAATTTTGGCTATCCAAAGTGATAAAGCAGAAAGCCATCACTGAGATATACTACTGAAACAGGACTAGGAAGAAGGTCTGATGTTCTATTGAGCTGACAGGTCTGTACCATATGATCGATCCAACTGGACATGAGATATCACAAACCACAGTCATCCAGTACAATATGAATATGAAGCTTTTCCACTGCACAAACAGGGGTCCTCAGAAGCTAGCTGTCAAAGTAGAAAACTGCAAAAGGCTTCTCAACACCAGTACTTAATATTTAGTCTCGAAAGAAATTCGTTTCTGTTCACTCACTGGATCTGGAAGGAAGAATAAATCAAGAAATTCTATCTGTCCTTTGGGTCCTGATGAAAAGCATGCTTTCTTAAGAAAACCCTCAAAACTCTATCTGCTTCAAACAGAAATCTTGGATTGTCTGAAACACCAAGGCAGCAGTCAAAATGAGATCCCTGGGAGAGACAATGCACGAGGTCAGAATGCTGCAACTTCAGAATTTTCACAGTGGAAATAAATAGAGCATCAAGCTATGTACTACATCAAAAATGGCAGAACTAAGGGCTACATTATGTCCTTGGCCTTCAGAATCATTCACAATTCATTTTAATTGAAGTTGCTTGCATATAGATGGAGGAGAAGATAGAGATACGTGCGTTGTGGGTCTGAGTTAAATGACCAAAGGGAGGAATTAGTTTCTTACTAGATCACTAAACACATCTGCTTCTAAACTGTGCAAGGACATCTCTGGCCCCTAAAATCATGCGGCATTTTTTCACTTGTTTCCAAAAGATCTCAGAGGAGTCTTGACTTTTGCTATTTCTGTTTTTCCATGAAATGACACAGAACTGAAATGGTAAAATGTGGCTTTTGTGAATTTGTTACTGATTTCGTTTTTGCTACAGCATTTCTCTCTCTTCTTACCTGTTGCAGTTACCTTGTTACGATTATACCTCACTAGACAAAAAATGCAGATACCCAGACCTTTGATCCTCCCTCTCTTCTAAGCATCATCAACACACACTTCACTGTTTAGATCATTATAGAAAGATCACTGGGAAGAAGAGAAGATTAAAATAAAGTATTGCAATGTAAACATGCTCCTTACTGTTAGAAACTTCACTCTGCTTGTAAGCTGGGAATGCCCCAGGAGAGATGCAGCCCCAGGAGAGCAGCACCAAAAAGGACACTGCCCACTCTCTGGAAAGTAACTCACTCTGTCAAGTGCTCTCTTGACTTAAGAGCAAGGCTGTCATGATAAATCACCTCACAGAGAAAGGCAGTTTATAGTCTGAGATACTCTGACCTCAGACCAGAGACTGCTAGATCAGACATAGGCTGGAGGTCCTGTCATGCTTCGCATCATGGAGAAAAATGAGCCACTCTTCACCTGCAGAGTGGCACAGCTGATGTGTAATGGATATGGGGCTTTGCAAGTCAGACTGCACATACCTTTTAACATGTGTTACCTGAATGTACTCACAAACAGATACAACCAAGTGAATTTTATCTGTTGCTGACACATAGTTCCAGCTTGCCCACAGGGTAGTGCCTAGTAGGACACATTTCTCATGTCTAGGATGTAACAATGAAAGGTGCTGATATCTGTCTCCGAGTACATAATTTTTTAAAATTGATCCTCATGGTGAAAAACCTAAGCTCCAGGAAAGATTTCTGTATAAACTATGGATATATACTGAACATAGTTCAAGTGTAGCATGGCACCTTCTAAAGCTCAGTGACAAAAATTGTAACTGATCACTCTTGTCTGAAGTGCCAAGAATGTTAATGTTTGATACCTGGAAATTTTAGTTCAAACACAGTTATTGCAATCCACAGAATCACAGAAGAGTAGAGGTTGGAAAGAACCTCTAGCAATTGCTTAGTGCACTACCCTCCTCACTTCATTTTCTGTCCCTACATTTGATTTCATGTTCTGACAGATCCTCATTTGGGTCCTGTGCATTCAGCTTCTGTTTCCAGAAGTCAAGGAACTGTTTTCCTGTGATTTCTCTTTGTTTATAAGACAACATGCCTTTGGCAAACACTGGTCAGACCAATACATAGATGCAACACACTGTACCCTTCAATTCACATCCAGACCTTAAAATACAAATGCCCGAAGAATATGCTCTGAAATAAAGTACTGGGAGACCACACTGACTGTATTTCAGTTAATAATACATACATACAGGTAAAACACAAATAAGAAAAATGGTCAAAACATACATTAATCATGCATGTATTGAACTTAATTTGCACAAGGAGTGCCTAGAAGTTCAGTGGATTATTTAGATTTGTGAAGTTATACATCAAAAAAGCGTTTCCAAGACTGTAGCTGTAACTTTGGAATTATTAAGTCAGACCATCATTCCAAGCTATTTCATCCTTTATTGTGGGGAAAGTTTTTCTTTCTTTCTTGCTACTCACAATAGCCAAAAGTGTAAAGGTAATTTTTTTATTATCCACTTTATTCTGTACCACTAAGCCAGCCCTCATTATCACCTAGCTTTTATTGTTCCTTTCTGAGTTAGCTAAACTGTTTAATATCTTTTGAAAAATGCATACAAATTCACTACACACAATTACATCTGACAAATCAGCAAAACATTTTTTGCATCTCTGGACTCATGAACAGCTCCACTGTATCAGCCTGTGAATATCTGTCCAAATTCTTTTAATGAGTTTTTAGGGCTGTGGGAATTTTAGCACCAGGAATCCATTTCACACAGCTTCAATAGCCATCAGATGGTTGTGATTATCCTCTATTCTGTTCTGAACTTGGTTAAAATTTGAAATGATGAATAAGAGCTATAAATCCCTGCACTTTCCTTGACCATTATATTAATTTAAAAAAAAAAAAAATCAGTTGAGCAATGATGTATGTTGCCAATGTACCCAATCTATCAGACATTTGACTCTGCTCTCAACTGTAAAGATAGACTGATATCAATTTTCTTCCTGTCAGCAGCTCAAGTAGATGATTCTCATGCATTCAGTTCTATTCACAGAAGTCAGCTCTAGGTTTGCTAATTCTGATAAAATCTGCTCCAATTTTGTGGATTCTGATAGTCTTAATCTACGCGAAATATCCCTGAATGATTTCAGAGAATCACAATTTGACTGAGATCAAAGCTCAGGCAGACATTCAAGTTAAGTTTGATTTGAAATGACAAACTGTAGACCATAAGACTTGACTGTGACCACAGCCCTTTGCAATGCTGAATGGGTTTCAGATACAAATCCTGTTCATGCTTTAATCACGCTGTAAAGTGCTACATACAAGTAAATAAAATGCATCAGAAAAAAAATCATGTAAAACTTGCATTTTGCAAAATAATAGACAATAGTACTTTTATACCAGAGATCATCATAGGAAGTAACCTTTTAATACCAGCTCTATAAGCACTGATCACGGGCATAAATACCACTTGTGAACTATACTATTGCCTTTTGCATAAAGCACTGGAGTACTACAAAATAAAGCATCAAGGAAAACCATACGCAATTAATATGTTTGCCTTCTCTTGAGGTTTAACAGATCCCAAGCTAATGTAACACACTGGTGACAACTGTCTGTAATTTAACTGAGCAATACTAGTTTACACCTGCTAAGGAGTTGACCTCATGTAAACCATTACAGTGCACAAATAAAATCCCTAAAAGCATAATACATTCTTCTAGTCAATCCAGATCACCTTAGGCTGCACAATTAAATAGGTCAACCTCAGCAGTTTGATAAAAGACTTCAAAAACATAGTGTCATTACAGCTTTGATGTTCTGAAGACCTGAACTGCATTTGTAAGTGAATGCATTGAAAGCATTAGCTGACGGAAAGAGTGCCTACCATAACAAGTAGGAAAAACAGTAAAAGAGTCCATAATAATACCCCCTTGCCTTCAAATGGAAATGCTTTCTCATTTAGATATAGGAAATTGGACTCATAAACCTTAGCTAAGTACGACCTTATTCGTCTGAGTGTCTATCAACATGGATAACAATTGTATAGAAAAGAATTTTAGATCTGCAACTCTGTATAGTCAAAAGTGCTTCTTATTACTGTATCCATTGCTCATAAACTAGCACATAGATTTTGTGCTACTATATATAACAGTACAAAAAATTTAATTCAGTGCTCTTTGGGGGGCAAAAATCTATATTAGAAGAAAAATAATCTTTTACTTGCTGACTTCTAATGTAGTAATTCTACCATAATCAGACAAAACATGCAGACAGGTCATAGAACTAGTTTAAGCTGGTCTGTATTTCCTAAAAGAGGTTTAAATATTTCTGTAAGGGGTTCTTGGTTCCTGCAATTTACCATTTCAGCAGACTATGCAAATAATTTACTGTCTCTCATTTCACTGTGATTGGCAATTACAGTGATATAGGAAATTTTCACTGAGAAAATTATGATATGGAAAGATGTATTACTCATACCGTCATGAGCAGTCACAAATCAGCCTTTGGTATTCCCTTTGTAAGTAAAAAAGAAAATCACCAATCATCTTCCTAAAAGTACATTTGACGCTTGATTTTGGGCTTCAAAATGAGCCTGAAGCAGGAAACAAATACTCCTTTATCCAATGCTCACAGAATCTTTGCAGCCCAGCAGCATCCACCTCTTTCCAGAGCAAGCATCAGTATTAAGATGTTGGGACACCATTTAAAGCTGGACACTGTATCTCTCCACCACGCCACCTTGTACCAGATTTTCTTATCTGCATAGAGGAGCATGGACTTGGCTTTCATTTAGTCAGTTTAACAAAAGCAGCTATGAAAGCTTGAAGAGTCATTGGAAATGTGAAAAGTTACTCTTTTT
Organism: Larus michahellis; assembly: GCF_964199755.1. NCBI lineage: Eukaryota > Metazoa > Chordata > Aves > Charadriiformes > Laridae > Larus > Larus michahellis. Next base: position 7,834,704 of record NC_133899.1, read on the forward strand.
ATTTTGCCTATCTGTCTTATTTCCGTGGCTTGACAAGGTAAAATGGTTGCTTTACACAGCCTCAAAACCCTTTTGCCCTTTCGTACCTGCATATGGCAGGGCAAAGACAGATTAGGTTCAATGACTAATAGATTCACTCTGCTAACTCATCCTGAATCCTTCCATTTGGGAGTACTTCCTTTCCTGGAATCCAGCTCATCCCACAGTAAAAAACAAACATCTTTGTACTTAGCCATAAAAACAGATCCCAATTCTCCAATGCAATCTGCCCAATAGGGACGTTTCTGCCCGTAACGATATGAACAACTGCAAAATTCTAAATTAGAAATAATTAGCCACTAGGAAAGACTCAGAATCATACTCCAGCAACACAAGCTTGCTTTGTAAGACTTACATGCTTGTTTATATAATTATCGATAACACCTTCTACTACGAAAAGGCACTGTTCAATGCAAGTATGATTTTTCTTCTGCAATTGTACGATGTATTATGTACATATTTCTCCTAAGCTACTGTCCCCTTATTACTAGCAATTTTTAAAAATATAAAGCAAAATAACTTAATTTTCAGCATGTATATAACTCACAAAGAAATTTAGATCAATAGGAAAATATTTAAAGCACTTAAATATTCAGATTACGAATTGCATGTATTGGAACCATGGTTAGCCAACTGCAAAGCTCCAGAGTTATCAATTTCAATATTAAGCAGCTTATACCCTTTCCAAAGCAATTTTAGATGAATAATAACACTGGCAGTAATCAGTCTGAAGTAGCATAAAGCTTATCTTAAAGGCATTTACACCCATCCGCATGGTGTCTCCAAAAATCATCCCTGATCTCCCTGAAACTTAGTTGTAGTTATAATGATTCCACCCACTGCAAATTAATACATCGATTTTTTTCTGTCCATTGTGGGCTTGTTTACATCAGGAAGATTTGCTGAATTTATAACGGTGCTGACTTACTCCCACCATATTGATGGCATCAATTTTTGCAAAATCAATAGCAAGTTATTTAAAATGAGTAGTTCTCATCCACTACTAGCTAGTTCTTTACATTATTTTAATGGTGACTTAGAGCATCCTTAATTGTAAGCTTTATCTTCCAACCCAACAGATAGTAATAAATCATAGGAATCACTATACCAGACTAGTTCAGCACCACTTATAATACGGCTGTGGGTAGCTGCCACATGTTCTGCCACTGCTCAACTTCCAGAAGCCTGACCCTTCACAGAACCCATTACTCTGCTGAGTCACCACGTCCCATTGATCAGTTCAGACATATATGTGCTTCAATTCTCAACTGGAGAGACTTGCGCTTCACCGAACTCCAGTGTGGTAGGTGACAGTGACAAAAGTAGAACAAATTCACACTGTGAAAAAAATATCAGGTATAGACAAGATCTATGAGACACTAAATCACCATAGTTTCAACAAAAATCCTTTTATAAAACAAATAACCGTTCTGGAGTTGTTTTTTTATCTGAAGTGTTTCATGAAGTACACAGAAGCAAGAAGATCCTGTCTTGGGACTCAAAATGGTCCAAACTTGGAGAAAGATCTGCCTAGGACTTCTCCTGTACTGAGATTTCCAAAGAACATAGAGAACTTTTACACTCAAAAAGAGAGTCAGATTTTATTAGAATATAAGTGAGAAGAAAGAGCATAAATTAAAAGGTTTATAAGTAACGCTTGCTTAGTTAACTCTGTCTCTACAGATGCATCCTTGTCTCCTGACTTGTAGATTAATCAATGACTTAATGATTGCGGGAACTTCAACCAGCCCCCTTCAGCCCCCCTTGAAGTTTTTCTTTCTGTCTTTTCTGTGACCTGGATGCCTGCTAGCTGCTCCTCTCTGCTTGATCTACAAGCTCATAAATCCTTGCTGTGACCCTCTCCATATATCCTCCTGCCTGCCTCCTACTGCTGTCTCTGGAATCCTCTCTGCCTTGAATATTCTCAGTTGCCAACAGCATATAAAACCTCTCGTCCTTCCAGAGGGCCCACTTGACCCAGTCACAGTTACTGTGGAACGTAACACAAATGAGGAATAAATGAATAAAACACATTCTATCTAGCACATCCACTAAATACGTAATCAGTTCGAGTATGAACACTTGCTCAGAGCAACAACACCAAAATCTTCCTTTATTTAAAAGTGAAGGTGAAATAGCTGCAATAATGCCTCTTCTAAATCCTTTTCCCCTGTAGATCTCAAGCACTTCACAGCAAAAGATAGTTGTTATCTCCATTTTATTCAGATGTGGACTAACAAATAAAGTTTACTAAGATACCAGTAAAATAAGAAAAACGTGTTTTATAGGTTTCTTCTCAAAACATTAAGATGGTTAGTATCATTACTTTAAAGCTGGGGAAGCCAGCATAGGGATGACATGATGTGCTCAAGCTTTCTTTGATAGTAAGCACCATACTCACACACAGGCCTAATGCTCAGAAGAGAAAGAAGGGATCTTCACATAAAAGACAGGATGTCTCAAGAGCAAAGTCCTTAACCCAATGTGGTGCAAACACCAAGACACATCAAACAATTTCAGTTCATGTGGCCACAGAAGCCCTTTTGAGCTCTGTATTTGCTGAGGATAACCATAATTCTTCTGGGAAAATTTATACCCTGTTTAGCAACTCTGGACCTTCTGACTATGCCCAGAGGCAATCAGGTTCTTTATAATGGCATTGGGAGAATCCCAGTGAGATTTTTTTCCCCCTGTGTTTCTCTCTTCCATCTCTCCCTGCATCTCCTTTATCTCTTAGAGTACGCTAAAGAGAAAAGATATAATCACATTATGTCTGTGAAGGTACAAATGAAAGTGTCTCCTAAATGCCAGACCACCCATCTCTTCCAATAATGTTTGGCAGGATGTGACAGGAGAAGCGGGGCACAGAGTATCCTGTGCCTATCCTGGAAGTCAGTGTCAAGCGCCATTCGCTCTTTAGACATATGCCATACAAACCATCAATATTCCAACAACATAGGAGTGCCTGAATGCATGCACACGCACTGAGCAGAGTACAACTTCATTTGCTTCTCCTTCCTAATGCTACATCATTATCACAAAAAAATCCTACATATTATTTTATATAAAATCACAAACATTATTCACTTATGTACTAATCTTTTTGAAGACAATCAACAAGCTTCCAGCTTTGCAATCAGTCCCACTGACAGAGATCACTAAAGCAAATGAGATTTCCATCTATAGACTGAGTGTCTCTATCTTGTGCTACTTTGTGGTTATATCTGTCCAAAAATCATGCAGTATTAACCCAGGATAAAATCCTGCTGGAGTTCAAAGTCATTTTGATGGTGTGCAGACTGCAAGGATGTCGGTCCGGGTAACTAAATATACAATGACATGTTAAATGAAAGACTTCTGAATCTGTTACAAATAGATTTTCCCAGCAGAGTAAGAAGGAAAAGTCAGCAGCATTTTATTAGATGCCATCCACTTAAGCAATTTGGTTTTGGTTTCTATATTCTCTACATTTGCTGCATTCAGGTGTGCAATAACGTTACCCTGGAACACTATAGTGTCACTGGTTCCCTCTCATTTCTGCTGTAATTTCCCTCGTCTCTCAAAGGCACAGGTGAGTTAATTAAATACTTCTTGTCAAGATATGACTTTATAACATCTCCTTTTTCTTATAGAACAAGATGAGCTGAAGTGCTGGGGTATTCTAACAACATAATAACGCTCACTTTATTAACTGAAACATCTGGGCTTTGTACCTGTTTTAAAGAAAGTTGATTTTTTATAGGTTAAGAATGATTTACCTCGTTTGGTCATTTTTCAATTTCAAACAATTTTTCAAATATTACATCATGTCTTCTTTATATTAATGATATGTAAAATACAAATGAATATTAACATCATGAACTAGCCTTATTTTTAAATCAAAGTTGAAAAATACAGAATCAAGCAGACACTGTTAAAGAAGATTGAATCATCTGATATAACTAGCACTGCACTGCATTAGCACTAGGCAAGTAAAATTATAAACATTAAAAGATCCAGACAGAGTGAGATTTTTTCTTAAGTGTGCACTGGAATCTATTGACTAATGCCAGATTAGTCTTGCACAGCACCTTTCCTGAATCTGTGAGGAGAAATACAACTCTTTGGGAGAGGAGGAAACTCTTTGGAAAGAATTAGAATACAATATATATCAGGTATTAAAGGACAAGAAAAAACATACACATTTTTATCAAAGCCCTGCAGGATTATCATGATGTATTGGACACCTGAACAGCAACTATGTAAATCATATCATTGTCATGCCTCACTTACATCATAGCTTCAGAGACCACATGGGACAAAAACAAGAGTTGCAAGGCTGTCAAGCCTTGGATTTTTCCAGTATTAGGCACTCCTGGAAAGAGCAGCAACACTGGGATAGACATAGTCATATTCCATCCTTGCCAGGAGGACTTTCTGAATTATTATTTGCTGGAAGCTTTTAAAATCACTTTTGTCACATTAAGATTGGCATTAAAACTCACTAGGACAGAGTTCACCTGAGAAATTGCTTAGTCTAACCGAGCCGTATTTACAGCTAGAGGAATAAACCAGTTACACAGTTGATGCAAGAATTTAAAACATGCAAATCTGGCCTATTTAGTTTAAGTATGTCCTCTACCATGACGTTAAAAATATGTATTTCTTTTTTTACCTATGGTTTGACCTACAGACTCACAATTTGTTTTGAGGCAACTGTGTAGAGGTGTCTTTTTAAGGTGAATAGAGTTTAATGTGATGAAATTACAAAGATATCTAAACGCAAAGTCCTTCTGGTAGCTTAGCAATGACCCCCGTGAAACTTTTCTGATGAAGCATGCAAGAAGTGACAAGTACGCAAGTAGGACTTTTGGTTTACCTCCAAGACAGCATGGTCATTCATAGCCGGAAGAAGCTCCTCTGATGATAATATTATAACTTTGTGTCATATTTAATCCATGCATTAAAAAGGCTCTGCATAAAATACTGAACAAAGACCTTCCTAGGGAACACAACAAATAATATATCATTCAAAGGGTAGTCAAGAAGGAAAGTGGGCAGTGACGGTGGATAGACAGTAATTGGTTTCCTCTGCAGCTGTCAGAAAGTTGCTTGGTTGCTATATATTTAAAACCCCATTCAAGTATAAACTAGATCATAGGGGACATCTCTACCTGGATGTTACCAACAACTTTGTATAGGAAATAGAATACAAGTATTAAGTTTACAGAGCTGGCAGGGAATGGAACTACCAAAGAAGTCGTATCCAATCTATGTTATTAAATTAGCAGATCTAGAAACTTCAGGAAGAAGAAATGTATTTTACAAAGAAATACAGAGGCTGAGAAGTGGACTCGCTGTGTCCTCTTACCTATCTCCCTCAACTTCCATTTGCAGTACCAGTAAAAGAGAAGTTTTATCATGCTTTGAATGTTTAACATTTAGGGCCAGTATCGCAACATTATTGTAGTATGGCAACATTACTGCTGAACTGCAAACCCACTCTGCAAAGGGGCAAGCTATTAAAGGCATCAGTAATCTCACCTATACAGGTGAAAACTCCAGAATTTACCTTTCTTTGAGCTAAGACAAACTGGAGCAAATATTATAATTTGGTTTTGATTTCTCCCTCAACAACAAACTGATCAAAACCAAAACTACTCATGAAGCCTAAGGAATTACACTTCCTGTATTGGTGGGGTTTTTTTTGGCATAATAATTTCACATTTACCTTCTCTGGATCCCAGCGGAAATTAAATTAACATTTTTAACTGCTTGTTTTAACTTTGACGTAATAAAAGAGAAGAGTTATCGCTAAGGTTTGGAGGATCAAAATGAAATGTAACATTGGTAGAGCAATTTCTCTGAAATTTGTAAACAATATATTGCCTGGGAGAGCCTGCTGTTGTTAGCAATTTTGGACCGAGTCCTTTATAGCTGCTTATTCTAACATGGCGTTTCCATCCTGTTAAAATGTCATATGGATAAAGGAGTAAATTTTGACAGCTGTGACAGGATTATCATTGCCAAGGAAATCACATTCCTGGTACTCACATGTTTCAGAACATCTATTTTGTTTTGTCTTTGGCCTTGCCTGAACTAAAAATTACCTTCTGAGACAAGAAGAGAAATCTAACAAAAGAAAGAAACAAAATATTGTTATTCTCTTAAATAACTTGATGCTTGAAATTATAGCAATAAGAAACAATCTTTTAGGGTTGTTATTAAATCCATTGTTCGGATTTTGAGGGAACACAAGGCTCCTCTCTTCAAGGACATAGCCGATACGCATTTTGTCTAGGCGTACTGAGAAATAGGAGGGTTTTGCTCATACGTATGTTAGGCGAGAAACACTATGAAAGATTCCCCTAGCATTAGCCACTCAATCTGTTCAGCCATGTGCAAAATGGATATGAAAAACCCCAAATGATATTTGCAGTATCCTGAACTTTTGGATCAGGGGAATTGCCATGGTGCATCCATCCAATTTCAATATTTTATCTCTGATAAATGCCAGTATCCAAAACCACAGAAACTGCAAGGGTCTTGCAGTGGACAAGTGTAACTTCATGCACTGGTTCTCCTCATCAAACAATACAAAACTGAAATAGGAGGAAAGACAAAGACTGGCAATAACTGTTACTAGTGCTGGCATTCACATACTGCCTCCCAGGGCTCACTCCTGAAGATTACTTGAGATAAAGGGCATGTAAGTGCCACTGATTGAAATGCTGATTCATGGGCTGTGAAATACTATCCCCAGAAACACGGTCTCCCAGTAAGTATCAGTTACAGTAGCAGTGGTAGTACTAAAGCAATTCCTCTGAGCAACTGGGAAACGGGGTATAGAGGGAGTAAAGTGGTGCTAAATATTTGAATCAAAGCTACCAAATACTTAGTATTAGTCTTAATTCATGATAAAGCTGTGTTTAGAAATAAGCAACATCTTAGGTTCTTTCCTACCCAGCTATTTTGTTGAATGCAGCTATTTAATTTTGGGACTATCAAGATGACTATGGATTTGTCATGACAACTTCTGTGCTGTATTTATACTGACTTGACTAAACAGACATTTCTTTTGACTCTCTGGCTTCCAGAAGTGCCACATACAGATATTTGCAAGGTCTGTAAATCTTGATTAACGTCCTCAGATTTTGTCTTCGCACAGAATAGTACTAATTCATCTGTTCTTAAGCTATTATAATTTATACAGTAACAGTACAGGGCACAGTTCAGTACCTTAGCATCAGATCTCATCCATATATCTTTATACCTGGTGGTAAAAAGACCTTCCTTTCCAATACCAATCAATGTGTGTCCATACATTGGTGGTACCTGTTTATATCGGCAAAAAGATATTCACATGACAAACAGTTTCGTAACAGTACAAAAATAGTGTATTTATCACTGTGTTCTCTTTGGCCAATCATGTAAGTTATACTGTGAGGATGTTCTGCTGCCTTATGGTTCTTCAACAATCTCTTAAATATGAGCCCTATGTTTCATGAATAATTTACAGCTGCTGAAATACTAATGTTAACATCATCTTTCATACTCATTACACTCTTCCTGAAGGGCAGCACATTCCCTTGAGAAATGTGTTCTTCCATCAAAGATGGTTTTCCTGTTGGTTTACTGAGGCACTTCATAATCTGTTCTCGCCTTGACCCTTTACCCCTTCCCCTTTCATAAAGAAGATCAAAATAAACACACTAACACTCTACCCTTTCACAAGCGCGCCCTAGAGAACAATCAGCAGCAACAAAAAGGCCAAAAACACATGGCCACTTGTGAAATATGTGCCCTTCTCAAGTAGAAGCAACATTTGCCCATGCTTTTGTTGTAAGAATAGCCTGTTTGTCGACTAGCTAATGAAAATGTTACCTATGACAGTCAGAACTTTAAAAAAAAGTGACAAAGGCCTTAAGGTAAGGTTAGCTACAGAAGTTCCTTTATATATGAACTGACCTAGGGTCAAAGCTGCCATGGTATTTAGATACCTAAAGCTAGATGGTGTGTTAGGTATTAAAAATACTTGAGTGTGTCTGTAAGACTCACTAGGCATTCATATTGTGTTAAATTCCTAAATACATAAAAAATCTGGTCCCTGATGGGCAAACAGCATCATGTGTGAACCTGATTGTACAGTACATATAATATAATAAAGGTTGCTGTGCTGTGGCATACATTATCAGTCTCCCACTAATTGCACACATGAAGCCTTGCAACTGCTTGCAGCATGTATTTCACACTTGCAAGCTTCACTTCACAGATCCGCTGCTTGTGCGAATGTCATGTTCAGTCAATTTGCATTTGTGAATGCAGGGTTTTGCATGGGCAAACAGGTGCACTCAACACCAATTATGTTTTGCAAGGCTGGTGCCAAATGCTAATGCTTTTATATTTGAAAAAAACCCACCCCACAACCTCATACACGTCTTTCCCCTTTACACTGTCCTATATAGAAGATAAGGCAAACATAACAACTGACCTGCCTTAAAATAATTCTCAAGAATGAACCAACTCCCACAAGTATCAGTGGGCTTGTATCCAGTCCATAGGATGGCAGTTCTGTTCAAGACTGTTCCTCTCTATGCAATATTTGTTCCTTTTGATTTCTGACATTGTTTGCATCATGTGAAAACGGTATTCACTGAATAGTAAAAGTAGTATGTACTACACAAAAAGCCTCAGGCTGTTGTTGTTTGAAAGATTTTGTAGCTTTAAACATTGACAATATCTTGCCAATGGTCCTCTATCTGCTTGAGTGAAACATAAACAAGAAATATGCACACAGTTTAAACTCCTTGAGAAAACTGCAATTATACATTCTTAGACAATTTGCTTCTTTGGAGATTTTGTTACCCACACACCTCCACTTAATCCTGTTTTTACAACAGCAAAGTTCACAATACTGCAGTTAAGGTTTTGTCAGCACTTTCATTATTGTCTTATTTTTACCATGACTACAAAGCATCTTGCTTGTCTGAAACGTGACACAGAGGCCTCGCTCTATTTAATGGTTCCTCAGGTAAATCCTGTGTCTGTATTTTGTGAAGTCCCAGCTTTGCGAGGAGCAGGCTTAAGACCATTTTGAAACCCTTCCAAACCTGATGTTAGAGACAATAAGCATCCATTTTAACCTGTCAAGAATCAACAGTAAAATCCTTCAGAATGTTCATTACAGTGAAAATAACCAGCCATTGGTCTAATTTCCATAGTCATTTAAAATTGCAGAAGCAATTCTTGCTTTTGTACTAGAGACAATATTTTCATTGGTAACATCTAAGCAACTTTCGCCCCTAATTTTTGCGCATTTTGCCTGCTTTTAGTTATACTTTTCTGGTGTGTATTTATAAAACATGATTTTAAGAACATATAATTACTAGGAAGACTGGAAGGATTCAAAAGTTATCCTTGTTGATCAGATTAGTTGCTGTACAATTTTAAGTCAAATGTAATACATTATTAGCCATACTGATGAAACTTTAGAGTTTTAAGGGTCAAGCTACTTCCACTGTAAGTTAAACTGCTCCCTGCACAGCAGCTTCAATAGGTTTCTAAATATCAGAAAGGACTTTTGACATCTTACATGATCAGCAGTACCACAGCAATTCAGGTACTCTAAAGAGTAAGAGGAAAGGTGGGGAAAGACCGAACTCCCCAAGACTCCTCTATGAAGGGATGCTGCACTGGCCTACTACAGTCATTCTGAGAGAGGTTCTAGATAAACAAGTTATTTGTTATTTGCCTCAAAGTTCCCGAACTAATGGGAACTAATTCCAATTAAAATATTTTTCATCATTTCTGCTAAAAATATTAGTCATACACGGGATTAGAAAATGAATTTTACATCACTTGGATTTTCGATGTATTGTGTGGTTGTTTCTTGCAGTGACACATTTTTTATATTGCTAGTAGGACAGTTAATTGGGGGTTGGATTTACAAATGTGTATCAGCCCCTAATTACAAAGAAAGTAATCTCAGAATTGAAAAGAGTCTGAATGAACCTGTTACTCTTCATGCAGCTGATGGAACTGAGGAGCTTTTCTACTTCTTTTTGTACCTTAGTTCCTCATTATGTAAAAAAACTTGGCAAGTCAGTATCATACAGCCCTCCTTTCCATGTGATAATAGTTTTGTTAGAAAAAAGGGGATAATATACTGCTGTGGCATTTTAACTTCTTTTTCTTGTCATCTCATGTTGGCTAATTATTTCTTTGAGGTTAAATGAGCTAATTATGCCTGCATCAGAACTCTTTGAGAAGCAGGAATCACTTTCTGTTGTTGATAATTAAATGAACTAAGCTTGATTTTTAGTTTGGGATACAGTTGTAGGCATTTTTCTTTACTGTACATAGTATAAAGTGGTAAAAATAATTACAAGTGACGTTTTGTTGATGACAGAATGGAGGAAGCTTTTCAACTGTGGTGTAAAAGGTTTTGTAAATTGATTTAAATTACTAAGGGTGAGAGGAAGGAAGAAGTGAGGGGAATTGCACCCCTTCTACTCATCCTTGAACAACGTTAACAATCTTACAAGAGTTAGAGAATCCATCAAAAATTCACATGATATTTAGGGAGGAGAATGTTATGTGAATCCCTTTCACAACTACCATACGACTAAAATGTAGAAATTTTTTTTCTTAATTTCACTCATCAAGTCACTTGCATAATTTTTCACTGTGACACTTGACAAGAGTGGAACTAAACGAAGCTGAAGGCTTTTATACAAGGGTCAGATACATTGTATACAGCACCTATTCTTCTCCTTACCCTAGAAATGATGCCCTCTTTGATCTGAGACATTATTGTCTGCTCGAATAAAAAAGTCTTTCAGTCTTCATGCTAGTTCTACTCCAATTGTCTCTTGACCAGAGAATATCACCTGTATGCAGTCATACAAATTATATATAGCACAGAAAGGTAGGGGCCTCTACATCAGGGATTAATCTATAACCTCTAAATTCACTAAGAGCTAAGATCTGCAACAAGACACGCAGCTTTCACACAAAGTTACTCTCTGAGCTGGGACTCAACAGCAAAATGCTGAAAGTTTAATTAAATGCATATATATCATTCATTCTCTCTTAGGCCACTTCATCAAAAACACACTTTTACTTCAATCACCCTTGTTGGCATGACTAATTTTGTGGACAAAAGGAGATTCATTTCAATCTAGACATTATCTCACTGTGTACTAAACACATCTGTATAATTCCTTGTCTGTCTATAAGGCTCGAATCAAAGTCTATTGATATTGATGGGAAAATACATATTGATATCAATGGGATATGGACCAACCTAGGCATAAATTGCCAAAGCAATTTCTGAACATAGACGTAACTTGCTCATGACAACCTATATTATGGTATGAAGACAAACCCCGAGTACAACAGAAAAGGGCTTCCACTGAATGAAAAGAGGTTTGGGGAAATAAGAGCACTGGAGAGAGAAGCAGAATCATAGGATAACCTTTTTGGTTAGTGACTGAGAAGTAAACAGCTGCTGGGATTGAAGGTTCCAGACTGGCTCTGTGGGTTGCCCACGTACTGCATTGCTTACTGTTAGTTTGCTACGTTTGAACACTCCCAAACCTTAAGCAAGCCAATGCAGAGACCTTGATTCATTGTGTTTGTCTTTAAATATTTATGTCTTTTTCCAAGAGTTACTTAACTATTTTCAAGCCTATTTTAAATTATTAAATCTCTCATCTCCTTATTTCAAAACCAAATCAGAATACAGAAATAGCTTACATATATGATCGATATTACCTGACTGGAAAAGCATATGCTGTGAGGCTCAAAAGTGGAAGTCTCAAGCAATTAACTTTTGGCACTCTGGGAACCCAACATTTGTAAGGAATCGTCTTTCTTCCTCAAACTGTCCTTCACTCAAAAAAATTGAGAGCAAAGTAAGTTTCCATTCTTACGCTGCTAAGCAATCATTTAATACCCAACTTTAATCTTCTAGATGCTACAACAATGTAATATATCTATGAATTGGCAATGATCACTTAAATCCAGGCTGTTTTTTGGTACTAGATTCTCTTTCACATCTGACACCAACTTTAAGGCAATAATGCTTCATTTGCAGTTCCTCCTCCTGCATTTATCAACTGTAGAACAACTGAAAAATATGCTTCTCTAGATTATAGCTGTGTCAGCTAGGACAGCTTCAAACAACAAAAAAAGGCTATGACCCCTTCACTGGGGTATGCTGTCATATTGGTGTTTGCTTCTCTTCAGGAAACAACACGCATTGAATATATAAATGTTTATGCGGGCAAAGGGTACTATTAAAATTATTCTTTAAAAAATCTGAGTCTGTGAAATGGTGATTTTTATGGAAGGGTTTTTCATAACCCTAAAAGTAAAGGCTTATGGAATATAATAGAAAATAAATATTTCTTTTGTATGCCCATATCTAGGTTTGCAGATAGTCTCTTTATACAGTAATATTGGCACCTTTATTAAAAAAATCAGACAAACTTATTTGCATGACTGAAAGATATTTTCCTTCTCCTAAATTATTCTAATGGGACTTTGTAGCGATAAAAGTAAACTGTTAAAATATTCTGCATGGCTAAGTCCGCTATCTGCAGGTAATATTCATTCACTAAGATAACATTTTTAGGGTTTGGGACCTAGCTTCTTGAGGGTAAAAATAAGCCTCTATCTGTCCTTCAGGATTATTAACAGTAAGTGATTTCCACATTAACATCAATAGCAATAATGAAGATGTCCTTTTCAATTCATCCTGGGGAACTCTGAGTGAGAACTGTTATTTGGCGAGGCTTCATTCTTTAATAGAGCCTGAAGATAATTGGGTATTGAAAATTCCATCTAAATCAACCAAATAAATCTTTTGGTTACCAAATTAATAATTTCACTGATGCCATCAGCCTTCAATTTTCACTCCATTAAATTCCTAAATTCATGTGAGAATGGCACAGCAAACAAATTAAAATGAGTTTCTTATAAAAATGAGAATGATAAGATTATGCCTTCTAAAAAAAGCAATTTAACTCCAATAAATTATTTTTAAATTATTAAATGAGGCATTGCATTAACTATAAAAGAGAAGCATAAAAGGGCATTGGCCTATGGAAAATAAGACATCTATAGACCTCTATAAACTTGGACAATTATATCTGTAATAATTGGCTCATAAAACTTTATGGCAACTTGTTCAATATTCCTTTTTCTTAAGACAGCATTCTGATCAGCAGCATGATTAGACAGAGAGGAACAGAGACTTTTTTTTCTCAGGAGCACATGGCTAAATGTTTTCAAATAGCCTCTTGTTGCTTTACTTGACACAGAGCATTAGAGCAAAGTGTCACCTGCTCTGTGTGGAATATTAAATCACATTTAAACGACAACATGATGCAGTAAGGCAGTTCAGCATCAAGGAGGTCTGCAGGAACAATTCAGTATACAAGACAAGAAAATTCCCTAACTGTTTTCTTTAGACTATGTGCTCAGCACATTGAAGGTTTGAACCTTTAAATGTCAGGTATGATATGTTGTCTCCTTTTCAGTTCTTGTTCCATCAACTTCATAGGCAGCCAAAATTCTGAAGAATGAGCAAAATCGAAATCGCAAGAGACAGCAGTAACATCTTGATAGCCAAAGCAGTCTGAATAACAGAGGTTTTTATATACTTTCTGAAAAAGGAATAAACACTACCTCCTGCTTGTGGTGGAATACTATCAATAACACACAAAAGCCAAAATACAAGAAGCTGAAGAAGTGTTTCACCCATGTACTAGACCTGGAAGTCCGTACAGGTAAAACTAAGGTCTGTTAAATTAAAACAAACTCAGCCTTTCTACCTCATGGTTGTCTTTGCACAGCTAACTCCTCCTCCTCAATCACACAGACATACATCTCTTTACCAGTGCCTTGTTTTCCCTACCTTCTGTTCACTTGAAATAACAGAAATAGAAATATGAACTATGTACTAGAGTTAGATAACACATTCTACTTGAAAACCTGATGCAATAAAATGTATGCAAGCTTTTTCACTGATTTCAATGAAGTACCATGCCTTAGATTAGAGAATTGCAGTGAAGTCAGATGTACTCCTTGGTTTCAGGAGATAACAGGCATTATATAGCCACCACTGTACCAGAACTTCCTAATGAAAGCCTTGTGGGCATGCATTAAATCTTTCTCAAAGATCCTCTGCTTGCCTCCTCTCAGTACAATGAACCAGCCTCCTCTCAATCCAGAAGCCAGAACCCCTGCTGATTCCAGTAATTTTTTCTTCTATAAGCTAAATCCTTTTGTGGTCCCTTCACTCTCCATTCTACAGATTCCAGCTAATTTTAAAATGAAAAAAGTACCAAAGCCGGCAACATTAAAGAACCAGAAGCCTGAACTCTATCCAACAATATGAGTGCTGTTTGAATTAATGCACTACAGGGTTTAGATATCCCTGATTTCTTCACCTTTGATTTCCCAGTGATGTCCAGAATAAATAATTGCCTTATTAAAGGACTTCTGAAGCCAATAGAGCAAGGAAGAAAACACTGAAGTCACCAATTCAGCCTTTGATTCTGCCTGACAGAAAATTAAAAATGAATGAGAAGAAAATTAATAATAAATGTATTCATGGCCTTATTGGGATTCATGACTCTCTTGCCAACATTAAACAAGTTCAACCAATTGTTACTCTTAAAGTGAAACAGCATCATAGCTGACAACTGTTCAAGTAGTACTAGTACATTTTTTTCTTTGGTATAGTAAATTAAGAAAAAAGTAAAACCCAACAGAACACTTCCTCAGTTAAAAAATCCTTAAAACTAAGACTTCTAGCAAAGTCCTTCAAGAAAATCATACTTCCACATCTTAATATAATTGTGAAAACAAAACTCCGTACTAATGGCCTTTAAGCCAAGCAAGAGTTTGAAGACAGGCTCTTACCCTCTTCCTTGCATCAAACAGTAACTTGACATCAGAAGGGTTCTTTCTCAGAGTTACAGCCCCCCCATCACCCAAAGGACACGGGAGATTTTACTAGAAGTACAAAAATATATTTGCCCTAGCCTTGTTTCAGATCACTGAAGCTGCACAGGTATTTAATAAATACTTCTGGAATATCAGCTCAAACATATGGGGTTTGACAGTTATAGAACTGTAGAAGTCCAAAACAAAGTCTTGTCATGGAAAACAGCAGAAAATAACTAAAGCAAACTTGTATTGTGATCCTGTCTACATACGTAGTTACAACAATACAGATTTATATTTTAATGTGGAGAATCTTCAGAATCATAGGAAAATTCAGGTTAGAAGGGACCTAAGGAGGTCTGCAGTCCAACCTCCTGTCTCTGATCAGTTGACTCTGGGTTTTATCCATTCAGGTCCTAAAAAATCCCAAGGATGGAGACTGGGCAGCTTGTTCTAATGCTTAACTGTCATCCTGGTGAAAAGATATCTCTTTAGATCAATTCTGAATTCTTGTTTCAATTTATGTCCGTTGTCTCTTGTCCTTTCAACATGCACCACTGTGAACAGCCTAGTTTCATACAATGGTTTGGGTTGGAAGGAACCTTAAAGATCATCTAGTTCCACCCCCCTGCCATGGGCAGGGACAACTCCCAGTAGACCAGGTTGCTCAAAGCTCCACCCAACCTCGGCTTGAACGCCTCCGGGGATGGGGCATCCACAACTTCCCTGGGCAACCTGCTCCAGTATCTCACCACCCTCAGAGTAAAGAATTTCTTCCTAATAACTAATCTAAATCTACCGTCTTCCGGTTTAAAACTGTTACCCCTCATCCTATCACTCCACTCCATGATAAAGAGTCCCTCTCCATCTTTTCTGTAGGCCACCTTTAGGTACTGGAAGGGGCTATAAGGTCTCCCTGGAGCCTTCTCTTCTACAGGCTGAACAACCCCAACTCTCTCAGCTTGTCTCATCTTCTGGACAATCTTATAGATATTAGGAGGCAGCTATTAGCCTCCCTAAGAAGTCTTTTCTTCTCCAGGCCCAGTGCCTTCAGCCTTTACTCACAGGGCAAGTGCTCCAGCCCCTGAACATCTTGGGGGCTCTCTGCCAAATTCACCCAAACAGGCTATATAGTCCTAATTTGGATATAAGAATATTGTGGGATAAAAAGGACACCAACATCATGAGGCAATTGCTTCTGACTACAAACCTCAACTCCCTATTCTAGGGAAGCAAGAGTTAATTCACAGAGGCAATGCCACACTTATTATGAAAAGAATCCTTTTGTTGAAATGGTGAAACCCTCAGACACGTTCAAGAGCTAAAAATTAGAGGTACTTTTCTCCCTTGTGTACTCTCTCATCTGCATATTAAAACTCTCTGACCTATGGCAGGATTCAGGCAGCACAAGGCAGCCACTTCGGTCTGTGCTATGAATTTGGGGAATGATGAAGCTAGAGACATAACTTAGCATCATAAGAGCAGCCAAGGATCTGAAATTCCTTCGAGCCCTGCATCATCTTACTAACTGTGACCAGCATTAGATACTTAGACAAGAGCAAGTAAATTTATCGCAGATACCCCTTCTGCTTGTCCCATCACACAGATGAAGCTGTTCAGTCCCAGTCACAGGGGGATTTTTCACCTCTTTGATGATCAACCTCACCACAATTACATATGTGATCTCCAACCAAGCTTTCTTCTAAGTCTGAGAATGAAAGAAGATACCCTTTCAATTGCCAAAATCTGAGAGAATAAAGTTTTACCATTTTCAAGGCATATTTGGGAAAATGAAACAAAATGAGACCGAGGAACTTGGCCTGTGTACAACCTGTGTACACAGGTACAAGCGAGAGCTTGTTCACTACAAGTCAACCTACGGTGGGTCAGTACAATGTGAGAGACAGCACAAGAATAGTCCTTACTCTGCATGGATGCACAAATGGTTCTCATAAGAGTGGTGCTGAGCTTTGTGTCTACACTACTTCATGTTGCACAGCTTTACATAGAGGCAATGGGATCCTGTGTGCCAACAATCTCTACTGCAGCTGAGTTTTTCCTGAGGCATTCCGAGCTTTAATATGTGTCCTTCTGCTCAAGGCTGTAACACGGAAGCGATTATCCAGCAGCCTCACTGCAGTCCTTGAGAGCAAAGCATTTTTGTTGTCTTAAGAATGGGATGACATTCTACATACCAGAATAATACTGATTTATAATGCTGAAATCAGTAAACTTAAATCAAGATTACTAAGTGATGGCAAGGAACGTCTAATACAGCAAGTCTTCTAATGTCATGAAGGTTACTGCATTTTAATTCATAAGTGACATTATCTACTATTATCCTTTCAATGCACTTGTTTGGTTAGTTTTGACATTTTATATCACTGTATTTACTGATTAGATCTAGAGTCAAAGGAAAATGAATACAAATTAGTTTTTCTAATGACTGCAAGGCTACTATAGCCTATTGCCAGTCTGTTTCAAAAGTAATTTCTGTGGCCGATTCCCCAGAAACTAACTGGGGCGGGGGGTGTAAAGAAAAAGAAATCCTGGCAAAGTCTCTCTCTGCACAGCTGGTGAGAAAACTGATTGTCCAGACTCCAACACCAAAGCCTCAACGCCACATCACAGGATATCCAGATAAAGTGTCCTATTAAGTTACAAGAGCCTGTTATAACCCATTCATTCAGGAACATCAAGGAATATCTGCCTTGGTGTCAAAGTAAATTACAGTGCCACAAATAAATGCAATGCTAAATTAGCAGCAAATAAATAAGGTAAGAAAGTGTTAAGTTTTTAAAAAAGCAAATGCTTCCTGCAGCTCAGAATAACAATAAACACATACTTGTATATAAAAATAAAGGAAATAATCTTTGCTGAGAGAATTTTTCTTACCTTTATGTAAGTGGGTTTTTTACCTTTTTATTTTGAGAATTGATCTAGTATTTGGCCGTTGGATCAAATTCATTAACAAGATAACTCCAATAACTTCAGTGGCTTTCACAAGGATAAATTTAAACCTAATGTAAATATATCTGCTGATTTCAATCAGTTTTGGACCAGAACTTCTATGCAAATTTGCAAAGTGATACAGAATGTGTCTCATTGGGGCACATTATCTTAAATATTCTTGTCAAAACCATACACCATTTCCAATCCATAAAATTAAATAGGAGCTCATAAACTTATAAATACATTTATTAGTCTTTCAGAGACAGGCACAGACTAGTAAACATTTCAAAGTCTGCATCCCTCTAGCCCCAAGGGTGTCTTCTTTAAAGAAGTCATTGATTTTTGTCATCAAAAAACAAGTATTCAAGTAACAGTCTCAAACACAAGCTGATGGTAAAGTACCCAGGATTCCCAAAGGTGCCATATGTAAAAGGATCATTGATTTTGACCTTTTGGGTGGATTTGTCTTTTTTCCTAGTGTTTTATTATGTGCATCAATAACAGAGAAGGCAAAGAAGACAAAATTGAGAGAGAAAATATAACTTCTTAGAGATGTATGTTTGGACTTCTGCCAAGAAAATATTTTTGCATTCAAGTATTCCACTGTTACCAGCTCCTAATCAAGAATAAAACCAAAACAAAAGCTAAGAACAAAATACCCCTGAAAAACGTGATTATTTAGACCAACAGTTGCCTAAAAAATTATTCTAATTATCTGTTTTTCTCAAATTCCTTAGGACTTAGCATCCCTCATGCATGGATTTAGTAAACATATCCATATCCATTACTCTCTCCCCATATGAAAGTATAGATCTTGATTTAGCAGGAGGAAGCTGGGATCAGATTCAATTGTCAGCTGCTGTTAAAAAGAATTTAGAGAAGCACCGGTAAAATCAGCCCATAACCCCACAGGAAGAGGACACTGAATTTGCCTTACACTATCTCGTATAAATAATTTTTTGCTGTTAATTCCAATCGGTGTGTGAAGTCTGTCTCCCCTACATCTCAAACAGGGTTAGGAAAAGGCTGATATTCTAGTTTTGTACCAGTAGAAATACCATGTGATGTCTAGACTGCAGGAAGAAGGGCAGCAATGTTAAAAAAATAAATCCGCTTATTCTCCAGCACTCCAGACAAACAAAACAAAGAAGGGGCCATCTCTTCAGTGAAAGTGGGCACATGCCAGGATATTTGGAGAACATTTCATGTTTAGGATCCTGAAAATAGCATAAGTCATGTCCAGTACACCTACTTATTCCACCTCCAGACTGGTAAAATTCTGCATGTAGTGTGACAAGATTGCGTTTAGCTTCCCCCAGCAACACAGCCAGTGGAGGAAGAAGCACAGAAAAGTACTTTTACTGGTGCCAGATAGGGTTTGGCAGGGGATCAGACCAGCAGGTAAAGCCATGGCCTCTAGCCCTGGTTGAAAATAACAGGGAGCACCTTCAGATGCCAAGCCCTCCCTCTGCATCATCAGTCTCAGCCCAGGCAAAACACTTAAGGCTGCATTTTTGCTGCCACCTGTACACCACATATTGCCTATTTTAATGAACTTCAAACAGGAAGGCCATGTAACCCCTTTTTTCTAGCTTAAACTAAGCCACATCAATATTCTGCCACAGCTATTCACATGTATCTGGAGTCATATTAAGCACAGGTAAAGAGGGAGTGCACTCTCCAAATGTGGAGTCATGAAGATAAAATGCATATGATTTGCCCCATTAAACAAGCTGCATCTGTTCATCACTCTCCACACATATGCCGCATGTGAAAATTGAGAGGTGTAAGCTACATCCACAGTAGCTATCTGTACTCCAGCTGTTTATACTTGTATTCCTTTTCAGCTCCTACAATGGATTTAACTAAGGGCAATTTTGCACATTAGTAAGAATTCTTCTAAACAAAGCAATCCTTTCAGTCAAAATGAAGAGGTTTTGAAAATGACTGCAAAGTGGATTAGGATCACTTATGCTAGATAGCTGTTGACAAGATACTGCTTGTGATTACCATGAACATACATTGATAGGTGCCAGAAAGGAAGCTCATCATTGAAATGATATAGACTTTTCAACATATGCTCTAACAGAACACGTTATGTCAAAGAATTCCTGTCATTTCAACAAGAAAATTTCCTTTGGCTACCTACCAGAGGACATTCAAAACAGCCTAGCACCAAGCTGAGAGTCAGCTACCCATATGATTCTAATCCACCTCAGAAAGAAGCAATTGTACCCTCATGCTAAGTGTTTGCACACAGTCACTTTACTTGTGCAACAGATGTTCAGTGATAAAACAGATTTTGTGAATATGTTGAATATTAAACATCTCTCACTTTTACTCTGTTTCGTTCTTCATTATAAATGGGTATTATATTACAGGATAACCACCCTACCCCTCTGGTAATAATTAGGCTAATATTTAGCTAATGCTTGTGGGATCTGCAACAAAGGCTGAAAAAGGTTTAATCCAACATTTGCTCCCACATCTTTTATAAATTTTGAAAATTGTTCCTCAAGAAAGACAACTGCCCTACTTGTCCTTTCTCACTGCTGTCTGCCCTCAAGTTGAAATGAACAAGAAAAACTGACTGTTTTGCAACTCTCTTAGTCCCTATATATATGCAATTGAATATGTATTTTATATACTCAGGTGAGCAGAGAACAGAATCTGTTTGGATTTACCTGTTTCTACCTTTGCAGTAAAGTGTCACTGCCACCACTGTATAGATCAGGAAATATAATAAAGCATTTTATTTGGGAATAGTTTTGGTTTCATATTGGCATTTTTGATTCCTTTATCTCACTTACTTTTAGCTTTAGATGATCTGACTTTGTCAGATAATTCCCACAGCTGCCTTTCGGTGCAGAAGACAACACTAGGAAATCAGGATGTGAAAAAGGATGAAAACAGTCTCAGAGGAGAATTCTTTATGCAATCCACACTTTCCCTTGCCACCCTTTTACAGTCCCACTCCAACTGCAATGCTGGGCTCTGGCTCTCTCCAAACCTTACTCTTTACCATAGGTATGGGCTAAACCCTAGCCCAAGAATCCCAGACATCACCCAGACGAAAAAGTTCACAGGGAAGAATTATTCTTGCAGCCTAATCTATCCTTTGTGTAGTTTAGGGTCTAGAGTTAAGTTCTTCAGTTACTCTTTGCTCTCTTTGACTTTGGGTCTCTATTTCTCTTCCTGCCTTCCTCTAAGTACCCTCACATGCAGGCTTCTTCAGTCTTACACATCTGTGTTTTCTTGATTGGCACTGCCATTCCTCCATGCTCACTCTCTCATGTAAGTACTCTTATGCTCATTTCTGCTTCTGTCTAGCTGACCCTCACTCTTTTTCTTCTGGGTTTGGGTGGGGGGTTTTTTTGAGGGTTTTGTGGGGGTTTTTTTTGTTCCCTACAGAAACATATCTGTTTAAACCAATCATGAGGTCAGTACAGCACATTTTGTTGTCAGTCAGCTATAGTACACAGTAACTGAACTTCAATCAATGCTGCTGAAGAAGCTGAAGGACATTAAGAGACAAGCCAGGCTTTGGACAAAGACTTCTGGGGCTTTGTCAGCGAGGGGAAACATCCTATACAGTTGCCTAATACACTTCTGTCATATGCTACCATGGTCTGCCAGGCACTGATAACAAACTAACTGTTCCTAGATTATGCCAGATTCCGAAACACAACAGTGCTTTCATAAAGGAAGCAACATGGAAGCATAACTTATTTCACGTTGATGGCAGAACCTGGATTCAAGACAGAATTAGAAGTAACACGGAGTGCTAAAACAGCTCTTTATAGGCTCAGGCCCACAAACCATTATTATTTTGCACAAACATGAAACACAATGCCAGAAAATCGCTGGGGTAAGCCATCAGAGTTTGTTTCATCCTGGCACAACCACTCCTCCTTTTGGGATGTTGTTATTGTGTCTGTCAACGGGTGGTCAGAAACTAGGGGAGACTGACCAATTAGTGGAGTCCTCATCTGGCAGGGTGTCATGCTGCGTGTTTGTCCTACGCACTACTGCATCTGACACTCAAAATGGGATTCATGTGGTGCCCTGGCAGCAGCTCTGCCTGAGGAGCCAAAAGGGAGCCTCCCTCTGGGTAAACCAGCAGGTGTTAAGTGTATGCTAAACTGGTCTCAGCTGGAAGCCACTCTTTCTATGTTAGAGGATTGTCTTGCATATCCAACATAGTTTTCTGAGCATTTTACTAGAAATACAGAAAGAATAATGCTTCTTTTATCTATTTCAGCCTATCATTAATAATAAAATTAGTTTGTCTCCCTTTTAAGGCAGGTTCAATAATATGGCAAATTTAGAGTAAGCTCTAAATGGAGCAATTAAATCAATTCAACTTCCTGATTATAATAATAATAGTACAGAAACGAGATGCAGAAAGTGAATTCAACATGCAATTTGGTACGATGAAAGACTCTGGTAACATAGTGGTAATGTTAATAACATGCCTATTTGTGAAGGGTTTGTGTTTTCACATCTGAGGGGTCAGTCTGTTACGTTGCTTCTTGGTACCCCAGAGATTAAATAATACATTTCCTGTCTATACATATTTACAATGGTCTGCATTTTAGAATTAAAGACTAAGGTATTCCTCAGTGGACAAAAATATCACACATAGCAGTGTACTTGGTTTGTGCCTTATCTTTAGTTAACAAGGAAGTTGGCAAGTAATGGGCTTGTTAAATATCTATCTATGTATATCTCCATATATATATACATTATATATATATATGCAGCATTACGTTTCACTGAGTCCCATGGATAGACAATTTAATGTTGCTCTTTCCCCATCTCAGGGAAAGCAAGACAGAGATGGAAATAATATTTAAATAAGCTTTTGGATAGTTAACACATTATTTAATAATACAGAATGGTGATTTCAATAACACTTGGAAATATCCTCTTATGGATTGTTTTTCTGTTTCAATAGTAACCAGCAATGTTAGCAGAAGTTGAGGCATACGTATGAATGCTCTATATTCTCTGATAGCTGGTAGGTATGGGTTTAAAGTTGTGATGGAGAGTCCAAAGGTGGATCACCTTACTCATTTATAATAGCAGACACTTCTTTCAGTAGCCTGAAAGAGATTCCAGACCTGTCTGATATAAGAAGTGTGGCAGGGGAGAGGAAGAAACTTTACAAGAATGCCTACAAATATCCACTCAAGATACATTTTACCTAACAGATCTGAAATCACAAACGGAGGAAACTCTGTGACATGTGCAGATAGAGACCCTGCTGTCTTTCCAGGGTCCAAAAGCAAATGTTTAGCATAAACGGAGTATCAGGCACATAACTCTAATAGTGGAGTCAGCTCCAACGTTAACACTCCTATTGGCATGGTGCTGGGAAACACAACAGGATGCACGATACCTCTGTCTGTTTAGGAATCAAGGGGTAACATAACTACCTATACATGTACTGTTCAGCTTGCTCCACTTCGAAGGCGAAAAACACTTTAATTTAATCTTAATCTTCTTTCCCTGAAGTTTAAACTAATAATGTATTTATCCTTTCCCAGTCAAGAGTTAAAAAGCAAGCATGTACACACTCCATGGATAATGAAATACTCTCAGATGCTGTTGGGGGTCACATTATTGATGTCATAGATTAAAAATTCATTCTCTCAAAATATTTTCAATTTGTACACTTTAAATGGCCATAAGACAATAATATCTTGTTGAATATGCATCTGTAGTAAGTTTAAAATTAAACAGTCAAGACTTTCTTCTTTCTTCCAAGCATAGCCTGAACTGTACTGTCTCCTCTTAGCTCTTTTCCTAATGAAAAAGCTCTATCTCCTGTCATTTTAAAAGATGACAATAGACATGGGAGGCTGCAAAACAAAGGGAGACAAAATGCATTAGCAAGAATGTCTACAAAACAGTTGTTAAAATGAAAAGCTTTTCCCATAATTGAAGAGTCCTGGCTGGTGTCTCTCTGTAAGGAAATAAAAGAGAGGGCAAGTGCAGAGACAACGGAAGAAGATCTTCATTAGGAGTATTGTCTACCACATGGTTCCTCTAAACAAGAACTTTCTAAAGGACTGACATTTCCATTAAAAGGGCAGGCAGTTTGCTACGAAATGACATTCAGTTTTAAAGGCTCAGCTTAGAAGCATTTTACAGCATGAACAATGGTTTCCAATGCCATCTTTTCATTGCTTGGTTGGCTCTTTACATGATATCAGAGTTGCCACGTGAACAATAAGGGAATACCATTATCACCAACAAAACCTCTTACACGCATCAGTGTTTGTTATTTACTCCGCAGGCCCTTTACACTGCTTAGGAAATCAGAATGTGCATGCATGACATTTAGACCCACATTAGGCTTCTATACACTGATGAAGTGGATAAAAAGAGGCTTCTGATGGCATGACTCTGTCCCAGTGTACAGTAAAAAAATGTTAATGTCAGCAGCAGATAGTAAAATATCCTTCATCTCCCACTTTTCCTTTAGAAAAAATGCACAAGCATGGACTCTAAAGGTAACTGATTCTTCTAACTTTGTGTTTCCCTATTCCCACTTCACATCTACACTCAATGCCACTCTGAATCTGTTAGCACCAGCAAGAGTCTTTTAAGGGTTTTCATCATACTTAAAAGGCAGGACAGGGGAGCTCTAAATTAGCTCCCCAATCAACTTTTTAAGTAAGACTTAATAAGCCTACTGACTTTTCAGGAGTCATTTAGTGCCACTTCCCTTCCCTGTCTTGCTGTGACACTCAGCAGCACTTGAGAAGTGACTGCGCTTGCTTAAATGCTGAACTGGAAGCTGATTTAGGTCTCTTCTCCTTCCCACTCCAACAATTCACACTCGCGAGGCTAAAGACAGTTAAAAAACCAAAAGAAAAGTTACCAGAAGAGGCAAGAAAAAACCCTATTCTGCTAAATTCATGAAAAAAGTCGCTTTTTGCCAGCGGCACATAGTTCCTCTTTCTCTCACCTAACCTTTAAAACAATGGAATCTCTCTCAAGATTGCTAAGGACATAGTAATATAGAAGTATCATCTTCCTTTTAAATTTACTTTTATCTTAAGCCTAATGGGAAAATGGCTGGAGTTCTGTGATCTTTTATAAGTTTCTTGAATTATCTTGTGAGCAGCTTGCTTCAGTTCTTTTTATTAACCTCCAGACCTTACTATTTAACCACAAATAGATTTAGGTCATGCATATTGAATTGTTTTGATGACAGTCTAGCGTTTAATAATAAACTCCTCTCTAGAAAATTAAACAGTTCTAAAGCTGTGCTCTACAAATGTGGTTTTGGAAAGAGCACCATATGACAGCTCAGATGGGCACAGAAACCACAGGACATTAGCAATGCTTAGTGCAGAATCTCTCTAAGTCGAATAATTACTTAGGGATTATTATGACAGAGATAACAGGATATAACAGAAAATAAAGAAACAATAAAGTAACAAACAGCCAACGCCAGGCAGCTGACTATTAGAAGGCCACCACCACATAAAAGCAATAATTGAATTACAAGTTGTTTAGGACACTGAGAGTCACCCTTTTCCATATCTACTAAGCGTTTCTCATAACTTTGATAATCTGATGTCCTTTATGGAACTTTATTGTGTAAAGACGATGTAATATTTATTGGTTTACAAATCAGTGCATCTTAGATTTGTTTTTTCCTCCTTTCTATTTACCACAACATTTTTTTTTTAAATTTATGAATCTATCCACTGAAATATTTATGCAAGTTGGGTCCTGAGGGAAGCAATCTTGTTTTTGCAGATTGTAGTTGGTGCTCTGAGACAACTCCACAGAGTAAGTAAACACAGAATAAGAGAATTGGTTTTGTGTGTGCTTTCCTCGGGCACATGCTCCCCTCTCGCTGTAATATTTGGAATTTGGTATTACAGAAGCACTAGCAGCTCTGCTGAAGCCAACAGGAGTGAAACATTTGAAATGTGCTGAAGATCTTTCCAGAGATTACTGGTTTTGCTCTTTATCAAAGTTGATAGAAGCACTTATTCTCTTAAACATAATAAACGGATTAGGTT
This sequence comes from Larus michahellis, assembly GCF_964199755.1. NCBI lineage: Eukaryota > Metazoa > Chordata > Aves > Charadriiformes > Laridae > Larus > Larus michahellis. The sequence continues at coordinate 7,860,674 of NC_133899.1, forward strand.
ATCTGCTACATTGATCTGAGGGTCAACCACTTCCTTTGATATGCTATTCACGGTACTTAAAATGTGCCAGTTTTTAATGTAACAAGGAAAATGGACTTCCTTGCAAAGATGATTAAAGATGGTTTCCTGAACAGTAAACATAGGCAGAAACACAAGTATTTTTATGAGAAGTAAATCCTTTGGGACTGCAACGTTCAACTGAGCTTTTCACCACAACTTTGTCAGTGGGGATCCTCTTATTGTTGATTTAATCCAATAGTGCAGTATCTTAGCTGAAAAAATTGATGGGGATCTCTCCAGTTCTAGATCATCAGCAACCCACTTCTCACTCCCCAAAATTATATCTGTTGTCAATCTTACGAAGGACAGGTGTAACATCACCAAATACAGTGCCACACACTAGTGGATGCTTCACAATGTCACCTACAGCTTCTGTGACTAGGCAGCTTGACATATCCTATTTTATCACCATTGATTTGTATAACAACTTGTGTGGGTTGGACAGCAAACCTCAGTCTATAACTGTCAGCCTGATCATTTCTTTTAATGGTAAGACATATGAAATGAATGTATTACAGAGGAAGACTATGCAAAAAATAGTGAGGTTGTTTTCCTGTTGCACAGACTTTCAATAAGTAAAATTTGCGCTCCGAATTGGAAAGTATCAATTACACTTTATATGTTAACATAAATATCCCTGCTAATATGTACTTTCTTGATTGAAAACCTCATTAAACCGCATCTGTGGATTTTTCTTGACCTTGCAGAAGCTGTAAGCTGTAAATAATAACATCCTCTCTAGCTATTTTCAGCAGCAATATTAGTGCCCCCCCCTTTTTTTTAATCTCTTCCTCATCCCATCTCATGTACTTTCCTCTTGCTTCTTTTGCAAAACTGACTTAACCTATCCACCATCTATGCTGCTGGTTCACTTCTGGTTAATCCTCCCACACCTCATTCCACATCTCTGCTTATGATCCACCATTTCCTTCACCTTCACATCTTTAGTCAAATTTCAGATTAGTTCCTTTCCACCAAAGCAAAAAACATTCTTTTGCTTTCTTTTTCCCCTGCCTTGGGGATTTATCGCTATTCTTCCTGTCAATCAGATTACTGTCCATGCATCTTTCTTCTAACATATGTAAAGTGTTATGAAGTTTAGTCATTTGTTCATCCACAGATTTGTAAGTTATCCAGTACTTATTTTTCATTCTGACAATAAGACTACTTGATAATGCATCACTTGTTTTCCATCTTAATTCACTAGCCTCCATCTCTTCTCTGATTTTTATGATGTCCACACAACACCCTTTTAATTCACACAAATGGATGGATATGGCAGGCATTCAAGCAGCCTCCCTGAGAGAATTCTAACTCTCTCACATGGCCAGAAGAACAAAAGCAGGCAGCTGTTGAAAAGGTCATCAGGAAATACAAGCTGCAAAAATAGCCCCATCATTTAACCCATACTAGGTCTACCTTCCAGCCCCTTCACTACACCTGTGGCACATCTCATCAAGCTGAATTTCTTATTACCTTTACAATATGCATAGCTTTTCCCTGCCTACACTGTAACACTCCTTTCTTTTGAGAAGCTGCCTGACATTTACACCCTTACTCTCTAACTAATGGCAGCCTTCCTACCTTGTGACTTTTCTTCTTCCATTCAGTTTTGGTCTTAACAGCCCCAAGTATGAAACCATTGACCCACAAATGCTTTTGCCCTAGTACTCAAATACATTTCTTATGCCCATGCTTGGTAGAGTTTGGTACGAAAATAAAACCAGCAAGTTAAGCTCTTCATTGTATCTACCTCATCTTGTTAAAAATTAACTTTTTCCCACAATCATCTTTTTGCATGTCTGAAGACTCCATCCATAGCTCGGCCCAGCTCCTGAGCTGGTATGAACTTGTTTCACACTTCAATCCAGTTCTCACACACTGGGCTCCTTCCCCAGTTTAGAACTGTTATTAATAATAAAACCTTTTGCCATACAAAAAACTAGAGAAAAAAAAAGATTAAGTCAACAGTACAGAGAGGCAGTAATGAATGCCAGTTTACATGCTATAATATTGTACCTTGCCATATGTTCACGTAGCTTTCCTTGGAGAATTCCATCTCTCTCACACGGACAGAAGAATGAGAACAACAAACTGTTGAAAAGGTCACCAAGAAACACAAACATCACAGATGGCATAGGTGAAAGCACTGCAAAAAAGCAGAGTGCAGAAAGAACATGTAGGAGTATCATTCTTTAATTGGCAGTACCGAGATAGAAAGTGCACTTGCATGCTACCTTTATTAATATTAAAATGACTATTGCAAGGATACCTTACAATGTACTTGCCAACTGGTCCTTTTTCTAATAGAGAGATGAAACAACTTCTCCTGTCACTGACATTCTGTGTTGAATGTTTCTCCTTTTCAGTAGGTTTTAACGAAAACTGAGTAATCCAGTGATCACAGAGAGGCCCTCTGATGTCCTGCAGAGGAGTTCTCTCTTCACAGAAAGATACCTTAGAATTCAAGGTTTTAAAGTACACCTCCTGTCCTAAGCAGGAATAAATAAATAAATTTCTTCTCTCACTGATGTCCAGAGACCCTCCACTCCCTGTTGTGCTTGTCAAGAAACTCATGAAGACTACAAAGAACTTCACCAGTTTCCTCAGCAACTCACTTAGCTCAGACGATTTTTCTTACATAATGCAAGGTCATCGAATCACATTTCATCAGAGTCAAAAGTATATAGAGAAAAATATTCACATACCATGACTAAAGCACAAGGTTAGTAGAGACACTGTTAGAGTAGCTGTTTCAAAGTCCAACTTGCTAAAACCAACCAAGAGCGTTTTCTGTAAAACTGGTGTTTCTTCAGAGAGCCTTTAGCCTCACAGAAAATTTTAAAAAACCCAACAAAACAACCCAAAACCCAAACCCCACAAAACAACCCCAAACAAAAAAACCAACCAACCAACCAACCAAAAACCTTCTAACAACACATTGCTACAATAGGGCATGTACTGGATATCATCAAAAACTCAACAGTTCTCTGTTCTGAGACATTGTACTACTCCCCTATACACAGAAAGAATTGTGATAGCTAAGACAATTATAAAAAATGAAATATAGATGTAGAGACTCAGAACTATCCAATTAAAGAGAAATTTTTCCCTTTTAACGCTACAGGTAAATGATAGAGTAAGAGTATAGACAGAGTAGGCACACAAGAGCAATTAGCCACATTTTTTTTCCACAGCCTAGACTTGACACAACCATTCCTCTACGATGGTGCTAACATTGATATTATAACCCTGAAATTGGAGAGATGCCAGAACAGGTCCAGCATCCTTATCTTCAAGCTAACAGAACTCGTTCCAGTAGCTACAATACCAGAAAACACTGAAAAGTACTAGCCCTACCCAAGGGCTCAAAACAGAGGGACATGTGGTAACTGTGGACATGACTCTCCTCCATTCAGAACTGATAATGGAGACTTCAGCACTTCATTGTGCAGTATGGTACTGTGCAAAGAGAAAGAAAACATGCACTTGGAAGAAAGAATAACAGCATCACCTAAGGACAAACCAAGATCATTCAGGCTGCCATAATCAAAAAGAGGATGGCAATGACTCCTCATACTGGGAGAGAGAATTGCTTAGCCCAGAGACATTCACTATTTGCAGAAACTAATCACAACAAAATTGTCATGATTTAACAACCATTCTTTTAGGAAAGCTGTTTAATGCTAATCTGCTGCTCATCAGGATTGTTTTCTTCAAACCGAAAGCCTAAGAAAGGCTTAGGCCAAAAGGAAAGCCATAAATAAGCTTAAAAATCAGCCTGATTATGCAGCAAACCAGAGAGCTTAAGATAAAGCTTTTCAAGAAAGCATATAGAGATAGTGTAACCTTAAGAGCTTGACTACACAAGGAAATTACTGAGCATAATTTATGACATGAATGTGACATGCACTAGCAATTCCTCACTTACCTATTAGGTGGGAATACTAAGGGTTTTGATAACACAGTCCACAGAGTAGCTCAGGACTGCTGACGAAGTTAGCTTCTCCTACTGTTTGCTACGGCCCCCTCCAAAGATTTGTCAAAACCAATGAAGTTTAACAGCCCACACAACAGACTGGCAGATACTACTAACATACCTGGCAGCAAGTCTGGAAAGTTCTTCAAAGTCACTATGGGCCATATGTGGCACAGTAACAACAGGGCCAAGTCCGTCATAGAGAACTGGGCCTAGTCACTCTGTCAATCTCACCATTTTTGGCTATGGCTAATAGTGAGTCAATAACTGCATGTTTTTTTACAAGAATGCCTTTTAATCTATTTGCAAAGTGGATTAAGTAAAGGGTACTCTAATTGTGAAATAAGAGCACCCCTCTAAGTGCTGAATAAGAACATCCAAAAGCAAAGCTATTGCAGAAGCATATTACAGGATACGAATTATTTTTAGCTTAAAATATGCAGAAAATCAGAGGCAAAAATAGAGTAAAATGCCCGTATCAAATGAGAAAAATAAACCAACTGGAAATAACTCCTCATAATGACTAGATCGAGTTTGCCATAGTATTCATGTGGCCCTTCAGACAGGGCAGTTTCTGTATAACAATGTATTGGTCATTGCTCCAAAAGGGCAGGGCTTGCAAAAGTAAAAAAAAAAAAATTATCTAAAAAGGTGGGGGGCTTTTTAACTTCAGGCTCCCTGCCTGAAGTTATGGGACTTGAAAGAGAAAAAGCATTTTCTCACATTGACTTTCATTTTCTTTCTCCCCTTTTATTAATAATGAGTAGTTTCAGAAATGTGATCACACTTTACGTACTTTCTCTGTCTTCACCTTTACACACTTTCACAGATGCCTTCTATCAGAGCATGGCAATTCATTTAGCACTATCATTAATTGTTTACTAGATCTCTTAATTGTGACACAGAGGCTTTCTGAGCTCAAGGGACTATTGCAGTTTCTCAGCTGCACCAGAACTGAAGAGCAAATCTACATTATAAATATGGCTGACAATCCCGAGGACCTTATGTCAGATGGCATCTTACAGAAGTAGAACACTGCTGGGGCTGGATTCAAAACAGCATGTGCTTTGAGCAGGGGGAACAAGAAAAGGACAGAGGAAGACAACAATATTGTGGGAGAGGAATTACAAAAAAGGAATGACAGGTATGGATAACAAATCAAAACATGAAGTATTCTTTTCTTTGGAGGTTCAGAGGCAGTAAGGAAGGGGAGACAGGCAAAAAAAGCCACAGAACGAACTCTGACACAAAGAGACATTCTCCCAACACATAGATAGACAGTTGTGAGGTATCTGGGTCAGATTTATGCTTTGTATTCCAACTGCAGAGTGTAAAAGAGGTTTCTGAGGCAGTTGCTTATGCTAAGCATGTCAGAGAGACAGATACTCTGTTCATCATCTTTAATTGTTACAAACACTCTGCTACTTGGGATAGTACTATCCTTATTTAGAGATCTGGCCTTCCTGTCATTGTTCTATTGCAATCGCACCTACACCTCAGGTGCATGCGAATTCTATTTTTAGTTATCAACACAGTATTTCTAAAAGGCATGTGTTGTGTTAGCAGGGAAGAGAAAAAAAGAAAAGGAGATTATTGGTGTGAAAGTTAATTGTCATTAGGACAAAGGTGGCAGGAATGACCAAATTTACATAGCAAGGGAAGTGAAAGACAAAAAGTTTGGCAACCAATGCATTAATTTTAAAGCCTTCTGTCCATCCACAATCTTCCACATTTGCCATTTGTTTGTACTACCTTGGATACTCTGATAATTTTTCCTGGGAAAAAAAAAAAGCTTTTTTTCCCATTTTATTTAGTCATTAGTCAAACTGAGTTTTTTCGCCTCTGGCTACAGCAGAAAGGCTGATGCAGGAGGATCAAGGAGAGATGCCTTTGCTCGACTGGCAGCAATACTTAGTGTGCGTTCATTCCTGAGAGAAAGGCTGCTTCTACCCATGACTTCTAAAGTGCTTTTGGCCTTTCACTGGGGATGGTCAACATGGACCAGGATTAATTTATACAACACAGTCAGCAATTACAGAAACTAACATCAGGTTAAGGTTGAAGATTCCCATTGTAAGTCTGATTTCCAGTGTTTCTAAACACAAAGAGACATAATGGAAACTCCCAGGCTGCAACTGAGGTGTTTTTTTCTGGTTGGTTCCTGAAATATTAACAGTTTGATAAAGCAATGAGAAAGACAATCAGAAAACTGAGGTGAAATTCTAGTCCTCAGTGACATGGGTATATGACTAGCCAATGGAACCAGGGGGATACGAGACTTTGAACTTAAGAGTTTCCGTGGAATTTTGTGACCTATTAAAAACAACCAAAAAACCCCAAATAAACAATTTAGATAGGAAATAACAGGATCTGACAAGAGGTTTTGTTTCTCTGGTCTGCATGAAGACTAGCATTAATTATTACCTTGACACCGGCATCTAAACAAAATCTCAGGGTAAACGTCTGAGAAATAAGAAGTTAAGATGCATTAAGTTTCTGTGTAAACAAAGGAAGTGAAGTCACACAGCGGACTGCCTCACAAGCCATAAACCTGGTACAGACTGTTGCAGTATTTTAAGACTTCTAGATCTCTAACCCAAACCCACAAACTTTTCTGCCATAACTAGAGATCAAGGGCATACTTTTTTAAACGTACTTTGGTTAACATGCCTAACATTTGCACTTTTACTTAATTCCCCTTAATTAACAGTGTGAACAAGCCTGTCCCATTCCTGGAGGTGTTCAAGGCCAGGCTGGATGGCACTTTGAGCAACCTGGTCTAGTGGGAGGTGTCCCTGCCCACGGCAGGGGAGTTGGAACTAGATCATCTTTACGGTCCCTTCCAACCTAAACCATTCTACTATTCTGTGATTATAACCCAGAAACTGCAAAAGCCCCATTCCAAATGAGAACAGGAAAGGGTCATCAACAGGGTTCATTAAACAGGCTAATACTGGTGGGATGCTAACAAGATGTGAAATTTTTTGTCCTTTGCTCTTACTTAAACTGTTGAAAGTGCTGTGTACCTTTAATGGCTTCTTTTTCATCACCTCCATGACCTTCAACAGCATTTAAGCAAAATAAACACCTAGGACCAAACTATTGGCTGTAGTTCAGCTGTCTTCCATGCTCAGGACTGGAAACACTAAAAGAACTCCACTCTTCATCAGAAATCAAAAGAAAACTAACAAATATATTGTAACAGGCAATCTCCTGAATAAAAATACTGCTTGGTATAAAAACAAAGAGAAAAGGATGCTTGACGGCATTCAGAACGGCACACAAAGACAGTGAGTCACAGTGGGCAATCTACAGAGGACCACAAATCAGATACAAAGGAAATCAGAGGGATATCAAAAATGAGATACAGCATGGGAAAAACAAACCACATGGCACTGTAAAACTGACAAAAAAAATCCCAAACTGAAGAGAGCAGCTGGACTCTCCTGTGCCCTCATTCTCCTGTGCCCTCTATACTTATAGAAAATGGAAGTGAAAAACTATAGTAGTGAAAACTGCAGGCTACCCAGGCACTGTGTGAATATGGCCTTAGCTTAACAACAAACACAAGGTGCAAGCAGACAGCAAATCTCTCTGCCCAGAGAGGTTGCAGAGTCTCCTTCTCTGGAGACATTCAAAACCCACCTGGATGCATTCCTGTCCAACCTGAACCTGCTTTGGCAGGGGGGCTGCACTAGATGATCTCCGAAGGTCCCTTCTAACCCCTACCATTCTGTGAAATCAGGTTCAGGGTGCTCTTCTTGGCCCGCTACCTCTGAGTATTTGTTAAATTGAACCTGGAATACTACACTAATGTTGCTGATCTGGGGAAGGACTCAGAGCCTGACTCAGATAATCCGTGTCTCACACACATGGCTTTTCCCACTATCTAAATCAGCATGAGTACGTGTGTCAGACTGGGTTTTGCTACATAGTGCCATAGCCACCAAATCCCAAAAACCTCCCCCTGCCCCCAGGGTGCTGCTCTATCCTCACTTCAACAAAGTATTTAAGCAGATTCCTTTGTCCATTCACATTTTAGAGAATAATTATGAAAATTCTTCAGTTTAGGCATCAGACAACAACGGAACTTAATCAGAGTCTTAAAAATAACTCAGCATTTCAGTTTCTGATGGATATAAGCAGGAGGTTGAAACATGGACTCGTGTGCACAAAAAGTCTTCTGAAGGCATGGCAGAAAAAGTTTAACCAGCTGTGCCACATAGTATCCTAAAAAAAAAAAAAGAAGGCAGCTGCAATGGTTTGCCTTCTCCTCATGTGTAGACAGGGGGAAGGTTTTAGAATGGACAGATTATTCTTGTAATAAAATGCCCCTTTATTCACTCAGAAGACAGCCACAGAGGAAAGTTCGGAGGAAGATGGCAGGATGAGCTGGAAGGAGGGGAAAATCTCTTTGACTTAGAAAACTTTGTTGCATTTCTTCAATGAACAAATATTAATACTTCATTTCTAGCCACCTAGAAAACAGACACAGCAAAACGTATCCCCAGCAGTAAAAGGCACTGCCCTATTACCCTCCCACTGTACACATTTAAACCAAAGGGCAAATAAATGTTGGCAAACAGAAATTTCATGACTTACAGTATTTTCTTTGCTACAGTAGCTGTGAGGAGAAAAAAATCCCCCAGAAAGATTAAGAAGCAAACATAAAACTGATCTTGAAATTCCTATTTGTTGATGCCCCAGGGCAGGTACTTTTTCAACATTACACCTATTTTTGAAAAGTACCTGCCTATTGGGGCACCTCTGCTACCCAAAGCTGGTCTGTTTTCAGATACAGAAACACTGACTCACTTGGTAAAAGAAATAAATTAACCAATGCTTCCCTGATTAAAACAGGTATTTGACTTACAGAAAGTCTTCAGGAAAACATTTGTTGAAAAATAGTATTTGACGTGGAGGGACTCTATCCAAAAGGGAGGGAAACTGAAAGTGTTTAAAAGGACCTGAATTTTAACCCCAGGGATGATTCCTCATTTTGTAAGCTATCTAAACTGCAGATTGCAAATCAGGAGGAGAAGGATTAAACTCTATCCATCTACAAACTAGATTACTGTTTTGCCTTTAAGGTTCCTTTTTCCTTTCCCCTCAATAAATGTGCCATTTACTGGCTAAATCTTTTATTTGTGGCACATATGCAGGATGGAATAATATTATTCTTAATGGACATAAGATGTTATCACTGGCTTAACTGTTAATTCTCAGGGAAATTTCCCCTAAAATTACCTTACCCCCTGCCCATTACCATTCTAGCCCCTAGCAGGAGGGGATCTTTTATTTGATGTTTACTAATTGTGTTTATTTCAAACGCTTTTGATTCTTAGCAAAGCTGCTGAGGTTCTGCTTGCACTTTAAATTTGCAGGTTTACTGTAAAATGCCAGGCACATTGAGATGAATCAAACTCATCTGAGCATGAATGAAATGTAGTGAGAAAGTCCCTTCTGGCATCATTTCTGGGATTAGTAATTTGTGAAATTGTGGTGATGCAAGGGAACAGCATGAGAAAGCCATTTCCTTCCCCTTTGTCCAGTCTAAATGCAAATCTGAACTTTCTTGGCAGTTCATTTGCATATTAATGCATATAGTATTCCACTCCAGAGATCACTTCAGATTTTCTAAATTAAGTTGGGTGGGTGGGCTGAGGGAAAGGGGTCATTTTTGTCATACTAGCATGAATGTTCTTAGATACTTTACCAAAAAGACAGAAAGCAGGCAATTATTTCACTTGCCCAATCTCTACTTCAATTTGCCAACTGAAGCCACTGAGGAAATGCAGAGGATAAAAGGCAATGGTTGACCACGAGGAGGGAAATGCTTCATGTCACTGAAGAAGAACAAACATGATGAAATTAAGAAAGGGTAAGAGTGCACACCAGTCTAATTAGCATTTCTTCCTAGTAGCTTGGGAAATGTCAGCCACCAGTTGGTGGCAAAATAAAGATGTAATGTGAGTAATAATGAATTAAATTGTGGCTATTTGCATTGAAATGTTAAGATAATGATCTGAAATTACTACTGTAAATATTCCCCTTGACAGTTGAAAATTGGACTTAAAGCTAATAGTACTTTGGATGAACTTTAAGCCATGAAATCACTTTTAATGCTTTACACTCCTTTTGGCTATGACAGTGCATTTCAGAAAGTTAATCTACCTCTGTTTTGTTCAAGCTGTTTGGTAATTGATGCATACATCGTGGAAGTTTTAATGAACAAGTACAGGGACTATTTACCCTATTCACTAAGTATAACTGAAACACTTGATTACTACTCCTGAGCAGAATAAACCAATAGTCAAGCACAACAAATATTTTTGGCTGGGGACTGGAGAAGAGCCCAGCAAGGATCTGTTTAAATGCAAAGGAAAAAGGCAACATTTTCAGAAAACGCTTGAACACTTCAGATACATTTTCTTGCATTAGCTGCAATTTATAGTTTTGCTGCTAGCATTACAAATCGCTTAGGGAGAATTTACGTCTGCGTGTCTACAAACTAGTACTGTCAGAGTAAGGTTAGCTGACAAAATGGAAAAGCAGTGGATATCTTCACAACATCTGCTGTGTAAATAGCTTTCCAGTAATAGTGCATTTAAAATGAGAGTTTATTTCCAGACTATAGAGTCTAATTACATTGTAACATTATGTTTGCCATAAGGCATGTTTTTATTTAAAGATAGATGATGTAAAAGCTTTAGGACTACACAGAATTACGTCATGCTTACAAAAAAGTATTTTTGCACAATTTAAAGGAATGCTAAAGACTTTTAAAGAGTGATGATGCTTCTGAGCATTTGAACTGAGTTCTCCTTGGATCCCTTTGACGGCTCTCGCTTTCAGAGTATACTCACTTCCTGGAGATGTCCTGCAACAGGCAGTGAAAAACAGAGGCACTTCAATCAATCACAAGTTTTTCAGATGTAACTTCTAGGGCTGTTGAGATTCAGACTACGAAATCTATATTCAGTATATCAATCCCCCAAATATGTACGGACAGTCAAAACTGCCTTTTTGAACTGCCCTAGAAGTCTGTTCTAGCCTAAGTCCTGCCTCTTTCCAGCCGCCAGTAGATGCAACTCTTCATGAGCTTTCAAGAGATGGGTCCGTAGGCCCCAGTCTCACAATCTCCTGAACTCAAACTGTTTGTTTTCATGTACTGACTAGCATCAGATTATTGACCCAAACTACCTTCCCTTATTTATAATATTTAAACATAATTTATATTTTGTTGATCATCTTCCCTTCAGTTATTGGAAATACATGCTATATCTATAAAAAAAATATAGAAAAATTAAAGCCAGACACTGTTAGTACTTTAAATTTAAATGGCTTTGTAAAGAAAAAAGGCCCTGTAGCCTGACTATATACAGCTTACAGTACTTCAGGGGTTAACTGTTAGCTCTTTTTCTGATCTGTGCAGCTTCTGCACAGTGTTCCTAACTGGGTTACCAGGGACCAGATGAAAAATAAACTCTATTGAATCATCTTGCATTTCATATATGCTATGTTATATTTAGGGATGTAACTAAGCAGAAATACTGTCAATGTGTTTTTCATGCATTATCCCACTGCAAGGAACACTTAAGAAACATTTTCTTTTCCAGTTCACACTCAGAGTCAAGTGAGTCCCTGCATTTCTAGTCTTCCTAAGATTTCGTATATTAGACCTTCTGTATTATTTTTCTGGAGAAATAAGATATATTTTCCACCTCTACAGAAATGTCACTGTTTAGGCAGCACAAAGGCCTTAGCAAATAGAGGATATTTGTTCACTGATATGTCCAAGGCTGTGCATGCAAGACTGGATATAAAGCTGCACAGGCTCCCACAGACTGAGGGAGTTAAGTAAGAAGAATTCATGGTATCTTGGAAAAATACTGGGAGAATACACTAGTATTCCCACTAGTGAAAAAACACTAAGCATCCCTGCCCACCTCTCTCAAATCTGAAAGCCTAAAAATGACATACAACATACAGGCAAAAACCTGGAAGCAAGAAATAGTACTGACAATGTAAAAATTGTAAGGCATGGTGTAACTAATTTGATACAGGCTCTTGGTGCCACCTCAGTATCAAGATTCTGTAATGTGGGTATATTTTCTGAAATGCAAATCTGTGCAAAGCATGGATGAATTTTAGACCTCTGTGAGAAACCGGTCTTGAAGCAGAGTTATTCAGAGATAGAGCCTAAATGAGATCTATTTGGGGATTTGGTCAAAAGTGACATGGAATGCAGAGAGCTGAATGAGAAATTAAGGTGGAGAAGATTCTGCCTTGGAGCAATTTGCCCTGCCCTTCACTTCTTCTATCTCCTGTTCGTCATATCAGTTGCTGCTTCTACACTGATCTCCATCATGGAGAAGCATAGAAAAGACACGCCAAGTAGCTGCATACCTACTTACAGCTTTGATGCAGTGAGTGAAATGCTTATGTGACAGACTTGCTAAATACCTGACTTTTGTCAGCTCTGTGTTTTATTTATATAGTTGATCAGAAAAACAAAGATGTGAAATGCTATAAATGTGAATACAGGTTTGATCATACACTCTTAAAAGCTCTCGACTTTCCTATTTTGCCTCTTACCTTAGCATTAACAGCTTTGGACATCTGACTGCCTTGATTTTTAAGGGTGGGGGGAGAAGGGAAGGGTGGGGTGGAAAGAAGGTTGCTTCTTGTTTACAGTGTTACTATTTAAACAGTTCCAGTTAAGCTTTGAAAGAACCTTCCTTTCAGGTCAATAAAATGGCTGCAGGCCAAGTTCCAATCTGTGCTTAACTTGTATTTGCTGGCTGGAGACAATTTTCTACTAGGCCTGTTTAAAAAGAAAGCAGTGTAGTGTGATTGCTCTCTGCTAGCACGTGTCTAAATGTAAGTTCGGTAACTATGATATCTCAAAAGTTTTGGTCACACCAATGTAATATATCCCACATTCTAATTTTCCCACAGACGTGATGTAAAGCTTCAGCAGTAAAAGTCAAGATACCCAAGTTGCACTGCAATCATTTACTAAATGAATCCCAAAGCATTCCAAAGAACACAGCCCTCTTAGAAGAGGCAAAAGAAAAAAAAGTTTCTCATGAAACTGAACATACTTTCCTCTCCCCTGTCCTGCTTCACTCCTACATACATGCTCCAGCTAAATGAACTGATGACTTATTTTCTCTCTAAGTCTTGTCCTTTCTCTTTATGAAGGAATACCAAATATTTCTCAAAACATTCTGAAATTCACACACTACTATGCTATTATTCTGAGGCCACTTCTTGCTATACAAAGATACACCATTGCACAAGTGACACCCCCCTGAGCAGCTAACAAGAGATCCTGAGACAGGAGGTGTTTTAATCTACAGACAAAGCCTCAGCTTGCAGGCCTCTTGATCCCAAAGCTTGAAGTTCTGAGACCTGAGCAATGTAGCTGAGGAAACATGGAAGCTTCCTCACTCGGTACACAAGCAGACAGCTCTAGAGATACTATTGTAAATGCCTTAAGTTGCACCAGGGGAGGTTTAGATTCGATATTAGGAAAAACTTATTCACCCAAAGGGTTGTCAAGCATTGGAACAGGCTTCCCAAGGAAGCGGTGGAGTCACCACCCCTGGAGGTAGTTTAAAGACAGATAGAGGTGGCATTTAGGGACATGGTTTAGTGGTGGACTTGGCAGTGTTAGGTTAACAGTTGGACTCAATGACCTTAAAGGTCCTTTCCAACCTAAATGATTCTATGATTCTCATGCTGTCATGCTTTTCTAGCAGACAGTGTACTTCAGTGGAAAAGAAGTGTAATAATTTCACCAAATCTCTACTTGGTGAAGTAGGAGTATCACCAAGTCATATTAAAATTTTTGGGAAAAAAAAAAAGAAAAAGGTTTCAGCCTGATACTGAAAAATGTCTCCTCTCTCCTTCCTCATCTCCTTGTGCATATTACTACAAACAAACCAGCCAAACAAATGTATGATCTTTGCTTCATCTGTAGATCCTCCCCAGAATGTCATCTCTGAGAATGGGGAAGAACATCTTCCCTAATTGGTGGTGAAACGAGAAAAGGGAGAGAATTTGGAGTGACAACAGTGCACAGCAGACCTAAAAAACACAGAAAGTTGTTCACAAGTGAATGACACAGTATGTCTGCAGCAAAACATAGAGCAACAACATAAGAAACAAAGCAGAACAAGAGATGACAAGGAGAGGTTGCTGGGACATTTTGGAAGGCTGAAGACAGGTTGCCTGAAAGGCTGACCTATTCGATATATAGGTCAGCCTGCCATATGTAATGAGCTGTTGCATTATGTTGTAAAACTGCTGCAAGAAACCACTGCTATAGCTTTATCTCTTTCCTATTAGGAGTAAAGGTCAGGCACAAGCTCCTTCTGTTGCTCTTGGCTGTTCTGAGTGAAGGCCATGGAAGGAACCCATTAGAGAATAAAAGTGAATTGCTCCAGGCTCGTAAGTTGCATTGCCAGTGGGGAGGCATATTGCTAATAAAAATGGTCTGGTAGTAAATCATTTAATTTCTTGGCTGCTCCTACCCTCATTTTCAGATGGCGGTTGATGTTTTAAAAGCTTTAAAATTCAGCTCTGATCAGGAAATGAATTTAGTTGTTTGAAAAGCAGTGTTTGAAACAGCTTTGTTCCTTCTTTAGCCTTAGTGGAGCTTGAAATCAGCTGCTGATACAGAGATACAAGTGTACAATCCGCTGGGTTTTTTGGGCGTTTTTTTTTTTTCTTTTAAATAAATTACAATGAAATGTCCTTTCTCATTAGCATACTGTTCATCAGTCTTGCTAGTGCTTGCTACAGAAGGACCGTCTATAGGTCTGTTAACTCATGTGAGAGCCTGGGTTCTACCTGTGCTGCTCTCCTGAGTGGTTTTAAGAAACCACTCCATTCTCCTGGGCTTGTGTGCCTGGTCCTGCTTTAGGCCATCTGTTCTTTAGGGAAGAAACTGAGTTTATTTGCAGTTTTTCCTATTTTATGTACATTTGTGTAAAAACAAATGTATTCAACCTCAGGCACTTTTATTATAGGATATAAATATCATAATGAAATATAAAATAATTCTTACAGTTTGGTTACCAAATATTATGCTGTGCTAATGGAGGTGTGGGGCTTGGACCACGAATGACTCGTTAGGATTATTACAACTTCTAGGTATATTCAAATTTCAACTTGTCTTTTCTTTTACCTTCGCTTGGAGACTTCCTGTTTTACTTATACCATATTTTGCCCTATCTTCGATCTGCAAGATAATAGACTGCTTACACAAGCGTTCTCTATGATCACCCTTACCACTACACTGCTCCAACTTCAAGTTGGTCACTCGTTTGTTGGATTAAAAATCTGAAAGTAAAAAAATACTTCTTAGCTGTACTTGCTGTATCTTTATGACACTTGAAAGTGATGCATTATTACTACTGTCAGAATGTTACTTTCAAATATTCATGGAACTGTATTTTTTTTGTTCTGGACCGATAACTGAGACTGATAGATTTTAACGGTCCCCCTTATTGATCTTGTACTTTGCACCAGCCTAGTTTATTGACTAATTTCATTTTAAAGGGGCTCATGTACTCTATAAAATTAAGTTAAATTAGTACATTTCTTGCCCTTCATAAAAATCTTCAGAGGCCAAACATTGCTGTGAAGAGTGTTACCAAGATCATTACTTTGTATATGAGTGGGTTTAGGGGATGTGTAAAGGTTTTAATGAGCTGCATATAATAGAACCCTCTGCATCAAAAAATAAAATTCTGAAAAGCAGACAATATTAAGCTTTCTTTTTTTTAATTAAACATATAAAAATACTTTCTTATATTTTCTTTATGGCACAGTTTAAGTTACTTGCTACCAATTTTAACACAAAAATAGGTTTGTGTGACTAAAGAAGATCACTCATGCACTTCAGTGTAGGCATCCCACAGCTAACCTATTTTCCCAAAGTGACATAAAAAATTAGTAAAAGGAAATCAAGCAGTTTTGTGATACCATGCAGAGGAACAAGTGTTTCTGATATGTTTAACAAAATTAATTAGAATGAGACTGGCAAAAATCTGCTGCTTAAGAACTGACTCTTAACTTTGCAGAGTATATGGCGCTTTTCTTACTTTTCATGCTTGCATAAGTTATTTCCTGTTTTGTTGTTTCCAAAGACATTAATATCAGCATGAACAGTGGGTGGTGGGAAATGGAAGTATCTCACCTAAGTGATTCCATACTCATCTTTTTGTTCATGTCTAGGACTCCATTAGGTGTCAGAGATAATACTTTAAATATAATCAAAAGAAGGTAGTTATTAATCCTGAAAAATAGAGAATTGGGTCATTCTTTACTTTTGTTAAAAACAGAATGTGATTAAAAAAGCTTGTAGGTTCCTCTGAAAAATTGTTACATTTTTCAGAAAAGTCCGAACAGATAAAGAAAAAAGGAACAACAGGAAAAAGATAAAAAAAGAATTTTAAAGATATTTAAACTCTAATTTATGAAACCAATGGAAAGCCTTTTCAATTCCAACTTTGTCTTAGCCTTTTGTTTGGATCAAAGTATGTTCAAGTCCTTACGCTACCTGACTTTGTATCAGAGTTGTGAGATTCTATTTCCAGCTCTGCTACTACTTTGCTCTGCATTTTCAAACGTAATATTTCCATTTCTGTGCTTAGTTTTCCTTCCTGCTTTACCAATAATGCAAACTCTGTCAACTCACAATGCACCTTAGAACACAAAAATATGCAACTTACGGTACTTATGGTATTGGGATGCAGTTACACACTGCAACACACTGCCATTTTTAATTTGTTGGACTGACCTAGAGACACACAACTGCTGCAGTAGAAGACCGACTCAGTTATTTAAATAAGTAATGTACAAGTCACCTATTTTGTGTGATAGCAAATGATAAATGATAAAGAATGATAGATTCAGAATTTCAGCCTCAGAGAATTATAGACTCTGCAGTAAGCCTCCAGTAAGCTATTGATAGGTATATACAGTCCGCCAACTGTTCAGAACTGTGCCTGTATGCTTTGTAGTAACTGTTTTGGCTAATGGCATCCAGAACACATTATTATACAAGAACAAATAAAAGGCTAACTATTTCAGCAACTCCTTCTTTGTACTTCAAACAATAAACATTTTTTCCATTATTGCAGATGTACCTTGGCTTTTTTGGATATACAATGTAAGTACACATAAACTCTGTTATCTACCATGTACTCATGATTAAAGCTTCCAAGCAGATGGTAAAGTACAAATACTACTACAATACATAGCATTTCTTTTGATTTCAAATAGCTACTCAAACACACAACTGAGATGCTTAATAAGGTGTAGCCTCTTATTTTCTTTTCAGGTAATAAGCTCTTAACAGTACTTCAAGAAAGTGCTGTGAATTTCTGAGACCTGAAAAAATTAGTACTTTCGAAAATTAAATGTAGAGTAACATTAATAAAGGAAGCCTTTCCCACGTTTCTTTGCTTGCACTCTCTCAATAAAACATCAGAGAAGACAAGACCAACACCCATCAGGTCCAATACTATATTTCTACTGTGCTCCCTTCTGGTTCTTCTTTTAAAATTTCAGATCCTTTGAACTTCACTCATCTTCCTTTTTTCAAGTCTTGCTCCCCTTTCCTAGACAAATTGTTTTCAATTTCTGTATCCCTATCTTCTTCCAGAAGGCTGATAATTTTCCTTTCACAACAGCTGAAACTTGGTAGTATCCAGTAAGGCCCACAGCAGATTTCAGAGAGAGGACACACACAAACTAGTCATGTCTAGACATATCTTCCCAGGCACCAATTATGAGCAGTTATTGGGCTTCCTATAAAGACTGATTCAAGGGCTCTACAGCCCTCATGGACTTCTCCTCTATGAAACTGTCTAACCCTAATTATACTTTTGCCTCCACAAAAACCTGTGGCAATGAATTCCACAATTTCAGTATTGCTGAGCAAATGTACAGCTGATAAACATAAGACATATTACTCATTTTGTGCAATTTTTATGCTTGACACAATGTGTCCTTAAATGTTTACGGGATATGCACATTAGCCTGACTTTATAATCTAAGACACGCAAATTGGTCTTTATACCAATGTAAAACCCATTAAGTCAATGGAGTTTCACACGGACGTATGGTCTGCCCACACAGATTGAATTACAGGTTGAGGGCTATAATTGTAGCAAAGAGCACATAATTACTAGAATGATACTCTCTTTGTTACCTCTGAACACAGAGAATATTTCCTACACGAAAAAGGTTATTCACCAAGATAGTACACTTCCTTTACAAAAAATAAAACAAAAAGGGACAAGAAAGCCATAGCCTATTTTTAATACTTCCATTTGTCATGAAGTGACAGAGAAGTCAAAACTTCAAATGAGTAAACTAAGGTAAAAATGTATATGAAACTTCAGTAGCATCTGGTAGTTGCATTGTGCAATTGTACTTATCAAAAGCTATCCTGACAGCTTTTTCATACCAAGTTAAAGGAAAGTATAATTATTTGTTTATATTTGGAAGTTCTAAGAATTCTGTGTACATATTTCATTTGACACTATCACAAAAGAATAATTTATTGCAACTACCTAACAAAAAGCTCCCAAACCTGACTGTTTCAATTCCTCACTCATTTCCTTCAGAACATTTTTTTTTTTTTTTATATTGCTGTAAGGTTTCATCTCTCCAGCCCTGTGCTGTAAACTTCTAGACTGTAACAAACCTCAGCCTCAAAAATGTCAAACACAATGAAAAATGGAAATCACCTTAGAGTAAGCTGGTCTCAGAGCTCCTCTGAGTCTCACTCACTCTGGCTCCTAGGTCACTGCCTGAGCTGAATATGCAAGCTTACCACTACCACTGTTGTTGATTCTCTGTGCCATGTTAATAGAGTGAAGTTCACAGGAAAAAAATCATCCATCTAATTTTCCCTCTTCTCTCCTCTTTTCCTTCTGCTTCCTTAACAAGAACATAGCACAGCAGCTGTAAATACCTAAAAATAGTTACATTTTGAACAACGCCCATTTTTCTCAACCCCATTTTTCTCAACCTCCATCTTAAGACACACTGTTAAAAAAAAAAAAAAGAGAGAGAGTTTTAAAGAATGTAGCTGTATGTTAGAAAAAGCCTACAGGATCTGGGAAGGTATCTTTTTTAAATTTAAGGATTACAATGACTATAAGCCAGGGGAGTAGAGGGTCAGTGTCTCTAGACTTGCTATGTTATGACAAAAATCCAGAATATGATACATACCTTAATATTTACTTTGATGGTAAAGGAAAATACTAAGAACTCTAAAAAGGAAGATTTGGTCTGCTATGTCAGCTTTAGCAAACTAGTGAACAGGGTTCTCCCCACAGCCCTACCATAGCCTCGCTGGGGCAGGCAGCAGATAAGGAAAATATATTCCTTTCAGATAAGCTTGTTCTGGAAGAGAGGAGGCAAGATCAACGTTTTGGTAACTGTAAAACAAGGAGTCAAAAATGGCTTTTCAAAAGAACCTCCATATTTCCTCAATGTGCTTTCAAGATCTAAGTGGCCTCAGTGTCTGTCCCAACACTGACGGAAACATTGACACAGGAGATAAAGGTATGGAGGAAGCTGATGTGCTAGAGAAATCAAACTGAGGTACGGACAAGCAGAATGAAGCAATTATATCAGGCACTCTGATGTTACATTGAGCTATTATCTAGTAGACCTAAAATAAGTTTGATTTTTATTTCCATCCTAGATTGTGTGATTTTTTTTTTGTTTGTTTGCTTTCTCTGGTAACCCTAAGACAAGTTCAAGTGCTTAGTTGGAGACATGTTCCTTTAAAAAAACCACAATTTAGTTCAGCTCTGTCTTCCGGCAGATCTCACTCTGACAAGCAGTCTTACCAGATGTTTTGCTGGTGTAAGTGACATTGTTTCAGTGAAGTTAAGAGAACTAGAAGATTTTAAGACCCAAGCTGGCTGCACACACGGAGCTATCATTAAATTACAGGAAGACAAAGGACTAGCCCTTTGAAGTATATGGATTCCTACTGGTTCCTTATGACTGCATGCGTGCATTTGCACACTTTGTAACACAAGTTTAGTTTGGTCAGAACAACACTTAACATGATTTCAGTGTGCACAGTCATACGTTATAGACAGATGTGCCCTACTGTACAACAAGCAGCTCTCTAACTCACAGTGAACGGCACAGGAACAATTAATTCTGACATGCAAGGTTTTCTCACAGCGTGTGGGCTCTTTTAAATTATGGATACTGATTTGGAGAATACAGAGCCATGAATAAGAGTGCAGCTGTTTCAGTTGCTTTTTTATGGTTAAAAAAGACAAACAAATTATATGTCTTAAGTGACAGTCTATGGAGATTAAAGGTAATTTACCTTCCTCAAACCTAAGGTTTTAAAAAATATTAAACAACAACAACTTTGATATAATTCTCTGAAATCAAAGAACAATAAAGGTACCTGGAATCCTGCTGATTAAGAATACTGATTTCCCAGAACAAAAATTAAAAACTATAATTTGAATCAAACTGTGTTTTTAATAATGCTCATGTGTGAATTTCATTATCATAATCCAACTTCAGCAGTTCTGCAGACCAGCTGATGTCCTCAGTGGTGCATGCAATCAGAAATACACCAGCATCATGGCAGGCATGATAGTGCAACGCAAACATATCTCCAACTGATATGATTTTTGTTATTAAAAACATTACAATATAAAACAATCATCATGAGTTTACTTTTAATTTACTTTTTCATCACCTTTATTTTAATCAGAAAATTGTATCTAGCAAAGCTCATTAAATGACATCTATAAGGAAAAATATAAAACTTTACTACCATCATAGTAGTTTTTATGTAAAGTTTAGAGTTAATTTATGGCCAATGAGCAAATTATAAGCAGAGAAACCTGAAAAAACACTAGATATGATACAATCCAGTCACTTATTTAAAAACATCTCAATGTATTATTTTCAGTAATACTCTCTAGTAAGCTGTTTATAGCATGAAAATCCATTCTGTAGAAATCAAAACATTATCATCATCATCAGGAAATGCATGACTGTATTAACCTGCATTTTATTTTTCTTTATAAAGACTGCCAAAAAGATGGACTAACAGCTTTTGCAGTCTTTAACTCTAATTGCCTTCTAAGGCCAATGCCTCTGTATTATTTTTCACCTAATCTCTGTAACACTAGAGATAAACTGGATGGCTTTCATAAAATATTTTAATGAGCAGGTGTTAGTCTAGAGAGGCCTATGGGAAAAGAGACCCAGTCTGGAGCAGGGAGCTGAACTGAAGTCTCCCATTTCCCAGGAAAATTCAAGCAGCTCCTGGTGCCACTTGGCTCCACCTGGTGCTGGTGGTAGTAGGATTTACTGAAAAATACAAATGGATTAAGTACTATTCCGATGCTCAAGTTAAAATGAAATGCCTTGTGTTGATTTTCATGGAAATGTTACTAGTGATGCATAGCATTGTTTAAACAACTTCCAGCACTGCAATGAAACAAAATCCAAAAAACAATGCTGTGTGTCTCATGCAAGTTCTTTCCCAAGACAGCTAAACTTAGCAAAGAACAATCCACTGAATATAAGCCATTCCTGAGTCTGCAGATACTGTTGTTGCTACCTACCTACTTAAACTATTAGGTTGCTAACTGTCTTTCATATTAACATTTCATTGTTTTTGATAGATATACTTCTGGGACTGAGCTTTTAATTACTACTGTGACCATTTCCCAGAATTGCTGCAGGAGGAGTCATTCTGTTAGAGAACCTGAGGGATGGGACAGCATCTCATCTATGCAGCTGAGAGAGAACTACCCATAACTAGGAAATGCCAGGCCGAAAACAAGGTCTCAGTCATACAATACAATACTAACAACAGTTCCTAACTAAACTCAGCATGTTAGTTCAGGAAGCTGGCATTGGATTAAGACTGTGCACGTGATCAGCTATGGCTCAGCCATGAGCAACACCTTGCCAAACTATATAATTGATCACTTCTAATCATGTGACGATAACCTAATGTGTCAAGGGAAGTATATTGCAATGCAAATTATTTTTCACCATCTGTTTATTGCATAAATATTTTTACTCCCTCCATTAGTTACCATCTGCAGGATGATACCAGTCAGTTTATAAAACTTTATGTCAAAAAGCAAACAGTGCAATAGAGCCAATTCACCATCACTAACTTTTCTGCAATATTCATACAGAATTAATGACAATTGTTTTATTATAAAGACGCAATTCTATCAATTGCTAAATCAAATCAATTGTAAATGGAATTGGAATTTCTTATCTAGTAATTTAGATGTCTAAATTATAAAAATCAGATATACTGTTAAGCACAGGAGTTTCACAGGCTTCTACTGTATCTGGTTGTAAGAAATTAGCAATGTTATTTACATATTTAAATAATGATTCTGACAAACTGAAGGGAAAAAAAAGTGTTAACACCACAGAACTGCCAAAAAAGTATTTGCTTGCCATTAACATAGCTAAAAAAAATAAAAATAAACCACTGAGTTACATGTAACCTCATGTATTTTAGAAGGGTGATTCAGAAACCGCCCTTGAGAAGGCAAATTATGTGGACTTATTGCTTATTCTTTTAGTGTATTTTTTCCCAGAGCTCTTAGCTAATTAGCATTTTTATTTCACTGATATTAGTTAAAGACATGCTTACTTATGCCTGAAATATTTTTATAATTAAAACATTTAAGTTTTAATATTTTGGTCATACCAAATTTACCATTTTGTTCAACCCAACATTTTCTATATTCTGTTTGGTATAAGAGAAAATTCTCATCTACTAATTTTCTCATGCAGATACCAACATTATTGTTCCACACGCTTTAAAACAGAAAGTTATGTACATGGTTCATAATAAAGATGCGGAATCTATGGGCATCAGGATTATAAACTTAGCCGTATTACAGCAGCACCAAACAAACTACTAGAACACACACGATATGTATCCACGACACATATATAAATCCTTATATAGCACAGCATTACCTGCTTCTCTACTTCAGTACAGAAGTACTGGCGAAATAGATGCTGGCTTGCTAACTGTTCCTGTTAGCAAGGTGCATTTTTGGTAGAAACTTAACTCTCAGTAATGCACACATAACCCGGACAAGAATTGTGCACTCATAGCACACACTCTTTTCATGAAGGGTACATGCTGTTTCTCCCTACTCTAACTGAAGCTTTGCAATAAACATAACATGGCATTCTGACTGGGTCAGATTAGCATATTTTGAGAGTGCTGAAGGAGTACATGCCAGTTCATGCTATCCACCCTGGCAAGAAGCACTTGCAGCCTGCTGACAAGGGGCAACAATTAAGAGATACTACATTCAGATGCAGAATCAGTTTTTGCAGCATTCAGGTAAAGAGTCTAAGTGATCGGAGCATGCAATGCTTCAGACAAAGGCCTATAACCTCTCCTTGTATTTCATACCTACAAATTAGATAACTGATTCTGGTTCATAAATATTTAGGAAAGCTCATGCTTCTTGCAGGTGCACATCTATTTATTTGGTGCTGTTTCTGAGGCACACATACAGCAGCAAGGCTATGATCTTATAAAAATACTATCTACCTTCCTGTTTCTCCATGTCATTTCCCAAGTACCTTTTCCCTTCTTCGTTCCCAACTGCTTCTCTCAAAGAGCAGAAAATGGGAGAATATTGCATGTAAATGCAATCCTCACTACAAACAGTGTGAACACAAACTGGGCAAGTGCATACCAGTTCTCTAACACAGAGTTGTGAGCCACATGTAGAAATGCACCATTCCAACACCTGGCTCTGGATATTTACCTTCATTGCGTGCGTGTGTATATATATATGTACATACACATTTTTATATTTTTTCAAAAACTATATATAATAGTTTTTAAAGAATCACTAACAGATCCAAATAAGAGAATTGATCCATATTGATAGGTAACTCAAATACATAAACAGTATTTAAAATCTGGCCAAAGAATGAAGAGTTTGCAGATAAAAATTAAATGACTCCAAGATTCTTAACAACTAACTACAGAGAAAAAAAAATAAAATAAATCTATAGTTAAGTTATTTAAATGACCGTAACACTAGCATATTTACCACAACACTCTCTGGAACAGTTGCACCCATTTCACAAGCCAGCAGTCACATGAAAACAGCAAGCAGATTTACATTTTTTAAAGGTCTAAAGGGGTCAGAGTGATTCAGTTGTTCTTAGAATACATAGTTTGCCTTTTGCCACTGCCAGATCGAACTCTTAGACAGCAGAATGAGAAAGGTGGGGGTGACTGCTTTGTGCTGCTGACAACTGGATTTACTATTCTTCAAGTGCATTTTAAATGAGAAAGATTAGGCTGTAAAAGAGGTATCAATGTAAAGCGTACATAGAGAGTACAAAATATTAAAGTACAACTGACCAAAGGGAACAAACACTAAAATGATAAATGAATCTCCACATCTCATGGAGGCTCATTAAACAGAGAGCTGAATGCTGGAAAGTTCTTCTCACATTCTCTGTAGGTCATGAATTGAAAGGTGATTGGATAATGAGGGAAGATGCAAAACAGAGTTAAAAGAAATAAGGAAAATTGGACTTCAGAGGGACTGAGAAATAGATGTTTTGTAGTAAAAGGAAAAAATTTAATATACAGCAGCAATTAGTTTTGTTCATAATGAAGAAATACATCATATCTGAAATCTGGATCAAAAAAAAATCACTTAACCACCTCTGTAAGTTCAAGTCTAAGTAAGCCTCACAATTTCACTGGGACTTTTTAACAAAAAAGAATGAAACCAGAGTGAGATCATGAATAGATTTTTAAGCTCTTTTTCTACTTAGCCTTCTTTTTCTTCCATATATTGCTGGAATACTTATTGCATTAAATACACCAATATTCAACATCTCCTTGGAGCAGTATTGTGCACCTTAACTTTCATGTTCTTGAAGATGTCAAGTCATGAAAACGTATTTTCTATGAATGATTTCAGAGACAAAGATTAATCATAATGTAAAGCACTACTACGTAAAAAGAAAAAATAAGTCTGACATAGATGGCCATAGACGCACAGGATGTTTCTTCAGGTAAATTAAATGCACTTTGTCACATGACTACTAAGTGGCCAAAACCACTCTTACGATTTTCTTCAAAATGCATACACAAGGCTCCAGCCACTACCGGCATTCTGATTAACATGGTTCACAAACTAAGCAAGGTCAGAAGAAAGGCAGATTGTGGCTTAAAAGAAATAAATAAATGTGTACTTTTTTTCCCCCCACTTGGAAACATTAACTTGTTCTTCCTTGGTCTCTTCAAATCCCTTTTTGCATGACCAACTTATTCTAAAAAATACTAACTAGTTAAGGTTTTCAACAATATTATACATGTGGAGCTCTCCTCTTTGCAATTTCCCCTGTGAGTCCTCCATTTAGTAGGGAAATCAATTGTTAACAGCTTGTATTTTGCCATTACATAACTCCTAAATTTCAACTTGCCTTACTGGAACTTTCTGCCTGAAAATAATAGTTTAACTCACAAATAAAAAATTCTCCAAGTGATTTCTGTGTTGGGATGGAAACGTATTTTATTTTAACTGATTTCTCTTTGTTATTGAAACTATTTCTCCATACGAAATCTACTTTTGAGAGAACCATATTAAGAAGGAACAGAGGATTGTGATAATGTTATTCTTCTGGCCTTGAAAGACTATTTAAATCTTTTCTACAACACGACATAGGCCAAATTGAATTGG
Organism: Larus michahellis; assembly: GCF_964199755.1. Taxonomy (NCBI): domain Eukaryota; kingdom Metazoa; phylum Chordata; class Aves; order Charadriiformes; family Laridae; genus Larus; species Larus michahellis. The sequence continues at coordinate 7,886,495 of NC_133899.1, forward strand.
ATAGCATGTAGGGGGATTACCACGTGGTATCCACACATCATCCCATTAATCACACTCTAACCTTTCAAGCTGTTCAGCACCCTCTTCTCACACATTACAGCCAGATTTTTCAGTGGAGCGAAGGATAAGGAACCAGATGGAACCTGGTGGTTTCCGCTTTTTCACTACCCAATGATTTTATCTCCTCAACTGTTTTTAAGCTTTCAAAGATGGTAATCGTACCTCTCCAAAACTGTTTATACAGAAAGCTTTTAGTAGGTTCAATTTATTAGGCCTAGAGCCATTAAACATTAAGCTCTTTTCCCTGGGAGTTGAATTGAGAACCTTGTATTAGGCAGCCTCTACCCTTGTTTTGCATAGAGAGAATTTGGCAATTTGTTGTTTTATAGAAAAACTGCTGTTTTGCTGAGTGGGGGGGCTGCTCTGAGCTAATCAGTAGAAAGTAGGAACCTGAATCAGCCAAAGCTGCACCTTTCCTGAAATAGGTATGTTAGACTTCCACTCTTTACAGGTAAGTCTAGTTAAGACCTGAGAAATAAACTCAGGAAAGCAACAAAACCTCAAAACTCTTTATTGAACCATTAAATAAAGAGCTCTGAAAATAAACTTCTACCTGCATGCCTATGCAGACCAGTCTATTCTTGCAACCGTACTTCACAGCAGCTTCCTGAGGGGGGCAGACAGTCCCCTCAAGGGCACAGGAGAAGGAGCCACCGCCACCACGCACCTGTCTGTCTATCTGTCTGTCTGTCTGTCCACCTACCTGCCTACCTACCTTCCTCTCACCTCTCTGAAACTTGCTTTTTGAGGCTACTCCCTGCTCGCTAACTGCGTGTAAGGAGACAACCAGCGCCCCCCCTCTTCCCACCATTTCAGGATAGGGCAAGCCAGAGCCACATTCTCTTCCCAGCAGCCTCATCCTCCTCAGCAAACCACAAGAACGCAGGCACTTGACAACAAGCACATGTTTAAAGACTTCAACCAGCTGCTGCAGCCACAAATCTCACCTTACTCAACATCTCTTCTTATTCTGAAGGCAACGCCTCGAGCTGTCTTTAAAAGGAAAACAGAAATCTACCAGCGTCAGGCTTTTCCTTAAAGTAACAGTGACGACCTCCACCCCTCTCGCAAAATGGCGGCTCCCTCACGGTACGCAGCAGGGAGAGCGCGTGCCTGCTCCCGCCAATTGCCTGAGGCAGGTCCCAGATGCCATTTCTCACAGCCGGCAGCCGTCGGCCCGGCCCCTGCTCCCGCTCCCGTCGAGGTTGTGCTACAGGATAGGAAGGCAAGCAAAATTAACAGTATCAGAAAGTGCAAATACAGCAGGGAGAGAGGTGAGTAGAGGGGTTGGAGAATCACATCCGTGCAGTCAATGCGCTTAATCTAGCAGTTATAGTTCACAAATAAGCAGCCAGACTCCTTTTTGAAGTGTGTATCCTACTAGGTTGTAGAGCCTGGGCTCATCTTTCTTCATCACCATGTACTTAGTTATTTTTGGCAAAGTGACTTAGCATTAATGAGGAAATAGAAAAATGCATCTGAAGTAGGCTCCTATCCTCAGAGATGGCCATTTGTAGATTTGAGTAGGCTCCATAATATAACAATCTCTACAACAATATCAGTTCATTGGAGCTTATAATCTTCCTACTTCTAATTTTTGTTCAAACACAGTTTCAAGGTAAATGCTGTTTTATTCAGTCCTGTCCAAACTTGGTTTGAGTTAAGGGGCAGTTTCACGTTTAAAATAAAAATACAGGGATTTTGGAGTATATTCCTTTCTAGGATCAGCTGAGACAGCTTTCAAGGTCATGATTTTGGACTCATGGGGAATTTAGGTGCTTGAGTCCCATTTACAAGTCTGCATCTTTCTTTGAATCTGCCCCTAAGGTCCTTCAGTAAAACATAAGATTTACAATTCCTTGGGTGGTATTGTTCATTTTGATCATAACCTCTCCTTAGAGAGAACAGGGAGTTAACTGAGAAGAATTTTCCTTGTGCAAGAGGTGTGAATTTTGAAACAAAATGGGCAGCCAGCTTTTTAATTTAAGCATAACTAATAGTAAAGTGCTAAGTAGGGTTTGATTAATAAGAAACAGATTCAACCAATTATAGGACATGGAGTAAATGTTCTTTCACTGATTCCCTCAACCAACTTCCTCCTGGTGATTAATTGTAACAGCATTTTACATGTAGGTGGATTTAAGCACGTGCATAATCTTATGAAAGATTAGGGTCTAGATCATGTGCAGAGGTCAAATTACTGTTCAGACTAATGATTCCCTACATATTTGTTCAACTCCAGTTTATTGTGCCATGGCATCTAATCATGAGGCCCTAAATTTATATGTTAACAGCAAAAGCAAAGATTTTGAACAGAAACCTGTAGGAAGTAGCATTTGTAGAGGTGCTGTGGACAGTCCTTTTTTTATTTAAATAGATGGGTCAGTGACCTCTATCATCCTCGTATCTGTGTTCAGTGTTCCACTGTGCAGCACAGTCCCTTGATTGAGAAGAGCTATTAGAAAACTCAGCCGTCTGAAAAATCTGACCTGCTGAACACTCTTAGGTACTTTATAATCAAATAAATGATCACATATATTCTCTGCTGACAGTTCAGGGCTGTGATTGCAGAACTGCTGAATATTGTTAATGTGCCTACAGTTCTGTAATGAATTGTTTCTTCAGTTTCTGATTTACCTTCTTTAAGAAATTTATTTTACTTTAATATTTTTCAGGATTGTAATCAACAGTAGTCCAAATTTTTCCAATAATGTTGTCTCAGACTTCCCTTGATAAGCTTGTTTTTAGTATTTGTAGCTCATATGTTGTATTTGGAACTTCTGGTGTTTGGGGTTGTTTTTTTTTTTAAATTCTGGATTGCCACAGATGACTTCAGAGTTCATCTTTCAATTCATACAGGGTTTCTCACATATATATGAATCTAAAATGATGTATTATTCAAATATCTTTTTTTTTAATGCTTACTTAAATATTGATTGCTTTTCTGTTCCTTTATTTGGTAACAATATTTCAAAAAGCAAATAATTCTCAGAAACATGAACCATGAATTTGTTTCAAGGTGCTCCCCCCCTTTTGAGTTAGGCAAACTGTAGTTAGTCTGAAACGTAGATTTGCTGTTAACCTGTTTGTGCTCTTACCCTCACAGCATTATAGCAGACAAAAAAAATCACAAGCTATACTGCGGTGGAGATAAAATGGGAATGTTAGTTACTTAACCAAAATGTGCTAGAATTGTGAATGAGAAGCTGAGCTATACCTTTGAGCTTCGTTTACCTTTTTCCTTTGATGCAACAAGGACAAGCAGAAAGACTTTCTTTAAAAGACAGTCATTTGGCTACTGTAGAGCAAAATGATTAAAGGCATATTAAAAGCTCTATTCTTTTCTTGTTGCACATTATGATTTACCACTGGAAGGAGCTAGAGTAATGATGTTGAATTACTGAAGAAACCAGCATAGGGCCAGCAAAATGGTTAAATAATCTGTGAGAAAAGGAAAAAGGGGATCAGAATCTTACCTGAGAGAAAGAAAAAGGAATCAGTTATTTTCTGAGATGCAGAGAGCTGTGGTTCTGATTTAGAAACTCTTACGTATGAAAAGTGGGTCGTGTGAAAAGCAAGTATCATAATTTTAAAATGGAAATTATTTTCTTCTGTTAAAAAATAAATTATGTGGATGGAAACAAGAGGGAAGTTAGCACAAAGAAAAAGCCACTGAGATAAAACAGATTGTCTGTTTTGCTTGGTAAGGCTACAAGGTCAACAGGGACTGTTACCTAAGTAAGAAAGTGACTCAGTTGATTAAGCATATTTTTTTAGTTTGTTTCTTTAAAACTCATCATTTTCATAGGGATGATGAAATTGATCAGTAACTTGACAGGAATAGAAAGCCTTCTCTTCTCTTCTCTTCTCTTCTCTTCTCTTCTCTTCTCTTCTCTTCTCTTCTCTTCTCTTCTCTTCTCTTCTCTTCTCTTCTCTTCGTAACTGGAATTTCATCCTATTTCAATGTTATTTGTCTTGGAAACTTTCACCTACTTTGCTCACAAAAAAATGTAGTTTTAATTACTAACCCAGGGGAGGGTCAAATGAGGGTATGCATGTGTTTGGGGAAGCTTAGCAGAGTGTTTAATCTGTATATTTTACTGTAAAGTGCAGGAGATAACAGTTTATTTTAAGCAGAGTAGTTCTGATGTGTAACAGCCTGAAAATTCTGGGTAGAGAAGCAGAGTCTGACTAACAGTTACAGCACAGAGAGTAGATTTGTTCTGACAAAACCTTTTTAAGTTCAGGCATTTTGCAAAAAGCAAGTCCTGAACCAGTGGATGCCACAGCCCAAGTTTAGCACAAATACTCAGCAAGTTAGAGCAGAAGACAGAGCTGCCCAAATGCGGACTGTAGACAGGGCCAAGAGTGGAATAGATGGTGTTCCTAGGGCACAGTGATCACTTGTTCCAGCAACTTTTAACATTGCTATCAGAACTCACATGAGCTATATAAGTCATCCTATGTATGTGTAAGATAACGTACATTATGTGATTTTACATTAGGGTCTCAATCATATAAGCCTTTTCTCATCAGAACTTGGTAGCTGACATTTCCTTGTTCTGTCATGACTTGAGCACTAATAGCACACCTAAGCTTGATAGCTCATTTGATGCCATTTTTCTTCTCATGTTCTTCCATCATAGGAGGTTCGGGTGTGGGGGGTGGGGGTTTTGTGCTGTTTTGGGTTTTTTCTCCCCCAAAATTGGTATTACTGTCACCTGACTTGTAGCTGTGGGTAGGAGAACCGTGTAATGACAAGAGCCAAGCAGAGCAAAGATCAGCACATGCTTAATGAGCTCTCTTATATTTGCTTGTGTCTGTTATTAGGATAGCACAGTTCCTGGCTATCTTTGTTCTTGTTTTATAGCATCCTTAGGCAAAAGACTCTGAAGAATCAATCACCCAAACTGGTGACCATCCTGTCTGGTCTCATTCAAGAACTAGTGATGAGCAACATACTTTTATCCCATCCTAATGTTTATTTTTGATGTTGCTGTAAAAGTTGCTTCATGTTGAATGAGAAGTGGGTGGTGGAAAGAGTTTTATGCTTTGGTTTGGCTAACGATTACTAAAAGATGAAAAAAGCCTAGGTGATGCCATATGATTTAATGAAAACATCTTTGTTTCCTTTTCTGAAGAGTGGTGCAGTGGGTCTAACCCACAGAATGCAGTGTCAAACTATCTCTTGATTTACTAGTTGGAGGCAAATCCTCTAAACAGAACCTGCTAGTAGTTCCCCATTTCCTGTTCCGTATTGCTGCTTGCAACAGTATCTTTTCTGCCTTATATTCTAAGTAGCTATTTGTGTCCCTACAATGTAACTCACAATTTTCCATTTCTGATTTCATTTACCTACACACTGTACAAAACGACCTCACAAGGATAGCAGGAAGGCAGGCCTGTTGCATTTAAAAGCTCTGTTCCCACATCAGCCTGATACATCTGACACCAGTGTCTGCTGATTCACTCCCATTCCCTGTATCTTGACAGTTGCTCAAGCATAGCATTTTGTTGAAGTTGCTCTTTTAATTTAAAGCATTTCGGAGCTGTGACTACTATCCTGTCTTTTAAGAACAAATTCTTGCAATGGTTGGGATTACAGTGCTATGGCTGTTGACTAATGCCTCAGGAAAAAAAAAAAACCTCTCATATGTCCTTTGGTGTTTCATTTATTTATTTGTTTTAGACTGATCTCTTTTCTAGCTCTTTAATTTTACTGGGGTAGCTAAAAACTTTCACCCGGAAAAGCTGCTTCCAGTTTATTTTAGACTGGTTTGGGTGTGGGTGGGGAGGGCGGTTAAACAGGCATGTATGTTTCTGTAAGTCTCTTTTCTGGTAACCCTCAGTAACATCTATCTCTACTTTTATGGAACAAAAAACTGAAAGCTTTTAGTTGTAATAGTACAATAAAGAATGTCTGAAAAATGTTGATTCAAAAAGATACATTTTAGATTATGGGATTCATCAAAAGATGTGTCAAGATAGACTGATAACAATATTGACCTGATCACCTCTTCACAATCTATTCTTTTCCCACTAGGAGTAGCCACGTGAAAGCCCTGCTAGCTCTCCTGTAACGAAATCCTACACACTGTGTGGTGTATAAAGGATATATAAATACAAAATTCTGTATGTAGCTTATTTGTGACAGCAAGCTTCCTTAAGGACCATTAGTAAGGCTGTAGGAACAACTGATTTTTCTTTGTCTGAAATTAAAAGCAAACAAACAAAAAAAACCTTTTTAGCCACACGTTAAAGTTTATAAATATTTTGGAAAATCAAAAGTTAACCACCTTCTCTTCCTTCTGTTACTCGCTGGTTTGGTAGACTTTTTTTTTTCTTTAATTAGCTTAAAATTATTTCCAAAATTCAGGCTCTACTTATAAGTAGTTGCTGGTCAGGATGGTATTTTCCACAAAGGGTCCAGAAACTTCAAATTTATGCATCCTCATCTATTAATGAATAAAAAATGCACTAGGGTTTTATTTATATGATAATGCTATTTGATGCAGGAGGAACAATAATTCGCCGCTGCATTTTTAAGCATTCATTCAAAGCAAAACAAGTAATATTTGTAAGACTGCAGAATTTGAGTTAATAATGAACCTCAATTTCAGTTAGAAGTGTGACAGTAAGTATTTAATGCTACTATTGTAAGTGTGCATTTTATGCTTGGACTTTTCCTCTTGCATGCTGTTTCACAATCCATGCTAGGCTTAACCAACAGAGATATTATTATGCCAAAGCTGACTATGTTATCAGCAGTACATGAATCCATTCACAGTAATGTTGAATGTCAGACTTCCTTCACTCATAAAACTATTGATAAAGAGGCATGACTAACAGGTTAGTTCTGTGGACTTCATCTGAAAAATTAATCTGCAGAGAAACAGTGTGTGTGGTAGGAATACTGGCAAACTTTATTTTTCTATTCAAGTATGCAGAAAAAAAAATAATCATAGTTAAAGAAAATGAGTTTTCCACCAATAGAAGGTGCCATATGATTGACTGACTGTATTTTTAGCAAGAAACTTAAGAACAGAATAGCACACCATTTCAAAAATTCCTAAGGCAAAGTGAACTGTTCCATTTTCAGGTGCATGTGGGAGAAAAGTATATGAATAATGAATTTCATATAATATTTTTTCCATGAATTACTCAAAATATTACTGCTGACTACAAATAATCACACACTTTTTCCATTTTCCATTTTCATTTCTGGTTTTGTGATGCACTTAATATCTTCTGTTGATCCCATTAGTGTAAAGACATCATATTGGATGTGTTATGCAGCTTACAGTATTATTTTTTTTTGAAAGTTGAGATGACATACAAATATTTCAGTTGATTCGTTACAACATAAATTCTTTATATCAACATTCCAGTTTTGTGGGGGGAAGGTTCTTTCCCCAGAGGAATGAAGTAAAAAGGATTTGCTAAATCATGTTTTCATAAATGCCTAACCTTAGTAGCACACAGATCATTAGTTTTGTGACTCACCTTTTATGATATTCTTGAAAGCTCTATTGACTCTTCAGTAATATATATCATCATGTTAGGACCACTCCTTACTACACATCCACAACATGATTTGAAGTTCATGTGAAGGTTTCACAAATAAGACACATATCACACCTTATGTGGAGCACTAGGGGATGAGCGAGCCACTAGTTATGAGTGAGCAACACATTTCTCACAAGTAGCTGACCCACCTACTACTTCAGTTAAGAGCAAAATCCTAATGCTGATGACATCACCGATAGAATCGATTCCATGATGTTAGTGTCAACAGAAGTTTTGCTATGTACTTGAGCAGGTTTAGAGTTTTGTAGTCTTAATAGAAAGAAATGCTAAAGAAGTATTCCACAGCGTAAGTAGCAAGGACTAGCAATTTAACTTTTTATTCAGCTACAAATAAAATTCATGTGAAACAGCATATCAAATATCTGATTAATGGCTGATATAGGGCTTTTTTTTATAAGACTAAATCTAAAGGTATGTGAATTTAGCAACTACTAATGTAGTTAAGGTAAATGTAGTACACTAGAATTGTAAGGGTTTTGGATACAAGTACCATTCACAAAACCTTTAAGAATAGAGAAGTATTTGTGACAAATTCCCCACTGTAGAGTTTTTAAGTAATGGAAAACATATTAATTCGGTTATAATTGGCCTTTATACTATGAGAAGGTATTTGAAAATCAGCAATAATGTGAACCTACTGTCAGAAAATAAGCTTGTATGCTTCATCAATGAAGTTTCATAAAGCTCCGGGATCCCATTCATCTTGTTTTATTGAAGACACTTGATTATTTCTAATGAATCAGTAGGTTCATAAGCTATAGTTCATGCTGAACAACAAACGAGGAATGTTGTAGTTTAAATGTAACTGAAATTCGTTATTGGACCCCTTTGGATACAACACAATGATTAGTATTATTTTTTTTATCACTAGTCTTATTGCTTGAGAAACTCTTGTTTTATGAAAACAATCATTCTTGTCCTTAGTATGTCTAAAAAGTCTTTTGACTCTGTACTTTAGTGACCTACTTTTATGATTTTATTGAAAATGGAAATGCACCATGATCCATCAGTTACTCAGTCTTGATTCTATATACATGGAGGTCAATGAGAACCTTCATACAACATTAAAAATTAAATTCATAGTTTTCTTTTCCACTTAAATAAGTATTTCAAAATTAAATAAAGTTACAATTTTAAGCAGTATGGAAAATGCAATTTTAGTTTGCTGGAAAGAAACGAGAACTTCCTAGAATTGTTTATTACCGCTAATATTTACCTTCTTGAACAAAGAATGACAGTTATTATTCCTTTCACTGTGTTTTCGGCATTCAGCCTCCATTCTCTCTGAGTTTCATTTTAAAATGGAGCACAATAGCTGCTCAAATCCAGGAATTCTTGAAATCAAATAAGTGACTGTTGCAGGTTCGACTCCTCAGTCATGTAAGCTAAAACCTAACTCAGAGCTGAGTGTCAGTAAAAAGTTCTGATTTATGACCTAGAGCAGGAGAGTTAATCTCTCTTGATTCTTAACAAGCAATAACACTTTTCCTTTACTAGCACATTTTTTTTTTTGGTGATTTGTCTATAGTGCAAAGTATATTATTGATATCTGTTATTATCAGGCTTCAGCTATGCAGGTAAGCTTTTATTCAAATCAGTTACATATTCCATCACTTCCAATCCCATTATCTTAACAAAACCAACCAACCAAGCAAACAGAAAAACCCCCAAACCACCCCACAATTCCAGTCTGTAAAATATATGTGAAAAAAATATTGAGCACATTTTTTCTTCTTAAACTTCTCTCTATATTAATTTGAGGGTTTTTTCCTGCTAACAATCCACTTCATTATCATTTCTAGAGTCCTTGTTAAGAATCTGAGTTAGCATCTTTGCAGGAAATGTTCTAAGGGGAGTTAGATTATTGATTCTAATTGAAGCAAATTGAACAACTGCTCATTTCTATTTATGCATAGACTCCACCTCTTCTTTACTCTGGCTTTTGAAGTCTTGCTCTTTCAGACTTACTGTTAAACAGAATTTGAAGGAGAAGGAGGAAGGGCTAGTCCAGGTGAAGGACTACAAGGAATGCAAGTTTCACAGAGCTTTGAGCTGACTGTGCCAAGCCTCTTACCATGAGCTTCCCAAAGAAAATCAGAACAGGATAATCTGTATTTTAAATAGAGAAATGATACTAAACAAGACAGATCAGAAATTAAAGGTGTCTTAAAAGGACCTTTTTTTTTTCCCTGTTCTTGCATGTAGTCCCCTACTTTGAGTTTCAAATTAAATTAACTCAGTGACTTTGTGTTTCATCAAATTCTGATCCCCAAGTGTTTCCTTCATCCTCAGCAGTCTCACTGTCTGCTTCCTGCTCCCTACAGCAGTCTCTCCCAGGCTAATCCCAAAGAATATTATAAGAAACAGAAGTTGAAACTAAATATTCTTCATCATTGCTCAGTACAATGATCATAGGTTAAAAAAATATGCCATTCTGTTTTACAGTTATGAAGGAGAAATAATCCACTTATCTTTCAGAAGGGGGAGAAGGGAGCAGGCTGGTGTGTGTACATAGAAAAACTATTTTCTTCTGAGATCTTTGCAATGTGAATCCCACATTATTTTTACACAGATTTATTTTTGTTATTGCAAGGATTTGAAATGTAGATCTGTTACTTTTTTTATCTTAATGTACCGCCCCTCTCTCCCAAAGAAGGGTTTATAATACTACTGGAGGTTGATGTCTCTTCCGCCTCCTCCCCTGGCCCTGCTCCCTGAATACGAATACTTTTAAAGGACTAGAAGGGAAGGAATATTTCCTTTTGTTGGCCAGTGTCTCATTGAAAACCATTTGTAGATTGAAGGTGAGGAGAAGCCCAAGTTTTAAGTAAGTGACTCTGGAGTACTAAACACAAAAGATGCAAAGAAAAGCAATTGCTATTATATCAGCCTGACAAGAGGGAGAAAAGAATAATTTCAAGCAAGGTTTTGCACCTTATTCTTCCTATTAAAGGCAATCAGGATTCAAAATGGTAGAAAATGCAGGAATAGGCTTTTGGGTAATTTTGACAGTTTCTCTCCCTAGGCATCATAAAATGTCCTTTGCTGGACATAATAATCTTCATGAAATCTTAGAGTAAAAAATGTTCATTTTAGCCATCCATATGTGTTAGGTGTCATAATTAATTCTGCTGTAAGCAGGATGCAGTAGATTATTTAGGGATCAACCGTGTAGTGCCATAATTAACACCAAGTTCAAAGTCTAATAAGATCAAATGGAAAAATAGGCTGTCAATAACATCAGTGGGGTTTGGGCCAGGCTGTAAGCATGCAGGTGGAGAGATGGACTACAGCCCTTCAATATCTTTGCAGTTCCAGTGCTATTCCTTTCCAGGGCAGGAGAGTTTTGTTGTAAATCTGTATTGTGAAAAATAGATAGCCTCTTCAATAGATTTTTCTAATTGTAAGAATGTATTTCTCACCTGCGAGGAAAGACCATTAATTGCCTCCTAGACTACTAAAAGTAGCTATTTCAGGAGCATTTTCACCATAGTCCTAGTTGATTGACAAGATCAGTTCATGTAGTGAAAAAAAATAACATTGTTGTTACCAGGGATATTTTGTCATGGGAAATTTCTCTGGGAATATTTTTTCCTCATTACTGTACACACAATTGGCAAAGTCTGTCTGCGCAAGACTTCCAGCTCAATTTTGAAAACCCAAGAGGCTTGAATAATTCAGATAATCTGCGGATAAACAAGCTCACTTTGTGGCACTTATCTGAGTTGCCAAGCCTATTGAGGCTTTGTCATCAAATTCTCATTTACCAAAGAGTTATAAGATTTGTTAGTGTTATATAATTCATCACTCCACTGTGCTGGATGGTGCTCTAAGAGCTCAATTCTCTTTTTAACAAAGTTTGCTGATTTTAAACCACAGCAATTTCAGTAGATTTAGTTCTAAACTGAATGGCTGTGAGAGGAGAACCAGACCCTTAATGTCTCATATGAATAATGTATCACTGCTGTGAGTCACAGCAGGAAACTCCTAAGCATAACAGGTCAGATACAAAGTTGCATTATTTTCTGCGTTGCTCTTGTCATGGAAGGAACTGCCAACTACTCTTAGTTTTAAGACCTCTGTCCACTACTGGAACTCTGCAAGGTGGTCAAAGCCTACCTGCAAATTCAATTGAAGATTTTCATTGCTTTTGCTCATTTGAAAATGAAAGCACAAAACTGACACAGCTTGAATCACACTTCTCCCTCCCACCCACCCCCCCCTTAGAAACAAGGTGTCACACTTGGACAGTCAGAAATAGATTTTAGAACTCTTTAAGCATGTGATTGTGGGACTAACTTGTGACTACAATTACTTCCCTTATGTGGGCCAGCTGGGTAAGTAAACATCGAAATGACATCCTGTTATAACTTGTCACACACCTATCTGTATAATCACAGTAACTGCACATCTAGAATATCTGAAAGTCTCTCCAACAAGAGGCAGAAAACTGAACACATTTAAAACAATTTTACATTAAAAGTCGTACAAAATACTAAAGTTTATTGTGTGCCATAATATCTGAGCCATTAATCAATTTCTGACCTCCCTAAAATTCTGAAGGCTGGTGGTTTGATTAGTTTAAAATAAAAATTTTGACAGGGAAAACTAGCTGGCATAATTCCATCCTTTAATAGTTTTACAGAAAGTATATTCTTTTGCATGACAGAATTTTGGGTGGTTTTGTTGAGCAGCCTCCAGCCAGTTTTAAATACTCTTGATTAAAGTCTTCACTACCACAAAATGCCAGTCAAGGCTATTCTAGCGTGTTTAGTCTAGTGACTAAGAGGCCAGCCCTGGTCAAGCCCTCTAATCAGGGAGAGAAAAGGGTAATGCAGAGCCTTTTGAAGAGAGGAATCCTTAGGGAGTCGGATACTCAGTACTACTCAAGATTCTTAAAGCAAATGTATCTAAGCCATTGTTTTTACTCAGGTCTGCTAATAAAATGATCCCCTGTATCAAGAGGTTTGGGGTTAGCTATGTTAAGAAATTCTTAAGGTCTGTTAATTCAGTTATACCAAACTACTTCTCTGACCCAGATCTGTGGCTCTTCTTTCATATTGCTTTTCCTCATATGGCAAAGAGTATGTTTGGATAAGGGAAATACACTGAAAAGAAGTAGATATATGTACAGGTGTACAAGTCTGCATCTATTTTATGCAAGAATGTGTGTCAGTTCTCTTATCCCTCCCCTCAAGTGTCTCAGTATGGTGTATTGAACAATATGACTAATCTGCATTAGTCCATTCCTTTCCATCAAGGTTTCTTTCAGAGACACCTGGAAAGATTTGAGTCAAAGGCAGGCATATACTACCTGGAGACCTGGATTCAATAAGTCTCTCTAGCTTTTGCAGTAACGTTGGCTGACTGCACAAGTGTTCCATTAACAAACTGCCTCACCCTTTCCCTCCCACGCTCCGTATTTAGCCCAAGTACATTATGAAAAGGTCACATCTCTTTTCCTCTCCTTACATGTATTTAGCAAGCCTATGCCTAATCTTTGTGTTTGGAGCTTCCTTCCTGTGCTTCTACATGCTTTTGCCTCTCCACCCACCTGTTATGAGTTACCCTCAGTGCCCTTCACACATTAGCATTTGCTATACTGTATTATTGACTAACTGAAGTATTCCCTCTTCTTAGCGTTGATTAGGTAGGGTGCAAAAGCACAGAACTGGGGGTTACTAATATTTAACTGCTAATACTGCGTGTGAGCCAGCACTTCAGTTTATGAAACTAAGAATGCTAATGGTAGAGTTTATTGTCTCTTGTTTCAGATACTGCCTTTCTTACCATAGTTTGTCTTCTGCTTCTCTTTAGATCAAACAAGTAATTCTGGCTTTCCAAAGTCTGTTTCTGTGGTTGAACATCTTTGGTATTCCCTCCCTGGCTTATAGGCCCAAAGCTCACAAGCTTCCTAAACTGAAGCATACATCTTCCAATGCATCTTCAAGTTCTCCAAAACGATTTTCTGTATCAGAAAAAATACTTTCTACCTACCTGTTTTTCCCTCAAGGGATCTGCTTTAATCATACATATGCTTCCCAATTACTTCACCATGTATTTCCTTCACTGGAATATTAGCAGCTGAAGTGAGTCTTAACTCCAGCTCCTGCTGAAGTGGTCAGCTCATCCTGAAATACTAGTCCTTTAAATGACTTTGGAAATCTCTGGTTCAAAGAGTCAGCATCTCCACAGGGATATCATACTAGCTTCCACCCCTTGTTAGAAATCTTGCTTTCTTGTGATTTGAAGCTTAAGTGTATTTGTAACTCCCTAAAAAATATCTTTTGATGACAGAACCGTGGCAGCAAGTAAAAGTAGACAAAGGATTTTCAGACATACAGTAGTTTAGATTCTCATCTCATGTTTAACAGTGTGAGTGATTCTGTTGCACTTAAAAGCACTAAAAGGTTTGATGCTGTGAGGTGGCACTGCCCACTTCCACACTACAGAGCACTGATTTCTGTAACTGCAGACTTTGTGCTATTTTGCCAGATATGATTTAGGATTATGATTTTCTATGCTCAAGCTATACTACTCTTTGTTCAATGCAGAATCATAGAATACCAGGTTAGAAGGGACCTCAAGGATCATCTGGTCCAAACTTTCCTGGCAAAAGCATGATCTAGACAAGATGGCCCAGCACCCTGTCCATCTGAATCGTAAAAGTGACCAATGATGGGGAATCCACCCCTTCCCTGGGGAGATTATTCCAAAGGCTGATTGTTCCCATTGTGAAAATTTTTCCTCTTATGTCCAATTGGAATCTCCCCAGGAGTAACTTGTACCCATTACCCCACATCTTTTTCATGGGACTCCCTGGAAAAAGGGAGTCTCCATCTTCTTTATAGCCATGCTTTAAATACTGGGAACATGGTGATAAGGTCTCCCTTAAGCCTTTTTTTCTTAAGGCTGAACAAACCGAATTCTTCCAGCCTTTCCCCATATGGCAGGCTGTCCAGTACTTTGATCATCTTGGTGGCCCTTCTCTGGACTCTTTCTAGCCTGTCCACGTCTTTTTTGCATGGCGAGGACCAAAACTGAACACAGTATTCCAGGTGTGGCCTGACAAGTACTGAGTAGAATGGGATAATAACTGCTTTATCTCCGCTGGTGATGCCTTTTTTGGTGAAACCCAGCATCCTGTTGGCTTTCTTTGCTGTTGCAGCACACTGTTCACTCATTGCGAGTGAGCTTGTTGTCCATGGGGACCCCCAGATCCCTTTCCACAGAGCTGCTCCTCAGCCAGGTGGATCCCAGCCTGTGCTACACTCCTGGATTATGTTTTCCCAGGTGCAGGACCTTACACTTGTCCTTGCGGAACTTCATCAGTTTCTTGTTAGCCCACTCTTCTAGCCTATCTAGGTCTTCTTGCACAGTGGCTCTCCCATCTGGAGTGTCCGCTTTCTTAGTCAGTTTGGTGTCATCAGCAAAATTCATCAGGGTACACTTGGTCCCATCATACAGACCACTTATGAAGATATTAAACAGTGTTGGGCCCAGTATCTGTCCCTGGGGGACCCCACTTGTAACAGGTTGCCAATCTGAAAAGGAGCTATAGTCATCAAAGAATGTCCCATTGTCATAAAAGCCAAAACCCTCATGACAGCACCAGACTCAGTTACCCAGACATTTGTCACCTCTTGTCTAGATTATGCAGTAGGATATAGCAGAGTGTGAATCTTACTCTGCTTAGAAAACTCTTAAGTAATAAAGAACTTGCTGAAATACATCTCTCTAGCACTTTAAATCTCTCCCTTTTTTCCTGCAGTGGTTGTCCACGAGCTCACAAAGTTGAATCAAATCCAGTATCCCAGTCCTGTTTTAGGCTATGGCAT
Source organism: Larus michahellis (assembly GCF_964199755.1). Taxonomy (NCBI): domain Eukaryota; kingdom Metazoa; phylum Chordata; class Aves; order Charadriiformes; family Laridae; genus Larus; species Larus michahellis. The sequence goes on from NC_133899.1 coordinate 7,901,980, forward strand.
TTATCCTAGATTTTTAAAGATAAACTCTGCAGCAGCAAACTTCATGTTTTTTCCTATGGAAATCCCTACAAGGCTAAATCTTACCTGTACAAGAGATAGTGTGGAATAATTGCCCTCTGAAACAGGAGGTCATTGCCATTTCTCCACCTACAGCTCCATGTGCTGGGAACATTTTACTGACCGTGTCTTCTCTAAGTTGGAAATATCACAGTATTTCCTTTAAAAAGGCAAAAAAGAAAGCAAAACAAAGAAAACCGCTATTAAAACAAACAGCACTGCACACAGACACCTCTCCCTAGAGAAGGGATAAGAGAACAAACAGCGCATCAACAGGTGTTAGTTACATTGCTGGATGTGCAACTGGATGATACGTACAAGAGGAGTTGTCACAGTTTGAAAATCTATATGGAATGGAATATAATAGATGGATTTGGGGAAATGGCACTAGAGGAATCTCTTCTAATCTGACACAATTAGCCTGTGTAGGCAAAATGATAACAGATTACGATGTTGAAGGAGAAATTAAGAGAAAACAGTTCATATTTTCTTCTCTAATTAAATGCTGACTGTGCTGTGGTTTCTACTGTTGTAGAAAATGCATGGGGTAACTAGATCATTTTATACTAGTTCCTGAAAAATGCTTTGGGTTTTGGGGTTTTTTTTAAGTTTTAGCAGTTATTTTTGAGCTTTTCCCAAACCATTTGTTTCTTCTCGTTAAGCCACTTTTTCAAGGAAAGAAAAATAATTTTTAAATCACTCTAGTCCTATACTGTGATTATTTTTTTTTGTTGTTTCTAAGTGTATTGGTAGACATAAACAAAATATACTGAAATATTTTAAATAAAGATTGGAATTTAAAAAGTAGTTTTTAGTATCAGATCCTTATTTATACACCTAAGTAGAAGTAAATCTTTTCTGACAACCTGCTGCAATTATGGATGTAGTGCAATTGAAGACCTCCTCTTGTGGAACTCATTTGAAAAGGTGTTGATAGCCTGTGTGACAAGTGCCTGTGCTCCCTCAGAAGCAGACTTTAACACAGCTCTAGAGTTATGTTATACTGTCAAAGAATACACTGAAACATGACCATTAGTTACATGCTACAATGTAAAGTAAATGATGATCCATGCATGGCCTTGTGCATTAAATGAAGTTGCAAGGTAGGACACTAAAATTATAAGTATGGTTCCTGACTCACCCATCTCTGCTGTTGCTCTGCCATCCTTGACTGAAATAGATTCATGGTCATGATGGGAAATTAATGCTGACTGATGACAGGCAGCCTACAAATCTTTGCCTTCCTCCCCTCTCTCCACCCATGAGAAATACAGCTGTGTTCCTCTCACTTTAGCCTGCTATTCATTGACTCCTAAATGTCTCAGTATAATCTTCAAAAAGTTAATCTCCCGTAAGTGAGGAGAAATCTTTATTTGCAAACTTCATCTTGTAAAAATTTTAGCTGTGCAACTTCAGAGTCTGTTTGTTACAAATGAGTTTAATGTGCCTACCCAAAATCAATTCTGTCACAGAAAAGTTCTCTAATTACATTTTGCTGCTATTACTGAATTTATTGCTTTTACAGATGGCATCATTCACACATAGCATGTACTTAAATGGAAGAATAATGTCTCTTAAAATAATTGTTAAGATATTTATGGTAAAATACAAGTGAACAATCTGTAACTGAAGGATATTTTTAAAGCTCATTCCACATCTTGATCCACCCCAGCCTTTAATGGCTGAGGTGATAATGGCAAAACTGACATAGTGATACATCTGCCTGTGTTTATCCATCAGTCATGTTCTTTTTTTTGGTACCCCAGTATATTTTCCTACAGTAGTATAGACAAATTCCAGTGTTTTGTCAGCCTCAAACAATAATACATAACCAAATTTCAAATATCAAAGCCATAAGACTTCTCAATTGTGACGAATTATTGATATAATTGTGAAGATTATTCTTCAATAACAGTTTAGTGGGTTTATAATCCAGATTTTTCAACTCAGCATTAGCCTTTTTTCTCTGTCTTAAAAGTGATTCTTTGAAATAAGTAACAGAGTTCGAGTGTGTCTAAGAAACCAGGTTAGCAGGAAGGACAATGTCTCTCCCCAAAAGAGTGAAGCAGTGCTGACCACTAAAAGGCAGGCACAAAAAACTGCCTTATTTGTCTGGTTTTCAAACTGTTTCAGTCCTCTGTGTGTGCTTTCTGTTTCTACACAGCAAGCACATGACAGGACCTGACACGTATATAAATAGGAATGAAAGTGCCTGCAGTTGTTGTGCTGAGAGTCCATGTGTTACCATTACTCATTTTCATCAGAAAGCCAAGGGAGGAGCATTTCCACATTTGTCTTCCAAAGCTCTCTGCATTACCTTGGGAAAAATAACCCAAAGATCATCGCAGCCAGCACAAGTGGATCACCTCGGGGTGCCTCCTCAGTTTTCAGGGATTTGCAAGAGATTTGGAAGTCTGGATCCAAATTGGCTTTGGTCGTAGAATACAAGATTAAGTCATATCAATACAGTGATGTTAGGGACTCCCAGGGACAATGAGAAGGGCCACCTAAGCCACTACTTCTTCGTGGGAACTGTCTGTGTAGTTTTGGAGACTGCTTCTGAGCTTACAGAATAGTTGCTACCACTCATCTGGGCTCCCTGTCCTGATCACTGTACAACAAAAGGTATGGAGAATCTGCTTTAAGTCTGTGTCCCTTCCACATAGCTTTTTTTTCCCCTTTAAAAACCCTCAGATGTATCCCTAAGCAGACAGTTCCTTGGAAGCCTGTTCTGCCTAACCTGTATTGTAAATGCAGGTAGAAGCAGGGAATATGATAATTGATTAGTGTTCCAGAATTGTGCTAATCATGACAGATGTTAGTATTGTGCAGTCTGGACAAAGACAGGCTCTTGCAAACTGTGTAGGAAAGGTTCAAGAATTTATGACTGTAAGCATCCTTCTATAAAGTGGAACTTCCCTTTGCAATAGCTAGGATGTGGTAAATGACCTTGTTGACACTTCTAGTCTCTTTCAATACAAATTAGAACATGTTAGCCTAAACTGAAAGCATCTCTTTAAGCCACTTCAACACAATCTGTAAGAATGTGTATGCCTGTGCCCTTTCTTGCTGTTCATGAAGCTTCAACTGTAAATATTACTGATACTGACACATATGTTCTATAGCTAGCTTGTAGGCATATCCATCCCTCCACCCCCTCGAGGAAGAAGAGCATATTCCTTTTGGGTTACTGCAGTTGAATTCCTTCCATAACTGGTCCTTCCATCTCATTTATGTGTTTAAGGAGAGAGATTGATTCCCAGTCATATCTATCCTTCTTTGCATATCAGTGCAACAGAGGGAAAGAACTTTTTCCTCCTCAGATTCTCTCTTTTGAGAGAAGTCAGCAAGTCCCTGTAAAAAAGGAAGGATACTAATATGTTACTTCTTTCGCAACCTATGGCTAATGCTCACTCTGCTAGTGGACTAATAACTAGGCAAAGCCAGCCACCTTATGGAAAGATACAATTAAGAACATAGATCAGAAATATTTGGATATTCTTGACATGGTGTTATTGAATTATTGTCAACAGGAAAAAGGGGAGTTATATCTACTCAGTGTAGAGTCATACAATCATAGAATAATTTAGGTTGGAAAATACCCTTAAGATAATCAAGTCCAACTGCAAAGCTAAGACTGCCGAGTCCACCACTAAACCATGTCCCTAGGCACCATGTCTACAATGGCAGATGCAATGATAGGAAAACCATGTCCCTAAGCGCCACATCTGCCATGATAGACGCATGATACGAAAGTGAACAGGACTGCCAAACAGAGTAAGGTGAGAAAAGGCCACATTATTAGACTGTTCTCCACACTGCTCCACTTATCACATACCCTCACCAACACCCTTGTAGACTCCTGGGATGAGACAGTGTTCCTCTACCACAGAATTTCTGCCTCTCTGGGTAGAGTGTAGCTGTTCTTAAAAAAAACAAAACAAAACTAATAGAGGCAGATAAGATAGTGCTCTCTAGGCTCTTGCCAGCTGATAATCAAGTGGCTCATTACCTGATACAAAGAGAAAGGAAATAGGAAAGATGCACTTAAACCAACAAATATTTTCTTTTCCCACTTTCTTTCATGTTTTCTAAAGGGGGGAGTGGTATTGGGAGAGGTCGAGGAATCCCATCATAACTCTTTTTATTCCCACCTAAAGACCTCATGGTTTGAAGTAAGATGGCTCATGGTTCCCAGCCAGTCTATGAAAAAGAAATTCAGAGGAAACACCTTTCAGTTTTCCCTCGGAACATAACAGCCTCACAGTGCTTAAGAACTGGGAGTGTGAGCTTGATGTATGAACGTGAGTCTCCTGTGAAGTAGTTTATTCCAGAACCCCTGTATTTCTGGTTCACTTATCTACTTCCTGGCCTCTCCCTCTTATGAACAGAATGAGTATCTGTAGCCCTTTATTCCTGCATGGTTTAATGAACTAGCTACAGAAGGCAAATATAATGGCTCCTGTAGCACTTATGTAACGAATAATAAGAATAGTAAACATCACAGCAGATGTTGCTACTCTTCCTAGCATTATTCAGCTCCAGACAATCTACTTTCGATTAATGAAGAAAAATACAAATGCAGAATCTGGCAGTTGAGAGGGAGAAATAAAGGAGTATTGTGAGTGAATCAGAGTTTGTTATGAAGGGGCATTACAATTGCTAGTGCTAAGGGGTATTTACACATCTCTCACTTTCTGTGTAACAACTGACCTTTTCTAAAATGTATGTGTATATGGTGTGTGGCTGCTAGCTTCCTGGTGCTCAAGCGCAAGCTTTTCTCATATGCCACATGTAACAGTCATACTTAAAATCGCAGAATGAGTTGTATAACAGTTTCTTGACTGGGAAGGAGATTCAATAGTCACAGAGAAAATCCACAGCTGTCTGCGCTAAAAAGATCTTAATGTCTTCTGAATGTTTGTCTCTGCTCACTTGCTCTTCTTGTGGTTTTGTTCTATTTTTAATCTTCTTTATGACAAGACAGCATTACTGAATACTGATGAGACAAAACATAATTCAGTCCCAGGCAATACATTTTTTACTCATTTTTTGTGAGGCCTCACTATCTGACCTGCAGTATTTTGGATACAGTTTCAGGCAGCTTAGGCTGATGGATTACGTTCTGCTGTTATTTGGGGGTGTGGGGATAGAAGGTAAAAGGAGACTGGCAACAGAGAACACCCGAAACAATCAGGTTTTTAAACTTTTGGCTCTCTAAGTTTTCCTCTGCCAGTAGATCTTATTTTTCAATATCTAAATGATTTTTGTAAAATACCAGATGAGATGTCCTCTGCCTAAGGAACTATCAACATTAGATAGATCTTGAGCTCATGTAGTTGCTGTGTCTTCAAGGCACAAGAGCTTTACAGGGCTGAGCTATGTGTGACTACCTTACTGCAATGGTATAATATACACATTTGAGGTTAACTGTAGTGAAATCTGCACCATATTTCCACCTGCAGTATTATGGCTATAGAAATCGTGTGCAACTAAGCTAATTTTGATTGTAACAAGATCTATGAGCAAGCTAGTAGTTTGAAAATTGGGTCACTTAGATAAATCCCTTAATGAATTTAGTTGAACACAGTAGCCTTAATAGTTAATAAAATTACTGAAGGGTAAATTGAGCCACTTGGAATATCTATGTAAACTATTCCTCCTGAGATGGGTGCCTGAAATAGAACCGAGTGTCTACAAAAACGACAAACCCAATAAAATCTCGATCATATTTCTGCATGACTCCTCCCTAAGTCTACATGTTTCAAAAGAGGAATTAAAATGACTGTGGTGCACAAAGCTTTCCTCAGCAGCATTGCTCATTCCACATGCAATTATTTATTTATGTATGCACGGTTTCCCCAGTATACCTCCCTTAGAACATTTGAGTTATCAATTCTGGAAATCAATAAAACACATCTGGTAAGTAAAATTTGGAGGGTATCATGCTGTGATAGCTTTTGTAATATTTCCTGCATTCATTATTAATGGTTCATTATGGAATTAATAATTTAAAGTTATCTTTAGTAATTTTAACAGTCCCCATTCTGTTATGGGTTTTTTTATTATTATTGTTATTATATGTTATTTGGGTATGACTTTGTGTTCTGGGACCAATATCCTTCATATATTTTCAAAGCTTCAGGGACTAATCAAAATACAGTAAAGCTCAGGGAAAATGAATATATAAATGTTACTTAATATAAAGAAAAGGTAAGTTGTATGTGAACGTCATTTTTTTTTTTCTTTCTTTGAAGTCTTCTACTTTTCCCTATATCAGTAATTCACTGTTCTCGTATTCACTTTACAGATATAAGGGGTCTATCGCTTCTGGGACCTGAATAAAGTTAAGGTTGAGAATTCCACCATTTGAATAAAAAAATTAATATCCAACAGTTCTTGTAGCTAAAGATAGTGCCAGTCCAAAGAGGAGAGTGTTGGATTTTCAGTATCAGTATCAACCTATCACTGAAAAGAGAGAAAGCTAATTCTTAGGTGGGTTGAACAACAGAATCAGTGGTGACCAGTGACTTAAAAAGAAAGTATGTTGTCCATGATATATTAAGTCCTTTTATATACTGAGGTACAGAGAATCCAGTATTAAAACATTAAAAAAAAAAAAAAAAAGAAAAAGACTGTTCTGTATAACTTCCTAGTGGAACTATCTCAGAACAGTTGTTCCAGAAAAATATTTTGTTCTCAAATCTCCACGTAGCAGTGGCAACAAGAAAGGAAGAATATAACTTTTAAATAAAGATACAACTTAACCTAATTTGAGTCAAAAAGCGTTTTACTGTTAATCTCAGTGATATCAGACTTTAATCTCTATGATTTCATATGTTTTTATCTCCATGATCTTCACGATTTCTTCCTCAGTAAAAACTTGCAGAGCAAACATGTTGTGCGTAATATGTAACGTGTAGAGCTCCATACATATTCTCTAGTGAGGGGAAGATTTTTATCAGGAATAACATATTTGATTTCTAGTTAAGATTTCAATTACTTATAATACTTTACATTTTTCAAATTGTTCTACTTTTTGTACAGATTATATACATTTACATACCTCAAATCGCATTGCATCAATTGGTAAAAAATATTTAGATTTAAGAATAAGAAAATTTAATCATTACATATACTCATATTTTAAATATAATAATGAAAAGGTATTGAATACAAGATGGGGCTTAAAATATATATTTGAATGGTCAAACCCAAAATATAAATGTTTATTTAGAAAAAACCTCTCTTTTCACTTCCTGTGTCAATGGCACGGGGAATCAGGTCATTTATAGTTTGTAAGATGGGAGACTGGATGAAGAAGAATAGAACTGAGTTCCAAGTTTGGTGCCAGTTGAGGACTTGGCGAGACTGCAGCTAACATCAGTAATGTGGGAGAAGAACTGCTGAGAGTAAAAGCATGCAGGACTGGAGGACAGATAGATCTGGAGAATCCCAAACTTTACGGTTCAGTAGGCAGATTTTCTGTCTGCAAAAGGAAGAATGCTAATTTTGTTGAAGTCTGTGTATCAAAGAGCATCCCTGAGAACTTCAGAGATAGATTTTATTCTACTTTTGAAGCTCTCACTGAGGAGAATTCTCTTTCTTTTTTTTTTTTTTTTTTTCAATTGGGCATTTTTTAGGCAGTAAAATGCCTACTAAAATAACTGAAGTCATTTTGAGGAAAAAGAAGTCCTCCAGCTTTCTGAGAAGAAACTCCTTGGAGGCAATGGAACCATTTATTCTATATAACTCAGTTTGCTGGGGATTCTTCTCAAAGTAACACTGCTCAAAAAACTCCAGTGAATTTGGAGTAGGAAAGATCAGTCAATGGGAGAGACTTCTTCAGAATGTCCTCAGACAAACTGTTACAAGTGTCTTCATTTGGGCAATAAAGATCACCATCATTTTGTGCACCTGCTCCAGAAAGAACTGGCAAATATCGCAACAAAAGACACTGAAAAGGAAGCAATAATCCACTTTTTGTACTGTGTGTGTTTCCTTTTAGAAAATAGATGGAAAAACTACCTCATTTCTTGCAGATCACAGTGTAGTTTTTTGATGTTTATGTATTTCCAACATTTTGCCTCAGACTAGATGCTTTTCTACTGCTATGTAGAAATAAAAGCAGCTTTTAGAAAATTCCAGGGTAGGAGGGACTGATGCAATCCTGTGGTCTTCACTTCTGTATAGAACAGGCCATAGGATTCCCTGGAATTAATTGTTGCTTTGAGTCCAATAGCTGCCGCTCTAATTAGAGCTTTTCTCTTAGATAATCGTTTAATTATTTTTTTTGTCCTTTGAAGTGTGTACTTCTTCGATGTACTTCTGCAGATACTAGAAACACATACAGTATTCCAGAGTGGTTTACTGAGTTGACAGTACTGAGGAAATATGGCCTGTTTCTTCCGATTTGATGCTTTCTTACTTGTTATGCCTAAGGATCATGTAAATCTACTTAGTGCTCACTATTTCTCTACAAACTCACTTTCTTATAATCATCAGTATTTCCATGTTCTTAGCAGAGTCATTGTTTCCTAGGACAGATAAGTTTCCTCTCCTGTAAAGATGGCTTACATTCTTTGTCAAAGACCTGCAAATTTCCATTTGAAATGCTTAATCTTGCATGCTTACCAAAAAAGATCCAATACTTTGTTTCAGGGGCCTGTCTTCTTCATTATTTTCATTCCACTTGTCTTTTTATCAGTAATTATCTCTCCAGATGTGCACGTTACCTTAGTGGATGCTCTATAAAACTGGGTATGTAAGATAAGTAGCTAGTGAGATCCATATTGTCTTTCTTTGTTGCATGGAAGTATTTATGAAATTTTGAGTTTTCCAGCACATGTAAGACATTAGATATTTCCTACTATTTGATTTCAACACATAAAATCAGGGAACAAAATGAATACAGATGATAATATTCCTATTATTACTCACTCTTCAGTATTCAGCAGAAGCCCAAAAGTAAGATACCTTTCATACTAGCTTTAAGGAATTACCAGGCTTAGCAAAAAGCCTCCTTGTCATCATCTCTCAAAATGGTTTTCATCAAGTTATGTATCATCAAATGGAGAGTTGATATAATAATGCAACCAGCTTCTTCAAGCTGGAACCGTCATGTACAAGGGATTCATCCTATCATACTGTGTTGTTTTATACATTTTGACAGACAATACTGAGCTAATTTAAATGCAATATTTTAGTAAATAAATACAAATTGTTGCCTCACATTCTTGTTATTTGAATCTTAAGTTGAAAGATAACTTTATTATCTCCCCGTTGGATGTGTCAAGTTAACACATATGTGCATTTTACAATGATAAATGTATGAGCTGCAGTCTTTTGGCAAGAGTTTATTTTGACCCTTATCATCTTTTCAGGGGCATCAGTTTAACACACCTGTATTTTCATGCATAAGGAGTTTTATAGGTCCTACACTGTATATATGGGTAATGTGCCTTATGTGAGTTTGATATAAATCATGTTTCTTCTGTCCATTTAGGATGTTTGCAATTATGGGCCTCATTAGTGTCATAATATATGTTGTATAGGATACATAATCAGGAACACTGAAATGTGTAAGCATCTAATTTAAGGCTCAGGGCTACAACCCCAAAGAATTTTCACTGACATTAATGGGAGTCACACATATGAAAGCATTCATTGACTTACAAAATTCATATTCCTTCATCAATAATATCAGTAATTTTTAAGAAATAACTAAACTTTCTATCAAACCTGGCTGCAATACACTAAACATAGTCCCTTAGCACAATGCAATAATGGTTAGAGAAATTAAAGTCTTTCTGAAAGTAGCATGCTAATAAATCTTTTAAAGATTGAAAATCTTCCAAATATGTCACTTACAGATGTAATGTGCCTGGTTGAAAGCTTTCCTTTGAAAGTGCTTTTAGACAGTTTGGGGGTTGGTTTATGTTTCTGGAGAAATAAAATCAGTCACAAAAAACGGCTATTTCTTCAGAAAATGTCAATACCTTATAAAAAATGAAACCAAGTATTTCAGTCAAAGAACAAAGTCTAAAGTGATTTGATGCGCCACTGAAAAATCTCATGGAAATATTATGTAGGTGCCTGATATTCTCACTGTCTTCCATGAGCTAGACTATACTGGCTAGATGGGCCAGTACATCTATAGAAGGCAGTAGGTCTAACAATTGCTAGCAATGTTCTTTGAACTTTGAAGAAAAAAAAAAAAAAAAGATTGTTTGAAATGATATTTGAAGCTAATACTTTAAAATGGAAAGCAACAATTCTCTCTGAGGTAAAAAACCAGGCATATTTATGAACAACTATGTAACACCAACCAATTTTCCCGTATGAAGTCCTTCTACCCTGGGCCCCCTGAATCAGCTGTGGTTCAGATTATGCTTCTGGCTGTTTGCCAGCTAAAACTGCTGCCAGACGAGTGCAGATGGAAACTATAATCCTCAGAGTGAGCTGAAAATCAGCATTTGTAGAAGGGACTCAACTTCCAGACACAGGTGAATGTCAGAGGGATAACAGTTCTCTCTTTCTTTGTAAGAAACGTGAAAGTCATAGCATGGGAGGGTGATTTGCTATAGCTCAGGAAGTATTGTGGATGTGATTTATACAAACATTTAAATTAAGAATAGTGAAGGTCACAAGCATTATATTTGCTTTATACATATGTCATATTTGGTCTCTCAGACTCTGGCATCAGATCTTAACCTTGAGCTAAATCAAGGTCTTAGTATGGCTAAGAGCTTATATAAACTGGAGCAGCTTCAAGGTCTATTTTATTATTTAGGGACTACCAAAAATTAGAGGTCCTCTACTCCCTAGGAGTCTCTTATCCCCAGGGCTGCATCTTTTTCTGGATGCTGGAGTCAAAGTGGCTGGAGAGGAGCTAAAGACTGGCCTATTATATCTATATTTTTATCTGTCCCGCACACTGTTAGGTATATCAGATTTTATTATTCCAAATTATTTGCCTTTGACATACTGCATTCTGAAAGTGTATTTATAGAAATGTTATTAAAGAAGTCAACCTTTCATTGCTGAAAGTATTCTGTGATGCTTTTTCCCCTAACAAAATCATAGTGGAGTGTTGGAACAGACAGCTTTATAATAAGATAGAATGTAATTGATAATGCACACATACTTGATAGTGAAAAATGAGACTGTCACCAGCCTCATGGAAAATCATTTTGGTAGAACAACCTTGCAACTGAAAGAAAAGAAATAACCCAAAACAGACAACTGGTGTCTATTAAAATTGGCTCTCACGCTGCTTTCCTATTCCATGCTGGTTTAACACTTATTTCTTGATTAGAGCATCTTTGATCTCATTTGTCATTATCAAATCATTGGACGTACTAATGTTTCTCTGAAAGACCAATAGACTCAAATAATCTATAAAACAGAGACTTCTCAGGGCGGAATTCAACCAATCTTACTTGTTTTGAATAATACCTTATTCCATACCTACTCCTATTATTTTTTTTTGTGCATCTGTGCTCACTTGCACTCTGAAGGGTTTTAAATATTCTAATCTATTCTTATTAATTAATAAAGAATTAGTTCAGTGAGAAAAATCTTATAACCCTCTTCAAACACATAAAGGTTACTAAAAATCTAGAGGAGACACATTGCTCATGGTAGTATATAAAGGCTTTATACTCTGAGTAATGGTATAAATTTAAAGGAAGTACATTGAGAGTGAAGAGATACAACACGTATTTCTAATAACCTAAAACTGAAAATGCATTTCAAAAGAGGCAAAGAAAGTCCCCTGGTATGCATGTTCCTGCACCATCGAAGTTAATGCATTAACCATCTATCCATTTTAAGATGGACCCAAGAAACAAATGAGGAATAAATATGCTCCAGAGGAACTTCTACATTAGCAGAAGGCATCTATGCATCTTTTTAAATGGACCTGAGAAGTAGATGAAGAATAAATATGCTCTAGAGAAATTCCTGCATTAGCAAACCTAAATGGTGTACTAAGCCTTTTCCTCCACTAATTTTTGTGATTCTTTGATAGATACGTAATTAAGCTGCTGATCCTTAAAATGCTTTCTGATAAAATAAGATATAGTACAGAATGAGCATTAGTAAGCTAGCCTTTGATGGGACGGAGATTATTTTTTTAAACACACAAAAGCAGAGCCAAGTCCTGAAAGAATTTTTCTCTTTCTCTCTGGAGGAAACTTTACAATTGTAAGTGATATCCAGGGTATCACTTCATGAGATATCCGTCTAAGGCCATCCTTAGAACGACATCTCATGTATGAAGACTAGAACCTAGTAGCATTTAGCATCATACAAATTAGGCAGATTCCATTTCTGTTAGCATGTAAAATTCAACTTCGCTCAAAAGCAAACAGCAATAGCCAGAATTAAAGTCAAAGACCATCGTTTCCTGTGGAACAACTTTTTGAATATCAGCTTCTTTGATAAAACATAACTCTTGCAGAGTTGCCCCACCAGATCTTCTGCCATGGTAGTTGGCCTCACAAAATCATGTCCCCTCTTCCATCTCATTAAGCCCCTACTGATCCACTGCCAGCGTTGCCCCATGGCCTTTCAGTGCCATCATGATATCCTGGGCTAGCTTTTTTTGCTGTGGCCTTATTTATTCTGTGCCAGCACAGACAGGTCCCCAAGTCTATCTAGGGTCACAGAGAGGAAAGGTGATGTTGCAGTGTTCTCGATCTATGGATATGGCACCTCTTAGGACCTTGAATGTCAGAGGCTTCCATTTCCCCTTCCTCATTCCCCCTATCACCTCCCACTGAACATGGGACCTCACACACCAGTAGAGAAAAATGTGGAGAGCATAGAACTCACCTGGTGCACAGAAACCTGGTGCAAACCTCCTGTGATTTCAAACAAACTATCAGATTGCTGATAACATAGGGAAATCACACTTTGAGAATTCCTATAAGCTTAAGGGTAGCTCCTCTAAAGTATATTGGAACCAGTGAAGCAACAACACCAAATACAAAGTAAATATGTATGTGTACATACATTTTTTTCTTCATTTCTTTTCCATGCATTTGTTTCAGGCCTGGCATTCTGGATGTAATGGCTTCCTGATTTGAGCAAATGTCATCCAACACATCAGGTTTACCAGGATAAACATAGATCTTGCATGTTTAATAATTCCTTAATAATAACAATTGCTGGCATTCAATGTGCTGCTTGACATGCTGACTGAAAACTCATTTTCTTTCAAAATAGAGTTAAATAGCTACACTATTGACTGCAGTAAAGACAAAGCAGAAACACTGTCTTACTGATTTTACACCAGCTTCATCTAATTTAAAAAGAGTAAATTTTGTAGGATTTAGTCAGTCATGTAGACAAGTATCGTTTGCTTTATTTTATAAGTAGCTTTTACAGAACAAAGATGTTAACTTTATAAAAGGGCTGCTAAGCACATACAGTGGCAACTTTTCATAGTGTTTTTATTAATGATAAATGATTTCGAAGCTATCATGACCTGATATAACTTTGTAATACTACTACAATTTTTGCTGCAGCATATCACTGAAAATAGGCCAAATTAAGTCCTATCTAGCTTTCTGTTCAAATGTGCAATTGTTCTTTAACAACTTTTTGGCTGGCTCGGCAACGAATAGGGCAATAGCGATATAGAGGGGCTGAGCTGATTTTATTAGAGAAAGCATATTTGCTGAGAATTGGATGCCAACTGGAATATACCTAAACTGAACTTAGAGCATAGGTATCTTGCGCAGAGCAAGCTTTCTTGCTCTGCTGCTGACTCTGAAAGCCTTGGAGCAGGCTTTCAGTGACAGGTTTTTTAAGTGTTTTTTAATAGGTATCAGTGGTATTTTAAAAATATGTTGGTCACACAAAATTCACCCCTTTTTCTACACCAGTCATTTTATACAACAAACACCTCCCATATCTCAAGAGTTCTCAAATTAATATATGGGTAAAGAGGAAGCAGGAGAAGATGGGCACTCATCACCTGTTTTATTGGAGATGTTCCACTGTATGAAAAAGCACATTAAGAAATAAAAAAGAAGGGATTAAAAAAGGCCGAGAATGAACTTTGGCTCAATGCATTAGCTTTTGTCTGCTCAAAAAATGCCCTGTTTTCCTGGTCCCTGCTACAGAAGCCAATTTTGTGTATTTTGTGTTGAATGAGTGTTGAACAACATTTCAAAAATACGATTATTTCCAAGAAAGAGAAATTGATTTTTGATTGCTTTTGCTGTTTAATAATCTGTATTCAAATTATATATATGGTTCCTCCTCTAAGACTTTTTTAATTCTAGTCAGATTAAGATAAACTAGGCTACAGGGAATTCTGGACATGGTAGAAGACAATGCTTTGTCCACATATTTAAGACTATAAAATGCTTCTCTCTTCCCAAGCTTCCTTATGGCAGGATATAAAATTGAGAATTAACAACAAACTGTTCATTTGGAATAAGTGGTCCTCTAGAGGCATAATGGTTATAAATTATATTGTAACACATAAACATTTTTATTCGTTTGCTGTGGTGGTGAAAAAATAAAATTTACCTGACAGTCATTTAAAAAAATACCTTGTGATGAACTGATGAATTATAGAATTTTTCTCAGGTTTAATCACCCTAGATGAGGACTCCGAATTGCCTTCCCATTCACAAAATGAATAGTTTATCCCATCCAACAAATTTGAGGCTGATATTTTGCTACTCAGTCTTCATAGCATCAAAAATTGAACTACTTTATTATTATTTTTAGCCCTTCCCTCCAACTATTTATATTAGAAGCAGTCTCTGTTGACTGCACGCACTCCTCAAGTGCTCTGAGTCTTGTTGCAGTTGAAAAGAAAAATTGTTAATACCTAAGAAAACAAAGGGAACAAAACCAGAAAAGGCATGAGAGCTGTGCCTCTGCCAAAAATAAACAGTCAACACTTGTGACAGTTGGGGCAGGGAGAATGATCTCTTCACAAGTTATAATGTATGTGTCTACTGTATGACTATGATCCATATATCTCTGCTCTTGCATAATACTTTTCTTCATAGAATCATAGAATAGTTTGGGTTGGAAGGGACCTTTAAAGATCATCTAGTCCAACCTGCCCTGCAATGAGCAGGGACATCTTCAATTAGGTCAGGTTGCTCAGAGCCCTGTCTGACTTGGCCTTGAATGTTTCCAGGGATGGGGCACCTACCACCTCTCTGGGCAGCCTGGGCCAGTGTTTCATCATATCTCACCTGGTGTTCACTGTATGTGATATGGGGAATTTTAATCCACCCATCCATTTTACGTAGTTGCACAACCTATTTGATAGGGTAGATCATGGAACATTAGAAAATCAGGCTTTCACTTACCTGATGCACTTTGCCTTAAAACTCTTTACAGAAAAGGAAATGCCAGTTTTACAAAACAGGATGCTCAGTCATGTTGAAGAGCAGTAACAATTAATGGCATAACCACATCGTGCAGAAGGCCAGATTAGGATATTCAGTGTTCCTGATACTAAAAGAGCAGTGCAAGAACACCCAAACCAATTCTGCACAGAGTGGGAATGTGTCTGGTAGGGCTTATTAGCTCAGGCTCCAGCACAGAGAGTGTTGTTGGAGTTCTCACAGTCTTGTGTTGCTGGAACCTTTCAAATGTTTCTGTTCTACTCTACCTAGTGCATCTAGGTTTGTGAGACCTTGATCAGCTCAGGCTCAGCATAACATGAACATTAGTAGATTGGTTTAAGTTTTGGAATATTCCTGTACGTGTCTATGGTGTTGTCTACATAATTGCATTTGAAAGGGAGAATAATTGGGAGTACAATTCAGAGTAACATTTCAGAGGCATGTCAAATCTAGAATCAGAATAGGATAAGAATTTTTGAATCATCTGGGTTTCTCAGTCTCGGGTTATCATGGTTAATGGAGAGCTCACTATAGCTACTTATTCTTTTAATATCAAAGGCTGGAGGAGATTTTTGCTATTGGCTCCTCTCACCAGCCCTTTAAATAGGAAGCATCATTTGTCAGCTGTACAGACTGCTCAAATGCCCGGTGTTAGGTGAACAATCCAGACCATTAAATATCTTTAGCAGGTCTAAGTCCTCCTAACCTACTTAGCAGTTGTTAAGGCATTTATTTTCTTCACTTCTCTCACCCATTCTTTCTAATTTTGTATTTTATTTTAAGTGTTTAATTATCTCTGGTAGAATCGTCACTTCTGTCACAAGCTTTCACATACTGACAACTGTACTCATGCCTTGGATACAGCCTGAATGTATTCCTTGCTTATATGCATATATATATTTTATTTTTTTTTAATTGGGAAGGGATAAAGCATTCTTTTTAAATGACTTTGTTTTATTTTAACGTTAAAATAAATAAATGTTGTTCCCACTAAGGAAATTCTGACAAGATCTAAACTGTTTATACTTCCCCTGAAATATAACAATGTTTCAGGTAGATTAAACCTTGACAAAAAGTTAAATCAAATTATATTCTGTATGCTCAGTTTTCTTTGGGGAACCAAAACTCACTGAAGTGTAAAAGTCTAATTAATTATGTAGTATGCTAATAATTTTTAAATTAAGAACACTTGTGATTTAACTCTAACATGCCATGAATGTGTTTTTGCAATTGACTATGACAAGAAGATTATGAGAGTTAAAAAAATTAGAAAAATAAGGAACCAGTCACCAGTACGAGTTCTGCTGTGGAGATTAATGCAATGGTGGTGACCAGAAGAATGGCCAGCCTGACTCAGACAAAAGGGACGTGTTTTATAACACTGAGCCATAGTGAAGGAGTGAGCAAGTTTATATTACTGTTTTCCCAGATATAATCTCCCAGCTTCTGGAGAATACTCTTTAGAGACTTTCTGAGACAGAAATTGCATCATGATCATCATATCAATAGTTATATTTAAACATATTATTACATGCCATTTGTATATCTACCTTTTGAATCCATTTAAATTTTTGCACACAAAGCACCTTGTGGCACAGTATGGCATTGTATGTGCACAGTTTTGCATTGTATGTGGCACAGTTTTGCATTGTAGAAAAAGATATTTCTTTCTTTGAAACCTCATGCCATATCAGTTTTTGTTGTAAGAACTAGTTAATAGCCCTTACTTACCTTCTTTTTTGCAATTCATGACCTTTTCCAAGGTTGTGGATCCTGGTTAGCTCAGCCTCCCTCAATAGAGTAGCTGTTCCACGTCTGATAAAACTACTAATCTTTTCTAGGTCCTTTCTTGAGATATGAAAATTGCATGTAATAAAGATGATGTGAATACACCACATGTACAGTGTTATAACGCTGTTCACTGCCCAAGTACCAGTTCCTTTACTAATTATTCCCAACAGCCTATGTGTCTTTTTCAGGGCTGTTGTATGCAGAGTTGCTGTTTAATATATCTCTCATAGACTCTAGCCTTTATGTCTAGTTGTAAAAGAGATTTAGACCATTCTAAAATGGGCATGCATTGGCATCACGTGGCTTCCTTGAACACATGCATATCTTATGTAGGTGTATCTTTACTTATTCCTTGAGAGATCGCTCCAGAATGTGAACCTTCTCTTGTTTATTTTTTTATTAAGGTCAGATCTGGTACATAGTTACGCCGTGTATGGGTGGATTGTAGGTACAGACGATTCTCAAAGTTACATCACCTCTTTTCCTCATGTAACCCGCTTTCCTGACCACATCACTGCTCTCCCATGTACTTAGTCTGGTTGGTGGTAAGGGACAGTAGAACTTGGGTTTCTCACATGCCGTGTCCTCTCTGCATTTTTTCTTGAGGCTCAACACCTGTTGGTTTGCTTCTAGGTAGCAGTGGTTAAATACTGTGTGCTTTCACTCAAAACCTTCCTAGAGTCAGAAGCCCAATCTGAACAGATGCTATTATATATTCTTGTGGCCATAGAAAGGCTAGGAACAATCTGTGCTGTTTATAAACACTATGAGGCAAAAATAAAACAAGCTTTTCTGTTACGCAGACATATTTTGAGATACTGATCCAAGTAATCATATGTAAACCTCACAGTAGCTGTGTAATACTGAATCTGTGTGGAATGTGGTATCAAATATTTCCATCTCATAGAAAGACATCCAGAATCAAAGTTTCATCCATAATAATAGCATGTGATAAAATATTCGTTTCTGCTTGCCCACAGTGATACATTAGGCGTTTCCAGAAGATGAAGACTTTTCTCAGGATCTGATCTGGTAACTTTTGTTTGAGAGAGAATATATTGCAGTATATCAAATTGAACTCTCACATTTACCAGAGATATGTAAAAAATAGAAATGTAGGACATCCTGCACAATCTGAAATGAAAGTGTTGCAAGGGTAGCAAGCAAAAGCCCATAATAAGAAACTGAAACTCTATTTTTCAATATACTTGTGTCATATCATATAATATTTAACCAGAATCTCAAAAGTGAAGGAGACTTTAATGTGGACTCATAAATCAGATTCTTTCACCTCATAGGGAAACCTTGTAAAAATTGAATTGAACCACACAGTGGATAGTAACACATTACACAGTAAAAAAAATATCAGGTTTGCTTTTTGTTTCCAATGGTGACATTTTGAGAAGGTTCACAATTTCATATCTTATAGGCCAGAGAAGAAGTCTGTAATTGTGTCCTATTCTCTTAGTGGCATAAACTATAAAAGCAGCCAATATAGAGTCTTATCTGCAATGCTGATATTCTAACATGGAAAATCAGACTCTCAGACACAGTAATGTTCTATTCTGAAGTACAGCTACAAATGGCTCATTCCTGGCAGTGATGGTGTATTCACTATGATGCCTTTATAAACTGGGAACTGCTGGTGCCATGTATGATTTGATATTCTTTTGTAAGTTAAAAGGAGTTAGATATATGTTATAGCAGTTGTAAGTGAAATAAGAAGAGTATAATAATAACACTACCTGCACTGTATTGTGTTTTTGCAAACGCTTTAGAAAGAAAGCCAGTATTACCCTCCCTATGTTAGGGGGAAAGAGGCCCAGAGAAGGGTATAAACTTACCTAAAGAGATCTGGGAAGGCAACAGCAGGCTCCAGTGTCTTAATGTATTGCTCTATCAACTTTCATAGCAAGGCAAAAGGTGTCTGGTATGCAGGGATAATAAACCCAATTCTATAAAGTGCTAAGTGACTTTGGGAGGGAGCTGAACTGTGTTTTCATCCTGTTCTCACAGAATTAAATATAATCTCCTTTGAATAAGAGGAAGCCCAATTAAAAATGTGCCCAAAAAAGCCAAAAGGTAAAATTTTTGAGGAATCCAATATGCTAAGCAGAGAGAAAGAGTACTGCTAGATATTTTAAATATTGCTATTTATGAGAAGTATATTGTTATAAAAGTAAAATTATTATGGTGGGTTTTCTATATATGAGTATTATTTCTTATTATTTCTTATTATTTCTGCCTGTATCTGGTAAGAGCTTCTAGCTTTTCCATCAGGGTTCAGTCCCCACTCTCACTTCATCTAAGTCCCATCGGAGCACTGCGTACAAAAGAACTGAAAGATAACAGCAGTATATCACACTGTTTCAGAAGTACTGCATCCATCACCTTGAGATTTCTTCTTTATATGAAAAAGATACTGCTATAAATTCTGCTGCAAGAAAATACATGAAGATAGACAGAAATGCAATGAAAAACTCACTCTGAACTACTGGAGAGCTAAACTTTAAAGTAATAAAGATCAAAAACTAACTGCATGAGACTGCTTTTGAGTTACTGAACACTATGACTAGTTGCACAGCAAGCAATTAAGAATGATAACTGAGAGATAACTGAGAAATAAGTTCAAGATAACAATGTTTACAATGGATATTTTTGATTTTTTTTCTGCAATTTTTGAAAGTGGGTATTTTTTCACACCACAGAGTTAAAACTATCAAGGAATCGATTTCTTTAACAGTAAATATTACAAACGTATCTTTTTTTAAAGCTAATATTTAAAATAGTTCAGGAGGATGACATTCCTATTAAAAAAAAATAAATGTTTTTACACTTCTTGAAAGCTAGATAAACCCCGCTTCTTTCTTCAAAAAAGTCAGAAAACAGTGAGAAAGCTGTCTGAAAACCAACGAGCTATTCAGCTAAAACCAATGTGAATCTAGAAGGCCAGAGCTCTGCAAAATTTACAAATTAATGACATCTTCCACAAAAAAGTTCCTGTCCTGTGAGTTGAAATGTACTAAATAACTCTGAATTCCTTGAAGCTTTCTTAGGGTAAAATGGTATTCACATAATAATGAGACTGTAGCAAAGCAAATCTTAGTGGAATAGCAGTACCAAAATGATGTCCAACATCTAATGTATTGCAAAGTCTTTTCCAAAGAGAAAGCTAGGACTAGATCTCCAGGATGATTTAATCAGGAACTGACAAACAGCACCATTCACATAAGACTATGCAAGAAAATATATGACAGACAGGGACCTCATCGTGACCAAATTTAAAGCTCATTAAGGTCAATGGAGTAGTTTCAGAGCAACTTGGTGCTTCATACTAGCTACCAGAGATGCGCGGAGCCCTTGGAAGTCACAAATTTAAAACCTAATGGGACAAGATTCTAATTTACCAAAGCTGTCATTCCTAACTACTATACCCAAAGCTATTTTATACTTCATTAGGTTTTTTTCCTAATTTTAGACTAATCTAACATAATATCAGATACCCTTTTCTAGGTTTCTCATGGGTTCTGTAGGAAATCCTAGCCTGTTACTTCATGCACAAGCATTTGCTTTAACTGGTTTACTCAGTGTTATTCACATCTAAACACTCTCAGAATGAAGTGATTTGCTGGCCTGAATGTTAATGTTGTATATACTTGACGCAGAAAATCTGGGTTTAGTTCAGCAGTATCAATATGTAGGTACTGAAGCAGAAGGTAGAAGCAGCATGCGCACCCATGGAGAATAGAGCGCTTTTGCAAACAGTGTCACATTTTTTTGAAAAATACATCTGTTTTGCTCAATTGACACTCCATGATACTGCAATTATGAGCCATATGCGAGTGTGGTAATTTGGGAAGATAAATTAACATTTTAAGATCAAGACTTGGTGATGTTTATATCATTGTGCAATGGCTTCCGTAAAGATGAAAGGGGGTTTCCTTACTTTTAGGACAAGATCTGTCCTAACTGCTATTAGGTACGTTAAAAGAACTGTACAGGGGTTGTGCTGCAACACAAATTCCCCAAAGGAGTCCTGCCAAATTCAGAGCTTGTGTTCACAGCATGGCCTCTACTGGATTTGAGCATGCTTCTACTGCTAACGTAGCCACAGATCAGGCACCCTCTCTACTTCTTTTAGACATTAAGGTACGCTCTTGGCCCCAGATATGTTCATGTCAAGAATATGCCTATTCTTCCTCTCAGGGCACTTACAGTCAATTCGTGTTGGACCTGACAAATGAAGTATTAAATATTTGAAGTAAATGGCATTATCTTAGATGGATATTAATAATTTAATAATTATTACATTTGGGATTGGGAATTGGGAATTTCTAAGTTCTCTAATAAAATGGTGATATAATCCAAAAGTAGACTGGAATCAAAATTGTAATTTGATACAAAAATGGAAGGAAGAAAATGTATTAATGAATGGTATGTTGTAGGCAAAACGTTAGCTTTACTTGTGAACGGGCAGTAGATAATTGGGAGTACATGCACTTGTGGACAGATATTCAAAATTAAACTTCTGAACTCTCAAGCAGAAGTCTGCTCCTTGCTAGCTGCAACCAGTATGGACTGGCTGTAAATTTTAATGACATCTGGACTAAGCAAAAAATGGCATGTCCCAAAATAAAGAGACATGACACAGAACCACAAAGTAGGAGGCTGAGCACAAATTGTGCTTCTGCACTTAAAATGTTTAAATTGTTCTTTCTAATTGCCTTTTAAATTTGTATGTATATTTTTAGGCATTATAGGTGGAAAAGATCTACCAGTGTGTCTCAGCATAGGCAGAAAAGTTGCCTACAATGTATAAAAGCTGAGATACTGGAGTAGAGCTAGGTGTTTAGCTAGCCATCCGATGTTGCTGTTTTATGACTCAAACCTTGATTCAACTTTTGGAGTTTAAACTGTGTTAACTATGTGTTCATTTCAAGATAAATGAAAAACATAGCATTTATCGTGGGTAAAGGATTTAGAATGCAAAATTGTTAAGAATACTGGTTCCTTGTCAGACAATAAATGTGCTGCATTAGATCACCATGTAGTTTATTTTTACATCGTGACTGTAGCCTGCATTGAGTTTGATCTATATGATTGAAGGGAGGATCTTTGTCTATATGAAGGACTGCTAATATGGGTCAGATAGAAATAGGGCGTTGTATGGCATCACTTGTTGCATCGTGAAAAAGCTTTAAGAATTCAATTAAGAAAGTTTTGTCTGTTACTTTGCGAATAAGCCTATCCTTTTGAATTCTAAATACAGAATAAATTAGGTATTCCAATCCTGTTACGATACTTGAGAAAGAAGGAGAATATACTTGGCAATATAGGTCATCAGCATAGATATTTTTATCCTAGGTTGCATTTTAATTTAAATACTGTGGGGTTTTTTTGGTATGGATCTTTTTCACAATAACGAGACAACATAATAAGTCTGCATTATAGAGGAGGCAGGTAGAACATTTAAATTATCATAAATAAATGGGGAAGATAAAACCACCATTACAGAAAAATGAGAGCAAACAGAAACCTACAGTTTATCATCAGTCATTTATTAAGCTGTCATTATGTATTTTCAAAGAATTTATTGGAGCTAATGCCAAAAATATGAGAGTCATGTAGTGGCATCATGGGTTAAATTTCTTTCCCCAGACTTTGTCAAAAAGATGGAAAACATCTTAATCCAGGGCTATATTTTCTACCTTTTCCAACACATTTTTCCAACAGGCAGCTATCTTTTTGTGTTTATGAAATTATCTTTCCCACTGTAGTTTTCTGCCAACTGTAAAGGCAGCATGTTCTGGATATGACCAGGCATTTTGTCCATTCCTTCAGTGAAGTCCCATCCTCAAGTGCTGTATCAATGACATAATTTAAGATGAAAACATTTACAGATGAGATTTCCCCAGGATTAGGAATTCGCAGCCTGCGGTTTAGGAGCAGCTGGTGCCTAATCTCTAGCTGAAGCTCAAAGCCAAGGTGGTGTCTTTCCCTGACAGTGACGTATTTTCAAATATGTAAGTAAAAGTTGCTGCCCTCTATACAAAAGCAAAGTGGAAGGACATGAAAGGGCCTTCTTTTTTCCTGCCTTGGCCTTGGCTTCCATTTGTCTACAATGCCTTGAATCCAAGGTTCTCTCATCCCGGTGTGAGCTAGCGATACCACCTCAAAATTCTGTTGCAGAAGGGATGTTGTGACAGGGTGAGAAGCACAAAGATTTTTGGTGTGAGCTCTAGCTAATGACACACATTGACTCCAAAGGTGAAAGTTACTTTTGGGGAAAATTAAAAATAGGAAGAGAGAAAGTGGAAAAGGAAATGGAAAACTCTCCCTGCTGGTAGGAAGGAGAAGCAATCCTTCCCTGGACATTTTCCCCATGTAGCTGGTGGCCCCACTGTGACAGTTTTCCCTTAGTGACTATATACCTTTTGTCAGGAGCCATGCAAACTGCTTACTGGTTTTTCCTGCTTACGATGCTATTAGTCTGGTGGGGAACACTGTCGTCAGGGGTACATGTTGTGTGCTGATAGATTGTTAAGGCTTGTGCATGCGAGTTGTTGGGTCACTTAATGTAAACCAAAAGCTACAATGGAGGGGAGAGAACAGATGATTCTTGTGCATATAACAAACTCTTCCTGTGAGAACTTAGTAGCAGCAGTATCAGGGTTTGCAGGTACAAGGCCACAAGAATAACAGCACAAGAACAGCAGCATGAGAAACAGAAGAGAAAAATACTACCACAGAATCTCTGGGAAAACACTGTCAGAACACTTGAAAGATTACAGAGCTGCAAGTTAAAGAGAGACTACCAGAGTTGCAGACGGAAGGCCTGTAGTGTTCCGAAGGCTAAGCACCTAAGGCACCGTAACTGCAGGTGGTGGGGGTAACTCTGACATTCCTGTGTACGTGGCATGGAGCTCACCTGCAATACTAACCCATGGTGCCTCAGCAGCCTGTTGTCTCTGGGTTCATATAGCTTCCACATTACTCCCTACTAAAAGCCCATCTGAAGGTGGATAATCTGACTTCCCCTTTACAAACTGATTGTGGAAAGGATGTGGAAAACAAAATGCAAAAATTATGCCTTTAAAACAGATATGGGTTAATTGGGACAGTATCTAGCTACCAATAAGTTTTGTCTGGATAATTAAGCAACAATACCACAAATACACCAGAACACCAGCATTGGAGTCTGAAAAATAGTTCTTTATTCCATTTGCTCTCTTTCAGATCCTGTTTGGCAGCACATACCTGCCTGCCGGGTGACTATTTTCAGTGCAATAAGAGATTCTTCTTCCTGCTACTCTTTGCTGCAACAATAACCTAATAGTTGTTTTACCTTTTGCACACATGTGTTAACCCTTCAAGGGGCAAGTGGGAACTGGCTCCCAGATGGGATTTTGAATGGGCTTAAGCCAAATGGCTGCTCTTGTAGTGATAGTCAGAAAATATCACTTTTTTGTCTTATTCTGTTGTGGACAGCCAGCTGGCAGTTCTTCGCACGTTGGAATTTCAATGGACTCCTGGCAGCAGTTTCCCACTTATCCCTCAAAGGAGTGGCACACTGTCTTACAGTGTCATTTTGTTATAGTTTATTTCTTGCACAATGGGCAACATTGACAGGGATATTTGCAAATTCTTAAATATTCTGGCATCTCACTGGTAAAACCAGTAGATTCAATGACCAGTTCTCCTAAGGATGTTGCCTTTTACCTAAATAATCTTAATAATTGCTTTTCAGATATTTTGATACTTGGATCAGGAAAAGGATGTGCACACCACAGCATGTATGCAGTAAATACAAATTTGGTCATATGCTTCATATGGAAAAAAATAGTAATCTACCAATATACTTGTTAAGATGTCCAGATAATTTGGAGGATCTTTTGACAATTTTAATATAATCACTCATTTCTGGTCATGTCTGGTCATGTCAGTTCTTCAGTAATTATTAGAACTATGAGCATAAAAGAAAGAAAGAAATGTTGAGGTTTGCCAGTAATGGGGTATACATGATTTCCAGTCTATGTACAGATCAAACAGGAGGTTTTTCACTGTCATGTTACTATGCATGTAAACTCTAATTGTGCAGTGGTCTGTGGCATGAACTGGACTCTAAAATTGTGAATTGTTTGTCATGAATTTGTTTGTGTGTGAGTTTCTCACCTCATACCTGAATACCACATCATGTAGGCATGGTCCTGTGGGAAGATGAAGAAAGCAAGTAATGTATTTGTCTAATTCCTCACCTAGCAAGGCTTCCTACACAAGTTTATTAATATTTCATTGTTTCTTTAGCAGAGTTCTTTTCACACTTCTGTGTTCTCTCTTATTTACAACTGAGGAATGTGGGCTCTTTTATGTTATTCATTAACAGACATTTATTTGACAAATGATAGTGCTTGTTGTTTTTTTTTCTTGCAGAACTTCTGTGCTGCAAAGACTCTGCTGGCTACTTGCTTGAAGGGTGTTAATGCAACAGGAGGAATACTTGAAAGAGTCTACTTCCCATCTGCATCCAAGGCAGGTTGGTTCAATCCATATTTGAACACAAGTAAGCAAATCCCTTCATTTCATCATAGGAAGAAATGAGACATGTATTAGCCCAGGATCATATAGTCTACAAAATGTATGTGTTACCTGGATGGAAAGAGGTGGTCTTGGTCACCATATAAAGCACAGGGAGATGTCAGTTTAATTATACAGAGCAGTAGGAAATTAACTAAAGGATATCCAGGTTGACCTTGTTCAAGTCACAAGTGAGGCACAGACTGTATGAATAATAGCAACTGAAGGAGTTAATTGCTTCTGCAGTGTGACAATAGTAATATATGCTTATTTTGTCATTGGCAATGGAAACTGTAACTATAGCTGACAGATTTGCTTCATCACACCCAGGTTTTGCAATGGAAATACTTTAAGGGCAAGCCACGTACTTAGAAAGCCCTCAGGAGTCACAGGTGGTTTTGAATCTTGAATGGTGGACATGAGTTGCTATTTTTGGTCATAGTTGCACGTTATTTGCATTGCCTTGCCTTTCTTTTTTAAGTGGAAGCTGTGCTGGTAACCAATGCTTTCAATGGATTTTAACTCCTGTCATAAGGCAAAGGTACAAGTCATCAGAATTCCAACTCAGGTGTTATGTCTGGACCTAGAAATGTGATTTTAGTTTCACATGACTTTTGTTTATCAGTTCACATCAGTTTTGTATATGTATTTTGTTACTCTGTTAATACCTAAAGTAGTAGTATTTCAACATTGGTGAAGAACATTTTGCACTTTTAAACAAATCATACCTTCCTTATGATACACAGGACTACTCTTGGCTCACTCTCAGCTCATCCGGATAGTGACCAGAATGAAAACCTTGCCTGAGCTAACCAAGCTTAGTCATACATCATAGCTCAAAGGACTATGAACTGAATACGCAGGTCGGACATGCAGTCAGCAGTGTGTATGCAGCAGCAGGAAGAAAATGCCTTCTAGGAATTTTTTTTTAACTAACCTAGTGATATTAAAATGGCTATTTTATTCTCATACTGATCTTCACATTAAGACATTTTCCTGATCATTCATTTAATTTCATAGTGCTAATTCCATATACATATCATGAGTCTTACTTAATCAAAACAAAAACCCCAACAACCCGGAACTATGTATTTGATAATCAACCAGCAGAACTCTACTGTATGTGTTCATCTTGTCTAAATGCTAAACTAAACGCAAAACTTCTGTTCTCTGACTTCCAGGAGCTAGGCTGAGCAGTGGGGGTTTCAATTAAAAACCACAGGAAAGGAAAGGAATATGTCAATAAAACCACAGACTTGTAAGTACTGCGTACTAGTTTGCAAACAAACACAGCAAGCATTCTCTGAGTATGAGTCTATTACTGTAAATTTAGACTGAATGCATGATGTTGAAGGTGACTGTCCCAGCATGATCTTTCTTCATTTCATGTATAGTAAAATGCTCTCTAGCTTTACATCCAATAGCTTGATCTAGTCAGTCTGCAATGAGACTATTACTAACAGAGGAAAATGCCACGAAGAGGAGAATGGCTTGAGCCAAATTACCAATGTTTTGTTCTATTTCAAAAGAAAACGAGAACTGTAAAGGAGAGAGTAGAAGGTGAAAAAAAAAAGATAAATTCGTGAATTGATTGTAAGGCAATATCCTATGTGAGATTTTAAATGTAGACATCACTTGCATAGAAATGTAAATGCAATGATTTGCATTATAAAGCTTTGTTAAATAATAACTGTCACTAGAACAGATTATGTTGATAATTAATTAGTTACAGACTGAGTGCAGTCACTTTTTAAAGAGGTTGCATTAGGGATCACATATTTTATAATGAAGAAATCTTGAATAAGAATGGTGGAGGTGAAAAAAATTTATAAACAATTTAGAATTCATAAAAAAAATATACTCTAATGCATTTTTTTAAAATACAGTGCACCCTATGGTGCTTTTATTGCTCTCATATTAAAGAGAGGAACCAGTAAGAGAAAAACAATGTAGTTTACCTAATTAAGTGAGCAAAATGCAGCTTAAATTTACAGAAGGTTAATAACTAACATTAAATGTATTGGCTCCCCATTATGTTTGAACTGTTAATAAAGTGAACTCACTGACTGCTCAAGTATTACAATTATTTTTCAACTAATGAAGAAATGAAAAGGGGAAACCTAGTAACAGAAAAAGTGCACAAATGTTCAACTGATGTTTTTCCACTTCAGCAGTCATTTCTTTTTGCAACTCTTTCCTAAACAGTAAAAAAAGCCACAAAGGATAGAAAGGACATCAGCTTTGAGGTTCTTGTCTACGTAGATGCCGAGCTGCTGATTTAATAGAGATTTTCAAAGGTTCTCAGCACTGACCGAATTCTGCTGCTTTTAAAATCTCTTGGTATTTACCAATGTCTTCAACAGGACTGGAGTCAACCAAAAGCTGAGCACTTTTGAAAAGTCTGGGTTTCATCTTATTCACAAAAATGTAAAAGGTTATGGGTAATACAGAATTATGTTCAGCTCCTATCTGAAAATTGCGGTGGGGACATGCTCTAATGATTTTTCACATACTTAGTTTTTTAAATTGTGAGCTGTTCTGTCCAAATCAATGTGGAGGTCTTTGCAGGACATGTGAAATGTCAACACACCACATAAATATAAACAGGTGCCTGACAGTCACTGAAAATTAGAGCCCTGCAATGTATGTTTTAAGATTACATGGGCTCAAGAATGTGCTGCCATAATCCAAGGAGTAGTTGCTATTTTATGACTGTGAAGCCTAACTATTTGAAGAAGTGATGCTGGTGATTCTGGGCTAAATCCTATTTAATCTGGTTTCTAAAGTAGCTTGGTGCCAGGAAAAGAGAGCCCAGGCTGTAAGAATGGTAAGCAGGAGAGATGGCAGAATATACACCTATGTCATTCAAAGAAAGAAAAGTGCACACTCTACCTAAAGGTAGAGCTATTAATGTGTCTCAGTATGGATGCCACAGCATGAGTTCTGATCTGATGTTGAAGTCTGCCCTTAGCTGACTTAGCTGAAAATAGCCAGATCATTTAGTCTAAGACGTCAAAGATAACCACATATGATGGTAAGTGGACTGTCTCCTGTGTCCTCTCAGTTAGAGGAAATTAATTTCCCCTAAATGTGTTAATGCAAACAGTCATCTTGATTCAGAGGGAGCTTGGCAGCAGAAAAGAGAAAAGCAGAGCCTTAATTAGGTCCCCTTACTGGCCCTCCCCAGCATTCTACCCTGAGAACTCCCTCTCCACGTACCTTCTCAAAAAACTTTATAGCTGCTGCTACTTTCTTAGTTCTCAGTTTTTTTCACAGAATAGGTATAAGAAGAAGGGCAGGGTCTGGGAAAGGAGATCAAGAAGAGTTTTTAGGGAAAGACAGCAGAGGTGAAGGAAAAAGGAAGAGGAAGTGGAATGTACAACGTAAATGGGTGGTGTTCTGAAGAATACATTAGTCTAATAGTTAGAGGCATGGAAAGTTTATAAAGCCTGCTTGAAATCAGGAGTTGTGATTCAGCTATATTTTAATGAGTATTTTGTAGAGCATGAGGGCATATATTCTTTCATTGTTTTTCTGTTTTCTACACGTGGTAAAGGTTTCTGATATCATATACTGATACGAAATCTTGTCATTGTATACAGAGGTGTATTAAAATATATGGCTTCCAGCTTTAAATCATCTCATTTGTTTCCAGCTCTGAACTCATCACTCAGTATGGTCTGCTGCTAACATACTGCCTGGTGGAGACGGGTGTTGCATGATGGCTAGACTACAGGGCAGTTTTTGGAATCCTCATTTGTTTCTGTTTGTTGTAGTTTTGGATAGGCAGATGTTTAACTGGCATCATTCTTAAGGGTGTAAAATGTTAAGAATTTTCCCTTAAACTTCCATTAAACTCAGTGGAAAATCCCTCATTGACTTAAATGAGAACTGAATTAGGCCTTTTGAAATTATGTGCAAAAATAACCATTTCCGCTGTTTGTCATCTGCTTTCTTTCTCAACTGACAACTGAACCTAGAAGGTATTGACTGTAATTATTAAATGTAATAAGCTTCCACTCAGTGCTGAGTTCCTCCAAGAATTTTCCATCTCCTTGCGTGATTAAACCTTGGGTTTACCTATTTCTCACCCTAAAAAAGAATAAACTAAATGTTAATAATGTACAATTAAACAACAAGAAAGAAGAAAGGAAACATAAAACAAAGGATTTTTACACATTGGAAGGTAGATGAATTAGCAGTAACCAGCAAGATAAATGAGAGATACAAGAAACCCATGTCATTTTCTGAACTTTACATACCATCACTCATTTCCTTGGCAGAGGCAAAAAAACTATTTGAGAGACATGAATATAACCCTGCAGAAGATTACTGTAAAAGATCATGCTAAACAAAGAATACAGTGTCAACTAATTAATTTTAATTTAATCAACTCACTTCTATGGGTGCATGTCGCTGTGATTATTCAACTGATTTTTGGATGACAGTTATGATGAGTGAATGATAATGAATGTGTACCACTTATGAATCTAAAGCACAAAACACTTTAACATGTACTGTGCTTTAATAATGGGAAAGATACCTTGAGCATCCAAGAATTTGGATAAAATGTGCCTTAGGGCTTCAATGAATTGACTTTGGGCAGAGTTGTCTAATTGCATATATATTACCTAGATGCATACTTGTAGGTAATTGCAGTTCTTTCCTTTTCCATTTTTGTTTCCTTTTCTTTCTTTGCTTCCTTTTATAATCTCAAGGGACCTTCAAGTTACATACATGAATCTGTGAAATAAAGCAGCAGATTCCAGAAGGACCATGAACACATCCTCAGTATGTGAATCGTCTGACTGGCTGAAACTCTATGGTATGTATCACTCCAAGTTGTGCTAAATTTCACTCATTTCACAGATCCAGTTGTATTTTGTGCTATTACAATGGCTGTCCTTTGCCTCTTTCTTGCAGTATAATGAAGGCAGCTACCACCAGGGTCCACTCAGAAGTGCCCTTTCATTGATCTGACATCGGTTCTGCTACTCCCGATCTTGTGAGACCCCATTCTGAAGTCCAGTTATGGGCTGTCAAAATTAGTCTTCTCAGACATACCGTGAAGGCAATCCCAAAGACTTACTCAACATATAAATCACAGGTTGGAAATCCAGAGCAAAACAGGCTTTTTGGTAGAATTTCTTCTTTAAAATGGAACATCCTATTGCTGTTTTTTTTAAGCTGAATCTCTTAAAACTAAAATCTATTCCCTTTGAATTCAGGATGGGTAAATTACTCAAAGATTTTTTTCTGTAAAATTTCAATGCCCTTTTTCCTGAGTGCAATTACAGTGATGATTAACGAAAGCAGCAGTATGGATAAGCAAATGTATAATTCATATGAACGTACCTGGTCAGAGCTAGGGATTTCTTTTTTCTCATTCTTTATAAATGGAACAGAGATTCTATCTTCTTAAGCCTTCATGCTCTTCCTTATTTCACAAATGAAACACTTAATTTAAATAATATCAAAATGACATAATAAGTTTTGAAAACTTCCATTTTATATTTTTGACTGAAACTATTCTTTGAATATTTTCTCATTTTTCTCCAAGCACCATTTACCACCACTTGGCAAAATTTACCCAGCTGTATAGTTTAGTGTTGTGTTGTTTTTGTAAAGTCTGTAAAATGCTCTGAGGCTATAAAATGTAACATGAGATCTTATTGTTATTCCTTTGTTTTGATTTCAGGTCATTTCCTGAAATCACCTGAAGACTTCCACTGACTTTGCATAGGAATTCAGCTTTTTCCAGCTGTAATTGTTCTGCAAAAGCGTGAGTAATAAGAATAAGCAGTGTTTGACATCTGCATAGGCATTTCTAGGCCTACAGAAAAATAAGTAATAATCAGCAGTCCTTTTTTTGGTGGTGCATAAGACCCAAATAACTCTCTTCTCTGTTTGAGAAGCATAAGTCTTCTAGATTAATCCTAAATTGGAGTGCATATTAATTATACTGGTTAGTTGCAAGAAACCTTTTTCTCCAGGCGCATTAAATCTATATCTGGTATGTACTCTAGTGATGGTTAAGGGTACTTATTGTAATTACACAATCTCGTTCTGAGATCAGTCAAAAGTAGTCTGGGTTTCAAGGCTAAAGCATTCAGGAGTGCCCAGTATCTCTAAAAGCAAAAAAATGGAGGGTTGAAAAGACTGCCTTGCACTGTTACGTTTTCTGTGTGTATCCATTGAAGTGGTTTTTTTTATGCAAGATTTTCTATGTAAATACTGCTTCAACTATCTACTGGAAACATACGTATGTATCCTTATTTACAGAAAGGTACAGACTTTTTCTCAGTCAACAAAGTAAAATCTCTGCTATAACTTTCAATATTCATTAATGGGCCTGGGTTTGGGCATTTTAGCAGGAGCTCTGCGTTACAGTAAGCCATTTTCATATATCTTTTGTATCCTTTTTGTTCATGTTACGTAGCTGGGAAAGTCAGCATGCCAGTTCTCCTCTCCAGGAATAGTCTATTTGTTTGAGTAAAAGAGAGCATTGTAAATGTGCTGAAAGCAAAACTGAAAAAATAGATATTGGCCAAAACCTACAAACCTAGACCACAGAACCTCAGAGCTACAATCATATAAATAGCCTTATATATATATTCCAAGGTAAAATCAAGAGAACAAAAGTATTGTATACATTTACATTTTAAATTGTGTAATCATGTTATTATCTGAAACTAATACCATGCTGTTAAAATTTAGATAAAGTGTCCTGCAATGCATACAAAATGTTCATTTGTTGAAGGCCATTAAGTTAATTTCCTGGGAACAGGATTAAATGCAAGGCATTTACATAATCATTAGTTGTGAGGTGTAGAATAGATAATTAAATATTCCACCACATTAATTTATATTTAATTAACTGTGCTTCCATGATCCTTCTGCCTGAATATTAATATTGTGTAAATAAACAATTAGGATGCATGCTCACTTCGCAAAATCTTTATTGTAAAAAATGTGATAAAAGAAATTCTATGAAATCTACTTAAATTTATAAACACTTAAAGGTTTTGTAAAGCAGAGTTGTCAATCTTGAAAGTTTTGCTAAATAGCTCCAAGTACTATGATTTTTAACACTTTAATTCTTCAAGTGTTCACTGTGGTGGAGTTGCCATAACAAACTTTTAATTACAATATTTCCTATTCTGCATTTCACAGCCTCTCATTTATATTGGTTAACATACATAAAAGCTGGTAAAGCATGCAGAATGAACTTTGCATTAAGTTTGTAAAAGACCGTAAAGCCATAGGAAATGAATGAACATTATATTTTCTAGTAAAGAAATGAAGTTTCAGAGCTCCTGTTTTCATGTTAAAGGGATATAATTTGAAAGCACTCAGACAACACCAGAGAAAACTTTTTTTTTCTTTCCTTTGAAAAAATATGTTCTCACCAGAAGCATTTTCAGCTGTATAAATAGGTGAACAACATACAAAAGGCTGAACTGAAATTTGGAGCATGTTTTGTTTCATATAAACATAAGTTAGTTGTTGCTATTGGCCTATAAAGACTCATCTGATGCTGTCTTCTATTTTGGTAGGAATACCTCCAGGAATTACCTGTACTCTAATATAGCACTTAGACATGTATACAGTGGTATTTTGGCAAATGGAAAAGAAGTATCGTAGCATAACAATAGGGAGAAGATACCCGTGGAAACCTATCTGGGCTGCATCGAACAAAGTGTGGCCAGCAGGTCAAGGGAGGTGATTCTGTCCCTCTACTCTGCTCTCGTGAGACCCCACCTGGAGTACTGCATCCAGCTGTGGGGTACTCAGCACAGAAAAGACCTGGACTTGTTGGAGCAGTTCCAGAGGAGGGCCACAAAAATGATCCGAGGGCTGGAGCACCTCTCCTGTGAGGACAGGCTGAGAGAGTTGGGATTGTTCAGCCTGGAGAAGAGAAGGCTCCGGGGAGACCTTGTTGTGATCTTTCAGAACTTAAAGGGGGCCTACAGAAAAGATGGGGACAAACTTTTGAGCAGGGCCTGTTGTGATAGCACAAGGGGTAATGGCTTTAAATTAAAAGAGGGTAGATTTAGCCTAGATGTAAGGAGGACATTTTTTAACGAGGGTGGTGAGACACTGGCCCAGGTTTCCCAGAGAGGTGGTAGATACCCCATCCCTGGAAACATTCCAGGTCAGACTGGACAATTGAAGATGTCCCTGCCCATTGCAGGGGAGGTTGGACTAGGTGACCTTTAAAAGTCCCTTCCAACCCAAACTATTCTATGATTAACTAACCATGCCTTCCTGCCTCCACTTTTGAAACCGATCTAATGATTATAGCATACATAGGATCAGCTTGCGTGGTCACACAAAAATGTCTGACCAAGTCATTGCAAATCATGTAGTTGCTAGAAGTGACCCCAGAGTAAGGTAGGATGCATGGTTGGGAGTGGAAGAGGAACAAGGTCACCTCTTTATGCAACTGCCTGCATTAGAATGGTTCCAATGCACTGTGAAACTGGACCCCAGTCAATATGTTTTTCTCTCACTGTGTGGTGGGAATTCCATGTTTTCTTCTTCAAGGTTCATTTCTAAAACAAGAAGGTTTATTCAAAAACAAAAACATGCTAACCTTGCTTTGAAGGGAGTGGTTTTCCAAGTAAGTGCAAATGATATTTAAATATTCTGTCTTTCAGATTTTCATTAGTACCTTTGAGATTTGATATTACAATTTTATAAGATGCAGATGGCAGTATTTTTCTTCCCAGATTAATTTTAAAAGCTGTTTGGAGTAGACTATTACTCAGAATAAAAGTTAGGAGTTTTGATAAAAATTTATAATGTGTAACACAAGACAATAAATTACATCGGTTATGAAGACTGGTATTGTAGTAAAATGGTGTTTTCTGTATGTCAGGAGAAATGTGGAAGAAACATGTAGTAAGTCGTGAAGGCAGAGTATTGCCACTTGAGGTTTTAAACAGTGTACTCCCTGAAAATACCAAGCTGAGGTGATTCATGGATGTTAGACAATCTTCCTCCTTTATGCAGTAGCACGAATAAGGTCATGAAGGTCAGGAGGAAAAAGAATAAAGAATATCTCCAAATAAATTGAAAGTAGGCAGCGGGCATAGAACAGGCGAAGGCTGTGGTAGAAATGGAGAGCATCAATTAATAAAGGCACACCACAACATGCATGCTGCTGGCTAGTTCAAATAAAAGTTAGTAAACAGGAAACAGTAGAAACTGGTTAAAACAAAGAAGGATAAGGCTGTTTTTCTAACCACCCATAAAAATAAATGTAAAGAATGTGTAGTCGATATAATGCATTTGTAAATAAAACTAGAAAACCAGAAAAAAATAATCAAGAAGCTAGGCTCAGAGCTGATGTAAAGGTGGCCTGGTGGTTACCATCTGACATTCCTGTCCTGTGTGAGGGAACTAATAGTAACCAACTGGCCAGAATAACAGTATCTCAGCAAGTATGTGTAGGATTACCAGAGTGGTGTCATAATCCTAATTGATCTCAGTGGGTACTTACAAAAGTAATGCTGTGTAGTCTGAGGACGTAGCTTTTGAGTAGGATAATTTTATTTTAATATAAATGAATACCGTCATTTCTGACTTTGTTTTACTTGTTCCAGAAATTAACTATTATTCAAGCAGAGACTCATTGTCAAAGTAGAGGGGAAAAAAGCTATCCTCAGTGTTTTTTGAAGTGATTCTTGATAACTGAATGGACACAAGTCTATGGAATATGTAGTAAGAACAGCACAGAGGGGTCCAGAGTTAGGAAAGAATGCTAAATTAATAAGTCTTTGTCCAGAAAAAAGAAGGTTTTGAGTATGATCTTGTTGGCTTTGTTCTTTGGAGTATATCAAAATGGACAGGCCCTTAGGATCAGAATTCCTAAATTCTAATCCCATCACCATTACTATTTCATTAGCTGTGACAGTTTGACAGACTGATAAAGGCACTGAAAATTACTAGATCTTCATTAACATCTGAAGAAGCTGTAGTATTTGTGGGAATTTTTTACTGTGAGTGATTAATGATGCATCCATTAAGTCTTAATCCAACCCTAAAAATGGAGGATTCTCAAGCCTTACCGAAGAACAATGCTGTGAGGCTTACCGTTTCTTATAGACTTGTGCAATATCAACTAATAGAAACTGCTAATGCAAAGTAACGCCTGTGCAATCTTATCTAGGAGAAGCTTTTAATGCAAAGTATTAAAACCTATAATGAGAGAACTAAAGACTAACTATTTCTCTGTAATATACTATATTATAAAAAATGCTGTTCATTAGAGTCCTCTTTCATGAACATTTTTGGCATAGGATGTTTTGCAGAGACATAGAAGTGCACTATATTGATTTCCACTGCTGTGCTGACTAACATCATATAGTTAAGTATGTCTTTTAAACTTAAGACTATATATTACTGCTTCTGAAAATGTACCATATTCTTGGTAGCTACTGATGCTCTGAGTCTTGTAATGCAATTATCTTGAGACAAGATGATCCTGTGGTAAGATTATCCCCTAAAAAGATTATCTTCTGACACAGTCAGCCTCTGAAAAGATTATCTGTAGAAATAATGTTGATAATTAGCTAGGGATGTGGAAGACTGATCTAGAAAATGTAACGAGGATAAACTAGACTGAGCACTTAGTTGAACCTCAACTCTGTATGAAAGTTTGGAGTATGTTAAATTGTTTGTATGTATATGAGGCTTCAGACTGACTTTCAGATGGGGGCTGGTGGGGAAAAAAGCATGAGCAATTTGTTTTGCAAATTTTAGAACTGGACATTTCTACTTTAATTAGTCAATCTAGCATTCATTGTAGGATCTAGTTAAAGAAATGTTTCTATTTTCACTGAAATAGATTAAAAACTGTTGTGTTCGTTTCATGGGATGCGTGGATACTACTTAGCTTAAAAAAGTACGCATATGGAATCTGAAATAATGGATTGATGATTTTTGCCTGATAATTGCTATTCATCAGAAACATTTTCCAGTTGCAAAAACAATGTCAAGCTTGGTGTTTTCTTTTAATGTTGCGAAAAGATGAATGATCTTAACTTCCTTTGTATGTTTGCTTACCAAATGCACTGATTCTTGATACTACATGAAGGATACTAACATGAGCATCCTAATACAGGATCCTGTTACAGTGAGTAAAAAGAAAAGGATTTTACTGTTTCCAGGGAAAGAAAATATAAAAACATACTGGTTTATCATCAGTTCTTGAAGCCTCTGCAAGGTTGAAGAAAATAGTGTTGTTGCTGCCAAGAAGCTGTAAGCTTTAGATGAAAGTTAATGTCTTGGAGAGTGTCCAAGTATGAAATGATCAAAGGGACATAGGTCTGGAGGTTTTAGCTATGCTGATGAGTTGAAGCACAAGAAGTTACAAAGCCAAACTTTGAATTGACCTTACATACTCACAGGCAACACTTGTGTAAACAAACACCATATTTTTTTCATGAGAATTAAATGCATTTGCTGGGGTTTTTTTGCTTAACCTGAACGCAGATGTTGCACTTGGAGGTATTAAAGGGCTATAAAATTGAATACAGTTTTGATTCCATCTATCAAAGTCACCTGAAATCAGCAGTTAGTCCCTCAAGTTTGTAATCTGTTGCTTGTACTATGCACATAGAAAACTCCTTCCTTCTTTAGGGAAAGAATCCTCCACTCTTATTGGCAATCTTCAGAGTGCCAAATCCTCAGAAAATGAAGAAATCAGTCTATAAGAGTTAGGAAGGAAGTTGGAATGTGTGGGGAGTGAAGGGTTTGTTTTTACCCTTTCTTTCTATATCAAACTATAAACACATATCATCTTGGTCAGCTAGCTTTGCAATAGCCAAGAGAAAGGCTTAGAGATACCCTTGAGCAATGGCATATCAGCTGCCTGCTAAATCACAGAGCAATCATATATGTGACAAATTTTCTCTCAGTGTACAGTCTTCTCAAAAGAACTCTGTGGTTAAAAGAACAAAAAGCATGAAATACTCTTGAAACAACTCCAGTGGGTAAGCCTGCTAGCTAGGATTGACCTACAGCTTTTGCACAGGGAAGAGCACAAGGCTTTCAATAATTCTGTTTACAGTATTCTTAGTCTGCCATCCTTCATTTTTTATTACATTCCTCATTTAAATTAAAAAATGATAAAAATGAAATATTTTAAGTAATCTGTAGACATTAAATATTTCTTGATCACTCAGCCTTCTCTGAAAAAGACTCAGTAAAATCATCACAATAAGAATGTATTCCCCGTTTGTTCCAAGATGAGCTTATGTCTCTGCATTAATTTCTTTTCTTCTATTCCACAGATAATTAATAGAAGATACTGGGAAGTACTTAACTTTACTTCAACCTATTTGAAGTTTATTACCCCCGTGACTCATACATCACAACCACCAAAAATGGATAAATTGTAAAATCTACAATACTAAATCTTCACTTCAAGGACTACTACTCCCAAATCTCCTAGCAGTACATTTTTAGACTGCCCTTTCTAATAACTTAGTTTCCCACTGAGTAAAAAGCTTTTAGTATGTTGAAAATGGAGCAGTGTTATTCTTAGCTATTTGATTCTCAAACTTCCAGTTCTGCTATGGTTCAGGTGGCAGCTCCTTCATATATTCATTCAGCAAACCATTTTTATGACATTAATATAAAACATTTCTTTGTGACATGCAGTAATTTCATCAAACTGTCATTTAATTGATGTGATTAAAATATATTTGACTACATCTAAATTCCTATATATCTTAAACACTGAACAAGACATTTTGAAAATGGCAGAGAATTCAGAAGGCTCAATCACTTTGCTACTTCTTTAAGTTTCGTAAGATCTGGTAATATTTTCCTGCATTGTAGGAATGCTTGTAATACCCCCTTCCAATTTACTTGGTTCAGTTTGAAGGCGAAATAACATGGCATTTTCCATGAAGTTTGAAGATAGTTAACTTTCTGTCAGAAATTACTGACTAGGTAGAAATAATACTGAATTTTAAAATTAAAAACAAAGAATGAAGATAATTTTGAACGAAGAAAAATTTGTTCATAGCACAAGATGAGAAAAACATCAAATGTGAGAGACTGAAGAGAGCTTTAGCAATGGCTAAGTGAAATTTAAATTCCAAAGTAGACAGAAGATTAACCTGTATATAGCACACTTTTCATTGGTTCATAAAGGCCTGAAGAGACAACAGAGATCATTAGTTCAATCTCAAATCAGTACTTCCTACATGACATATGCAAATTCCCCAGTTTGATGGGGAAAATGTATCTGTTAGAAAGCTGCCTGATTCTGATTTACAAATGAAACAAATACTTGGAATTTCTAAGTAGATACTCAACTAAACATAAAGAATGTATGGGAGATCTATGATAAGAAAAATCTAAGTTTACAAACCAATTTTTTTAATGCTAATTTTAAAGTTAGTACTTCAGTACTGTACATAGGCACTTAGCTAGTCCGTACAAATATATATCATGTGAGCAAATGACCAAAATATATTGTGTATATTGAAATTTGATGGTATTTCTTACACCATAATGCATTCACTTCAAACTACGCTTATGTTCTCAATATATTGCTGAAAGTCTGTTTTAAGTAGTTACAGAAAGGCTCATTCCGCAACACCTCTGCTTGCATTAGTTTGATTTAAAGGAAACTTGTGAAATGATAAGTAGAAGCATAATCAAATGATGGGAAAATGAAGAATCAGCAACTAACTCATCCGAAAGCTTTCAAGAGCTTTTCTGAGCATAGAATATAAATGACAGTAACTTCTGGTCATCTTTGAGTTACTCAGTTTGTTTCACATGAGCAATTTTTGAGCAAATGTAAGAAAATATACATGCAGTATTTTAGCATAAAGTGAAACAAGCATTCAGAACTAATGACACTTGTGGCTACCTCACTATTAACAAAATAACTTGTGAATAAATATGGCATCACTATGAAATGGAAAAAAAAATAAACCTTTTAACAGTGCTTTCCCACTAACTTTTTGCACTTTCTCCATAACATTTACATTTACATCACTTTTACCCAAAGTGATTTATTCCTTTGAGGTAAAGAGTGAGATTAAAAACATACTATTGTACAATACCCACAAGTTCCTTCTGGACTTTGTTCCACTTATTCTAGAATTGCTTATGCATTTACAGTCTTTGTCCTACACAGCTATATCTCCCACTCCGTAAAATGAAAAATCCCTTAAGAAACTGTATTCGAAGGCTTAAAAACATCTCCTTTTTCATTGTGTGAAGATTCTTAAGGGAATTAAAAAGAAAGGGTAGTGGCAACAGAAGATATTCAGCTCTAGTGTTCTGAATCACGTTATATTGTTTTAGGCCATATTTTATAGTATATGCAGAATTCAGGTTATGAGATCTTCCACTTAACCTCCCCCTTCTCTCAATAACACACAACATATTAGAAATTATTTACAGGATGATGATTCTTTTGAGATTATATTAGCCCAAAGCTAGGTGTCTTTAAAGCAAATAATTAGATAAATAAATGAAAGGGGAAGGATTCTGCACAAAATTAGTTCATCATTTGTCTGTAGTATTTTCACTCGGGAAATTAATTGTATTCTTCTTCCCCTCCTTTTGCTTCATTGCAATTACGATTCCAATTCTGTTCTAACTGAAAGCAGCTTATCAGAAAAACAGCAAACAAGGCATGACTGTTGTCCCAAAGGAAAGTAAGTTTGTGGAAACATTTTATGTCAAGATTTTACTTTTATAAATATTGAGCCCTACCTTGCTGCACTAGTACTTTTGAGTGATTTTATTCATGGATCAAAGTACTGCTCAACAGGACAAATGTCCAGGGACTGTTTATATAAGGATCAAAGATATACATAATCAGGGCAAACTTATCAAGTGTAATTGCACCAGGGTCCACAGATGCCTAGCACCCAGGAGGCAGATTGATTCTGAAGCTCAGGAAAGGCAGCCTCAGCACTCGTGGTCCCGTGTTGCATTGCTTGCACTAGCACCAATGCCTGCTATGCTGTGCCGTGACGTGTAAATACAAGTGAAAGCAAGAGTCTCAGCAGTATTTCGCTCCTTTAATGCCAGCCTGCTAACTTGTTAGCAGTATTTAATCCCAGTATTTCCAGTATATTGCCGATATTATATACTGAAAACAGTCTACATTCCAGGTATTTTTAAAAATCATTCTCTTGATATATAGGCAGCAGTTTCTTTATGCCAAAAGGCCTTTTCTTTGAATTTTCCTAGCATTTTTCCTTTCCTAAATTATTGTCAGTCTTCCTCTGCTAGGGTTTATTTCTGACAAAGAGGAATTTCCCTTTGAGTTGAAAATGTGGCATCCACTAAGAAGTAGTTCTCATTGCATGTAGCTGCAGGGAGAGCAGAATTCATTTGGAACGTACTTGGAAGCATGTGATCCAAGCAGAGAACAGTGTTGGAAACAGGGAGAGCCTGAAGTTCCACTGGACTCTGGGAAAAATCTCAGGCTGAATATTAATATCAATAATTCTGGAAGGAAGGCATACTGTAAAATAGGAAATGTGCACAGTCTTTTTCATCAGAAATACATGCAGGTCATTTATTCCCCAAGGTTTTTTTATTTATTTTCCTAACTTTGAATATTTTTATACATTTCTTAAATTGGAATGTTTTATATCAGAGGAAACAAAAATCACTGTTTTCGCGCACACCTGATTAATTTTTATTGTCAGCCATTCCGTAGCATTTTTTAAGCAGTTTTCCACTTTAAAAGTCATCTCCAGTAGACAGATAAAAGAAAATTTCTAGAAAGAAATCACTTTTGTCAATCACCATGCCTAGTTTCCAAAAAATCTTTTGTGACACTATGCTCATACTAAGAGTTAAAAATGTAAATTTGTGTGGGAAAAGGGAGTCTTTCCCTGAATTTAAAGGAAAAAAATATTTTCAATAGTTGAAGCTGATACTTGTGGTTTCATGACTCTTCTCACAGTGCTGAGTGTTTCGGCCAGATGTGGAAGCAAGGTACAGGGTCAACAAGATCATTATACCTCTAGGCTTTCCAGGAAACAAAGAATTCCTGTGTTTCCATTGACCTATGTTCCCAGAGCGTTTTCTCTGGGATGAAATGGCAGCATGGTGATGAGACATTCACAAGTTTTATAATTCAGTCTGGGACCCAGAGAAATGAGAAAGCATTAAAAGAAACAAAAAAGGTTTAACTTACTTTGTTGTTTTCCACATCAAACTGTTACTCCAAGTTAATTTATGGAGCTAAGAGGCAACAGAAGTGTTATTATTAAAAATAAAAATAAAAGAAACACAACCAAGAACCTATGATTTATTATTCTCTGTGAACACAGGTATGACATTCTTTTGAAAAAAAAAAAGATATAAAACTATGGAACAATATAAATAACTTTCTGGAAATAGAAAGTTTTGTAAATAAAGCATAGGGATATTTCATATCTTTACCGTCCTTTTTAAAAGATGATAAGCGTGTGTTTGAGAGCAGGTCATGAATTATGGGAAGTGACCAAAAATCTCTTTTTATTCCAGAGAAAGCTTTAAGGCAAGTAATGAGAACATGTATAAATGTCTTAGATAGTCACCTATTCTTGTAGTTCCAGCTGATCTTTAAACTAACTTGAATACATTCAAGCTTGAATTCATAGTCTGAGAAACTGAAATCAATTTAACTTGAATTCATTTGATAGCTAAGAAAGGAAGCCTGACTAGAGAAGGGTATGTACCACATGCAGAAGTTATATCTGTATTTGCAATCAGTTGTTGCCATATACTGTAGTTGCTAGTATAACACAG
The DNA here is from genome assembly GCF_964199755.1 of Larus michahellis. Taxonomy (NCBI): domain Eukaryota; kingdom Metazoa; phylum Chordata; class Aves; order Charadriiformes; family Laridae; genus Larus; species Larus michahellis. The sequence continues at coordinate 7,944,570 of NC_133899.1, forward strand.
GTAAATATAAAGAGCCTAAGGGTGACCTAAGGTTAATACCTTCATAGCATATGTAGCTCAGCAATGATAATAAACATAGTGTTGGTATGAAGTAGATTTTACACCCTGCGAAATTTATTTGAAAATTCAAGTGTGTCCTTGTTCTACTTGAAGATAAAGCCCAGGTCTGTTTAAAGAGTTAAATAGAAATACAATAAAAAGCACTCAGATAATCTAGAGTTACGGATGCTCTCAGGAAACACAGAAAATGCAGATTCAAGATTTTGCTATTCCCTATTTTGAGCAAGAACTTACAACCTTGTCCATATTCTTATTCATTGTCCTAATTCCCAGGCTATTAGGAAGGTTTTTTTCGTAACATTTCAATCTGTACTGGCATCTTTTGGCTCAAGTAAATTAAGATGTATGGAAAAAAGCAAGACAGATATAACCTCCTTAACTTTATCTGAGAACATTCCCAATTAACTCTATTGTGACAGTCAAGTTGAAACTTTAAAAGTCCCCCTTACTGTTACAAACTAGGAATGCTGTAGCAGAGTTTTCAAGTCTTTAAATGCTCAGTAGCTGCAGACCCCATTTGATGGAAAGAAAAAAGAACATAGTAGAAATCAGAGTAGTATTAATGAAGCACTTGCTCTCCTCACCCAGCTGTGATGGAGGAGCCAGTTAAAAACAGGTGTAACACAAGATTGTAGCCTAGTTAGAACAGCAAAGGTGGGTGGTTATGGGTTGTAACTTTGCAATATTGAACCTGTGATACAAGAATGTTAAGTAGAAAAAGTACATATGGAGACATTAGAAGAGAATTTAAGGAAGTAGTGAAGGATAGACAGAGACACTATGCCATGCCATGCTAGCCTATGCTATTTAACTCTCTTTGTGGCCCGAGATGGGTATGACTTTCCTGGTTTTCTGTCTTCAGTGTAATATGAAGTGATGGTCCTGGAGGCAAAAAACCTAAGAACTAACGAACTCCAGAATTGGGAGAAGCCTAAAGCTGGGTATAAGCTTTTAGGGAGTGAGTTTGGGTTTTCTGTTAGCCTGCGAGCAGTGAGCCTTTCTGTCAGACAGAAGAGGTCATGGGTGAAATATTCTCAGCCAGATCAGACCTGATTATAAGGGGTATGATAGAAACTGAATTTCTTCTGACATACACAATCTAGACTCTTCTTAAAGACAAACCAGACTTGCAAAGCAACAGCCAACAAAAACATCATTTGGGCAGGCTTTTTATTACTAAGTCTACTTTTTAAATCCTCTCTGTGTACAAAAGGAGTACAGCACAAGTTGTAAATGAAGCATGGTAGTTATATCTTCCTAAATGTGACTTTTTTTTGATATTTCTTTTTTAAACTGAAGATGTATGTATTGAATTAGTGGAATATATATGTATTCATATTTTGTGTTGCTATTATTTCACCAGTCTCCCTGTGCAGGTGAAATTTACTTCTGTGCTTTCACTATAAAGCATAATTGCATTCTGTGTTCAGCTCTGGCTGAGTTTAAGAACAAACATGATTTGTTTGTAATCATAGATGCTCCTGAGATTGAATAGTGAATCAGCCCTTGAATTTTCAGGAATGTTTGAAGTGTGTATTTGTGTGTTACTGATAAAAAATGTAGGAAGAAAGAAACTCCAAAATTAAGTCTAGTCCCTTCTACCACCAATAATCATATACTTTACACGTACAATTAGCGAAATAGTTGAACGTGCTGTGTCTTTTTTTTTACCTCTTCTGCTCTAGATCGGCATCCAGAACTATGTTTGATATACAAAATCCCTTGTCTATGCTGATTATGTTTAGATTTGAATCAGTAGTCAAGCACATTAAATCAGTTCCTCAAGCTTCATGATCCCCTTTAAAAACAACTTTAGTATGTTCCTGTTCGTATTCCTTGATTTCTTAATAGTACTATAGGATGAAATGGTGCAGAGGATTCCTCTTCATACAGCATGGGAGAGACAGTTCTTTTTATTGGTTTAGTTCTTAATACTGTTTGAAATTCTTATGGAAAAAGGCTTCATATTTAAACAGTGTATGATAAGTTAGAAATTCAAGCATTTGCATTAGAACTCTGACCTACATATCATCTGAAAAGAAGAGGTTAGCTAAATGCAGCTGGACAACTGAATGTGAATGGGGGCCTCTTCCTTTATAGTTTTCACACTCCTCTTGTGAACATCTCATATTGTAAATTGGAAAGGTAGTGGCTGGATTTAGAAACTTCGGAGAAATTTTTGGTGGGGAAAAAAGCCTATGGAAGGAGAAAACTTTGATTTAAAGGACAAGAAAGATCAATTGGTTTTGAGGAGAATATCATTATTAAAATCTATCAACTATATTTATAATTAGAAAAAGGATTTTATTGCTTGCGTATATAACGCATAGTGGAATCTGTCCTATGTATAATTCTAGAACTAAGAAACCTACTGCTAGGTAGAAAATTCCTTTTTGTGAGCATGAAGGGGAAAAGAAAGGCAAGAATATTCTTTCATACATTTCAGACTTCCTTTTGAAGATATGTCCCAGATAATACAAAATAAACTGATATGGCCTGAGCTGGGAACCTAACATTTAGATTTGGATCCAAATCTGAATTTTTCAAAGTGTCTATCTGGGCTGAACTTTTACTTTGTGAATAATGCACAGCAAATGCTGAAGTAAAGGAGGAGGGAGGGAAAGAAAAGGATTTTGCCTTTTCTGGGAAAGAAGGAAGGAAGTATATGGAGCTGTTTCTTTCTGTATTACTTATTCAAGTCCAAAATTATTGAGGTAGCAATGTATTTTTTATATATATTATGCTGTACATATCTGTGTTATGTTTTACCACTATTACTTTTAAAGGTGCTACAATGGCTTAACAAAAAGTGCTATAAAATAGCAATCCCAAGATGTATAAATCTCTTTAAGAAATAAACAGGTTATAAGGAGGGAATCATGAGAGATATATGATAGTGAATGGCATGTCTGATGGCAAGAAGACTATGACCTTATTATTAATTGAATGCATTTATGTTCATTTTTTGCTTAGCCTTTCAGTTAAGATTCAGATTTTGTTGAAAACCTAATGATCTGAGGCAGCTGCTACTTTAAAAGTGTGCATGGTTCAACTATTAACTTTAGGAAATTTTGTCAGACACATTTTTATAAATGGAAAAAATTCAGGATGGCTTTATTGCTTGGGAGAAAACATATAATAGTTTCCCGTGGCAGAATTCAAAGCTATTACCTCAGGGTCCAGTTTCATGGTCTGCTTAAGCTGGTCTGGCTGAAGGGCCATTAGTGAAAGGAGCAATCCTGAGCTCCTGGCCCTCCGCCTCCCTCCGCCTGGGTGAAAACTAGCCCATTGTCGGGGTAGGGAGGAGTTCTCAGGCAACAGCCCCCGCAGTAATTAGGGCTGACAAACGGATGACAGCAGAGGTGATGAGAAAGCCTTCATTCTCATCATTCCACTGATACAGGAACTCTCGATTTGAACAAGAGTAACTTGCACAAATACATTGTAAAAGAAGCTGTTTGTACAGTATTGAAGGACAGATTGTTAGTGTCCTCTGTATAGTGTGAAGTTAGATCTTTACTCAGCTGATCTGTTTCCTTTCAGTGAATTATCCGAAAGGTTCCATGGGTGGAAGTATCTGTTCCTACTAAAGGGCAGCAGGAGATATTTCCATCCTACTTTGATCATAATTTCCACAGCTGGGATCTGAATATCCCGGCTTTCTATCTTTGTACAGTCATTTATGCTCATGCAAACTGAGTTTAAGTCATTATGCAATCAGTATGACAGTGCTTTGTATGTCAGTGCTTCCTATCCAGTTGGCACAGAGGTAAATGGCTAAATTGCTAAATTTCAGGACAGAATACCAACCCTTCAGCCAACACATCTTGACAAAAGGCGTCGTTCTTTTTGGAGCAACACCTTTCATCCAGAATAACTCTGGATTTTACATATCAATTAGCAATAATGCAAAAAAAACACCACAACCAAAATATTTTCAAAGTATTTGTTATTGTAGTCAGCCTTAAGGTTTTTAATACACTGACCTTTATTTTGGACTGTATTCTTTTCAATATTTCCTTAGCCATATTTAATTATTCCCTGTTATAGTATATGGTTTTTCTCTGCTTAAGCGCATCGCAGGCAATGATAATCTTTTTAACGTAAGAGGTTCACTTCTGGTTTATGTCACTGGAACGTTAAGGAGATGTGGGCTTTCTTGGTGCCATTCCATTTGACCAGTAGTTTTCTCAGTGAAGTCTGGCCAGAGTTCAAACTCTGATGCTCTTTTGACAGATTGTTGATAGCATTAAAGAGGGTTCATTGTGTCTGAGAGACTGCAGTTAGTAAGTGAAGTTGTTCCCATAGTGCAGAGAATGTAAATTGTAGCAGAAGGGAAAAAAAATATCTCCCTGTTGTGTTTTAAAAGGGTAACATTGAAATGATGATTTAGTTTTGGTCACAGGACCTTAGCCTGATACTGTCTGAAGATGAAAAACTGATTCTTGTAGTGTAACAGCAGCATACTAAAATTTCAAACAAAGTATCGCTGTGGTTTTTTTGATTAATATTAGAAGACAGTGGATTTGTATCTATATTTATGCAGTGTTCTCATTGAAGTATTTAACTGCCTGTACAAAATTTCAGTATCAAGAATTCAGAGGTAAGCTCTAGAAAGTAAATGTTTGTCTGCCTTTTGAATGCAGTCAGAAATCTGCCTTCCCCTAATATTTGCTGATTATGGCAAAGATTTTTTCTGTTATCTGCTTATGGTATCTTTTGCTATGCAAATTCTCCATATGGAATCACAATACTGAGATGGCCTATGTATTACGTTAATGGATAACAAATGTAGTGAATAACAGGGAGAGGTTTTGCTGTTGAAACCTACTTTTTCAGTGCAATTCCTGAAGGAAATATAAACCACCCCCCATTTCTACAGTACCTTTAGATACTAAAAAAGTCAATGTGAGCAGAATGTATGCACTATGTAACAGAAAATATTTTGCTGTATCTTAACTATTTTAACTTTCTTTGTAGCCCCGTTTCCTTCTCCTGAAGTTTAAGCCCAGCTACCATTTTCAATTTAGCTTCATGTGCACTGTAGCAATGCAAACTCTTGTTTTGTATTTTGTAAAAGTAGATCAGGGAATGCAATACTGTTCCTTTGGCAACAATTAAGAGAAAATGAAAAAAACAGTGTTTTCATCCAGTGAAGCTGCCTACACCAAAAGTGACAGCTCAGATGTAATGTAGGCCTCTAGCTTATAAACATGTAGGCAGGTAAGACATTTAACATATCTGAGTACTCCCTTTGAACTAAATCAGATTATTCACTTGTGTAAAATTGCTCAGCTGCCTAAATGTCTGCAGGATCAGGGCCTTAGATTGCAAATATAAACACTAAAGTAATTTCTCTCTTGCTGTGCTGTTTAGCCCTGCTCTCCCATTCAGTGCAATTGAAGTAGTGGATGGGCCGTTTTCAACTCCTATGTTCTATTATCAAAGGCTATAGTGGGAGTATAGGGGTACATAAACACATTTTTTAATTATAAAACATAGTAGTTGAAAACATTTCTATAGCAAGTAAAATCATAGTGTTAAAAAAAAATAATTGAAAATTGGCGTCCAAAGATAAAGGGGAGAGTCTGGGGATCAGAGAAGCCCTGGCCATTAAATTCTTCCGCAATTTCAAATGACAGGATTTTTAAAGAGGCAGTATCACGTAGTCTAGGATCATATTTAAGTTTATTGGCAAAAATGTTTTCAAACACAAAGACTTCTGTTAAATTAATAAAAGAAAAGGAAATAGCCTTGCAAACTGAATGAAATCCATATCTTTGTTAGCATCTCCTTGGTAACTTTGTAATATCAACAGGGTTTTCAGCTGTTAGGAGCTGCTTGATAATGCTTGTTAAGTCCTAGTTATCTTTCTTAGTTTATCTTTTGACATTCTAAATATCATCTTGATAAGATTTACTGGGCAATTGAATTCTGTATCTTTCAGACATCCACAGAGTAACTTAGAAATAGAAATGACCATGCTTTAGTTTTTATTTTTTTAGCTTTAATTTAACCTACAGATAGATCTTCTAACATATGCTAGTCATTCTGCCATGATTAGTCTAAAGCAAGGTCTTTGTTGCAATGAAGATATCATCTCAGAAATGACATAAAGTTTATCACTGTAGTTTCATCCTCCATTTTCTTTGTGTGCCAACCAGTAACTAATCGTATATCAGCCTTGGAAAAGAAGATATTAAAAATAGAGAACACCTCCTTATGATCATGTATTCTATAATCCTTTCAGGCTTAGTTATTTTTGAAGGTGCATGCCTACATATCTTTGATTCCTATTTAGAGGCTCACCTTTGTGGCTCTCTCTGAAAGAACCCAGACTTCAGCTGCCACAACAACAGATGGGACTGCAGACAAAGGGTCTCGATTGTGCTTTGAACAGTGTGGACACCAGCAGCTGAGTTAAAAGCCTTCTGTCGGCAGAAATAAGGAGGTGCCATTCTGGGTCAGGGAGCTGTTCCCAGGGTTACAAAGATGCAGTATGGGTTTCCAGGTGCACTGGGAGCAGAGTGCATGGAGTGCTGCTCAAGGACATTCATCATGTAAAATGGATGCTTAAACGGAAGTGGAACTGATTACTTTAAATGTTAAAATTTGAAGAGGTTAAAAATCTTATAAACTGCGTGGTTTCAAGAAGTGCAATAACCGTGGTAAGAGCTAAGCACTGCACAACATAATGCCTTCAGTGGTGAACACCACCTTTCAAAAGTTATGTGCGTACTGGTATTAGTCTGTGTATGTAACTCATGCATATCACAAGCATCTTCTTGTACCACTTCTATTTTACAAGTCAAAAATTCAAGAGATTTATCTCGATTTTCGTGTAATAGCAGGAAAGAAGGGATATACAGAGGTAGTCTGCATTGCAGACCAGAGCTCAGAGATTCTTTTCTGTCCCTTCCTTTTCTTGAACCTGCTCCCTTCTCAGAGTGATTCACCTTAGGCAAGGGGTAGAGGAAGAGGGCAGAGGACACTCTACTTTCAAAGACAGAGCATACTAAATCTGTAAACCAAGATAATAAGCTGCAAAAGCTCTTCTATTTTTTTTAAATGCATCCAGCATGATTGATTATCTTTTTAATTGTTTTTGAACCGTGGAAGTTGGTGTGAACAATTAGAATGGCATTTGTGCCATTGCAGGCACTGAAGCACTTCTAAAATTCAAATCATCAATGAACTTAAATTATTTTATAGGATTTATGAAAAAAAGGCAAAGGTTGATTAAATGTTGAGTCTTGGGTGGTATTCAATTGGTAACCATTGGATTAGGAAATAGACTTACAATAGTTTGTACAGTATAAATGGAATACAGGCTGTACACAATGAATGCTAATAAATTCAGTGAGCACTCCATTTATGGACAGCAGCAGCCTGTTTAGAGGAAAAGATTATTTCACTGGTACAAAGCTAAAAATGAAAAACAAATCTTTCTCTGTAAGAAATATTATTTCTTGCCTGCCCCTTTGCTTTCAGCTGTGTAGTGTTCTCATGTAAAACTTCTATTATGTTTGTGCTAAATATAAAAGGGGTCGCATTAGCTTCCTCACAACTGAGGTGAGGAAAGGTGTTGACTGCAGTGAAAGCGGCTGGGACAACACTGTGGCCTCAGGTCGTGGTTAAAAGTTTCTATACCATTGGTGGCCAATGCGATTTAAGAGTTCACAGCCTGCTCCATGCTGCTGTGAGTAACTGTTTAGTTTGCCCTCAGTTGTCTTCATTTGAATCTTTGTGTAACTCTTCTCACAAATGAATCTAGGGGAAGAAAAAAAAAAAGAAAAGACCGAACTAAAGAAGCAAGTGAAAAAATCTTACATGGAAAGCAGATCTCTGAAATTAGTTAATTTTAACCCAGGTGGGGTTTTGGTTTTGTTTTGTTTTAACTGCTCCAGTGATAAGTTCTAGCAAGGTCTGTGGGATTGAGAAGAACAGCACAGAGGAGCTGATTCATGGGAACATGGTTACGTGGAGTCGTAGTATCAGGCACCTCTGAACAGCAAGTGAGCATGCATTGCAGTGGTCACCTTGTCACACAGGACGGCGTGTTACTCCGGTTTGTCAGAGTTTCATCTTGTAGCCAGAAGGCAAGTGAGTCCTTGGAGTTTCTCAAATCTCATAGCTGTGTGGGTCCTTTAGCTGAAATCACAGCCTAATTAGTTCCAGGAAAGACTCATACTATGTTTGTGCCTATTAAGCAAAATTTCAGCCTTGTAGAAGTTGACAGGAATGCTAGCCTTGCTGTTAATGGAATTGAATTTTCATCCATTATGCTAGAAACATAGTGGAGGGCGAGTTAGAAACAGTACTATGAATAACAGTGGTGATGCATACTGTCCAGATGAGCACAGGAGAAGATACATGGAATTTTTCAGTAATGAAGGACAGAGACCTTGAGAGACAAACGGGACATTTCCAGCTGTTGTCTCTTCATGTTGGAGAATACACTGCTCCTTTGGGTTACTCCTTTTCTAAAAATATACAGGTTAATGCAGAGCCATCACTCAATAGTGATTGAGTAATTGAGTAAATTATTATTAAAAAGAGTAAAAACTGTCTGTTGGGCTACTTTTTCTGGTGATATCAGCTCGTGGGTTTCTCATGGCTCAGTGTTAGAGTGAAAATGTGGAGAGATCCAGCTACTGAAGCAGCCTTTAAAAAAGAGAATGGTGAAGAGCGGTAGAGAGAAGCAGAAGGAAGAAGGAACACACAGTATTTATCCATAACAGTGATGTTTCCAGTCTTTGCCTAGATAATTCATTTTTCCATTACTGAGAATGGTTATTCTGACTGGAAGAACAACTACAGACGGCTTTTTTAAGAAGCTCAAAAATATGAAACAGGCAAGCTACACTTTAATAGAATTGAATCACTTCAAAGTATACATTCAAAGCCTGCTGGCAAATTTCTCGGGTGGCTGACTACACGCAGCAGAAAAACCACATTTGTGGAGGTGTGGTTTAGCAGGCCACTTCTCTGTACTGACTGATGTTTGTATACTTGTCACTTCAAAGGTGATGAATTAGAAATGTCAAGCATCATTAAAATCAATGGGAGTTTGCTCTTGACCTTACTGAGGCCAGAATTTTACCCATTATCACTGATCTCTTTGTTCTTCTATTTTGTCACTTTGGTCTGCAGCTGTGAAACTTTTGCTAACTTATGTTTTGTCTCCTATGTAGAATTGTAATCAGTACAGGATTGGCTTCCAGGGGAGCTATTCTGTACTCACCATATTTTTATCAGGCTAAATTACCCTTAATACGCTGACTTTACACTGCTTTGAGAAGTCCTGTCACTAAGCATTTTTCACAGTATAGCAAATGTAGGTTACAAGATAATGTTGATACATCTCTTACATATCTTAGAATATAACTTTGATATGTGCATATCTGTTGTCATCTGCAGATTTGACAGGGTCTCTATGTGATAAGATCGGTATAAGCATTAAATAGGGATGTCTAAATGCACCATGTGTTTTAAAAGCAGCAAGAATCATGTGGACAAGTAGCTATTTTCATAGAGCGGACTACAAATAAGCCTAGGGCACCCAGAACATAAATAGCTGGGTTTTTTTTAAAAAAAGGCCTCGTCCATTATTCTCGATGAAATCAAGCTTTCTCTGGGAACATGTTGGTTATTCGTTGGAAAACCAAAGCAAAGCAAAGCAAAACAAAACAAAACAAATCACGAACAATCTCTAGTTTTATTTCAGTGCAAGCAACTTAGTAGCTAAAAAAGAAAAAACAAAACTCTTGTCTCTTTTAGGACACAAAATTCATTTCCTGAACAGATCTATCCCCCAAAAAGCATTGTCTTTCAGCTGTTGTTTCTCCTGGTCTCTCCAAAGCCCCATCCATTTGTAGTTTGGCTTTTGGCCAGGAGGAAATCCATTAATATGGCATATTGGAGATGGAAAACATGATGCAGCAATTTGTTAATGGGAGAGTATATTTTCATTGTATGCGAGTAAAATCACTGATTATGTGCAATGATAAAGATGCAGGGTCTGAAGGGTCTTTTAAGCCGTCTTTCTGTGTAGTGCTAAGTTCTTATTTCAGTAGGAACTGTAGTAGCTCAAAGTCTTTCCCTATTAGCTCCTTAGTGAACCAATGCAATCAAATGTGAAATGGAAAATGAGAAAAGTAATTAATATTACCAATGGCATTTGTTTAAATGTTGCTTTTCAAAAGCACTTTAATTACAATATGCTTTTCATGTTGGTTGAGTTCATTTATATAGGGAATACAATCATTAATTATCATAATTAAGACACCTGAATTCAGCCTGACTGGCATTCCTTCCACCCTGAGTTGTATCGTTGTTTTATCTCTGACAGTTAGGTTTTCAATCAGATGTTATCTACTTTTTCGTAATCATTAAGAAATGCTTTACTAATTAGCACATGAAATTCATCCTACATCAGACTGAATTGAATCAAGGTCTATTATCTTGAACAGTAAGACACTTCAGAATTCACAGTAATAGGGCATGAATATGTGATACAGTTCATACACATTTCATGAACCTCCACGTTACCGTTATTTTTTCAAGACTCTGCAATTAGTTATGCCATTTTCAGGTCACTTAATTCTCTCTCACTGTTTAACAGTCTGTTAGATTACAATGGTCTAAAATCACGAGTTAACTCTTCCTATGCCATACTCTGCTGAGATATTTCTGTTCTTCAATAAAGATGCATTTCCAAAATATTCCCTCATCTCCTGAGAAACAAGCTGCCACGTACAAAACTTTTTCCTGAATATTGTTTCTTAGAAAAGATGACATATTTTCAACTATTATGCCAGTTCTAATTTTAATTCCTTAAAATGAATAATGAGTAACCACACGTAAAACAGAAGTTCTTGCCTTATCCCCAGGATGTACAGCAATTGTGCTGAAAGTTTAACCATGCTCCTTGATCTATCTTCCACTGAAGATATTGTCATCAGAGATGAGGTAGACTGAACCAGCTTGGGACCAATCTAAACCAAATTAAAAGTTTTTAATCCTGTTTCTAGTAAACTCTCCTACATGCAAGGGAGGACACACCCTTGCCATTCTCTCTTCTCCAAGGCACGGTTCTGTGGTTGTGAGCAGTTTTAGTTTCCCTTGATTAAGTAAAGGAAAGGATGTTGGGTTACTTACTTACTTACTGCAAAGCTGTCAGAACAGATGGAGTTGTATGTTACGATGGCCAGGCTGTGTTACTGCACAGAGATATTAAAATTATTCTCTATAATATTAAAGACTTCTCATTTATGTTATAAACCTTACAGGGTTACAGTCTTTATATTCACATACTTGGCACAAATTTCAGACAGAATCTCTTGTATGTGGATTTATTTTAAATACATGAATTTGTGTCAGCTTGCAAACATCTACTTTTAATGGTTCTAAAACGTGCAAATTTCTCATTTAGGCAAAATAAAAACACAGAACTTTTTTGATCACTAAGAAGCAGAACGATCCTGGGTACTTAGACATTCTCACGAGGCCTTATTTAGGTACACAAACCATAACAGCAAGTGGAAATCCTGCTCTTGGTTGGAATTCCTGTGAAATTACCAAAGCACAATGGATTTAGGAGCCCATTTTCATTATAATGAGGGATCACAACAGACTGTTATTGGGCCGTTATACTAAGCAATATCTAAATAAATCCTCCACAGTCTTGTAACGCTATGAATGAGACATGTTTGTGGATGGTGACAACTTTTTGAGGTGGAATTGCTAGAGTGACTTTTAGAGAGATATATCTTTGATAATCATACCCAGTACTGTGTATTTTACTGTAGAAAGTCTGAGAGCTTTCTACTTATGCTGAAGGAATGGTGCTTACTGTTGGGAAGAAAACATGGTTGTGTAGCATTGGAATAGGACCTTCTTACCTCTCCAGTCCCTATTTTAAGAGATTGGGGTCAGAAAAGCATCTTCACATTATTCAGGGTTTCCTAGTACAGAGCCACAAATACTTCTCAATATCAAGATCTAAACTGTAGCTTCTAAGACAAGAGTGCACTTTTGTGGTGTGCATCTTAAAACTGTTCATCTCTACTTTATATCATATCAGTTATCTTAAAGTATTGTTGACTTATTTTAGACCAATGTGTTTCTGACTCATAGGGGCTGCTGGAGAAAAAACCCTCTTTTTCTATGTAATTGTACTGTAGGTTTATGAATGAAAGGGCTTGAATTTGCATCTCTGAGTTAAACAGGAAGTAGTTGGTAGCAGAACGTCTCCCCAAGGGGACTCATAGCTTTAGAAGCCATTTCCAAGCTTGCTGCTTTAGAGTCTGAATTTCTTGACCTTAAGGATAAGCTGTAACGGGCTTCTGTTTTCCCAGGACAGAGCTGTCAAGCTTTAGTGCTTCAAGAATTCAGTTAACAATGTTCTTATTTAAAAGTTGAGTAAGTGGACAGAGTTTTACAGGCATTGACTCTTTACAACCCGAGTAACTTCAAAATAAGTCATCGATGAAATTCTTAGAATATCACAGAGCTTCTGAGATTGCCAAGATACAGTTTGTACCAGCCCTAGCTACATCTTTGAAAATTTTAATCGTTTAAGTTCAGTGAAATGGCACTTAGGTGTTGATAGCACGTGTAGGACACATTGGGCCCATTAAGATGAGTTTGCAGAATCATTTCCCTAGCTTTGGTTCTTTAATTTCAGATAAAGAGTTACTGTGGTTGCTTAGAATTTATTCTTTTGGGGTTTCCTTCTGTAATAAATGATAGCTCATGTTGTATTTCCGTATTAAATATTCTGTTAGAAGTGTGTCAGTTATCAAGATAAGAAATTACCTCTTCCCTGTTTTCCCTTTTTAACAGTGTATCAGCTTGTATGAAGCACATTCAGTGAGGAGCAGGAAAAAATACCTCAATCAAAATAGCCGTACTACTGAAAATGAATGATTACTCTTGGGGGAAGAATATAGGGTGGGAGAAGAGCTGCATCATACAATTCAATAGAAAATAACGCTTGTATGGAAGCAGGAAAGTAGCATATGATTTCCTTCCACATCCACACTGAGCAAGTATATTTTTGTAGTTCATCATTTCTCTTTAGCTGGTGTGTTCAGTTACTGCTCATCTCCCTGAGGGATTTTGATTAGTAATGGTGGAGACTTCACGTGAAAATGGAGTAGCCTGAAATTTGACAAGTTGGAAAAATGCTTACATTTTTATCTGAATGAAATAGTGTAGAATTGAAAAAAGGGCAGTATAGTATTGAAAAAAGTGTAGTATTGAAAAAAGGGCAGGGGGAAAGTCAACATGTATTTCAAGTCTCAAAAGGTTACTATGCCATTTATGGAAAACAGTGCAATTATGACACATAATTAATTAGTTAATTAAAGAGGTATTTGTTATTCTTATATGGAAAACCATACTGTAAATAGTCCATGAATATATTTGTACCCATAGAATCTGAAAGCAAGTAAATAATGTTCTTTCAGTTCATGATCGTGTATACTGTGAGAGAAAACATTGCCAAAATGATGCACTGTGACTGGAAATGAGGAGATCTGGCTTTCCAAGAAGCTGGGTATGTACCTTTGTGCCTGAAGACTAAGGGTCCTAGAAGTCAAAGATAAAGTTTATAGTTGGATCTAATATATTTATGACATTGAGGCACAAAACCAGTTTTCAGCCAACTACAGTGTGACTCACTACTGTTTTCACACAAAACCTGTGTATAACATTGATTTCAGCAATTTAGTGAGCATAAAGTGACTTCCAGGAGCATCACTGATTCCAGTGTTGACCCAGCAATGCGAATGTTACTAGAGTTTATAATATTTCTAAAAAATAAATTGTTTTTGTGGTAGTGTGTGCGATTCCCTTTCCCATCATCTGCTTCTCCATCTTTGTTTCATCTTCCTGTTGTCTGTTATTTGTATTTAGCCTTTTGCTTCCTGTGACTGGCCTGCCTCCTCGGTCTCACCAAACTTCTTGTTTTGCAGAAGAGTATCTTAAAAACTTGTGCCTTTTGCCTTTAAAGTTGAATGTGGGAAACTTAACATTTTTCAAGTGACAACCAAGCAGAAAAATGTCTTCCAAAATGCTACAGGTTCCCACAGTGGAAGGGAAATGGAAGTGTGTTGTGCAATACATAGCACGAAGGGTGTGCCTGACAGTGAAGAATGATAGCATCTGGCTTCTGAGCTGCAATACCATGATCAAAATTGGCATTGTTTCCAAGTCAAAAGTTTCTGTGTGAGGAGAAAGTATCCTTCTTTCTGTAATCTTTACTGCATAACAACAGCTCTACCTTGGCAGCACCGTGAGTTGGTAACACATGACAAATGGTTTCATAGGGACTAGCTGAGCTAGAAAGTGAGAAGGAATGCAGAGTAAGCATACTATCATTTTCCTTTAGCATTCTTTTATTTCACTCCTTCCCAGGGGCACATGCAGCCCCAGTTTCTGAACAGGGGGATGAACACACCCCATCATGTCACATCGTGTTTCCATATCTCATGGCTGTAGGCCCTGTCTGGGGGCCTGTATCTGCCATGCATAGTCAGGAAAACAGAGGACTTGTAGCACTGGGCTGGTTACACGTGAAATTCTTATCACAGCAAGGGGAGTGGGAATTGAAAGTAAACTGTTGGGCTAACACTCTCTGCTGAATCTGCAGTGTGACTTCAACCCATCCGCAGGGAGCAACTCGGACAGGAGCTGACCTTGAATAGCAGTCACAGCTTGCCTTACTGTAGGTAGCTTATCTGTGGTCAATCAGGTTTTGTACCATTTCCCATTTCTAACAATTCCCTCAAGAGAGATGTTTCAGTCTGTGCTCATAACTCACTTCCTGTAGGACAGCTCTATCACGAGTGTCCCCACTGTGAGCCTTCCCAGAGAAGATGAAGAATCAAGCAGACCAATGGTGTCTTCTGTGTTCAGAGGCTGATGTTTTAGTCAGAGCTGTGACACTGCATTAATGCCACATTTTAGAATGTTTTCTCCTCCCTGCTACTTACCATCTCTTGGTAAATGCATGACTTCAGTTTTCTGTCTTACAGACTTCATGAGGTAAAATCCATTGTAAGGGAAGGCAAATGTAGAAAAAGAGCGAAAGTGCTACCCAGCATGGCCTTATCTATGAACACATAAATACTTGATGTAGGACAAGAACTTGGAGGGTAGGTAACTAAAATTTCAAATATAACAGAGTTTAAATTAAAGTTATTTTATTCTACAATCACAAGATGTTTATGTGTAAAAGCAGACTTACAAGATGAAGAGATTGCAAAAGTAAATTGCTTATGCCCCAATATTTCACTGGTTCCTTTCTCAGCACTCTAGTTTCCACCCTCTTTTTACATGCATACCAACTTCATTTTCTTACAAGTAGTTATTTTGGTTTGGTTTTGAAATAAGAAAATATAAGGTTGTAGTAAGAGTAATTTTCATGTATTCCCCATCTCATATTTTTGTGGTGGTTTGGTTTTTTTCCCCCAGCAGTCTCTGTCTCTCAGAATCTCTGCTAGTTGTGCTTATAAAGCAACCCACACATTTTCCAACAGTATTTCCACTCTCCGGGATAATGTTTTTTGGACCAATATATTGTAATATTAAAGAGGAAGAAAATATCTTCTAAGAATTCATCTTATTTTCACCTTTTGATGTTCTCAACTGCCTTTTTTCTGAAATCTGATGGGTTGCAAGACAAGATTTTAAGTATTTACAACCATCTCTAATAAACCGCTTCATGGATATTTATGAGGTGCTGTTTTAGCAGGCTGTATTGTAATATTAATCAAAATCAAGGCTGCTGCTTGGAAACACTCCAAGAGTTAGATCTTTGCTGAAATCTTTCCAGGTATCTTTATTTTCCTCGTTCCTTTTGTTTTTTGTTGTTGTTAATTTCCAGTTAAGTTATTTATCAGATGATATTTGAATACATATGAATACAGTTTTGACAGAAAGTCAGAGAATCCTAAAATTAATATCTGTTTTAATGTTTATTCAACACTTTTATATTTGTTTTCTGTTTAGTTTTAAAGGAAAGGAGTAATATTAGCAGGAAAGGATACAAGGCACCCTGCTGTGCCACTAAAATTACATTGTACAAGCTTATTGCTTACAACTAGAAATGTCCTAGCATGTTCTGAAGAATTGTTTATGAAGTCTTGATGCAATTTTCATATCCATCACTTAGAGGTCTCATGAATCCAGGAGGCCAACAGGTACATTTTAAAGTACCTGCTTCAGGTTAGGGATTGTTATTTCTGGATGCTCAACCCTTAATTTTCAGGAGCACACAAGTCAGGCTGTAAGTGTGTTGAATGATTCAAACCTCCAAGATAGCAAAGAAGATTTAGAAGGTATTTTTCAGATTCAGTCCTCAACAATTTTCAGAAGTTCACAAAGGTAAGGGCAGGCCAGCCAGCTACCAAGCATCCAAGAAACTGCATGTCTTTGATAATGTTTGCATATATTTCTATGCTGAACACATTACATCCTTCCTTTTTAGCATGTTAACTTAAAAGTCACTCTGATGTGGTCAAACAGAATCAAGACCAGAAATTATTTCTATTATGTCATGCCTGGGGTGGAGTACTCAGGCAAAACATGCCTGCTATGTTATGACTCTCCAAGAATTATTGCAAAATTGCTGGGGATAGGACTAAACCAATTCTTAGTTCTCTGCGTTAATGTCTCAGCTACAAAATAATTGTTCTGGTATACAACCATACATGAAAACTCCATAATAAAACAAAAATCTACAGATACTATATGAGGAAGACCAACAACATATGAAATGCACAAAACAGAATCAAAGACAATTGAAAGAATAAAAGGTCAATCATGAAATATATTTAATTTCAAAATGTTTTTTTAACTCTAATGATCTGAGATATTACCTGCAGCACGTCATTTGAAATCTACAATAGCATTTTTACTGCCTTTCCCATTGCCCTTATACTGCAGTCATGGCATTACATGAAGCTATAGTTAGAAGCAGAGATTACTGAGGGCATGTGATGATCGTTTCTAATTAAAACTTCTCTTGTATGTTTTACTGATGCATAGTTAGCTTTTCTATAACAAAGGCTCTTTGCTACTCAAGTGTGAAACTTACCAGATTTCAGTGGACGGGTGAAGATTCATAAAATACCGAGGTTAAACCTCTGCGCATCATGTTAGAACCATCTGCTTGCTCCATCCAATAAGCTGTAACAGCTGATCTATCTGGTCGTACAGAGACTTCCTCTATTCTTACCACAATGTTTTTGTAGAATCTAATACTGTAACATTTGGTCAATAGCTTTAGGGAATATCATGGCAAATGTACTACCAATCAAGACGACAAAGTCTGAGAAATAATAAATGTTGATGTCGAAACAGTCTTACAAGAGTTTTAGGAGTTTTCACAGTCATTCTCCATCTCTTACAAAGCTTCGCTTAGTTCTTCCATATTGAATTTAACTCTGGGCCCAATTCTCCACTCCATTGCACTAGTTTGATCCCAGTGTAATTCCATTGGCTTTCACAGAAATACAACAGTTTAAGACTCATGAAATAAAATGGCCATCAGGCCTGAAGTGTCCAATACAGAGAGTGCTCAATCCACCGGTGTATTATCTGTTAGCCATTCTGCTTTTGGACAGCAGCGTCACTTGGAAATTGTTACTATTTTTAGCAGGCTTATAACAGGCCATCAGTCCCTTCTGCAGCACCATCCCGAAGCTGAGAGCAGTAACAAAGTTTTTAAAAATCAGATATAAGGAAAGAGGAGGTCTCCAAAAGACTAGCTAGAGACTAATGGAAACCTCAGGAGAAGAAACATGTCTGTCTTTATCAAAACCTCTGTGGTTTTTTACTGTTGTGTTGAAATCGGGATATTCTCGTTAGTGTTGTGAAATCAGTCTGACTGACATTTGGGGCTGAGGTTATGGGAGTTGCCTTTAAGAGAAAGTGGAAGCAAGCAGAATTATGCCTTGAGGGCAGGAAGGAGGAATATGCAGGGACAGATACTTTATATAAGCAGCCTGAGTTCCCAGCAGTGGGAGCTTTTGACCATTAGGCTTACCTGGAAACTTACTGGACTAGATGATCTGAAAGGTCACTTCCAACCTAGGCAATTCTGTGATTCTATGATTCAGGCATAGATCTCATGGTCAGTCACGCTCCATTTTGTGCACTAGATCATCTGTACTAGAATGTCATAGTCTTTAGCTATTAGAGATTCAGGCAAAACAATTGTGGCTTCTATTGTGCAGAAAGCCTCTTGGACAGGGTAGTTTTGTCTGCTCAAATCCACTTCTGCAGGTAAAGTCTCACTTTTGCAGTACTGAAATGGGACAGGCATTCTCGTGCACATCCTCTGCGCTAAACTGAATTTCATCCTCATAGATTGAGTGAATAATTAGACTTCAATTTACCTGTGCCTACATTTCCAACACTACAAGTTTGCAGAGAGAGAGCAAACATGATATTGTGAGGAAGAATCATAGGATCATAGAACCATAGGGTTGGAAGGGACCTCTGGAGATCATCTAGTCCAAGCCCCCTGCCAGAGCAGGGTCACCTCAGAGCAGGTTGCACAGGAACACGTCCAACCTGCTCTAAGAAAATGATATGCAGAAATCTGCTCTGATTGACTGAGAGTACATCAGCCTTGATGTATTCTTGCAATATTTTTCAGCAACAGGGGGAAAGAGAAGGATGCATTACATGAATCAAATTAACAGGGCAAAAAGGCAAATACATGAGAAATGTCAGTTCGTTCTGCAGATACAGTTCTTGCCCAAGTTAAAAGGAGGGAGTAAGGTGGGTCATTATACCCGTTATTGGTTTACCATACAAAATAGGCAATTATTTATACTTCTGTTGTTTGAGACAGTTTTGCTGTTTTCTTATAATGAACTGCTGTGTTCAATTCCAGTGTTACACAGTTCTAGCTGGCATGCTGTAGAGAGCAAGCAGAGAAAAGTCTGTATGCCTGAATTAAAACAGCAGCCAGTAAAATCTATTGTATTTCATATCTTTAAATAATTCTGATGTGTAATTATGGAAGTTCTTTTATCCAGTGTGTCAAAGTGCTTTGAAAACAGCACAGCTTTTACCTCTCTGTGAAGCAACTATGCAGCATAGGTATTACTTGCTGTAATCTGATATCAGCTCTTGGAAATTTAGCTCAGGTACACTTAAGCTGACAGCCTAGTGGTCAGTGCCAAAGAGGGGGTTGCCTGTGTTTGCATTTTCCAGACACCAAGGAGATGAGGCAATGCTGAGTGAACTAAGCCCTGCTGCACATTGAAAGCTCTGTGTAAACTGGATAAGAAATCCTGAGACAAAGCTACATATTCGAACTGCTTTCTTTACTTCCAAGTACAAATGACAGAGAGTATCCGATTCCTTTCCTGGGGTTATCCCGGCTGGTACTAAGCTCTTTGCGATAGGATGAGTGCTTCTGCAGTTTATGTCCCCTGTGGACCTGCCTGCAGGATGTAGCCTGGACATCACAAAAAATGGCTAGATTTTTAAGCAGAGGCATTGCCGTCTCAGATTGCCTCTCAATAATCACAGCAGGAAAAACTCTAAAAGCAGAATCCCAGTAAAGTACAGTTCAGGCAACAGGGGGCTGGTTCTTAACCTCCTCCTTGCTTTTCTGACCCAGAAGGATGTTTAATGGGAGAGGGCTTTGGAGTGGATCTCCTGCTGAAGACGAAGGCCACTCATGCACTTCTCCAGCTAATTTCCCCTTCACTTTTGACTGAGGTGTTGGTAGCCTAAAGATTGCACTAAGTTCCGTTAATGTGCAGAGCACATTCACCCTACATTCAGAAGCTAGCTGCCATGGTCAATTCTCCCTAAAAGCCATTTGGAAATTCAGCCTTTTTGCTTAAACACACTGCAACAATATCAGCCTTTTGCGCAGTTCATGTATCAGGCTCCTTGATGAGCCTGTTAAAAACAGGTGCTCACCCCAGGAGTTTAAGATACCCTAAGGGTTTGACTTAAATCCAACAGAATTAAGAAATGTTAAAGGAGGATCTGCATCTTCAAAGTAGACCCATTGTGTCTCGGTGTTGTAGATAAGCTTCAGTCAGTATAAGAACAGGGGAAGTTTCACTCCAGTAAGAGCAATGCAATTTGAAATCTTGGCAGCTGATAAGTGCAGGTGAGGATAAAGGCATGTCTGCATCATTCACTTGCATTACATTTTGAATGTATTTTTCTTTGTTGGAAAATCCTGCATCCTTCTGCTTTTCAATCCACATTATCTTACTGCTAGTGTGCTTAATTATATCCTTTCCACAAAATCCTCAGTTTTAATACTGCTTGGAAGTATATTCTACCGCTTGTCCCTAAGATAAAATATCCTAAATATCTCTGCAGGCCTCCAACTCCAGACACCTGTGTTTCTACTGAAAATGCAAATGAAATGGTTTTTCTTCTCAATGAAGACATCTCTAGACGCCAAGATTATGCGAAGTCTTGTCCTTATACCATGATAACTGTATTTTCTGCTTCTGAAAAAAATTGACCCAAAGGGCCTTTCCACACTTCAGTCAAAACAAACACTGAAGTTGAGTGATAACTGTACACGAGGAGGTACAATTTTGAAATGTACTATCTGTTCATTCTGGTAAATTCTCACACTTTCCCATATAGATTTTGTTCATGTTTCAGTCATGCAGGCAGAAAATAATGCAGCAAGCTTTCATTTACGCTACCTGCGCTTTCATTTACGCTACCTTCCAACCTACATTATTCTAGGATTATGTGACACTATGTATCTTTAATTTCACTTGTTTGCATTGAGTTTGGTTTAACTCTTTGATAATGAGATCCTATTCAAATATATTGGGTTTGCCTATTTTGAGTCTGAAAGTACAAGTAATGCCAAAATTTCAGTTGAACACATATGATTATGCACTTTCATAAAGCTGGTGTTGTCCTATACTAAAGTCAAATAATCACATTGATTTTCACTTGGCATCTAGACTAACTCTTAAGGAATATATGTAGTAATTGATTTGTGTGATAGAGTTATTGCAGGGTTTATTTTCAAAATGAGATTTTGGGGTAGGTTATTTTTTGTTAATTAAATATATTTAGAAGGATTTATGTTATCTTCTTGTTCATATACACTGAATTTTCAATGACTTCTGCTAAAATGTTAGGGGATCCTCTGCCATAAATAACCCTTCTTGTAAGATTATATAGGAGTCTGATAAATCCTTATTTTTGCATTATTTCTCCCAAACAAAATCAAATAATATGGTTATCATTTGGGATCCTGTTGTTTTAATGACACTTTAAGGACACCAGCTGAACATGGTTTTCAGTTTTTTAGTTTAGGTCCTAAATTTTGTCTCTTTATTAAGCAATTAATTTCTGCTTATATTAGAACCTTTTGAAGAAAAATGACACAGATTTCATTGAGAAGTAGCTGTAATATCATCATCCCCTCTTCTTATCGTTGCTTGGTCGTTGTTTCTTGCCACTTCTTCTGGCCCCTTCTGCAGTCCAGGTGGAGAGCTATGGTGAACCTCCCATTCTTGGAGCTGCGTGTGTTGGATGTAGATGATTGGTGTAATGACCAGCTGCATCTACCATGTGTTTCAGAAAGGCTGCAGCTGATGGAGTGTGTGTCTTTGGCCAGCTGTGTCCTGACATGGCATTTGTCCCAGAGAGAGGGAAGGGAGAGAGCTCTCCTGAGTCAAGTAGTAGTTGCAGACGTAGCCAAACACCCAGTCATTCACTGCAGAGCTGGGCTGGGCATCCCTGGGCTGAATGCTAAAATAAAATCTAATCATGTAGGATGGGATTTTCAGAGAAATTTAAGTTCCTATTTAGTGATCTGTCAGGTGATTTGGATTTATTTTTAAGTGTTCACTGAAGTTCACAGTGCAGAAGACTGTTTTTAAGAAGCCAAATCTGTGAGACTTGTTGCAAAGCAGCTGAGAAACTTAACTGCATCTTTGAGTTATTAATATTGCTCTGATATTTAGCTCCAGTGGATATGTAAACATGGCTATTAAAACTGCAGTCTCATCCTTCCTGTGGTAGCCTTCCTATATTTATCAAATACTTATGTGGTAGCTCAGGAGGTGTGCGCAGAGGAGTGACATCTAACAATTGGTTGATAAATTGGGCTAATTTTTGAAATATCTGAGTTCTTGCCCCTGATTTGTCAGACTTCATAATGACTTTGCACAGGTAATTCAGTCTTTCTGAGCTTCTGTCACACACCTTTAATGGAAGCAATAGCATTATTCTGTCTTGGAGAGGGGAAGGAGGATACATCTGAAAGACAGTAGTAGTAAAGGAATAGACGAAGTAATATAAATACCTGATTAAAATAAAAATTAAAAAAAGCAGTCACCAGGTTTTGAACTGGGCTTGCATGGGGCCAACATTCATTGATATATTTAGGTTTCTCTTCAGGGAGTGACTTTAAAGCTTGTCACCTTCAACTGAGATACACTAACTAGGGATATGTTATAAGGATACTTGACATTTATTGAGACAATTATTTAGTCATCAAAACATCTACGTACTTGTGCAAGGTAATCGACCCTTATCTTACTCAGGGGGCTGTAAAGACATATGCATCACTTGCCTCTGGCCTCGAAGAGAATTAGTGACAAATCCAGGTTTACAGTCCACAGGAGGATTCCTGGCCCCCAGTGCTGTGTTTAGACTATTGATGACATCAATCATAGTGAAGGCACAGTGCAGTCGTCAAGCCCCCTATGTACTGCTGTTTTTTAAAGATAGCCAACACCAAGTCACGAGTACTTGAGCTTCTTTGTGGGAAGAAAGAGATCTCGCCTGCATTCTGTCACTGCTGAAGAAAAATGCAATGCATTTATCACAGGAAGAAAGTGTAAACTTAAGATTTAGGCTTCTTACCATATATAAAGAGTTGATGTATGTTATTAGAAACTACTCGCCTAGGCTGTATTTCATTTAAGCTTTTAGAGCCATCTAAATCAACTTCTTTAGCTTTAGGAAGATAAAGATTGTAAAACAAATTATCTGAGCATCAGGAGACCTACCATGTTGATTTATACCTGCTACATACAGTAAGTATGTAATTCACTTATAAATCACAAGGCTGATGCATATTTTCAGAATTATCTGGGTATTTGGTTAGTGCAAGTTTAAATGAAATAATATAAGCATGTGTTTACCTTTTGTAAGGCAAGAAAGAACCTCAGGCAAACAAAAGCGTTAAAAATGATTAAAGGTACCAGGAATACAAGGCCATTTTTCTGATATTGTCAATGCTCAGAAAGTAAGCATCTGCCTGCTGAAGCATTGTTCATAATAATAATATTACCTGTGCAGGTCAGATAATGTCTTACCAAGAACTGAATACATTTGTTGTACCTTTAGAAGGCTTTGTTTGAGAATCAGGTGGTTCTCCAGCTGACTGTAGCTGGACATCTGGAATGAATTTCCTCAGAACTCATTTTAGTTGCATTTGCATGCATTAGAAATATTTCTTCAGAAATACTCTTCTGGATATAAGTAGGAGCTACAGAAAAGGATAAAATGACTATTTGTCTTGATCATTTAAATAGCAAAGTTGTCTGAATTGTGCCATTTTTTTAGCTACCATACAGAATCTCTTGCCACGCTGACTCAAGACCAAATATCTGTCTTGGTTGTAGTGGTCAGCTGGGCCAGAGGTACCAACCTCTGCAGCCAGCAATGTGATTTCCCTGATGTGAAGGCAGCCATTTACAGCTGATCTGTACCCATTGCTCAAATTCACTGCTGTTGTTCAATGCCTTGATGATCATAATTCTCTCTTAAAAAAAAAAAAAATTATAAAAAAGGAAAAGAAAATATAAGCAGTGGTTTCAACATGGTTGTTTTCTAATGGTCTGATATTTGTTTCTAAAAGAAAATACAGAAGTGGAGGGGAAAGGAGAAAATGAGAAAATGTATGTATTTTTTTCCCCCTAGGCATTAGGTGCTAAGCAAAGCTGTAGCAGTATTTAGTGATCTCTCCATTTCCCCTCTTTCTTAATGAAATTCACTAATTAAGTACTACTTACATTGTCTGTGGAGCTGTTTGTCAATTTTCTCATAATTCTCTATTCGTAGGGAAATGATGTGTGAGTGTGATATTTTCATACGGCTGGCTGTTATGGTCTTTGCAACACCCCTGAAACAAGCCCTAATCATTGTCTTCCTTGGGAAGCTATTGCGCTAAAAAGCTTAAAAAGTAGCTGAATTCTGCTTTGTCAAGGGCTCTCTTTTTAAACAAATTTATATTAAAGAAGTGTAAAGCTGTGCTTTAAGAGTTAACATCTGAGTATAGTAGGGTCTTCATATTTCCATGGCAACAGCTTAACATGATCAGTAAGTAGAGTGGACTATTTTGCTATGAGGTGTCATTAGAAGAAAAATCATGCTGGGAAACACACATGTATCATAGAATAAAATATCTTCTCCACAGTTTTGCAAACAGCCAATTTCTTTGTTGGTCCATATTGAGACATTGTTTTAAATTTGCTGTTACATTAGAAATGGAAACAGTAATTTACATGGCTTTTAATTACAGTTTTTGTGATTGCAGTGATGTAAATTTAAAGGAGCAACTTTACAACAGGTAATCCGACAGCTGCCACTAAACCTCTTATTTACAATATGTATCACCAAATACACTTATTTTTTACAGCAGCTTTTTTTTGCTGGTGTGTTGCATAGTTCTCTGTGGTAGTAGGGATGGGCTCAGCTGCGGTTTTAGTCATTTCTATTAAGAATATATTGATAGCTGATGCACCAGCAGTGGCCAGCCTTTTCTGCCAAATCTGTTATTTTTAAAAGGTCAGAGGTCTACAATGAATGTGATGGGACAGATTTGCTGTTCCTCTTTGCTCTGTGTGTCACTCACAGGGTGTCATGGGAACATAAGGCATCTCTAATTTTTTCTGGAGATTCTTGTTAATGATTATTACCTGAGTCCTACTGCACATTTTGAAAGCAAGTGGAGGGAGCTGCTGGAGTACGCTAACCTATAGTTGCTCTTCTTTGCCGTGTCACTCTTTTGAACATGTTCTGGATGGAGAGAACATCTGAAAGTTCTGGCCTATTCTCTACTGCCAACTTCCATCCAAGTCAGGGCGCTCTTCCTCATCTGAGGGTGTGCACCAGCTCAAGATGTCAGGTATTACTTTAACATCCTGAAATGAACTTAGAGGCTGCAGCACCTACACAAATGATCAGTTCACCTCATGCCATATAGAAAGGGATAAAACATGCTTATTAATCTTTTCTTATTGCTGCATGAAATAAATCTGACCAATAATTTTTTGGCAAATGGTGGAGTTCCTTATTTTTAACTATCTGAATGTTGGCACAGCAAAGTGAGTCACTCAATCCACTTTACTTTCCTCTTCTTTAATTCCAGGTCCTCTTTTTTCTAGAACTTTAAAATCTGTTTAATCTCTTCACTGATACAATGTTCTTTAGCCTCATTTCTCTGTGTTTTCCTCATCAAATAAAGCTTCCACTTGGGTTTTCGTTTCTCCTTCCATTGATTCACAAGCAGTGGACACAAGCTGCAGTACAGAACACTCCGATTATACAAGATAAAATTTTATCGTCATGAGGGTAGTCAGATATGGGTCAAACCCATGATCTCTGTCATGGGTTCAAACTGTCAGGGCAGGGTTCAGAGAGGAATATTTATTCTTGGAGATATTCAGAACTTGACTGTACAATGACCTGAGCAACGTGACCTAGTTGGCCCTGCTTTGAGGGGGAGGTGGATTAGAGACCTCCAGAGTCCCTTTCAAATGAAATTCTTCTATAGCTGTGTTCAGTAATCCGCTTCAAGACTAATTATCTATTTTCTGTACTTTTAATTTTAAACATAAAATACATTACAACATGGCTTGGTCTCATTAAAAATTGTATAGTGCTATAGAATCTGGAAGCAAGTTTATTTGGTAATAAAAAAACATGCCCAGTTGTGTTTTTGCCAGGTTAGGGCATGTATTAATGCCCAGCTGTGCTGCACTGAGTAGAGGAAAGATTATGAGGCTGCAAGAGAGAGAAATCAGTGCTGATACAAAGGCTGGGAAAATAAAGAGAGCAAGACCACTTACAGATTGAACCTTGCATGTCAGTCATGATGAAAAAGTCTTCCAGAGTTATAGAGTTATTTGAGCAGATGAAGAAATCATGCATGAAGATGTCAGTGTGTCTTTGACTGTAGAACATGAAAATCCATTTGTTTTAACCTCCCTTTGCCTCACTTGAATATTTCAGCAACAAACACTTCTTGGCAGAAGTATTTTACTGTGCATGTCACAGAGAAGACCTAACTGGACCTTCTAGGCACTAATGTCATATAAATAATATTATAATGGAGCCCATTTAATACAACAGTCAGAATGTAGTAAATGTAGAAAGTTATATTTGACAGAAATAAATAATATTATTTCCACTGCCAAGAAAGAAATAGTGTGTCAATGGAATCCATAAATCAGGTTATGTCATTCTCACTTAATGAAATTTACCTTGACAGGATTTTACTAAGTATCACCCGTGTGATACCTTGTGTCAGCAACTATTTGCATCCTTATGCATAACAGTAATGCAGATGACATATAGAACAGTCTTGTATCTTGGACTCAAAATATATTTGTCACATCTTATTGCTGTCATTTGGCACTTAATATCAGACCTATTAAAGTGTAACCCTTAATAAAAATGATGTTAAGATAAGGGTACCTCCTTTCCTTTCAGTTATGTCATGGAGGAGTGAACATGGAAGTTGCAGTCTCCTTGTGAATTACAACTGTATAGGAAGTAGTGGTGAATCCCGTGGGGTTGGATAAAGTCTGAGGTCCACTAAGCAAAGCCCTGACTCAAGTGGGATTCAGGTAATCTCAGTTTTGTTCTTGATTCTGCCATTATGTTGTATAAGCTGTTTCATCACCCTAATGTTGTGCATCCCTTTGTGTAATTTATTTATTTATTTGTTCTATCCAGTTAGATTATAGCTTCAAAGGAACAGGGATATTCCCATGGGTTTGTACAGTGGCAAGGACTGTAGCTGAGTCTTCCAGAATATACTATTGTATAGATAACAACAAGCGACAGTATAAAAGTATATATACAGACTTTGATACTCTCTAATCCATACAGATCTTGTCAACTAGTATGCAGGATCTATGCTTCAAAAATAAAAAAAGTTGGGATTTTTTTTTTTTTTGGCACAAAGCTGTCTGGACTTCCAAGACTGTGCTTTGTTGATTTGAGCCGATTTTCTTTACAAAATAAGAACTGATGTGTTTTTTTCCTTTTTTCAAAAATCAAGCATACTTTATAAGTATTTCAGTTTCCAAGCCAAATTTTAATGCCTTCTAAGAAGCTGTATGCTGACCCCAGGTCTATAAAAAATGTTTTATGTAGGCCGTCATCTAAGGGACACATTGCTTTTTGTAAGGAAATAAAAAAGGAGGCAATAAGTTGCAAATCCCAAAGCAGCTAAGTGAGAGTGGAAGAAAGTGCTTTGGGTTTGCAGAAACTGTAAATTGTGGTTTAGTGATCCTGCTGGAACCTAAGGGAAATGAAAAGAAAAATTGGTGTTAAAAATAATCAAAGAAAAAAAATACAAATAGTTGAGGGGAATGGGTTAAGGGTGGCAAGGTGACAAGAAATTTCTGGAAGGCCTGCATTCTGAAAATAAATGTCCATCACCGTAAGCGTTCTCAGCACCTCTGCACAACAGTATCAGCCCCTTCCTGGAAAAGGTCCTGAAACAGTGGGGGTTGTGACGGGAGAACAAGGAAACTGGATGCAACGGAATTACATGGCAACAGAACACAAACCACAAGCATGCCCCTCCTTCTGGACATGGAACAAAAGCAAAAACCAGGTGCGACCACATTAGAAAAGTTATGTTTCTGCCAGCTCAGCACGGGAAATGCACAAGTACAGCTCGCGCTATGATGCAAGGTGGTATTTTGGCTTGGCTGGCCGGGAGATCTCTTGGAACTCTTGAATGGTAGTATTATTCCTTACTGTATTCAATCCCTACAGCTCCAGAAGGGAATCCAAGGTTAGGCAGTTGCTGTAGCATCCAGCGCCATGCTAACAGAGACTCTCTGATACACAACTTGCCATAGCCTGATATAGGATTTCGACTCCAAACCTCTTTTAGTTCGCAATTTGCATTTTATGCCATTTGTTGAATTTTATTTTTGTTCACTGCTTCTTGTAGTGTGCTTCTGTAATGCTGCTTTTGAGAGTGGTGTTTGCTTGTAATAGCAATTATGGAGTATTCAATTTCTGTGTTTTACAATTCTGCTGAATTTTGTTTAAAAATATATTTCATATAGTGTCGTTTTTCTTCCTTGATAGGGAGATCTGGCCTATAAATTTCATATTTCCAGAACATCTAATCATCTAATGAACTTCAAATTTATAATTCGTAAAAACAAGTGCCCTTTCAGAAGGAAAAAAGTGACATTTATGCAAATATTTCTTCTAAAAATGAATTTGCTGTCTGTTCAGAAAAATGCAAGGAAACTTATCTCTGTGGTTTCCTTGTTCTAATTCATTTCACAAATGAATTTAAGACAGCTAGCAAACTGAGAAAAAATTATCCTTGTTGAGGTGTTATTTCATTCAGTTTTAAATATTAATGTATGATGTTGCATCGTTATGTTGTACTCTTCACAAAGATGATATAAACCGTTTGTTAAAGAAAATATGAAGCTTCTGAAATGTCTGCTCATAAATGTTTACAAGAGAGATCATAGGTAGAATTATAGGCAAGGAAAATGAAGAATAGATGAGCCTAGGGAATGCTGGGATAAGACATGGTTGGCAAGCATCCCAAGCTGGATTTCTAGATGATGACCTTTTCTTTCTTGAAATCACAATATTTTTCATTCGTAGGCCACCTGGTCCCATGATCAAAGTCCCATGTCTTGATTCTCTATACAAAGAGGATACGCATAGTGAAATACATAAAATCAGTAATGAAAACGGGTGAAATTTTTCAATGCGTCCACTGTGAATTGTAAGAATTGCAGACATATGGAGAAGTCCTAAAAGCCTGGAGTCTTGCTATGGTTTGGCTTGTAGAGGCACAACACATGCAGTACTAGAACAGACTAATGATATGTAGAGAGCAGAGCAGAGAGAGGGGAGGACAGGCTTAGGGTCCCATCACACTGTTATGATTTTGGGCAGCAGTATGGCACAGAGGGTTTTACAGAGAATCTTTGCATACTCTCTGACTGATTTGTAGTGCCCTTCAGCTCCCAGAGCAGCCCAGGCTTGCACAGATAAATCCTAACTTAAAGTCTCCTTTCCTCCAGGGCTGCAAATCTCATTCTAAGCACAGATTCTTCTGGCCTAGCATGCAAAGGTAAGGCAAATTTCTTTCAAAATCTTAATAAAAAGGTAGTGAAATGAAGCTCGCTGTGAAATTCACTGTGATAGAAATAAGCAAATCTTTATGGGTTTTCTTATGTGTTCTCTTTGGGGAATTGTAAGATAACCCCACATACACATTGTTGGGCTTCAGTTTGTTTGTACTCTGCTCGACTAAGTTCACTCTGGTCCACGCAAATAGCATCTTGCTTACATAGTTCATTGTTAACATATAAAGATTTTATTGAGTTGCCTTAACTAGATTTGGGCTTTATTATCTGTTTGCCAAATGATAGGCAATACTAATGCTACTGTTTTCTGCCAACATACAAATTATACAAATGTATTTAATTTCATTACAGCAGTTGAATTAATTGTGTATAATATGATATTGAGGATCGTGCTACACAGGAAGAAAAGCAAATTAAGGTGGCAATAAGCATAATTGAAATCCTTTACTTGTTTAACAGTTATTTTTTGCATTCTCTTTATATTTTTCTTCATAGTTTTCGTTGTCCTACTGTTAATTCCAGCAAAAACAAGTCTTCCAGATTTGTAGCTGTTTTGACATGCCACTGTTAGCTCACTGAAATGTGACAAGTACAGAAGAGAACTTCTGATTGGATTCTATTGCAGTATTATGCTATGCCTACCAGTAAAAAATGCAGAGAAAATTGAATCCTAAAATTATCTGCCTCTCTTCCATTTACTCTCCAAGCCATTTCTTCTATTTTTCAATTATCATCTGGTAATAAATGTGTCATAGTGCAAGATGAGACCTCAGTGGAATACAGTAACACTGAAGACAGAATGGAAAATTCAAGAATATTCAAACTTGTTTGGATGCAAATTTGGTCATTATATTGAATCAAAAGGTATGTGCTGTCGAGAAGGAAAGTAGTAAAAGCTCTAGAAATTTCCTGTGCTAACGAATCAGTCCTCTGCCATATCTGCCACCAGCCACCAAGACATCCTTCTTTCCAAATGAATTTCCAGTTCTGAGACAGACTATGAGGTTTATGAAGCATTTAATTCACTTTAAGTGTTTATCTGGGAATTAGGTGGGGTACAGACATACAGACAGTGGGGTACAGGTTGTGTAAAAGCCACGTCCTTTGGAATCGATGATTTAATTTGTATTGGCTCCTATACACAGCCAGGATTTCTGTCCTTGTACTGATCCCCTAAATGTCTGAATCTCACTCTCCATTGTTCACTTTTCCTTACCTGCCTCTGAATTTGTCACTGGGAGTGTCACACACAAGTGAGCTTCCCATCCTGCTGTTAGTCTCACCCCCAAAGACATTTGGATTTCTGAGGAGGAATCTTGAGAGAAGAAAACAGTTTTCAGATTTTCAATTTATCTGTAGCCTGAAAGGAAAATTACTATAAATTCTGGAGCTTCTGCAACTAATTCTGGGGGGAACAGTTTGCCAGCATTTGAAACACTAGGAACCAGCTTGTTGGGACTCTAGACATCATTTAACCTAACTGTGCAGAACTCTCAAAACTCTCAAGAGTACCCTAGTACGTTTTCAATATGCTAGTCAAGGCTCAATGGCAATTACCCATTCCAAATATGTTTCTGCCTAAAAATGCACCACTTTTCCTGAATGATAGTCTGTAACTGCTAGGACGCTGGTTTGCACTCTCTCTATTACTTTACTGCTGGAGCTAGTTAACTGTGCCTTATAGAAAGGATCAGTAACTTATTTTATGTGGCTAACATTGTGTATATGACACATCTGCTTATTTCCTGATCTCACTGTGCCTTTCCTCTCATTCTTTGTTGACTCTTTAGTTGCTCAGCTCAGGTAGAGAGGAGCAGCCCTTAACTTTGAAACATCAGTTCATTTCTTGAATCTTTTGCTGAATCTATGAAGTTGCCAGTTACAAGGCAGATGTAATCACAGTTGAGCATACGACTTTTCTGATGAGATTTGGCAAGTGAAGAAGCTGAGATCGTCATGGCCCATCCGCTCTCCTGGTACTTAAGGACCTTAGCATGTTTATTTTTTTAAAGCAAAAGATGATATTCTGTAACATCATCTGTAAGTTCGTCATCTGACTGAGGAAGGATAAGCAGCATAGAAGAGCTGCCTAACCCATTGACATTGCCACGTGTTATACACTGGCCATGAATAAATCTGAGCTGGAATTCAAAAGAAAGCTCCTCTGGTAGAAGAGGCAGTGTCAGAGGTAGCCTACAAGTGGAGGTCTTCAAACTAATTTGAAGATGGCACTTGATAATGATGTGTCTGTGAGAGCAATAAGCTGACAATTAGATGTTGTAGGAAGTTCTTTGTATGTCTGAACTCCAGATGTGCTGAGAGTCTGTATGCATGGATAGTGAGACTATACACAGATGAGCATAAGGACCTCATCTGATCGCACAAACTATGGTCATTGACTGTGCAGCTGAATCAGTACAAATAGAAAATTGTGATCATGTAGGACAGCATGATCTACTCAATGTGCTGGGATATGGAAATGCAGATTTCCCAGAACCAGAATCCAGTACTGTTTATATGCTGTTAGATTTTGAACCGTGTATAACTGTCCTGCAGAAAACTGGCTGACATTTTTTTTGTGTGTGTGGCTGCACATGAGGAAAGTGCAGGAACGGAACAAAATTAATCTTTTGCATTTTGCCTATATTTCTAGTAAAATTTCCTGTTGTATACATTCAAGATAAATCAAATTAAGACAGTAATGTGAAAATAGTACAACATTGCTTAGTAGCATGCTGGCCCACTGATTTCAACATAGGTATTTCTGACTCATACAGTGTCACTGAGAGAAGAATTAATCTAAGACATTTTGCAGAATACATGTGTAAGTTTTGAGAAGCTTCAGGGCAAACCATTTGAAGTCCAGTATTTCCAAGAGTGGAAACTTTGTTTCTTTAATTCTTTCAGCACTAGAGAGAGTGAGAGTGAGCATCCAATGAGCCTCTGGAGGAATCTGTCATTTCCTATGAATTACATCCTTACTGATCTAAAATAAAAAGAAAATTAATTTGAATAATATTTTTTTACATCTCTGAGGAGGAGACATAACAGAGGAGAACTGTTGTTAGATTTGACATTCCTAGATATGTGAATACTACACCTGCATCTGATTAGTTATTGTTTTCTTCCTTCAGAGAGTCTCAGACCTCTTGTTCGCTGCTTTGTTACTGAATCGTAGAACCATAGAATTGTTTAGGTTAGAAGAGACCTTTTAAGATCACCGAGTCCAACTGTTAACCTAGCGCTGCCAACTCCAAGACTACACCATGTCCCTCAGCGCCACATCTACATGTCTTGTTAAATACCTCCAGGGATGGTGACTCAACCACTTCGCTGGGCAGCCTGTTCCAGTGCTTGAAAACCCTCTGGGTGAAGAAATTTTTCCTAATATCCAATCTAAACCTCCCCTGGTGCAACTTGAAGCCATTTCCTCCTATCCTATTGCCTGTTACTTGGGAGAAGAGACTGACCCCCCCTCACTACAGCCTCCTTTCAGGTAGTTGTAGAGCACCATAAAGTCTCGCTTCAGCCTCCTTCTCTCCAGGCTGAACAGCCCCGGTTCCCTCAGCTGCTCCTCATAAGCCTTGTGCTCCAGATCCCTCACCAGCTTCCTTGCCCTTCTCTAGACATGCTCTTTCTTGTAGTGAGGGGCCCAAAACTGTTGGCCTTCTTGGCTGCCTGGGCACATTGCTGGCTTGTATTCAGCCGGCTGTTGACCAGCACCCCCAGGTCCTTTTCTGCTGGGCAGCTTTCCTTAACACTCCTTAACATACAGGGCTACTCCACCATCTCTCCTTCCTCTCCTGTCCCTTCTGAACAGCCTGCAGCCATCAATACTTGCACTCCAGTCATGGGATTTGTCCCACCAAGTTTCAGTAATGGCAACGTGGCAACTAGGTTGTAGCTTTCTAGCAGCACAGTGGCTTCCAGCTCCTCCTGTTTGTTGCCCATGCTGCATGTGTTGGTGTAGAGGTACTTCAGCTGGGCTGTCAGCCATGTCACTTTCTTAGAGGAACACACCATAATTCCTTTGAGGTTTTATTATTGTAAAATAAAAAACAGTGATGACAATAAGTAACTTACAAAGTGACCCATGCATCTTGCCCCTGCTAGTCATCTTGGTTATCCAGGGATGCAAGAAAGGGATGTATTCACTTCAGCCAGACGAGACCACATGGAGAGCTATGGAAATAATTCCAGCTATATGTCACTGCCGCCTTCTGCTATGACTGTTAGATGTGGTTCTCTGTCTTGTAACCTGGATAAAGTTAGTTGTTCCTCAATCAGGCTATTTCTTCATTTAGCCTAGTAAGAGACAAGTTAAAAGGAGGCAACCCAACAAAGTCCTTGTCCAATGCTATTATCTGTAAAGGCTCATTGTAAAGGCTGATTTTTATTTCATTTAAAGCTTCCAGCAGGAAAACTTCACACAGTAAGGTTGGAAAGACAGCCCCCTCGCTATTGTTCTCCACTTTTGATTTGCTGTGAAAGGATGCTCTATTTTAAGAATCATGATTGTCTTCTTTTAGGGGCAATTTTAGGACTGTTCTCTTCAAGCAGAAGTAGATGGAGGTGGAGATAATAAATCCAGCAAAGTACATTATAAAGGCCTAATAAATGCTAGGGCCGTAGTATGTACTTTAGCCTAAGGGGATCAAGACCATTCTCTCTGTGTCTCTCTTACACACACACACTGCCTGATCATAACAAGATGAAATACAGATTTTATTGTATTTATGTGACAATTCTAGCCTAGATCAAAAACAGGGAAATGTAAGAAATAGGCATCTAAATTAAAATAAGATTTTCAAATACTTTAGCAAAGCATTTTTTAATCTGACACCTTTAAGCCACTGCCTCAGCAGAATGGATCTTAAGAAGAGATTAGTTTTCAGAATTTGTTACCGCACATGTCTAATATTGTTTAAATTAGATTTGATTAAATACTTTTCAGGCTTAAAAATAACAGGATTGTTTGTAGAATTATAATTCTAAACATACCTGCTGTACCTTGTTAAGGGGATGGGAATAAAAAGTGATGGCAATGTAGTAAGTATGTTTGCGTTCATCTTATAAGGAGTGGACTTCTTCCACAGCATTTTGGGGAATTTCCTGTCAGCCCTAGATGGTTCCCCAGCTTTGTTTACTCTAATTTTTTAATTGGCATTTTACTAGAGAATTTCAAAATGACATAAATGAAAAAGTAAACTCCTTTCACTTAAACTCTGTCAGCACAAAACGTCACTTACTAGGTAGTTGCAAAGAATGTCAGCTTGGATGCGGAGTTGGACTTGTAGAGAATTGGAAGTACCAGAGTCTGGCAAAAAAATAACCCAAAACACAAGCAGCAAAAGAAAAAAAAATTGTGGAACTTCCAGGTCACAACAAAAAGAAAAGTCTGAGTTCTGAGATATTTATACAAACTAAGTACAGACGGCTATACATTTTTGTATATGCATTGCAGTCAAATGCATGTTGCTCCCTAATGTCTTAATGGTGTGAGGCTTGAGGGATGCTTATTGTCCAGACATAACCTTGTGAAGTCTCTTAACATTGGTGGTACTGATAAGGGCTTCACTAAATGGAAAGTTCTCCATTTTTTCACACATTTAATGATGTTCATAAACAGTAACTCCTTTCTATGACTTGAGGAAATTTCTGAACAGAAAGAGAGTAGCACAGCAATGTTTAAAAATTTACATGATACCTCATTAATGCATTTACAGAGGAAAAATGTTCTTGGAAAGTCAGTATCCAAGTGTCCTTTCTTTCCCATTTATTGCAAGCTGAAGAAAAAAGAATCAGGAAGTTTTAGGATGCTTGAAGATAGCTTAAACAGTATAAAACAGAAGCAGTTAGGCTCAGTGGCAAACTATTTGTGAAGGCTGGCATTTTTGGAAGGTTCTTGCTGTTTGGACTTCCAGTTGTATGAAAGATTCACGTAATTATGTCATTTGTGAGTATTTCTAGAGTCTCTCCATAAACTTTTGCCTTAAAATGCACCAAAACTTTCACTTCCACTGATTTCTAAAGTGAAGTTATGAGATAATAGAATCATTCTATGTGCACATCTCCGTATCCTCATTCTACAGGTCCTTTTTTAGTCATTCCTTTTGCAGGAGAGTCTTGCTTTGATACATTTTGCAGAAAGGAATGACAGGAAGGGTACAAATGTCCTACCTGAGTACAGGAGCAGGAACACAAAAGGGCTCTGATGCCTTCTTCACCATCCTGTTCACCAGCTTATGAATGAGGATATGAAAGTGCAAGGAGGAAAAGCATAGGTATTGAGACTCAGACAGATCTGTGCCAGCCACAGTGTTTCCATGTTTGGGTTGTACTAGAAAATGGATAGAGAATGCTTTATTTGTGACATTTAACTACAAGTCATTTCTGTATCATACTGGAGATCTCCACTGAGGAAGCCTGTATTTTGTCAGCAAAACTCAGGAAATTAGTGCTGTGCGAGTACGGAGGAAACCTTAAGGTCACATCAGCAGTCCCTCCCAAAGGGAGGTCCAGGTCCAGGTGAAATGACTTGTCAAAACACACGAAGGCTACACAATATTTTATTCTCAGTACCTTTCGTTAATCTCCAGCTGATGTCCTTTTATTGAAGCTTCCCTTGAATTTTTCAGCATTTGTCCTCAGTATATCAAAGCATGGTTATATTTGCAGTGTGAAACACACCACTTACTTACCAGTATTCAGATTTGCATTTGCTTTTGTGTGTCAGGAACACCATGTCTTTTTTTTTTGGAGTGATTTTGCTGCCCAGTCAGACCGTTAATCATACTATTACTGATGTTAAGCAGGCATATCTCTAGAGAATGACCCTTCCTTAGATAAAATTTTGATTACCACACAAAACTTGATTTTGTAAATAGTGATAACATAACCTCTTTTTCTTTCTGAAATCTATGATTCAGCAATAAGTGGCTAGGGGCCTACCATTAATCATTCATGAATATCAGAAAGAATATTCAATTGGAGAAGTGCTCTGGGACACTTTAATATTTCTAAATATGACATGTTTCTGGTGACTTTAAATAGCACACAAGTGAGACATTCAACGTTATGCAATAAAACACAAAATAATGCAAACTGATAAGAAGTGATTAAACTAGATACAGATTTTAAATACCTCTAAATTAGTTTTATATTTCTGATGCCTAGGGGTGATGTTTGCAAATACCATTAGCAGATGTTGAAACCTTTTTTTCTTTTCTGTTTTCCTTTGTATGTAAAAACTCAGGTGAACTGATTAATACCCAAGTGGTTGGATGCTATTCAGGTACCCAGCTATTACTGTTTGTATACATAGGGGTATTTAATTATGTTTGTGATTCCAGCTTGATTTGATTTGCTTTTGGAGAAGGGATGAAGTCTTTTAATTTAAAGTATCTTTTTTGTTTCACATCACATTTTACTCCTATATTTGGTGGATTCTTCTTTTCTAGTCACCTCAGCTCCATGTCCTGGGTGTCCAGGCTTACAGCACAAGCAGCCCCAACCTTGGCTGCCTTAAAGTAAAAATAAAGAAATATCAGATGTTCAGATAGTTCTTGAGTTATTATTCTACTTCTGAAGATAATTTCCCTGCAATGGATAAAATAATCACCTAATTCCCATACCTGTGCTATAATGTCTTCTTAAAGAGCACTATCACAAAAGAATTTTTTCCAAGAGAGTAATTTCTTAGTCTCTGGAGAGATATGTCCTTATTAGCATTTTTCAGGAAGCTTATGGAACTTAGATACTCTGGTCCAAGTATTAAAAGAAGTGGCATAATGATAAATAAATCAATGACGTGTCTCTGTTCAGTGGGCATAGGAAATAAATCAAATTTATATCTCTGTAATTAAGATGGGAGAATTCCACTTTATGTACATTTGTGCTTTGCTGAAGGCAAACAGACGTTTTACAATAAGTTTTTTTATTATGACATTGCTTTTTTATTATCACATTTTTTAATTTATGTTGTGACATTGGTTTTTATTTACTTTTTAAAAGACATTTTATCTTTTTTTTGTTTGCATTGTTTTTTTATTATGACAATGACATTACAATGTCCTATAAAATATTTTGGAGCATACTGACATGCACATAGTGAGTGAGAAACAAATTGATCACGTGCTCCTAATAATTGGAAAAAAAATTGACAAATGTGAGGCATTCCCAACAGTTTCTTCCTTGAGTTTGTCCACTCGATAAATCTATCTCTACCTTCTTAATGCTCTGAGAAGTGTAATTAGTATAAGATTCCCCTGCAAGTGAAAGATGGATAGGTGTGTGGAGAATTCAGGAAAGGAGGAGAGGAAGGAGGTATTAATGTTGAACAGGAGTGATCTACAGCAGCCGCAGTCAATCTTTTGATCTAAACAACTGATCATTAATAGTGTCTGTGACATTCAAATCATATTTGCTGTACTTTAATATATACTTCCCTCCAGTATATTTTAAAGGTACTTCTCACAACTATAACATTTGAACTGTACTGTAAGCATCAGAGCTATTCTTTCTGATTATGTTTTCTTAAATAAGAAGAAAAGGGCAAAAGAGGAGGCTAGAACTAGGCGAGAATTTAAGTCCCTGCCTTCAAGCAAAACCAGAGACCTACACTTTAGCTTTCTAGCTAATATGTGGTCTGAGTAAGACGTCCCCTGAGGATGGTACAAAACTCCCCACAGCCTCTGTGTTAACAGTGCAGTTTATTACAAAAGTTGCTTCTGGCATGCTCCTAGGAACTCCAGACTGGTGGTGTATACTCATCAGTATAAAACATGGGCATGCCATACTTACCACCACATTTTAGAAGAAAACAGTCACTGTTGGCCTTTTTGAGTGAGTTCTAGAGGTGCTTCTGAATTTCGAATCCCCTGTGGGACTTTGCCAAAGACAAAAGCCTCGTTCCTTATTCTGATGGGGCTTATGTGGGATTTCAGGTGCTGATCTCAAATCATAGCAGTTCCGGGCATTCAAAGAAATAAATGAAAATGCAGAAGGAGATGCACCTGGAGAAATTAGGCATTTCCAGGATTAGGTAGCAGCTAGATGTGAAAATTCCTGGCTTAGAATTTTACATTTAGATGCATATCCAATTTTAAATCTGACCCTGAGACTCCAACCTCCAGTAAACCCAAACATTCCAGGAAGGAAATAAAAGAACCCAAAATGTGTTACTTTTTGAAGCATTATCCAATCAGTCTCATGATTTCTGAGAGCTCACGCTAGCCTGTTAGGCCAAGGAATGGAATATCTGCTCTAAAGAAAATCCATCAGAAGCTTGTGTGGAATGATTTTTATGGCTTTCTTTCACCCTTCCATTTAACTCCACTTTCCCCCTTGAAAGTAAACCAATGGGCCTGTCACATACCATAGTACTGCTCTGTATGCGTGGAACAATATAGGCTGCGTTTGTCATAAAACTTGCCCCCAGGCAACTTTCTGAGCATACAGATAAGGGGAATTCATTTGTGCCCTGATCATTATGACAGTGTTCTTCAACAGGTAGAGAGATAGCCTGATTTTGTCTTGTCAGCGATGACCTGTTCAGTACTGAAGGCAAAATGTTTGTGCTTAATGATGCCCATAAACGCCAGTGAAACATTTTTTCCTTGTCTCTTAGGGTCTTTAGAAGTATGAATATTCCCTCATTTTCTTTTGTTTTCAGAGATACAGATAATATTTCGATTCCTGACAAGTACTCAAGCTGTGATTGAAAGTGGAGAGGGTGACAAGGTAGCGGCTGCTAGATATAACAAGTGATACATTACTTATATCAGAATATCACCTGATGCTTTTATAAATGGTCTACATTTCCACAAATATGGTTTCAATCGTGCACTTGAAATCTGGGTCAAGCAGTCCCATAATTCTGGAATCTCTGCCTAATTTGAGAGTTATATTTTCGATCGCTACTACTGCAATACTAGTTTTCCACTTAAAAAATTAATCCATCTTAATTCTAGAAAATATCAGTTTAGTGGTAATCTCTGGCTCCATATTATGCCCTCTAGCTTCTCTTTCTTTCTGGCAGGATGACAAGGTCAGAATTAAATCATGTCTTTGGCCAGCGGTTTGCCTAGCTGCAGCTCTCTGAATGAAAGCCCAAATCAGGACATCCATGTTCCAATTTTTTTCCAGCTCACGTGATTTTCTATAAGTAGAGAATTCAAAACACAAAAAGCAGTAAATTGATGAACAGCAGTTAGGTTAGGTCTGGAGCATGACATAAAATGTAAGTTTTGGTAAAAATAAGAATAGCAGTGCCTGATTGTATCTAGTCTTTTATTTCCAGTTTGGGTTGTTTCCTTTTTTAGTTTTGGCAGATATTGAGCAGCATCAGGTCATAATAGCATGAGAATCAACTGCTTTATTTAAATGAATCACAGGTCTGGCTCTAGCAGGTTGACTCCCTTTTCTGACCTCTTGCCATTTCTCACAAACTAGGCACTTCTGTGATGGTTGGAAACCCTGTCTCATGTTTTTTGTACATCATCAATTCTGGCAATAGAATCAGGCAAAGGGTAAATGCATAACAGTTTAAGAGGTTTTATTATAGACCACATTCTGCTAAAGACAGGTCATTGCCCACTCTTCTCGGATCCTTGGAGTTGTATGCAACATGTGAAGAATCGGGTCATACCAGCTGCGGTATTCATAAAAAGGTTAATTGCTTCTAAATAGCTAAGAGTACGATGTCTTACCTTGCAATCTGAAGGCCAATGAGAGTGTTCTCATTATATAGCACCTCTTACTTTCCTGGGCTTCATTGTGTGTGTTTTTACTAAGATTCCTGCTGAGAGAGTTGCCTGCTTAGCAATTTTTAAGTCAGAACATTCTTCCTTGTATTTATTTGGTAGCTGAATTTAGTTCTTAATAAAAGACAGTTTTTACATTTCCAGCAGAGCTTTAAAAATGCCGTTACTCCAAACACAGTAGCAAATACTCTCTTTTCCTTTTGTCAGTGAAATTAAGGATGCAACCATTGCTTGGGTCATGAAAAAAATAGGGAAAATAGCGAGCAGTCCACAAAACAAACAGGGGTTTGGACTAGCAGTGATTTTCGAGTTGTTGGTCAGCATCCTCTGGGAGTCTCAGGACCACTTGTAAAGGGATGAGAAAAGGAGAATTAAAAAAAAGTAAAACTAATTTTAGGAGGCTTGCATTTAATATATGAGGGTATGAATTTCCATCAGAGGCTTGCAGTTAAAAAAGGTTTCCTCTGAAACCAGTAGCTAATGATGAACATGTTTTCTTCATCTTTTATTCCATGCTGTACTTTGAGAAAAAAAAAAGATGCCCCTTCCTTGAAAAAGAATTTAAACAAAATTCAGAACCTGAAATATGAAAAGCAAGATGGCTAACAGTGGACTAAATCAGATGAGGATATTACTATAATGAACTTAATTACATGGGGAATTTATAATTATTTTATATTGCTTTTTAAAAAATCTGGAGTTGAAGACTCTGCAGGGAACGAATAGTCTCAAAAACAAACTGCTGGTAACATTTAATACATGCACCAGAAGAACAATTATCCCCTTAAGCTTTTGTAAAAAACCGAGGAAAGAGAAAAACAGGGAAATAATACACTGTATATCATAATATAGTCGTATGCTTAATTGTAATTATTAAAAAGGAATTTAAAATCATTTGCTATCCCTTCCTGCAGTTTTATGCACATTCTGAATACTTTTTAGCTGCATTATCTTGTACATAAATGCATAAAGACATATATCAGCCTTTATGTGTGAATAAAGATGAGTGAATTAATAGCTCTTGTCTTAGGCTAAAGCTCTTCTACTGTCTAAATCTAAGCAGGTATTAAAACTCAAGGGGCCAGATACTAATCTGTTGTGCCACTGCAAATTAAGAGTGATTCAAGGGAACTGAAAGTGGTGAATCCTAATTTCAGAAAGTGTAACTAACTCAGATTTGAATTTGGCCATAGGTTCTACGAGTTCCATCACGAGTGACTGCAGAAGTATTATGTGTTGAGGAAGAAAGTGTTCCCCGGAGTGACTGCAGCAGAGTTGGCCCCCAGGTATTTGGTTACGCAAATTTGAAGTATTAACCTGTCTCGTTTTCAAAGTTTCCTGTTTTGTCTCTGCCCATGGATTAGGCAGCTGCTCCGCTGACTTTATGGTAATCCTGGGGAAGAAGTGCTGCGCATTTGCTTGCTGCAAGTTAATTGT
Source organism: Larus michahellis (assembly GCF_964199755.1). Classification (NCBI taxonomy): domain Eukaryota; kingdom Metazoa; phylum Chordata; class Aves; order Charadriiformes; family Laridae; genus Larus; species Larus michahellis. Next base: position 7,986,226 of record NC_133899.1, read on the forward strand.
GAACTGAAAAAACCTACTCCCCGTGCCCTTCCTCTTAAAAACAGATATTGCAAATTTGTATTCATTCTTTTCCTTGTTGAATCCTGCATAGACGTTATGAGCTTTCCAATGGTATCCTTGGGGTTTTACATTCATCCTAACATATGGCATGTATGTGAGTCTCTTCTCAAATTTATTGGAGTTTATGTGGGATTGGGAGCAGTTAGCTGGGTGAATTGCTGAATCACGGAACAATTATGGCAGGAATTCTCTGGTTTTGTGTTTTTCTACAAATGATATTGTACTATGTTGCATTCACTTCAGTTCTTGGCAGGACTGCTGAAAAGTAAGTTACAGCTGTTGCCATCTGGTAACTTTTGAAGCAATTTCCCTCACATGTTCCTGTTGCTTAATTCTTTGTTTACTCTATACAGGTAACCTGATCTTCAGTGTCATAGCAAATATAGTCACCTTTCCACAGTCTGTCTTCTTTTGTCATTCTTTTCAAGGCTAGTTTCTTACAATGTAGCCTAACCTGGCTTGGGGAAAAGGTCCAACTGGCTCCCCCATGGAGAAATAGCTTTCTGTAGCTTTTCCCACATCCCCAGAGAACTGTTTATGGCTGCAGTAATTCTCTGCAGACTCTCTGCTCCCACCAAAAAGGTGAGGTTGAAGCCGTGCTCTTGCTTTCTCCTTGCCAGACAACTGTCCCACTGGTTTTCCGCACTAGTGGTGGGTGGGAAACTGCAGCATTCAGAGGAAAGCTCATCATTTGCATGGATGTTAAAGACAACACGAAACAATTGTGGAAGAAAAAACCATGAAAGTTTACTAAATGCAGGGGACCCCTGTCTCAGGACAGCTGCAAGCTAAAATCATTTGAGGCTGAAAAATATCTGGGAAAGTATTGCTATATGCCTGCTCTGTGTTGGCTGCTTTTAGAGATAGGACACTGGGTTAGAAAGACCTTTGGTTTGTCCCGATATAGTTCCTATTATGTTCATACATTGAAAATCAACTTCTGAAATTGAACTAGAAAAAAGCAAAAATTAAAGAAGAGTCATCTGTCCATCTCTGTATTTAAACAGGCAAGGTTAATTGACAATTGACATGCATTTACAGTGCTTAAGCTGAGCAGGAACAATACTTGAGAATTGCATTTCTGTCCTACATCCTTTTAACTTTCATTTTTTTTCATTCATCTAATGTCAGAAGAGATTTTGGTTTCTTTATACAACTGGTAAGAGAACGTTTCTGCCTCTCTCTTGCTTTAACTCTGAATTTAACCTCAGAATTCCTTAAGCACCTGTCCAGTAACATCTCCCTGAATAATGTGCCAGAAAAACATCTCACTGGTGCAGCTCACACAAAGCTGCAATCATGAAAAATAGGCTGCTATTCTGTGGAACGGAAGACTGGTGTGCAACAGGCAATCTTTCTCAGTGTGACAGTTTGCACAGCAACTGGAAATTCTGTCCTCCAGAATTCAGCTAAAGACACAGCAAAGCTTGCAGAAAAAAAAAATCCCCTCAATTAAGATCTGGCGTATTTGCCTGTTAATTTGACTCATGTCCCATAAGTTTTGTATGCCTCAAGTGACTTTAGACATGGGGTTTTTAATAGTAATTAGCAAGCACTTTTGCCATTTGTCGATGACATTCTCTTTGCAGAGCCACACTCAGCTAGCAAAACAGGAGCAAACAAATGGACAACACAGGAATGAAAAATGTACAGTGTACAGGGTTCACCAGTATAAAAGGCTATTTCAATAACTGTCTGGAAGATGGTTAAAACAAATTACTCACCTTCCAAAATCCTCAGGTAGCCAGACTTATCAATCCAAAGGGTGAACTTTGAGGTTAAAATAATGTGATCCAAACTGCATGGAAGATAGATAGCTGGTTGGGAAGGAAACTTTGGTTGAAATAACTTTAACTGACAAGCCGTTATGCCTCATCTGATCCTACACACATCAGGATCGGTCTTGCATGCGTATCCTTGTTTTTCTTCCTACCTCCAGTATGTAAGAGTTGCTTCCTAATTTCTGTCACATTCATTTGATCAAATTTTATAATGGTAATTTCCCTTTTCAACATTATAGTATGATATCTTATTAGTGACTTTACCATTTTATTAACCTGAATAAATCCTGCCATAATAACAGGTGTTATAAGCATTACAATACAATTTACATAAGAAATTTCCAAGCTAATGTGAGGCCAGAATGCCTATCCCAATGCTACCTCATGGAAACCTGATCTATGCTCAATATATTTTAGGACCTTTTATTTGTTCCAGAAAGGATGAAGGGTTGGCATCTGGTTCAAGGACTACCCCTGCTGTAAGGACCAGTGCCTTTATTAAGTCTCCAATAATTCTAAGACTAGTGAATAGAGTATAAACACAGGTTTTGTTTGGTTGTGTGAAACACTGAAGGTCCTTATTCCTTGTGAGGGATAAATCAATTTTTACAGTGCAGAGAGGATGAAGGAGAAGGCACCATTTTGAATAAGGAGCAATGAGTAAGCAGCCCCAGTGAAGAGAACTATGTGAGTCACAGTGCCTCTCTGAACTCCCAAAGATACAAGTTTTACATCAGATTTAAACATTCAGGATTAATTTGGGTATAGCTGATGGTAAATGCAGGTTTATTTGTCTCCTCTTCCCCGTTTTTCCACTCACCCACTTCACCATCATGAAAGGAGTTAGTTGTGCAACCTTTTTTATCTCTGCACATCTTGAAGAATTTGCACCAGATAGCAACAAAGTGCCATCCTCCCTCATGTTCCCATGTAGTGTTGTATCAATCAGCCAAGTCACCATCTAGTTCTTGAAACAGCTGGCCTGCAGCAAAGAAAAATGCCACTAAAGGGATAATAGTGGAGTACAGTTAAAATGATGAAAATTACGGCACATTTTCCTAACAAATTTTCCTAATGAATAATGCATTTACTAATAAACAAAAGGGCTGCCAAGGACATGACAGATTGGAGATATAGCACTTGAGTTATTGAAAGTGGCAGACAGGTCACAACTTTTGTTTATGTTAATAGCTAACCACCTGTCAGATAAATTGGGAAGTAGATACCTCCACAGCAATGCCAGCAGGCGCCTTTCAGAACTGCAAGAAAGGACCAAGAGGACAGAGAGCCGAGCTAGTGATCATGCTGGCAACTGAGAGATGTCTCTTCTTCTCTCATCCAGCTGTACCTATGTGGTAATATCTGCTGATTAAGAAAGGACTGAATACTCTGGGATTGGTTTTGATAGATATATCCCCAAACAGCCCTTACCCGCTTGTGGCCAACAGAAAATTTAACTTCCTTTTGGCAGAGAGGTCATCGCCTACAGTGTTGAACACTGACATGCATAGCTCTACAGCACAAACTGGAAACTCACTGGTACTTATTAAACATTTGGCAGTCCCAGCATTGCCCTCAGAGATAACTAAATCTATTTTAGACTTAAAATCTTCTTTTTCTATGTTTGAGAACTTGTATGGAACTTAAAAGATATTTCTAACATGATTTTCCGTAGTTAAAAGGAAACCCAGAATCTATTTGGGTTCACAAAGAAAGAGATCTCCCCTTCTTTGAAGTGATCCCATAGGTGTTTTCAGAAAAGGAGGTACACTCTACATAGTTCTCCACTTAATTTAACTGATCAGATAACTGATCTGTTTCTAGCAGTTCTGATTTCGGTTTCCTCCGCTGCCTGACAACGTTTGAACCTATCCTACCATTAAGGACTTACAGGATTGATTTTCATCCTACTCTTCACTCTGTTGAAGCTATTTCACTTTACATAGAATAATTAAATACTCAGTAAGCCACAGAGAAAGAGAATAAGAGTGCATATTACGCTGCAGCCCAATAATTAGTGCATTCTGATATAAGCTGTCATCACAGCTACCTGTGGCTACTCTTCTGTTTAAAGAAAGGCCTTTAATCCAGCATTTTCAGTTGCAGGTGATGCTTTAAACCCTAGACTAAAGCAATACTAGCTATCATGTTAATTCGCATCCTGCATTTTTTTTTTTTGAGAAGACCCTGTTCTTGAAGTTATTTCAAGAACAAAGTTCTAGATTAATCCTAACCTTCCATAACTACCTTAAGTGTAAGGACAATAGAATCATAGAATCATTTAGGTTGGAAAAGACCCTTGGGATCATCGAGTCCAACCATCAACTCCACTCTACAAAGTTCTCCCTTACACCATATCCCTTAACACCACATCTAAACGACTCTTAAACACATTCAGGGATGGTGACTCCACCACCTCCCTGGGCAGCCTATTCCAGTGTCTGACCGCTCTTTCTGTGAAGAATTTTTTCCTAACGTCCAGCCTAAACCTACCCTGCTGCAGCTTGAAGCCATTCCCTCTTGTTCTGTCACTAATTACCCGTGAGAAGAGACCAGCACCAACCTCTCTACAATGTCCTTTCAAGTAGTTGTAGAGAGCGATGAGGTCTCCCCTCAGCCTCCTCGTCCTCAAACTAAACAGTCCCAGCTCCTTCAGTCACTCCTCATAAGATTTATTCTCCAGGCCCTTCACCAGCTTCGTTGCCCTCCTCTGCACTCGCTCCAGCACCTCGATATCTCTCTCATATTGAGCTGCCCAGAACTGGACACAATACTCAAGGTGTGCCCTCACCAGTGCTGAGTACAGGGGGACAGTCACCTCCCTACTTCTGCTGGTTACACTATTTCTAATACAAGCCAGGATGGCATTGGCTTTCTTGGCCACCTGGGCACACTGCTGGCTCATGTTCAGCCGCTTGTCAATTAGAACCGCCAGGTCCTTTTCTGCCAGGCAGTTCTCCAGCCACACTTCCCCAAGCCTGTAGTGATGCATGGGGTTGTTGTGGCCCAAGTGCAGGACCCAGCACTTGGCCTTGTTGAAGCACATTCCATTAGCATTGGCCCATCAATCCAATCTATCCAAGTCTCTCTGTAGAACCTCTCTATCCTCATGTAGATCAACACTCCCGCTTAGCTTCATGCCATCTGCAAACTTGCTGATGATACACTCTATGTCCTTATCAAGGTCATCAATAAAGATGTTAAACAGAAATGGTCCCAACACTGAGCCCTGAGGGACACCACTTGTGACCATCCGCCAGCTGGATTTAACTCCATTGACCACCACTCTTTGGGACCGCCCATCCAGCCAGTGCTTGATCCAGCAGATTGTATGCTCATCCAGGCCATGAGCTGCCAGTTTTTCCATGAGAATTCTATACGGGACAGTGTCAAATGCTTTTTGAAACTCTAGGTAGACAATGTCCACAGCCTTTCCCTCATCCAATAATTGGGCCATCTTGTCGTAGAAGGAGATCAGGTTTGTCAGGCAGGACCTGCCTTTCATAAACCCATGCTGACTAGGCCTGATCCCCTGCTTGTCCATTATATGACTTGTAATGGCACTCAAGATGATCTGCTCCATGACCTTCCCTGCTACCGAGGTCAGACTGACAGGTCTATAGTTGCCTGGATCCTCCTTTCTGCCTTTTTTGTAGATGGGTGCTACATTTGCTACCCTCCAGTCCATTGGGACCTCCCCAGTTAGCCATGACTTGAGGTAGATAATGGAAAGTGGCTTGGCGAGCACGTCTGCCAACTCTTTCAGCACTCTTGAATGTAACCCATCCGGTCCCATAGACTTGTGCGCATCCAAGTGGTGTAGCAGGTCACTGATCGCTTCCTCTTTAATTGTGATGACCTCGCTCAGCCTCCCCTCCCTGTCTCCTAGCTCATGAGGTTGGGTGCCCAGGGAACAGCTAGTTCCACTGCTAAAGACTGAGGCAAAGTAGGCATTGAGCACCTCAGCCTTTTCCTCATCCTTTGTGACTATGTTTCCCTCTGCATCCAATAAGGGAGGGAGATTTTCCCTAATCCTCCTTTTGTTGTTAATGAATTTATAGAAACATTTTTTAGATGTTTTTCATTTTTTCTGAGACATAGTTTCAGAAACTCTTGTATGCAAAGGAAAGAACGTGACATCTTCAAAGCATAATTCAGGTTTTAGGTAGTTCCACTACTTTCTGAAAGTTTCTCTCTTTCTTCACTGACCATATGAGAGGTTTGGGTAACCTTTGTCCTTTGGAATTCATTTTAATATGATATGAATATAAGCTTTTTTTAAGATTTTCTCAAATTCATTCAAAGTGCACAAAATACAGTTTCATCCACAGTACCTTCTTGACCTGGGAAAGGTCCTGGGAAAATAAAATCTGTTCTTACTGGTAGTTTGGTTTTGCATTAACAGTAACCTTGGAACTTCATTCATGGATGATTCTCCTGTTCCACAGAAAAGATACTCTCTACAGTGGCAATTAGTACCTCGGCATAAATGTTTAAGTATGTGCAGAGGAAAACCTGCCTCATTGTGTTGTTATGGCTGTTTTTCAGCTGGGATCCTGATATTTTATAAATGTTACAACTTAGCCAGATGATCAACATATTCCCAATGACACCATTTGCCAGTAAAATAACTACTGCTGCCTACAGAAGTGTTCAAACTCTCAGACTGAAGCATTGCACATAAAATCTCAGCATTTTTGTTTGCTGTTTCTGTGATTGATAGTAATAAACATCACTTTCGTGAATGAGAGGCTTCTGTGCAAACGCAGTGTATTATAAAAATGAACATGAAAATGTGCATTCTTCACAGAGGCTTTTTCTGTTTTTTGATATGCGTCCTTATGGCAGCCTGTCCCTGGCATATTCAGAAATTCAGACACCATATGTCCTTATGATCATCTTCAAAACTTCCAAATCCAGGCTCTCTCTCTTCAACAAGCTTCTTTTATTGATAAGTGCTGCTGCTGTGGCTGCATCTGCTAAAAGCAACTGTGCACAGCTCCAGTGACTAATCTCATTTAGGTTAATGGTATCTGCAAGGTCACTTGGGAAGGATATGAAGACACTATTATCCACCTGGATGCTGCTCTATAGGTAGAGATGAAGCAGGTACATAAACTGTTGGAGAGAGACCTGTCATGATGCTCACAGGTTTATAGATTACTCTGACCGTTCTTTAGAATTGGAGAAATTTTCCTTAAAAATTGAGGATTAAAATATAAGCAAAAGATATTTGTACAATTTCGTTGTTCTTAGAAATTCTAGAGTGCAGAGTTTTGCTATTTCTGAAAAATGTATTCAGCTGATGGGTATATTTGTTTGAGCTGGAGAGAAAAGACACATAAGAACTTCCTCCACATATCTCTATCTTGTGTTTTTGGAGAAAGGAGGATAAGAGGTGAAGCTTCTCCCACTAGCGCTGTATCTCTCTTCTCCACCCTCCCCCGTCCCCTGCCCCTTTCTCTCTGTATCTTTCCCACTCTCTGTCCTACAAAATAGTGGTACGCAGGCAGTGGGGCCCAGTCATACATCTGGACAGCACGAGAGAGCAATACCTGAATTTGCTGATGGCCTTGATGCAAAAGATTGCTCCTTTCTATCCCATCTGGAATAACAGAAAATCTAAAGTGTATCTCTTGAGTGTTTTTTGGAACTCCTCTTAGGGAAATAATACTTTGCTCGGGGCTGGGAGTGAATTCTCATATCCTTAACGATTCCTAATTATTTGGCAGACAGGATTTGGGGATTTGGACTACTTTGATAAAAGTGCTTTAAAATAAATAGAACAACTTCTATATTTTAACTGAAGAACATTAGCAAATTAATGTATTGCAGAGTGACTCTCATTTGCTGTATATTGCAAAATACAGATGGAAACAGCACAATCTCCATTGTTGTTAATTGCTATTGTTAATGCTTTTTAGTTAGTACATGAATTTCAGTGTAAATAGCACTTTCTTTTGCTGCTAGCTTCACAGAATATTTGCATACAGCCATAAATTCCTTACTCATAAAAAACCTTATTAAAAACAATGGAAGATAATATGATGATAATACATCAGAGGCTCTTGCTAACAGTAGAGGAGAGCACAAAGGAGAGATGGCAAATATCCTTCTGCCTAGTCATCTGTCTTGCTATACTCTCATTTTTACTTTAGTTTTGAATTTTTCAAAATACACTTTTTTTCTTTGGGAAAATTTAATAATTGGAAATACAATTTATCTGATTGATAAACTTTATGGCTTCTTTCAACACTGAGTTTGTGTGCTATTGTAAATGGATTTGGGCTAATTTTTTTATATGCTTTGTCCCCTCTTTCCCTACAAGAAGTTCCATAGCCTTCAGAGCAATTATTCAGGGTGCTGGAGTAACACAGACAGGTCTTTAATGGCATTCAGCAGACCTGGAAGCTTTTCTACTAATAACATTTTCAAACTATCTTTTCCTTCTATCTTCCCTCCATCACAAACGTGTATATGCTTGTGTATGGCACCAGATGATGGTAATGTGCAAATTCCTTTTTGTCCTGTTTCTGATTTCCTAGCAATTCTGTAAATGGAAAAGATGCTATATAGTAGGGTCAAATCACTGAGACATTACTATAATTCAGACAATGGGATGATTACTTACGTATTCTTGTTTATTCAGACTGACGTAGTCTCTGCTTTCCCAGTACTATGTATAGACTGCTTGCTCTTGTAGATTTAAGGTCAAGGAACAGCCTGCTTTTGTTGGTATAGAAACAGCTCAAGCACAAGGTAGAGCTGTTTGTTGTATTTCCCGTGACTTTCATTGAAAGAGACTTCCCAACTTGTGTCTGTGCTGTTCTGTCTTTAACATATATAGCACTTTATCCCATTTAAATAGGAGATATCTGAGCTCAGAGGAGACAAAATTAGATAAACTGATTCCTGAATGATTCAGAAAGTCACAATTCAGAGGTGGATAGACTCAGCATTTCAAGTTTTTAAGCAAACTAGCTGTGAATACTTAAATTTCGGGAGGCAGGAAGATGGATGAGGAGACATACTGTCAGACTAATATTTGAGAGATCACACCATAACTTACAAACATTGTACCTAAACACATTTAAACTATTTGATTATACTTCCCCCTTGGTTCTCTTATTTCTGCTGGGAATGGGGGAAGCTGTACTTCAGCCGGAAGCTGTTTGGTGCGATTACGTTTATTCAGGGTTTTCCGTCTCACTTTGGTGATTATAAGAACTGCCTGTATTCTCTGTATAGCACACCTTGCCCTGAGTGCTTTGACTTACAAATTTCTGTTTCTTTCAGAGTATGTGTCCATTCAAAGCCAAGACATGTTTGCCCTAAGTTGTTATGATTCCTTCACAGCTTGACATAGCCCAAAATGAGAGATCCTACTCCCAATAAAATAAAACCTGATGCTCCTTCTGACTTCTGTGGCAACACACTTTTGTCAGAAAGAAAGAAAATTTCTTCAGCTAGAAATGCAGACAGCTTTTACTAGCTAGTATGTTCCTTTCTTATAAATATTTTTCCAAATTATGCAACTAAGGACTATGCTTTTAAAGGAAAACTAAACAGACATGAGTGGAATCTTTGCACTGAGAAATGGCCAGCTTAGTATGCAAGCAACAACACTATCTCACATTCATTTGAATGCTTGCCATCTGGAACAGATGCATTAGTTGTGGCTTCAGTAATGACATGGTGGAGGAGAAGACCTTCCTCACCTCAAGATTTCAGTATTTCTTAATGGGGCTACTCATGTGAGTAAAGTAATTGTATATTCGGCCCAGTGTTTTATTCAGCTGTCGTCTTTCCTTTCTTCTAGAACCTAGCCATCTTGCTGTACAGTCTTGCTTGAATACATGCACCATTGCGGCATATATTGTATGAAAGATGCTATTCCAAATAAAGTCATATTGTATACTTGACTTTGTTCTGTATTGATATTGAATGCATTTCTAGAATGGTAATCTTCTATGTACAATATGTGTCTGAGGAGATTATATCTTATTTTGCACACCAGGATTTCTTTAGAATTGTTTATTATTCATGTTATATTTTAAACTGATGCTGGTCTATGCAGATTTTAAATGTGTTTGTCATATACCATTAGTCATTGTGTGAAATCTCTCAGTAATAGTTAGTTCTTGAATTTTCTGCAGCTAAGGAGAATTTAACACTGATTGATGGTAGATCACTTAGCTGGTTGGCAGACTTTCCAATTTACGGCAGGAAAATTGCTCTTTTCTTTATGCTCATTCCTTCTTCTGCAGGGGGACAGTAAGATATATGTGCCAGGGTGCACATAACAGCAAGAATCTGATTGGCAATACTGCAGGTCTTTTTTACAATTGTGATTTTATCATTTTCAAAAACTGTACTGAATGTCAAGTATTTCAGATGCAATTTTTAAAAACCTCTCTATTTATCAAATGTCGATGATATATCCGTATCATATTTCACATGCAAAAAATGACCTAACATATTTTTGCATGAGGAAATGAGTAAGCTGTCAGCGCTTCATCCTTATCTTCTAATAGTCCCAAATTCTCAGCCCTCTAAAGGCTGATTATCTGTATAGTGAAGATTAGCAGGAGAAACAAAGATATTGATTTGCTGTGTGCTGCCTGCAAATATTTCTCATTAACCACTGATTCAATCAAAAAATAATAATAGTATATTAGTTATTCTTCAGTGAAAGAAAGATATGGGATAAATCCCTTCGCTTTAACTCAATAGTGAGATTTTCAAAGACTGTATTTTGCACAGAATGCATATGAAGAATGGCAATATGTAATTTTTCTTTCTTTAAAGGAAAAAAAAGATAAAAGTTATCATGTTTAAAAACATAAAAGTCTGCTGAAATGCCAACCGTAAATTCTAGTAAATTTAGCAATAGAATTTGTATAAAAAGAGACTTCTCTGTGAAGAGGTGTGTTTCTTAATTTCAACTGCCTGCAAAGACTGAAAGAAGAATCCAATCTTCACTACTTCATAAGGTTTACAAGTATAAGAGGTTCAAAATGCTGCACGCAAGTGCTGACTTTGCATATTGTTCTGGAATATGCAGAGGTACTTTCTAAAAACATACACATAAGGGGAAAAATAATTGCTAAATTATTGTTTCAAAAAGAAATATAAAATATTGTTGTCGCATTGCGGTTTTAGAGCCATGGAGACAGTATAACTGACACCTCCAAAACACAGATAGTAAACATGGTAATGAAAACAAATGTGTTAAAGTGTGCACAAGGGCCCAATTATGCACTTGCACAAAGACTTCAGTGGGAGTTCTGCATGTACTGCAGCTGCAGAATGATTCCCACAAGGAATGAGGCAACTAAGAAAGCTATTATAGCTACTGTCCCAACAAACCTATTGTTTGGGGAGTTCATTTTCAGCAGCTCCTCCCACATCCCACACTAATGGCAGACCAGTGCTGTTACAGCTTGAAATTTATGCAAGATCAACCATGTAATGAAAATTATACCAGTTTATAATTATTATCTTTTATTACTAGCAACGCTGTGTGGAGTTCATAGAATTGCAAATCTAACAGAAGAAATACTTTTCAAAATAAAAATTCAGTCTATTTGTAATGCTGAAATGAAGAAAATGGGAACCAGGATAATGGAGAGCAGCATTAAAGAAGTACAAAGGTAGTATCTTGATTGAATTTTCCTATTCCGTCTCAGCCTGGTTTTGCCCATTTCTTACATTTGTGCCAGCCCTACTCTTTTCTGTAACTGCTTTTTGAAAAATATTTGTTAGACAAATACCTATTTCATCAAAAACACATTCTAAGTTCATAAGTTTTCTGAAGTGCTATTATGGCATTCCATCTTTTAACATAGAATTATCTTGATCTCTAAAGCACATAAAAATCTCCCACACTTTCTACCGAGACTTAGGAATCGTCAGCTTGCTATGGATCAAACTAGTAGTAAGGACTGATCCTTGGCCACACCAGCTGCACTGGATCTAATCACACCGATGACAGACAGTGGTTAGAAGTCACTCACAACTTCTCAGATCTCTGAAACTGAGTCTGTGATGGTAAAGGCAAAAATCAGTCCTAACTAAACCAGGCCAGTCTTTCAAAGAAAACCTTACTGACCCCTGGAAGAAGTAGGGATCTAAGTATGCTTTATCAAACAGAAATTGAGCCCTTAAATCCTCATCTGGAGCAAATAGGCTGGAATATAGCAATCCAAACATACAAAGATTCCTGTATGTGGTGGTCAATGAATGTCAGCAGCTGGTCTGCTTGTCCAAACCACATATTCCTTCATCTAGGACCATACAATTTCCCACATACCAGGTGACAGAATCTGTTCTGCCATCAGAGGCAGTTTATATTATACATCATAAAAGAACCTGAAAACTATGTCAATTAGAAGAGATAAGATATCCACAGACCAGTGCCCTTCCTAAAAATCCCACCAACTTCCAAACCACAACACTTACAAGAATATCTTGTCTAGCGACATTAGTGATGCTGTGTTTTTCTTTATAAGGTAATATAAAAGGATGTGACTCTGTCAACCAGATGTGACAAGTCAAAAGTTGATATTAGAGATGTTAACATAAGAAAGAAAAAGCAAATTAGAACCCTTAAAAAATATTTTAGGTATTTGGTGTTTGCACTCTTGTGAAAATGGCCAGTTATGTTGTATTCATATTTTCTAAGAATCTCTGTTTACACAGTTTCCAGTTCATTTTGTGGAGAAGCATATGCAACGTACAAATAGAAAAATGACAGAAAGACAGAAAGATAGATAGACAGACAAACAGATCTTCAGTTTGTGAAATCTGATGCAGCTCGAGTGACGCTGACTCTCTAACACAAGCTTGACGAGGCAGTCCTCATTTTTCAATGCCCATTGATTAGGGATCCAAATATTTCTGTATGTTTTTATAGTGATCATGGTCTAAAGATGGAAGACACACAAGGGTTTCAGGAAGGGATGACTTTTTTCATTACAATATTTTTATTCGCAAAATTAGACAATTATTCTATTAGACAATAGAATAGAATATTGTACTCCACATACAGTGATGTAGAATTATCACAATGAAAGTCTAAGCTAGCTCAATATCCTCGCTTTTTCTTGTGTTTAATGTTTTCATTGTTGCTTTTACTGGAGTTGTAAGCAAGTAAACAGTAATATAAAGGGAATGATTAGTTTTGGTACTGAACAGCAAATCACCAAATTAAGACAAGCTGGTTTCTGACATCATCAGAAACATCAAAATCCTTGCAAGGCAAGATGTGGGGCAGATGGAGGGCAAGCCCTGGCAACCTTGAGGATTCTAGGCCAGGAAGAAACTCAGTTTAAGTATGGTAGTTTAACTCCTCTGATCACGTCATCTGGTAATTTTTCATATCTGTACATTTATATCTCTCTGTATAGCTTTGAGTCGGTTATATGTTTACGCAAAATTGAAGCTTTATCATGTCCATAAAATGAAAACCCATATCCTCAGGTGGCTAACTTACTGATATTTCATTAGTCTTAAACTTGGTAGTCTTGACTAGTCCTATTTCTTCTGTGATTCATTCACAGCCTTTGTCCTAATCCTAAAAGCTACCTATGAAGAGATACCTGCCTTAGGGAATACTTATCTAACTCTCAGGAGAACTAAGTTAAGAACGTCTAATGAAAATTGTGAGAGTCGGAAATGAAGCTTTCGTAAGCTTCGTAGCAGCACATTATGGAATGAGCTGTCAGAACAATTTGTATTTGTCCGTTGCAGCTTTTTTAGATTCCACTACAAATCATTTCTGCATCTATTCACAGAAGAAGTCAACCACCAGCAAAGATACAGAAAAACAAACAAAACATAAGGAGGTTTTATTAATACTAGTTTAAGGTAGAATTCTCAGCAAGTTTTTCTTTGGCAGCAATCCAATATATTGATTTAACACTCAGACAGATAAAGTATCAAAATCCGGATACTTATCCAAACAATAATCTAAACCCTTTGATGCTATTGCTGCACTTCTTACCTTTGAGAGCCTCAAAATCAAAATATCCAGGTTGTTTTCTCCATAAATGCACTTCAGAAAAATGAATACCTCATTTCTCTTATTTTTTTCTATAAAATTAGAGATAATACTTTATTTTTAATGACTTTTCTGTCAAAGTCTATTAGCCATAATGAGTACCTCTGGTTTTCACATCTGCAAACATGAAACTTCAGTACTTGTTGAGCTTCTGATGGGTCTCTGAAGCAAAAGTGGCGCTCCATGGAGGAATTACACTATATTAGAATAAACATAATGAAATCATTCTTCAAAAGTGTATTAAGTTGCACAAGGCTGAGTTTGCAATATCCTAAAATGAGAAGAAAGATCTATTCAAATATGAATAAGTCAGAGATTATTTGCGAGAGGGAGAAGTCTAGCTACAAGTACAGGTGCTTTAAAGCGCAAACCCACACCATTAAGCTCTGGCACAGCTGTTTCATAATAAATAAAAAAGAGAAACAGGAGAAACACACATTAAAGTCTCGTATGATACAACCTACGAAGAAAAAAAGTCATTTGTTTGTAAACTACTATCACATTAACAATGGAGGCCAATTGAGAAAACCTCCAGATCTGACAGGATGATTTTAAACTAAGAGTGTGGAATTGTTTATTAAGACTTTGAGTGACAGTCTAATATATTAAGTCGGTTCAGAAGATTGTAAAATGCATTAGCATTAGCAATTTAATACCTCCAACAAATTTAACTGTCACTCATGAGCATATCTGTCCTTGTTAAAGGAAAAAAAACCTGAAGCGCCATCTTTGTCTTGATGGACAATAAAGTTAGAAAAGGCAAAAGCCTTTCTCTCTACATTGGTGATGAGAGAACTGTGTTACATTTATCATAATTAACTTTCACAGTTGGCAGCATTTTTTGGCAAATGTGTTATTTGCTCAAGCTTGTGAAAGAAGTTTTAAGAACTAATCATTGGAGCCAAGCCTTAGCTTGCAATCATTTCAAGGCTGGATTTTAATCAATTTAGAAACGTAATTACATGCCAAATGTGTACACAGTTACTTTGATTACACACAGAAATCGGGCAGTTTCATAGTCAACTAACTGATTGTAGGCAGTTGGGTGCAAAATACCTCATCTGAACGAGCAGTTGTTCATAACCTTGTGTTACAGCCATGTGGGGAACAACGTAGCAAACTTTGTTAAAAATCAGGATCTTTAAAGGAAATATTTCCAGTTTTCAGTTTTATTCTGGTGGATACATTTTCTATGCTGCTTTTTCTTAATAATATTTTAATTGTCACTATAATAGAGAAAAAAATCACTTTTAAAAAGCTGAGCAGAAAAAAAATCAAGTTGAAAAGCAGGTACTCGAATATACTGTGTGATGTAATGTCCATCAGACAACAATACAAGGGTTTCAATACAAATAACAGAGTAGAGCTGTTACGATTTTTGAAGAAACAGAATTAACAAAATGCCAGACGATTGACATGAATTGCTGAATGAATTAAATGCAGTGTTTAGCTTACTGTAATTAACAGGCCTGTGTTATTCAGGAGTGCTTAGATAACTGCTGCATGTTTATGAAAATGTTCCTAAATCCTAATATTTGTGTGACATCCAGTATAATTAATTTGACAATTAGTGTCAATTATTTGATGGTCTCACATTTGAAAACTTTCAGATCTCCACTCAGGGAGCAGCAGCAGCCGCCCAGTTCCTTTGGTGACCAGTGACGGAGCACATGAGCAGCAACGAACTGATGAAATTAATAGTTTGCTTAATAATAATCAGGATTGACAGGTTAATAACAAAGTCACTACCTAAAAAGAAGTCACATTTGTGACTATAATTTGAAACAAATAATTTAATTGCCTCTTAGGATAAATGGTAACGATATTGCACATAAACAGAGCTAGAAGAAGCAGGCATAATATTAAATAGTTTGCTCAGAATTGTACCTACAGTGTTTTTTCTACCAGTATATTCAACCTAGACTTGCTCACGGAATAATTATATCTTGGGGCATTTCGTCGGTAAAGCACAGAAATAGGAGGTGACAAACTGAGTGGCAAGAACAGACACTGAGGACAGCAAGCAGTTCTTATTCTTCCCATGCAGTAAGAAATAATAGGAAGCAGCACTTGCCTGTTCCAGCTTGGGACATGCCCCAGTGCAAGTTTTGCAGGTAAAGAATTATCCCATCAGTCTCCATTCAGTAGGACAATAGATCAGAGATGTTCCTAAAACCAGCTTTTACAACTAAAAATGTTGATGAAGTGTTTATGTTTTCTTATTTCTTTTCTACCAGTAGGTAAACACCAAACAGCAAGTAACATTGTTAGCTGGCAGGTTTTGTTGCTCAGTTGTCAGTTAGAAGATATTTCTGAATCAAGCTGTTTCAAATAGATGGTGAAAGCAGTAGCCAGCTGATTGCTGTAAGTCAGCTGGGGATTGAGCCTCTCCTTGGAAGCTGTTTGTCAAAACAAAGGCCAAGGTATACAATTAGATTTGATAAAATTCTTGAGATCCAAGCAGCAGCCCTCACAGACGATGACAGATCCGGCTAGGAAATACTTATCCATTTCTCCCTGAAAAACGTTCTCACTGGTAGATAATCTTCCCAGTGACAGATTCTCAGTGGTGCTGGTGTTGGTAACATGCAGCTTCCAGCTGCAGAGGCCCAAGTGTCCTCCGTGGCTGCTGGTGTCTCACAATTGCTTTGTCCCATTGTCTGACAAGTCGTGAGTAAGCTGGTCGTGTTGGAGCAGGACTTGGTGTCTGTGGGCAGGCTCAGGTGGTCGAAGGGATCCCTCCTTCCCTGCACTGCAGCTGCTCTGGGAGGGCCCTCTCCAAGCAAATCCAGCCACCCATAATTCTCCCTTTGCTAACTAAACCCTTTTTTCAATGCACACAAGGAGTTTGAGACTGAGTAGTAAAGTGAAATGGGGAACTGTAATAATAATAATAATTTTTATTATTATTATTGACCTTGCCACCTCCCTCATCCAATTGTCCATTTAGTCCCAAACCGGTTGTCCTAGCTCAGCGCAGGGCACAGCGTGGGGCCAGGAATCACTGTGTAAGATCAGAGGAGAGGCCAGGGACAGCCAAAGTCAGCATTTTCCCTGAGGAAAATGCTCATCAGTCTTCAGCCTGGAAAGGATAATACGGCAACCATTGATAATATTGAAGAGTTTAAATTTAGAGCCTTCTCCAGCTGATTTGTTATTCAACTTCCCTGTCATTTTACACCTTGATTATTGGTTTATTCCTCTTTGCCATTGAAAGTGCATTACTCTGATGAAAACAAGAAATGCCATCCCCTTTACTCATTCCAGTGCCTTTTGGAAGAACTGCTCTCTCCAAACGTTCCCATCTCTGCTACCACAACTAATTCTCCATACTTTCTTCCCTTTTTCTCTAGTACAACGGAAGGGAAAACTGTAAGGAATGGTTTATTTGGAAAACAAAACAACATAAAGCAAGCATCATTTACTGGAATTTAACCCTTCTCCTCTGCTCTTCTCTCTTTTCTATCCTAGAATTTTGGATTCTTTCCAAGTTTACCAAGATCTGTATGTAATGTCTTTTCAAACTCCGAATAAAATTAATCTATAAAAGAGGTATGACAATTGAGAATAGGAAATGCTACCTGTAACCGCCTTTTTAGCATCAGATGTACAAATTAGATCTCCCCTTTCACTTATAATTACAGATTGTCCTTCTTTGAACTGGTGAATTAATTTTTTTTCTAAATAACATAAGAAAACCAGTTTTACCCCTTATTGTAAAACTATGCTACATTTAAAAAGATGTATACTTCCTACGTGATTTTTTTATCAAAACTGTACCATTAAGAGGCAGTTTAGAGAAATGATGACTTTTTATAACTTGATCTTAAAGCTGAGTAAAATCTTCTGCAAAATGTAGATTTACAGACCTGAATAATTCATTTAATCTGTGAAACATGATTGAAACCATGTTTAGAAAGAGCTGCCTTGGGCCTCCAAGGCCAAAGGGAAAGTATTACATTTGAATCAGTTTGATTTTGTACTTCCTTGAAACATAAAGTGTCAGCGTGAGTGCAGAGATAATAGCAAACCCTCACAGGGGGTTTGTCAGGATAAAGCCAGGAAGATTGTGAGGTGCTTTGATAGTACAGTAATAGGGGTCAAATAAGCGCCTAAGGTAGGTAGGTACATCCAGAGCAGAATACACTTTTAATATTTTTTTTAAACTATGTAGCATTTATGGAGAGGCGGTGAAATTTCAGGTGTTGCTTGAGTAGTTGTATTCCGGTCTCATAAGTTGAAATTCAGTTTGGACACCGATGTCATGAGTTCATTCAAAGATGTCAGGACCCCAAGCACAACGCCTCTAATGACCATTCTACAGGTTTGCTATCAACAATGAATTAAAAAACGGAACAACATAATCTCTTTCCTCCAAAATCCAAACAAAATTTAGTGTCGCGGGCTTTTCCAAGGAAAAATAAATAAATAAATAAAGATATACATATATACATATATATAGATATATATAAAAAAAATATATATAAAATATATATATAAAGTAATTGAGAATTATGTTCTTTCCCCTTAGCTCCTTTTCCCCTGCTGCAGTTTTAGTTCCAGACCAGGTCATGTACAAAGAGCTGAGCTTCTCTACACTGCTCCAGTCCATAAGATTCAATCATTCTCTAATTAACAAGTTGGTGGTTGGTAACAGAAAAATATTTAAGTTTATAGAAGTGCTGAGCCTATTCCTCTTACAACACATCACATTCAATTTGCTTATTCTGGAAGGTAGAAGAAATTGAATGTGCAATGTAATTTGTCCAAGCTTTGGAAAGTGAATATTCAAGTTACACTCAGCTGCTGTTTTTTTCAAGACAAGTTAAAATACCAAAAAGCAGCAGGGGAATACATTGTTTGTGTTCAGTAAGGGTGAAAAAAAGGTACTTATCAGTAAAAAGTGAAGTGTGCTGAATGTGCAAGGCAACATATATTTTCCAGGCTTGCTGATCAGTGTAAATCTAAAATTAATCTAAGGAACACTGGTGTGCTACAAAGGCTTTCCTTGGTGAGAGGTGATGACTTTTTTTTTCCCTTTTTTGCTAAAGAAGGCAACCAGAGAAAATGTGGTTCCAAATGACCTCTTCTTGAATAGGTTTGTTTTCTTTTTGAGTAAGTTTGTTCTCCTTATATGTATCAGGTGCCTTAAAGAAGAGGAAGTGGTATTCAAATAATATCTGGATTCCTCTTTTCCCACAGAGTGCCTTCCGTCATGTTGTTAAATGAGTGCTGAACAGTTCTGCACCCTCGACATCTGAGAACAGCCAGTAAGATCTGGGAGACACTCAAAAATAAGGAAAAGAAAGCTTCAGATTATCGGTAATGCACAATATATTGAAGCACTGAAAAATAGCTTTATAGCTATTCCATCAGTGTATGTAACCCTCAGAAAGAATGTAAATTTGGTTATTTTAAACAAAAGCAGTATTTATAACCATGAGACATCAGCATACTACAAAGTTGCACAATGCATTTCAAATACGGAATTTAGGTTCACATGACGGAATTCAACAACTCAGAGTGTTTGCTATTTCTCTCCACTGGGCTCAGTACTATATTGTCGGGGGGGGGGGATTAAAATTGTTCAATGATACCCTAAAGACAGGAGGTACAGTAATTTCTTTTGTGTTGCTCTGTGTTTTCACTTTAAGCAGAGGAAGAAGCACCCAGTGCACAGGATGTGCACCTAGGGAATATTTTAGCAATCTGAATAAATGATACAAAATAAATACTGTCTTCACTTCTCCACCTGTGAGGCAGCATGCCAGTGCCTGATATTCAGCAGTGAATATTTTCTATCAATTTGATATAGAGTCAAATCCCTTTGCTAGTCAAATGTTTCTGTGGATGTTTTTGTTTAGATGAGAATAGATTTTGTTGTTGTTGACATAATTTCAAGAAAAGAACTTCCAGCTCAGAAAGCCAGTCCACTCTAATACACACTGCAGCAATCTTCTCCAAACAGCAGGTCCGTGCACAGAATCCATCGTGTTAACGAAGAGCCCGCACAAATGCAGCTGGGTTCTTTAGCAGCTCTTTCCAGCACCTCCATTTTGAATGGCAACATCTGCTGGAGAAACCTGTGAATTTTTCTGAGGCTGTTTATTCCTCCCCACGTGCAAAGTCCATAGCGTAACGGCTTTGTTCCCGAGATCAGCATGATTTTTAACCAGTATCACCGTTCTAAAAATGTAAGTGTACTTCCTGACATGTGTGGCTGCACAGAATGCTTCCAATTAGATTCTGGTGGCAGTAAATAGCACTATTTCAATCATACTGGCACCTATATATATTTTTGTTGTTGTCGTTTTTTCCTAGAAGATGACTTCCAGGCAACCACAGACATTAAAATATAGCAACACAAACAGATATTATGGATTTAATTCAGTGGTTTGAAATATATCAGACAACGTTAATTCCCACATCCCTTTCCAGTCCATTAAATACTCTATTTTTTAATTGAAGTTATAATATTTATTTGCTCATTCTCACCTGTTTTGGTATGCTACATTTCTTCAGTAATTTCTCTAGTGATTTGTGCTTGGATTAGTTTATTCCTTCCATTATCACAGATTTAATTGTCCCCTATCATATAGAAAAAGCTGCATGCCAAGTTCTAGTTGATGTTACATAATTTAGATTCAACTTTGTTTTGAAAGTTTCACAAGCAGTGAGATCCTCGTTGTTTTATAGAAAATAATAATAACCGTACTAGATTATCAAAGAAGCTGGCATCAATAAAGACGAGTCCACAGTATTCAAACTTCCATTTCAGCAGGTTAGAATTTACTTCTTCCATCAAAAAGGAACTTATTCTTTTACAGTGAAATATATATTACCAGCATATTAGAGCAATCTTTCAGTGTGTTGAAAAATATATCACTTAATGGCTGAAATATTTGTTAGTTGAGAAGTGCATTCAACCTTAACCTGGTTGGGCTTTGGTTGTAAAACTCTGCTTAATAACAGCCATTGAAGGGAGGAGGTCTGGGTTTGTATATTTTAATTTCACTGCTTCTAATTTTTGCAGGAATCATATGAGACGATTTAAGCCCATAAATTGATACTTTCAATTCACTATTTGTGCAACAGTAACTCAAGTATGCAGGGCATCTGTGTACTGATCAAAACTCCAGGAAATGCTACAAATTGACAGTTTTTTATTAAACCAGTGGTGTACCGAAGCCACTTTATGCTCCGCCACTAAAAAGCAGCATGTGAATTACCCAGGACAAGGCTCACCTCTTGTGATGAAGAGAAAAAGTTAAGGCCGTTGTGTTGTCTCAAGCGAGCCGTGCCATGTAGGGAATGACAATGAGATGAGAATGGATCTGCAATGTGACCACACCTGCCTGCGGTTTTAGCCTTGTGGTCCTGCTGGCGACTGGAAAATGCTAGAGGGCACTTCAGTGTTTCTTAAAACCAGCCACACGACCATATTGCCGTTTCACAACCAGAGTAGGGCGGAGCGAGCACTTCTGCACCAGCTTCAGAGGTTACAGTTTTATAAAAAATGATACTCCAAGAAAGGTCATCTTTGTTTCATGGCAGTCCTAAAAATCAAACCAAAGCTCTCTTTCTGTAGCAAAGCTAAGTTATTTTCAGTACTTGGAAAACAAACAGGAATATCTTCTCCCACTCAATGCAGTTACCAACAGTCTCTAAGAATATGGCCTGTGGGATGACTAGATGAAATACAGTTGCGCTTTGCCATCTCAGTAATTCACAAGAACTTAAAGTGCTAATAAATTCTGCCATTTGAAATTTATTGCAGAATTTAAATCTGCTGGATGTTGTTTAAATCAAGGGCATTTATACAGATTTCAGTAAACCCTGGGATGAGACTGTAATGTTCACATTAGGGGATGATGTTACAATGAATAGACTTACAAAGAGAAGGTGATTAATTTAAAAAGCAACCAGAAAAAGACACATCATGTATACACACATCTACAGCAGAAAGTTAGCTTCCTGTGTTTTGACACCCTTTCTAACACAGCACTGAATAAATCCCCATATTTCAATAATATGTGTAAATCCAGTAACATTGTAATTCCAAATTGACAGATCAGTAGAAGGCTAAAATAAAATAACAATTTTAAAAGGGAGATATTATGGAATTGCACCAAATCCAGATTGTAGGCATCACGTTAAGGTAAAGTCGCTGGGCTGGATTCATCAAAGAGATAGCAAACAGGGTTTCTGGCAGTTTTGAATTTCAATGAAAGAACAGTATCCTTATTTGTCACGTGGAGAGGCAGATAAATGCTGAATATTTCCAGCAATAATTAACATAGGCCAGATAACCTCATTAAAAAGCATGAGGAGCTTGGAGGAGTACACCTCAGTGAGGAGCCCTCGCAGACTCCCTTCTAATCCCTCCAGCAGAAGTCAAGGTTGGACCCTTGAGTCCGGCCATGAAGTGAAAAACTCCTGCAGATGATCCTTCTGTTGCTGCTCTTGCCAAAGCAGGCTGCCCCTGGTTCGGTCAGGGTGACTCCCATGTATCTCATCTTGATTTCTGATAGAGAACTGTCAAGGTGAGAAGTCATCTGGAAAAGGCAGTATAACCTGGAGTCACAATATCTGTTTTCAGAGATTGCCATCAGTTTAATAGTCTCCAAAATGCATCATTTTCTTGATGCAGTTCTACTTGCGGAACGCAAACAACCACAGTAAAGTATCTTGATAATGAATGAAGATAAATATCAGGACTTTTCTGGACAAGTAAGTTCCAAAGTTTTCTCTTACAGAGAATGATCCACCAGCTGCTATTTCATCTTGTAAAAGTGGGATTGCAGCTCAGGTATTTTACTGTAATTACCATGGCTGTAGGTCAGCACAAGGAAAGCAGTGTCTCAGACACAAAAAAATCGCATAGGCCCTTAAAGATCAAATCCCAACCCATCGAAATTCTGCTTTTAAGTCTTTTGGTGATCAGGATTTCTCAAGTTTTTATAGCAAACATTTATTTAGTGGTTAAAATGTTATGTCAGCCAGATCAAGCCCAGAAAACAAAGAAAAAACGAGCCATACTGTGGATAACTGTATTCAGAAATTATGTAAAGATACGGTGCATTCTCTTTCACTGAGTCTTAAAATCCAGACTGGATGTTTCTGAAAACTTTTTTATTTCAACCAGAAGTGTTGAGACAGAACGTCAGACTGGTCTCCTTGTGGTTTCTTCAATCTTAAAAATTATGAATCTGAGAAAATATTTATAAATGTTATAAAACATATTGTTCTTTTGGTAACACATGCAGTCCCTTTGAAGTGACTTGTGTATAAGTATGTATGTAGTGACTAAGCTAGAAGGCAACGGAGAATTGGTTTTGATAAATTAGGGAGACCACAGGAAAAGGCAGAAGTGTCAAATTAACATTAAATGAATATGTCAGTGGAGGTTATGGACCAGAAGTTCAGGGAAGACCAGAATTTCGCTGCTTAGACTGCTATCACAATATTCCCCAAAGCACTGAGTGTTTGAAACCACAGTGTTGCTGCTTATTAGTGAATAGCATAACAAGAACAGGAAGACCTTTGAAACAGAGAGAGAAAAGAAAGGATTTTTGATGAGTCCTGTAGCACATATATATTTCCAGTTTAAAAATTAATTTAATCAGCATTAACATATGCTACTTTGTAATAATACAACAATATTTGGTTCGTGCAATCCTTTTTTCTTAGCACAGAGACAATTGTCAGTGTTTGTTCTTGTTCTGCAAGCCAGTGCTTTCATGAGAGAGATTTTGTGTGGCACTGGAAAATGATTTATGTGTGTAAGCAAAGTCAGGAGAAAGTCACAGATTTTAGTATTCTCTAGTACTTTCTTTAACTTGAGCAGTACTTTCTGTCCTGTTTCTTTGATGTACTGGATGCTCGATATCACTAGCAATATAAATCCTTGCTTCAGTCTTATTTACATAGACAGAAGTTATGTAGTGACAAGGTCCCTTCAAGGCTTGAATGGTTTGTTAATAACATGTACTAAATAGCATCTGGTATCAATCTTGTCCTACAGACATGCCTGTAGTGATTTAAAGCTTTCATTCTTTGAATTCAAAATCTAATTTTTAATGCACTTTCTGTCAGCTATCTTCACAGCTTTTAAATGAGATTCTGTCATCTTGACATATTCACAGATACATTGAAATTTAACTAGAAAAAATGAAACAAAAACTTCTCATGTCTAAATAAAATGCCTATTCATGCTCATATATATTTTTCATTATTATTGGCTTTCAGTTATTTACTAATATAGAGATCAATAACATTTTATTTACTGAATGGTAAACCAAAAAGTAACTGCTTGTGTGATTTGGACATGACTGCTTAATTGTTTTCCAAGGTGTTATTATTAGTTAAATGAAAAAACAGTCATAGACCTTAATTTTCAGATTAACTTATTTGTAAAGCACTCAAAATCTTACCTGCGAAGCCACACAGCAACGTGCTCCGTGAATGCCACACTTAGTATTTTTTCACTCATCTGCAAAATCCACATGTTTAAAAGCAGAAACAGGGTAACAACAGAATATCTATCGTTCTAGGATGCCTATGGGGAATTGTTTCAAACTGATGCCTTTCTCCTCACTCCCACCTCTATCTGAGCAGCCATCTTAGAATCTATTGAATATTCAATGAAGACCACTAGCTAGCATCGGTTTGGGAAACTCCTCAGATGGAGCGTGTTGGTATTAGCTCTTTGGACCTGTGCAACACAGATGGGTATTGAAAAGAATGCCTTTAGGCATAAATAAACCACCATGAAGATATCTTTGGCAATGGTGGTGATGAATATTTTTAGTTTTCCCATCACTAAACCGTGAACATATTTCTTAGACTAAACTGCAACTTTGACTACACTTAAGGCCAGTTTCAAGGAAAAACAAACACATCATTTCGTTAGGGCCAAGCCTATAGGGAGGGTAAGGAAAAAAGAATTCCCAGGTCAACTAAATTAAGTAGCAGTTGCGCAAAAGTGTGTAAGTGGAAGGGAAGACATTCCTCCTTCTTAGTGTTTTTATCCATGCCCAGGTACAAGCTGACAGGACATTAATTGGAAGGAGAGCCAATGATGTGATTCTCTTCCTTCTTTAGCTGCCTTCTGCGTCTTTTGTCCAGCAAAGATTGATAGCTCCAGAAATGACAGCATTTGACAACTGAGCTCTCCATGATGCCACTGGGGGGAAGTCTGGGAGGTTCACGCTGGTGCTTCAGTTAGTGGCATAAGCAGGGCTGGCCAAATGAGTCACAACCTCGCCAGTCCAGCTGTCGCAAGTGATGAAGGCGCTCTGACGAAGGACTTCAACAGAGTGGCAGTGGTAGTGCCAAGCAGACTTTTCCCTGGAGTTAACCAAGAGGTGGACACTTTAAAATCCCATTGCTGAATATGACTGATGTGAATAGAGAGCTGCCTGGGGTCTTGGAATTGGTGATGATATTTAACAGTCATTCGTCACCTTAATATGTCATCCTTCATTGAAGTGTATCAAAATGCTTTACAAACTTTTATTAGGCCTCAAAATATGCTAAAGAACGTTATCTTCCTGTTTTACAGGTGACTACAAGTAGCTGCTCCACAGTCACAAGTGGATCAGGGACACACTCCGACATTGAATGCGTAAGTCCTGAATCTCATCCGTCTCTGATTACTGAAATACACATTTTCACAGTGTTGAAAAATGTGGTAGAATAATTAAGTTTTTGTTCCTACAAGTTACTGCTGGTCTTAACTTTACCTCACCTCACATTACTTACTGTATCCGTTTGCTTGTTTTGTAGAACACTGAAACCTAGGCAAAAAAAGAGTAAACCAGTTGGATATAAGGCTTGAACTGCTAAATGCATATGATTAAAACTGACAGAATTTACGAGTAAGATACAAATAAGGCAACTGAGAAATAACAATAAAGAACTATATCTTTATTTTTATTTTTTTTTTTTACAGGAAAAGCCAGAGGGGCCATGAGCCTATTGTAATTGATATGAGGGATATGATGTCAAGGGATCTTGTGTGCTTCTTTCCCAGGATTACCTCTGCGTGCCTTAGTCATCCATATTGGCTGCCCTTTTTAACTCCATATGTAGTCCTCTTTGAATGTCATACCTAATCCATTATTTTATTTTTTTTTCTGAGATGACATATATAGCTTTCGGGGATAAATTACATTATCTGTGAGCGCTTCCATTTAGAGTAATACTTAAGTTAGACTTATGATAGGGGTGGTTAAGCACCAGAATTGGCTGAGGTGGTGAAACCTGCATTACTGCAGGTTTTTAGAACAAATTAGGCAAGTTAGGCATGGCTTCGGTCTAGCTTTACCTTGGTAGGGGGCTAAGACATCCTCTCTTACATTCTATTACTCTAAAAAGGAGTATGACAAATTATTCTTCACTTATTGAAGTCTCATGCAGATTTCTCTGTAGATTCCCCAGCTCTTACTCATTCTTCAAGAAATGTCTCTATTTTCTTGAACTCCATTGCACAGATCTTCTAGGTATCTTGGCCCCGTTATGATTCCATATATATATAAATTAAACTGCACAAGGTTTTTCTCTCCTACACTGTCCTGTCTTCTTTCTTTCATCTGACAATAAAGCTTCTACTGTAACAATGTCTTTTATTCTGTTGTGAATTTAAATTCTTTCTTTTCTAGCTTTGATTTCACACACAAATGCCGCTGTCTTTTAACCAGGACTGGTCCATAGAGAAGGCAGGTATGAAGAATCTATGTCTTCTTATTAAAACGTTGAAGTGTAAGTAGAAAATGTGCTTTGTTTTTGGAAAGGCACTAAAAAGTTATAAATTAGAAATTAGCTGCTCAATAAGAAGGAGCTGTTGAACATTTCTCATCTCTCATCAACTCAATATCAATTGTTATCTCTTCAATATCAATTGTTATCACTTTTCCCGCACTTTCCATTTTATGTGTAATTACTATTCATCATAGTTATGAAGTGTGAATTATGAATTATTCATGAATTAATGAATAGCTTAAAATTTGAAATTTAACATCCAAAATGCATTCTGTGGTGCTCATTTGCAGCTAGTCCTCTGGATTCTGTACTGTTGTTTGTCTCCTGATTGTCACACTGATGTCTTGCTGCTTTTGGCTTTGTCACTTCTGTGGTTCAACACAAATAGTCCCAAGAAAGGATCCTGAAGGCTTCTTCAGGAACGCTGCATGGCTTAGTTGAAGAGGGTCAGATTTGTTCTGGATACACTTTTAAAATAAATTATGAAAAAGAGTTCATGAA
This sequence comes from Larus michahellis, assembly GCF_964199755.1. Lineage (NCBI taxonomy): Eukaryota > Metazoa > Chordata > Aves > Charadriiformes > Laridae > Larus > Larus michahellis. The sequence continues at coordinate 8,013,391 of NC_133899.1, forward strand.
GGTTTACTCAACAAAAAATGGGAATAATTTTCCACTTTATATTCTTTTTCGTGCTTATTTCAATTCAGGATATGCTCGTGAAGAGGAAAAACAATCAGCTTTTAACTGTATTTTAACTGGCGGAAAAAAATGGAGGATTCAGATTTGATGGATTCTTCAGATTTTATTCAAGTACAAGTGAAATATTTAAGTCCTGCAGTCTATATTTAAGATTACATCACTGTGCATATTAGAGCCATTTCCTTGGTTTATTTTGCTTAGACAGAATTTAGTGATGAAGATTAATTTATCCAGTGTGTTTCAGGTAATGCTCACAACAAGCCAAGCATCATTAAGATCTCCAGAGTCTTATCATTAACTACTCTTCTCATGGTGCTGAGTTTACCATTATGAACTGGCAAAATTCAGTTAGGCTTAATAAAACAACTACATTTGTCCAGTTTTGGATCAATAGCTCTTGTTTTGTTCTTTAGCCCAATGGGCATTAATACTTAATCATCTTTAGTCAGGAAATGGTACTATGACTTTAATGTGTCTTTAAGCAAAAGAACATTCATTATTGGATGTAAAGTCCGTTAGATTTTCCTTCAACAGTATATTCCTATGGGAAGGCATGTAGCAAGAAACATTTTTTCAGCAGTTTTACCATCGTGCATCCTTAGTTTTAATTGCCACCATACACCATTTACAGAACTGAAATTTATCATGCTTACAGCTGAAGAACTGTGTTTCTAACATCTAGACATTTACATTTATAAACTTCACTTTCCAACTGTCTCCTGAGCAATAAGTAAATTTATTAACTTGGACCAGCTTTGGTTAATTTTCACTTACTTTTCTGTAAGACAGCACAAACTTTTTACAGAGAATTTTAGTAGTGGCAATTATCACCATTTTTGATTACTATGAACTTGTATTAGCCTTTTTTCAGTATAAAAATGAAATGAAAGCCCTAAGGGATGCACATCTAATATTCAAGATTTTATCACTTTAAAGACTTACTGCAAATTGTGTAAAAGCAAGCTCTGCACCTTCTCAAGGCACAGAGTTTTAATCATTTTTATATTTCTTTTATGAAGAGATTTTCTTTGCATCTAAAATAACCTAAAAGTGTCTCCAGGATCAAAATGACTTACTTTTTGCTTCCCTTTCATAACTATTTTTAATATTGTGTTCTTTTTTCTAATGCTATATTAACTGCAGTTTTACAGGAGCCAAGACTCTTAAGCTCCTTAAGCAGTAACTGTATTTGGCACCGGCAAACCTAGTCGAACACCTTGTTCTACCTCCCATTTTCAGGTCTGCACGGGGCACTGTTTTGACACAGGTGCCACAAAGCCTTTTCCTTTCTCTAGGAAAGAAGGCCCCACAGAATACTGCCTGGCACTACCTTCTATTTTTTGTTTTTTAGGAAATTTGCCAAAACCAGAGAGGAATTGAAGCTACACCTTCATCACTCCTGATCAAGCCACTCGGCTTGTAGATTGTTTGATACCTGTCTCCTTCTTCATCTTTGAATATCATCTAAAACTTTAGTCCTAATTTTGCATATTATGAGAATTTACCGAGAAAAATGCTAGATTTATAACACAGGTCAACTCACAGGCATATTATACAACACATTTTATTGTTACTTACACAGTATTTGTTATGAGAAAAAGATTATGTATTAGAGTATTGCAAGAAGTAATTCTAAGTATAAATGGCCTTTTTAAAGATGTAGCATCATCTTCCTTTCATTGCCTGCCATGCTAATAGGAGAACAGCAGATGCTCAGGCAAGACTCAATTCACCTTAATTCGTTCAAGCTTAATTAGCAGCTGGGATGCATCTGGCAAATAAACATGAAAATAGTGACAGCCTGAGTTAAAGGGAAAAAGTAAAAGGCTTTTGTTGATTAACCACATGTTCTTGGTTGTGAGTATTATGTGCTCAAGGCAAAATCATTTTTAAACTCTTTTTTTATAAAGGATGAAACCCTCATACCCATCCCTTCATTCCCTATATTCATGCACAGGTGAGCCACGCAAAAATGGGAGCAGACCCGCTACAAGATGTTCCTGCGCAGGTAAACGTTCGTACCATCACAGCTTAAATATATGGCTCAAGCTTGTATAAACAGAAGAGAGTAGTTTCTTCAAGAATTAGGTAGGCAAAACGGACCCCTTGAGATGTAATTAGGAATTATTTACAACCCTGAATAATGATCATGCAGTATCTTGCACAAAGCAAAATAAGCAAAGCCAATTCTGAAGAGATCCCTACTGCCATTAAATATGTGACTAACTAGCAAAATGAGGGGCATAACTATAAGGAATGTGCAATGCCTTTGCAGAAGTTTTAGTTCCAATGCTCTTGCCTATATAAATTCCATATTTGTGTATTAGCTGTTGCTGAGTAAGTGGTGAAAGTAGCAAGGTTTTTTGAAAGTGGAACCATTTAAAGCATAGGATTCCTTGGGTTCACTGTCAAAGTAAGAGTTTTGGACAATAATGAACAACAGAGAAGCAGCAAGATTATACAGTGGTAAAAGCCAGGCTATTCAAAGCTAAGTATTAGTTCTTAAGGTAGCCCAGAAAAAGGCTTTGGCAGGTGACAGAGAGCATGTTAGCTCTGGTTTTAATTTCCCCAATTTATCTGTATTATATAAGGAGTTAAGAAAGGAATCTTTGTTTCTTCTTATTTATGTAAAACCAGCCACAGCTTCTTTAGTCTATGAAACATCTTCAAAGTCTTTGACTTCCACTTCTGTATTCCATATTAAAGAATCCTCTGAGAGATGATGTTTTATGGTTCACCAGGACACAGTATATCTTATAATCAGATCAATGCAATACTAGTGTTTTCTTGAAAGGAAATAATACGAATTTTTCAAAAACAGGTAAAAAAGCTTGCATAAGAGTGATGGCAGTATGGTAGCTACGGGTTGGAAGACCACTGAAAGGTGACAAAACCTATTTTAAGAAAACCGTATAACTGTGGGTAAAATGGCAATAAACTAGCTGCTGGCTGCTCTCATTTTTTTTCAGGTTCTGTTATCTTCTTCACAGAAAACTCTTTCAAGATTGGTTTAGGCACAGAAAGTTGATAAGAGAGAGCTCCTCACAGGGCTAACAGCTAAGGGCCTTGTGCCATCTCTGGGACGTACTACCATGTACACAAACATGTACAGCAGTTTTGAAGATAAACTAGTGTAAACATGGCTTACTTTTGGGCTTTGCATGTCCACAGTAGCCAGCCTGTCCAAAAGCAGTGCTGTTTACTAGTGTATCAGCTAATCAAATGCATTCAGAGTTTCCACTGGATTTTCCTTTTTTCTTTTTTTTCCACGACAGACTGTAATAACCATCTATGTTTTAGAGGATGTTTAACTTCACTTGGAGTGTAAAGACAGAATGCCTAAATGAATGTATGAGGCTGAAACGGCATCAAAGACAGCTTTGAAAGAGGTAAGATTTTTTACAGGGCATTTTATTAGTGTTTATTGGCTTGTGGTAACTTGATAGCTGTGCTTTGCTAACTTCAGCTGCATTCCATCAGTGGCAAACGAGTCAGGGCAAAGCAGATGCGTAGTTAGTGTTCACCCTGGGCATAATGGCCCTCAACAAAGAGTTGAGTATATGGATTCCATCCCTGCCAAACACAGGGCCAGCAGTGCCACTTGGATAACATCGTATTGCCCCCAGGCTGGGAGAGACTGGGGAAGGACAGCTTGAGGTCGTAACGGAAGGTCTCAAACTGAGATTAATCTGAAATACCACTCAACCCATTTCTCTGCTATTTATATTTATACTTCTGCAAGTAGTATACCCAGCTTAAAAATACACCTTTTAAATTGACGTTTTTATTTAGGTACCAGCTGGCAAAGTGATTCCATTGGCTTGGGTCAGACTACTAATGCAGGTAACTGCACGTGCAGACCCACAGGCTGTGGTGGGGGTTGAGGCTATGTGCTTTGTCCTCTTCTGATAGAAGCTAGGGTCAAAGTTCTCAGCCGCTTCAGAGGTGCAGAATCAGGCCAACAGTCAATTTTGAGATATAACTGTTTTGTGAGCATAGCAGATGCTGAATGATTAATTATTTATAATGGCACATTCTGGATTATGAATACAGATAAAAACTCAGCAAAAGCTATTGAAAATGAAGTCTAGCTTTTTTATAAAGTACCTAGGGATATTGCATTTCAAAAGTATTCTAGAAGTAAATCTCAGTATTAAAGCCATCTCCATAAGTTTTTAATGTTAAGCCTCTTTAGCTCAACAATGAAAACACTTAACTTCACAGTTTGACAGAGAAGTGTATTAGCAAATGTCATGGAAGGACTATGTCATGCCAGTAATTCATTCTCCTTAGAAAAATTATCCAGCAAAGTCCTTATGATTTATGAGAGGAATTGAACCAAAATTAGCTATCAAATAGGTCATTGGCATAATCACTTTTACCCCATTTTGTTTTAAATATCTATGAGCACCCCATAGACATGACAGTCATATTTTGTGCTTTGCTATCTATAAATAGCACGTTGTGAGTATTTAAAACTGGATCTATAAAGGATTGATTAATTATATACTTCTAACCTGATTTTAGTCTCAAGGATCTATATTGGAAATAACTTACATAAAGTCTTTGAATTTATAGCAGTGAACAAAGACATCACTGGGTTACACTGGCAAGCAAGTTTTTATGGGGTTCTAGATGACTCATGTTTCACTGGGTGCTCACTAATACTAAACAGAGAAGGGTCCTGAGGGGTAACAGAACTAAACCGACTCGATCAAAGTTATTTAAAGGTGGGAGAGTTTGGGGGAAAAGCCATCAAACTTCCCTAGACTTGAAGAAGAACTTTTATTAAATGACTGGGCCAATATTTCAAGTGGCTGTTACTAAACAGATTAGTCTTGCTCTAAGTTTGGGATTTGTTTAATATTTTAGTGAGCCATCGCAGCCCACTGCCCTGGCAGAAAACTGCACTGGCCTCTCTCAACAAAGAAATTTTTCTGGCAAAGTCGATTAGTGCTGCCTTATAAGGTACTGCTGTTATTTACTGGGTATAATATCATGTTATGCAAATGTTCCATTAAAATAAATAGGCCTGGTAGTTCAGAACAGAATTTAATGTCAGTACAATCAGACAATGTGGGTCTGATTACATTAAGCACAGGGTTCAAGTTCTGCTTCTAGGCCAGTGATTTAACAAATCATCTAGTATTGTATACACTGTGATCAGATGTGCAGCCTAGGTTTTGCTTTGGGGGAATGTGAATATTTTAACTTAATATCACATTATATTAGAACCAGCATTAAGTAACGCTCATGCACTTGGGGTGTTCAAGTGAGTCCAAAAAACCAATAAACATAGTGAAACAAAAATGACCTCTGAAAGTCAGTCTCAGCACACTTTTTTAAAGTCTTTCCTCACTTCCTGTCACAAGCATTTCAGCAAGTGAACTCTTTGCCTGATTATTAAAATACCTAAAAGATGGGCCTGTATTTTTTTTTTCCCTCAAGCCTTGTCCCCCCAAACTCCTCTTGACAGCAGTGAAGCAGACACCTCCCCAGTGCATGGACTCACCTTCCGTGGAACTATGGGGGTTTACATCAGCTAAAAATCTAATGGTCTGGGCTGCACAAAAAGGGAAGGATTAGGCTTTACCTGGGTGATAGGACTATGCAACCTCCTGGTATAGTGAGGAGAGCTGACATTATCAGAAAAAGTCAATGCTCAAGAGAAGTAAAAATAGAATAGGCCACTTCCATCAATTTCTGCTCTGGGAAAAGCATGAGGCTAAAAAGCAAAGCAGCAAATGTTTTTAACAGCTATAGATTAGAGAGTGAAAGTGGATCTAAAAACCTTACTTTTTCAAGGTGATGTTCAATACCTATCCAGTGAAGAGATCACAGACTCTTAAAGGGATTAAACCAATGACTACCCTAAAATGGCACTGCCACTTAGAAATAGACTTCTAAATCATGGAGGTTGAAGGAAGGGCAGTAAGGAGCAAGCATGAAGAAGGCTAATGCTTAAGGGCAACAACACGAAGGGCGCTGGGGGGGAGGCTTGGGGTTTTTACCCGGAAAGAGAGACTGCTACACTTAAAGAGTTTGGAATGAGGTTGCCAGCCAGTAAGACAGAGATACTGTTAAGAGGATGTTGCGGTGAGGGGAAAGAAATGGAAGAACTACTTGGGTTTTGGTCATAAATTGAAAGTATCTTGAGCCTTCCTGAAAATTGTAACAGGTAAATTGAAGTCCTTGCTTCCTAAGCTAAGTCATCCGAGAATACAATGTGATGTATAGGCAGTGTTTGTAGTAAACAGAATAATTAGAATAATGTATAGCCTATAGTATGTACAAATATATGCAAGAAAAATGAAGACACCATGATTTTTTAAGCATAGCATTAGAAGCATGTTGACTTTAATGTAATTAAGTTGCTTTCTCCCTATCCGTGTGTTATTTAGTTTCTGCAGAATGAAATGTTACTTTTTGGATAAATATTTCTGCATTATGTCATTAAGGTTATTGAATGATAAAGAAGAAGGAAGGAAGGAAGATTTGATCCTGAGGAGTTTTATTTTATTTTTTTTTCATACTAAAGGGACTTTAAATGCCAGAGCGGAGATGGCCTATAAATCTAATTGCCAAAGCCACTATTAAAGTAAGAAAGGAATTTAGATGGGATTTGTTCAAATGCCACGTATAGTAGAAGGCAAATAGAGTCTAATCCAGTCTGGTGATTCTGGTAGGAAGTAAAAACACATAGGTCCAGAGGATTACTTTTTTTAAGAGGGAGGCAGAAAACAGGGAAATTGCATCTAAATCCATTCATTTTGGAAATTAATTGCCTTGGAATAACAACCTCCTTGAAAAGGAATGACACTCAGAGTCTGATCGAGGTCCCACCAAAGTCTGTGACTCCACAGACTTTGTGGGAAGGAAGTTGTGGAAATGAACTAAAAGATACGTTTGGGTGGTTTTTTTGGAGTCAAAGAAGTTGCTCAGTGCCCTGCTATGCTACGTGGTTTTCCAGCATACGGGCACAGAACCTACACCTACTGTCACATATCTGAATGCAAGTCCTTTTTGGGCCTAGGGTGCCTTCCTTGGATCATATTTTTCAGCCGCCTCAAATGTACAAAAGGTGTAATATCAGTAGGACTGAACTCAACTACAGGCTTGGTCCTAGTTTGGAATGGCCCTTCTTGGCTATTCCTGAGGGATCACCAAAGCGCTAGTTCATTATTTCCTCCTAAGCATGTTATTTCTCTGGGCACTATGTACAGTGAGTGAACACACTGAATCCACACGTCCTTACGTGCTCAAAGTCAGATGTGCTCAAGCACACAGCTTAATCATGAACATTATAAAAAATTGAACACCCTCTTGTTAGAAAACTGAGCGCCCTGCATTGCTAGTCATGAAATTGCCCTGTATCAGACATGAAAGATACTGCTGCAACATTTGTTACGTTATAGTTGTCTGAGATTTTTCATGTGGAAAGCTTTCCAATTGAAAGATACAATGCTGCCAAAAAGCATTTTTAATGAAAAATGCCAGTTCTAATAGGAAAAAATCAATCATCTAAAAACATTGGAAGATTTTTTTTCTTTTGGTTCAGTTTTTAAGAAAAATGGAAACGAAACGCAGTTATCCACATCCTTGGCACTGTAGAGAACGCAGTGCCTCCTCGGTAGTCTTGCCCTTTTCCTGTGAAAGGGAAGACATTTTTCTCAGGGATGCCACTGACACTGATGGTTTTCCCCCAGTCACTGTCAGAACTGTGACTCACATCCATTTGGGGTGTAAGCAGAAACATCTACTTGCCAAAAAATAAACAAATAAATCGCATTTAGATAGGAAATGTGCCCAGTCAGGTCGTCTGTAAACGTGTTCAGAGGCAGGGTGTTACTTAAAGAGCTTTCACAGATGTGTTGCCCAGGGAATTAATATTCACGAATGATTATGTTTGGCATTTGGAAAATATTTTTCCTCTTGAACCCCCCTACCAAATCCCAGCAGGTTTATACCCAGTATCCCAGGTAAGTGAGGTAAAACTTTCAACTCCATTATACGAACGGGGAAACTGAGGAGCGGAAGGTCTTCATGGCTTTTTCATGTCCTCACTGTGGACATTTGTGGTGAATCTGTAAGGGATTTTTACTCCCTATTCTCAACTAAAATTAGGAGACAATGCTGCTTCTTTATGCCCAAAGTGCTCAATAAGCAGCAATGAATTGAGAATGCAGAGACTTGCATTTTAAAGCTGCTAGCTTAAATAGAGAAGCTTAAAAAGCAATTCTAAACTTAACTGGGGGTGATAACTAATATAAGGATCTGATAGCATAGAAATTATCTCTGTTAGCTGGTTCCTCAGTTAAGCATTTCTGTATTAGTTATGTCAACCTTTGGTTCAAAGGAATTATGAGGACTGAATTGTGTTTTACAGCCTCAGCATTCTTGAATATGGAAGAAGGTTTGACACTGAGATCTTTAGATTTCCTGTAGTTTTCCACTAGCGTAAGAGAGCAGACACTGTGCCCAAAAGGCTTTTTAAAGCAGCTGTGGACTGCTACTAACTAAATGCTTGTTTTAATCTGTATGCCAGTATCTGCAAAGTGCCCTGATTTCAAATAGCATGAAAGAAAACTGTGAAGGTGCTGAGAGAGGTGACTAATTAAAGATTATGAAAGAGAGATTAAAATCCTGTGGGCCTTTCTAAACGGTTAAAGGGCCAAATGACATCTCCTCTCCTGTGAGAGGGCATGGAGTTGAGATACGCACCCTGCAGCGTTTGTACTAAGCCTAAAGGAAAGCAGTTTTAAGGTGTTTCTAGTTACTGGTCAATGGGGGATCTATACATCCCTTGATCAGTACCTCGATTTAAAAGGAATCATGAATTTGCCCCTGGCCTTGGTGCCCCAACACAAACTGTCCTTGAGACAATCATAGCAATTCACCTCATGCCTTTTTTTTTTTCTTTTCTTTGTAAGTGTGATGCCAAATACATTATCTTAAACACTTTCCATTTTAAGTAATGAAACGAGGAGAAATAGCAACTCTGTGGGAATATTTCAAGGGGATTCTCATCCAATATAAAGACAATAGCAGAAGACGCTGATGTGTAAATTGTGGCCAAGAGGTAAAACAGAGAGAAAGAAAAGAAAGCTAAATTGCAAAAAAGGTTTTAATATAGCAGAAGACAAAGAACCTCTTTCTAATCTCACACTACTTTTACTCTGGTGTAATGAAATGAGGGCTCATGTGCAAAAGTTAAACAACACAGGAATAATGTTTGCTACTATGCAAAACAAACACTGGTCTTTTGAGAAGAAACAGCAAAACTAAAAGAGGGCAAGTAATAGCATTTCATGTTTCCAAGCTGTCAAGAATTGCCCTTTGATCAGTTTTATCAAAAGCTGTGCTGATTGTCTTCAAGTACGGCTGGTTTTGAAAATATTAACCCTCCAGGGTTCTGTTTTGTTTTCTACTAAATCTAAAGGCAGTGTAATAAAAGGATCATTGGAACTGGATGTAGATAACATTTTCCAGCCTGATCCTGTGAGATGCTGGATTTTCTCAAGGTAATGCAGCTCAAGGTTTCTTAGCAGTTTTCTTAAAGCTTAGGAAACATGTTTTCAAAATGTTGAACAAATCCGTCCCTTTCGAGGCATTTAAATTAAATGGCCAGACTGACTTCTATTCTACCTTTACAAGTTTTTAGTTAAAAAAACAAACAGTCTCCGGTTGATTAAGAGGAAAGGTATGTTTCCATCTTCGGTACGCTTTGAAGTACTGTTCACCCATCTCAGAAAGGCTAAAATAGAACTAGAGGTACAGAGATGGGTGACAAAGCAATGAACGCCTCGTGTCCAAGGAGAGATGAAATAGATTAACATTTTCAGCACTGAAAAAATACACTGACACAAGAATACAAGAAAGACTGATAAAATTGTGAGCAGTATTGGGAGGGAACAGGAAACTGGTATTCAGTTTCTCATGATAAAAGAATAAGGCAATATCAAATGGAATCATCCAGTGGTAGGCAATAGGTTTAAAGACTAATGAATGATTCATACGTATCTTGGATTTTAATTATAACGAGGCTCCCTGTATGTCTCCTCTGGGCTGACCAGTTTTTGCAGTTAGCTTGCAGATGGACTGGTTCTTTGGTTTCAGGACCGTTATGTAGTTCGGACAATTTGAGCAGAGGATAAAGACATTCTTTGCTGTTGGACTGGCAAGTTCTGCAGCTGAATCAGTGTGTGGTCTTTGGCAAGTTCCTTCATGAGTGAGCTGAAAGTTTTGTTCCCGAATGGGAGAGGGAGTTTAAGACCCTATTTGTACTTACGCAAATCCATTTTAAAACATTTCTTCCACTTTGCCACATCAGCTCACGTGCACAGAAATCTAAAGCATTGGATAAAAGTGCTCTCAGGTGCAGACTTGCCAAAGACCCTGCACACTAACCCTTCTTTTCATTCCTGGCATGGGACAAGTTTCAAATCACTCAAGTTACCCACAAGGGTGCTGTCCCTGCTCCTTACGCAGCAACTGCCTGGGAAATCCATCTTCTCTGGTAATAGGACTTGTCTCATAGTCAAAACCGTGGCAGAACAAGTTCTTCCTGAGGCAAGAAAATTATACTATAAATTCAAGGCCTCTTATCCATAAAGTGGAAATTTTGAGATGTACTGTGAAATCAAAGGGGTCTCTGGCATGTGTTTCATAGCTGAAGTAGCTGAGTGAAGGTTATTCATCCTATGTGGAGAGTCTGGACAAGAACAGCCCCAGAGCAAATGAACTGGGATTTGACTGCCTCTGTCCAGACTTGAAAACAGATGTTCAACAGGATGCCAGGAGAGAAGGGATTGCTGATTTTATAGTTGGGAAGTGTTTTGGAGAAATTCAGTATGGAGACCATGCCAACTTGCAGTCAGAAAACTCACGTCCTCATTTCCGTGATTTGCACAAACTGGGTTCAGATGAAGTCTCTGGGTCACAATGGGAAAAGGCTGTCCTCTGATCAGAGCTCCAGCAACGTTCAAGAGAGAGAAACCAGTCACTACATTGACAAGCTCTTTAAAGGCATGCGGGACTCTTACTGAAGCTGATCAATTAATCTTTTTTCACTTTTTATTGTGCCTCCTCTACAAAGGAACATGCTCACTGCTTGAATCAGAAGAACACTGCTGTGTACAGACCGGTTTGGAAGTATGCTTGAGTGGGTGCTTGGGAGCTCATACTGTAGTTTTGGTTGACTTAAGTTACACTGAAATCATCCTGACAAAATTTTCAGTTAACCTAAATAGCACAGTGTGGAAACAATGCAAGAATGCTTTTCATGTTAGTCTGTCCTTGGATAAATCTTGCATATGGTAAGGAACAGGTTTTTTACCATAAAAGCTCACACTTTTTCCCTACTGCTTTGCTAACAGGGAGCACCTGGCTAGTGCTTTTCAGCAGAAGATCCCAGTTCTGTGTGAAGCCCTGTGCTGCCAGCTCCTCGCCCAGCCTGCCCTGCTCAGTGAGGGCACATCTGCTGTTACTGTTCGAAACAATGCATGCAGAAGTTTTGTATTGGGAAGCTCATTTTGGTAAGTGTTTCACGACACCTGCTCTGAGGATTGCTACAGCCTTATGTCTGAAATGCCTTGGTTTCTTCAGGGATCCTGAAACCACTCTCAGCACAAGGTAAGTAAGATAGATGTATATGAAGTGCTTATGTGCGAAATGCAAAAATAGTATCTACTCTGCTATGTTCCCCCTGATGGATGTTACACTTTCAGATCTAAACTTCCCTTGGGGTTGCTCTGAGACTCCTTTCAGGTTCTAATCTAACCCACTCTGCTCCCAGGGCCTCCTCACTCCCTGAAGTTCTGGGGGATTTTCTGCATTTGTAAATGCTGATGTCCACCCTGCATAGCCGGTTAGGAATCCTCACTAGGCAAGTGGTAATGAAAGCCGGGTAACAGCAACCCCAGTGCTCTCACATAGTTACCATCTGGCCAGAATGCATTTTTCTGCCAGTCTGTGTATTGCTTATACTGCAGAGTGACGCTTTTTAACATTGGGATTAATATATGCAGATTATGGGTTCTATTTGAGTTGAAAAACAATGGTAAACAAATACTTTTGAGGATATAACGGGTTGGTGGCAAATGCCCCCAGCTCTCTCTTTGAGGGACACCACAGAAAATAGCTGTTTATTTTAATAATTGGAATTGTGCCTCTAATAAGCATCTTCTTTAGTAATTTGTAGAGGGTTCTGTTAGGTTGTGGACATGCATTTCTATAAACAGGGATATTTATTCAAGTTAAGCCTAATTAAGAAAGAAATGATGCAAGAGTTATTTGGAGGGCTGTAGGGTAACAGTCTATCCTGATTCATTTTTAAGTATTTCCACTTGGTGGAATGAGACTTGCAATCACTCCAGAGGAAAAAGTCCTTAGAGAATCAGATGAGAATGATTAGGATGATGTTAATGACTTATTACCAATAGTAAATGGCTAAATTAAAGTCCCATATGGAAATCGGCCAAGTGGACAGAACTAGAATTTTTGAAAAACACAAGTATTGACAAAAATATTAATATTTAGCATCTCCTAATCTACATTATTTACTGCTCCTTTACTTATTTTTAATAGCTTAAATATTTTTCTTCACCTAAAACCTAACAGGTATTCAGAAATTTGGTCCTCATCTGGAGGCTGGACAATTACTACTAGTTACGGGACGTAATACATAGTATTACAAATAACACTGAGGTTCACAAATATCTTTGTTCTAATGTATTTTTTTGTGCATGATTTTTTTATATATCAGCTCATTTAGTGTTTTTTTTCTAACTTCACCTCTCTATTTTTCTCAGGCCAGGGTTCATGCTCTACTTTGAAAACTGTGTCATATTTCTTGCCTTCCCTTGGTGTGCCTCCCTCGATGAGCCCAGATACCTTTTTGTTGTGCATCAGGAATCAGAAAGAGTTGGGGGAAATTACTTAAAAGGCCTGAGATTATTTTATAATTTTTCTGTTTGTATACTTGCATCTGGTGATGTCACTTCCATCTAACTCATCCTGATATAAGTGTGACTCTTGAGATTATTATCCTTATCCATCAATTAGAATGTCACAATTACGAGAAGCACCACAATGCAGACATAGCTGAAATACCTGCAACGCTGCTAAAAGAATTATGCCAGTGAAGTATTTGCCTTCCTCTCTGCTTTCCACACATTAAATGTTGTGGTTTTGAAAGCTTGTGTCCCAAAACTCAGTATTGTCATTTGGTGGATATTTGATCATCTTTTTCAATTCCACGTAGTCTTTAGCTGAATTAATTTCTAATTAGATTTCAGGGATAAAAATTTCTGCACTCACTGTTAATACTTTTGGAACAAACTTTACAAGAATTTTCAGATTTCCTTTTCATCTGATCTCCCAGTTATGATTTCTTGATTAGCTGTCCCCAGTGCACCAAGCCTAGCAGTTTTCTGAGAAACAAGAATTCAGCTGACACAGACTGATCCTACAACTTGCTGAGAGCTTTTCCCAAGCATGATTAACTACTATCAGTTTCATTAGGATTTGACATTATTCGGTGTTTTCCAGAGATTCTCAAGAGTCATCCTTTATTTGCATTGATACCACATTAAAGTAAGTATTGTAAGAATTTTAATTCAAGCTCTTGTATAAATATCTGAGAAGTCAGTAATAAATAGTCCTAATTAGTAGACAGAAATAAAGTACTTTAAACTAAACTACATGAGCACAAGAAATGGATGGGCTTAAGTGCAAATAATTCTCTTTTTTATAACAAGCTCGTTTTTCACTTTTTAATATCTGTCACTGCAATTCAATTTTTTATTTGCCAAACGTTTTCAGTGAATCGCAACCTACTTGGGAATGCTGCTCAAATTGTCCTAAAGATGATGTGGCTTTTGTTAATTAAATTAATCCATTTTAATTAACATCTCTGTACCCAGGAAGTGAAAACCTGAGTTTGCTTCCTTCCTTTATTCCTTTGGGGAATATGAGTTCTGTATATGTAAGGAGGATTTAGTCCTTTTGAACCAAAGAAAATTGCTTTTAAACAGATCTACTCTATATTAATAACAGGCATTCAGTACAGCATTTCTACAACTCATTCATAAATCAAATCTGTGCTCTGATTCACTTAGTCCGAAGTGTGTCCGAAGTAGACTACCATGCATTTGCTATATACTGCTCTGTACTTGTAAAGTAGGTCATATACTTCAGAGGAGCATCAGACCGATTGAGTGCATAATTGAAATATACAGTATGGCTGCAGAAACCCAGATTTTTGTCTGGCAGCTGTGCAATTCTGCGTCCAGGCTGTAACAGTCTATTCATGTGCACACACTAAATCTGATGCATCTCAAAAATTTCACTTGCACACACAACCTGGCTGCGCTATGCCAAGGAAAGAGTTTTTGCTTGGGCAATAAGCTTCTTCCCAGAAGCTTCAGTCTGATTGTGCATAACTTAACTTACTGTGCGTATCTCAACTCATACTCACTGAGTCTGCCTCGGTAATCCTACGAACATACATGGCAGAGCTATATGCCATGGTCTGCCAATGCCATATGCCATGCCAAGACGATGACATCTCCAGCAGAAAGTCCAGTCTCCCTGTACTCTGCATTTTGTCCAGCGGTGCGTAATCACCCAGTCCAACCACTGAGTCAAAGGGCTGGTTTTGAAAAAAAAAAAGTAACACTGGCATCAGTTTCTCATCCTTCGAGGCAATGAATCTTGCTCCTCTCACTCTAGCTATGAGAGCTGGACAGCATGGGGCTCTTTTATATTCTGAATTGTCACAAATAGCACTTAGTATTCACTAAAAAGCTATTGATCTCTCTCCCTCAAGTCCTAAACCTCCTTGTAAATCAGTACATCTCATTGAGCGAAGCACTGAAATATAATAAGAAAGCCTGGATCTAACGGTTTCTCTGAAAAGATACTAGACCCCTTACCAGTGACCAGCGCTGTTGACCTAATGTCCCATCAGTGCTAAAGTCCACAGAGAAGGTTCCTGGTTTGATTAAAAGTGTTACCATGTGAAAAATTCAATTTCACCTCATACTTACATCCAAAATGAGATGATATCGTTCAATGCTTGACTCCATTTGAACTCCCATCTGTCTGGTAAACTTCAAAGAGCACTGACAACTTTCACAGATTTGATCCAAAAGCGGATGTCTTAGTGCCGTTGTTATGCAGGGACACTGGAGGAAAGAGCCATATTTACGCAGTTTACTTTCAGCTTGCAGGTGCCCAGATTAGTGTCAGAGATTGCTTGATAGGTGTCACTGAGCTTCCAGAATGGCTTCTTCTGGACTTTCCACTGGCTGCAAAAGAAGGTTGAGGTCCTACCTTCACAACTATGTGAGATGCATGAAGTTAGGTGGTGTGGAACTTCCATTCTCCTCATCTCGTTTTCCTCCAGCAAGATTTTTCCTTTCAGACAGATTCAGATATGCTTTCAGAGGCACTGAGAGCCTGATTCTTCAGATTTGGGATACCTCAGCTGGCTTATCAAAAAGTCCCATTTTCAGACTATGTCCTTGTGATGGCATTTTAGGACTCTCCAGACTGCTTTGTTTGCCCTGGGAAGCTGATCTAATCACTGTTACCCACCCTGGAAGTACCACCTCTTAGTTCTTGCTATTTGCCCTACCTCTAGCTGATCGCTCTAATCCAACCCCAGATTAGTGCACCGGCAAAGGGGTTATTTGAAGAACGTGCGTTTTGGTGTTGCCTGAAATCTGTCTGTGTGGCCAGCGTTATACAAGGAGAGAACATGAAGTCATCATTTATGCCTGAAGAGATTTCCCATAGGAAAAAAAGCACTTTTAAGTCAATCTGACCCACTCTCTCTCTTCCCTCATCTTCTGTCTTCATGGCGTTCAGATTCTGAACCTGTTTCAGCAGGGTGGCTTATATTAATACATCGCTTACTGATCAACTAGGCTGGCAGGGAAAAATCAAAGAGAATGTCATAAAACAGTAGCATAATTCTGTTCCCAGCTGGAGAACTCTTATTCTATCTTGTCAGAGTTACAGAGACACGATATGGGTCACAGAAAACTCGCTATACTGACAGTTGTTACTTTTGGGATTAGATCGATATTTGTCTGTATCCAGGAATTAGTAGAACAACTGCCTGTAGGAATATATTTTAGAGGTGATTTCCTATCAGTGCAGGATGCTTCTGAATTTAATTCTGCTATTCAAGACACCATTTACTTTTCTAATACTTAAAGCCATATGCACTGCTCACAAGAAATCCTGCAGGTAAAGAGAAAACAGAAGAATACGTGTTAGAGGATTAGACATAATATGGATTGTGAAGTCTTATGTAAAACAGGAAATCATATTTTTTGAGATGTTTTGCAAAGAAATTTTGCACTTGGCAGGGCATTTAAGTTACCTGTCATTTACACCTTGAAGATCAGCAGAGAAAACCTAATAATGCTTACACTCTTAGGAATGATTGTCTTTGTAAAGCAGCTATCTTTGCAGCATTATACAAGGCAAAAAATGTCAGGTTTGTCATCTCCAGCAGCTTCCTCCTGAAGTGCAAGTGGCTTAATTTCAAAGGACCAAACTGAATAGCATATTTTCTTCCTATTTCTAAATCCTTTTCTGCTGCACTCTTAAAAAAATAAAACAACAGTGGCCAAATATTTCATGCTGTCGCACAGTGAATGTTAATTTTTAAAAAAAATCTTAAAAATGGTGTAAGAAAAATGACCAGAGTAAAAGGGTATCGCCATTATGTCTCAGTGTATAGTGACTACTAGTATAGGTAGACTTCCAGTTGGAACCATTGTGCGTAGCATGCAGAACTGGAGGCAAAGCTAGGCTCAGTTCTTTATTTTTCCTGGATCAGTCTTTTCTAGTCCCTGGACCCTCCACTTTTAATGATATTTTGTGGTCTGTCCTTGAAAATTGTTATTAATGGCCTAGTTAAGCAGGCAGAGGATTACTACTTATCTATATTATATTTATTCCAATTTCTGCTTTAAACATTGTTTTATGTAAATTTACCACGGCATTTGATTCCCTCCATTTATACACTTGAATTATTACATTTTTACAAATACTTATTACAGTTATTTCGAATATCAGTCTTGCATATTCCCTAGCTACACAGTCATATTTATTATTTCTTTTTCAGTCTCATTCATTATAGAAACTAAAGTAAACCCGTGGTGGCAAGGACAGGTAGATCTGAGCATGGAGTGAAGTACTATGGTCAAATTGTCATAGAGCAGAACCTGTACGTATTGTAGAAACAATCAATCCGGGAAGAAAACCATGCTGAAATATTACCTTTCTCCTTTGAATGCTCTATGTGACTGTGGATGCTAGCCTTAGAGCAAGCTGCTTTGGTTGTCGCAAAGTCTAGGTTGAATAACATGTTGTGGGCTAATTTAGCTTACTGCTGAGCGCTGCTGCCCAGCAGAGCTGAATAGATATATCTTCTGTCAGTCTACAACTCTGAAAACAAAATTGTCAAGTCACTCCCACAGTAAATGGTTATTTTCCCTGCACAGTTAATGCAGTTGTATAGAACGACTAGGAATCCAGGAACATGAAAACAGAGAGGCTGAAATCTTCCAAAGGATTTAGGCAACAAAATCCCATAGATTTCCCTAATAGGAAGATCTTGGCTGTGTTAGATTCATATGTGTTGTAATACAAATATACTATTTCTCACTGTGTCTGGTAGAGGTCATAGCACAGTATGGCTAGATCTTTGTAGCAAAGGAATACCTGCAGCTTCTCAACAGCATCCTTCTAGTAAAAAAATGGATCTGATCACTACATCCAAGAGAGCGAGGCTTGGCTCACAGAGGGATGATAATCCCAAACCAGTGAAGCTAAGTGGAAAGATGTGTAGAATTATTTGAGCACTGAAAAGATGCTGAGAAACCCATGACAATAAATAATCTGTTCCACTTCAGTGACGGAAACTGATTTCAGGCATATCTAGAGAGATAAATATGATTAACAGAATTTCAGTTTCAAGTCTATTAGGAATCAAACTTTCAGACTGACAGCCCCTGTTTGATTGTTTTCAGCTGTTTTTTACCATCTGATTAATGTCATTTTTTTAAAGCAATTTAAATGTTCTTTGATGAATGGAAACTTAGAGGACACAGATTCTCCATCACAGAAGCAAATACCTTGGCTGAAGATAAGATGATCTATTAGAGAAGAACCGTATCCAAAGGTAGCAGAACAGCTGTACTGAGTTTTTTCTAGCCTAATAGGGAATTGAATCTATTTCAGCCCAGGGACAAAATACTGCATCACTTGTGTTTGAAGAAATGACTGCAGAACATTTGCTACAATTGATCATTTACTGCTCCTTTTTCTGGCTTTAACACTCTAACGTCCTACTTCTGGAACACTGGGTTGTGTGAACAAAATGCACCCGAGTGAATGGTTGTCTCCAGAAGTAGGTTTTGCCAGTCCCTTTCTCACTGTGCCCCTTCAGAGTGCACTTAGCATTACGAATATAGAGAGCAGGAAGGGAAAAAATGCTTCTTACTGCAAGTTCTACAGTGTAATCAGAGTTTAAATGTACAATTTATTTTCCAGAAGAAAACAAATGCCAAATTCTAGTGGCCAGGAATCCAAGCACCACAGGTCAAAATTACAGTCTTTCTCTCTAATGCTTCACTTAGAGTCTGTGTAAAAGGAACAGTACATTTTCCTGCCGCTACTCAGCTACTTTGTCTTCGAATAGTAAGACATTTTTTTTCTTACAAATGATCAGGTATTTAGATTACTTGTGCGTGTTTCCCCTATTGATAGCAGGTGATCACAAAGGGCAAAGGTGGGCAAATGGATTTAAAACAGTACTGCACAAGTAATGTTGCATGCACTAATATTACACGCTTCATTGCATCTTTGGTTATTCATTCTTTACACCAGTCCTCTGGGACAAAATCAATGAGACATTTTATGTTATGCTTCAAAGTCATCATAATTGTTTGTTTTGAAGCAACATTTTTTTTCCCTTTTGTCAACCAAGCAATTTGCTGAAGTACCCAATTTTGCAACAACAGCCAGGAACAGAGCCAGAAGCTTTTTAAAAATAATTTGAGGAGGGGAAAACCCAACAGCAACAGAACCCTATGCTGAAGTGGCGTGTTGTTTATAGCACGGTATTCTCCCCAAAGGGGAAGCATAATTGAAAAAAAAAATAATTCCCATAGCACTTACTTCAAACAAACATGAGCATTGAACATTATTTATAATATCTGTGTGACAACAAGGTGTCTTTGCATAATTAAAGCACCTCAGAAGATGTGTACAGCAAGACATCCCACAGTCAATTAGCTGCTTGAGTGGTCAAGTTTCCACACAGAAATTCTGCATATTAGTTCTTTAGAGAAGAGCAGCACTGCACTTGACCTTTTCTGCCTTCCCAAAGGATGTTGCTATATTATTTTTTGCATTGTATTACCTATATCTGAACCCATGATTTTTGTAAATGCCTGAGTCATGAGTTAAAAAATGACTAATTAGTCTGATGTTTTTATCTGTACTAACATCCAGAAGCCCTGACAGAGATTGCAAAGGCGGTGGTTCCAGACATTGTACAAACACTTGGTAATGAGCTCCTCTAGTGCTTTTCATCAGATGTCAAAACGCTTTACTGTCAGTACTGGCCCACGTTGTGTATCCGGGGACCGAGGCACACAGCAGTGCTGGGATTCCCTGTGGTCAGCCGGGAGGCTGCCATCAGCCAGGGAAGAAATGAGGCTTGAAAATCCAGCAAGGCTTTGTCCGTGCTGGCCCCAAAATCCTACAGCGTGAAGCTCGGAAAAGATACCTCCGGTCTCTATCTCTGCAGTCCATGAATCTAAACTCAAGGCTTCCTCACTAATTAGGAGATTATTCAGGAATGGCTATAACTGAAGCATATTTGGAAAAAAAAAAAAAGAAGAAAAAAGGCAGAAGTATATTGTTAACATCCCTCTGTCGTAGTAAGACCCTCTGGGGATGCTACTTGGCTGCTTGTAAGTGTATTTAACATAAAGCAGAGATGATTGAAAAATGTAGCTTGTAGCTCCCTGGGGCAGTTTGCCATTCAGAAGATATAGGACAGTGGGCCGTACGGAAAGGAGATGTCGCAGGCAGCCCTATCCGCGATAGCCCGCAGGCAAGAAAAGGCTTGTATGTACTCAGAATATGATTTGGTGATTAGATCCTTTAGCACTTGTGAAAGCCACTTGTTTACAACTCTTATTAAATTATTTTGTATGCTCTGGTATAAAATGTTTGTTTCTTAAGATTTGATAAGGTGCTTAAACCTGCAGTGCATTTTAAGCACTGCATAAAGGCAGAGACAGCGGAGCTGCACGGCCAAATTCATTAGTGGCATTCTATCGAGTTCAGTGGGCTTATCCCATGGATGAATTTTGCATGTATTCTGTAAAATAGGTAAGTATTTGACTAAAATTAGCCAAATCCTCCAGAGCCTAATGGAGCGCTTATGGGCTCTGGCAACTTAACCCAATGTTTAATTTGCACTAATCTAGCCAAGACTGCAGAAGCATGAAATATACTCTACAGGGAGAGCGCTGCTCTTTGAAGTTAGTGGCTTAATTCCCATTGTCTCTGATGGGAGCAGGACTGGGTTTTATGTGGCATTTACTCCTGTTATTGTAGACAGAAATCTTTTTACATATGAATTAATCTGGCCTGTATTTGGGGAAATTCCAATCTTCCGAATTTACTAAAATCTTGTTAACTTCCAGGAGAGCCTTCACAGCTGTGCTTGTGAGTTCTGCATGTAAGTACCATGGACTGTGAGAACCTGCAGATTTCACTTCTTGGGGAGTGTGTGTGTGCGCAGGTTGGTAACGAGCTAACGAGCTAATAGTAGGGGAAAGAGAAAGGAAGGAAGGAAAAATAGCTCTTTACACAGCAGCATGAAGTCAACGGACATAATCCAACCTTCTCTCTTTTTTAGGGGGATTCTGGAAGTACCAACGAATCAAAATGGATTATTTCATTATTTGCGTTCACCTGCTTCTCTGGGATTCTCACAGCTTGGAGGTCAGCTTACTCTCTGTGCTGGGACGGTTTCGGGCAGGTATGCAGCGTGCCACTGCTGGCTGTGGCTGACCCAGCTGGGCAAGGGGCTGCAGCCAGAGTGGGCAGCTGGGAAGCGGTGATGGAGCGCTCTGGTGTGCAATTCCTCAGCCGGATAAGTGACTGTTTCAGTTTATCCTTTTGACAAGAGCAGAGGTTTTCTATTTTAGACGGTTACAAAAGGTGAGCACGTAGTGTTTAGGGGGAAGGCAGCTCAAGCAGTGATCGGGGCACAGAGAAATAGGGAAAAGGAAGAAAAAGTGTCTTTGAAATGATCCCACTTAACCGTCAAGTAACTATTACCATGGCACAAACCTAAATTGATATGTTGCCTCCACAACGCTTTGATTCACTCCTGTAGCCAGGTCCTGAGAGTGACTGTAATAATACAGGGTGTTTCAACAGAGAAGCACATAGGGGAGCAGACAGGCAAGACAGTAGTCAGAAAGCAAGCTGTCTGCTGTACAGGCAAAGCAGACACTTCAAAGAGTGAGGAAATCTTTTTAAGGAAGTTATTGTCAGAAGCTACACAAGAGTTCCCAGTGATGGTAATACCCACTGTTACTACTCTCTCCCACCAAAAAGAATTTTTGTTGTGGTGAGGTGACTTTCCCCATGATGGGGTGACAAGTGATCCCTGATTCTTTTGTTTTATTCCAGTTACTTGCAGATTCCTGGCTTTTCTAGCCCATGGTCACTGCTTCTTTGACTTGAAAGTTCAAAGTGGCAGAGCCACTAGCCTCATTTTACAAGTGCAGAGACATATGAAGAGTTTATTTTAGTCCTAGGAAGCACCACAGATACCCATGCTTATATTCTTCCCCTTCATCTATTAGAAACCTCAAAGATCTAGCAGGACTGTATATAAAGAAGAGGGACTGCTGTTTCCTTTCTGCATCTTAGTTTCAACACTTTCTGCCAGCTGATGCTGACAGCACCCTGCTACTGAAGGAATCGCTACTGATTTTAGATGCAATTTCCCAAGGCTTTTTCCTGTAGGCTACATTCCAACACACTGGTATCGTATATTACTCCAGCAGTTTCTAGTATTTACCATAACAGCTTTCGTGTCCCATCTGCCTTTCTTACACTTAAGGTGCAGCTTGAGGCAGGTGGAGCAACACAGAGAAATCCTAAAGCTCCTCTCCGTCCTCACTCACGTTGCTAACCTGCCATGAGAAGGGTTGCTGTGGGAGTGGAGGAGGCAAAATCTCATTCAGGAAAATACTGGAGGCAGGTGATAGGGGAGAATGCTAATACATCAACCCCACTCTCTGACTGGTACAACCCCCCTTGCACTGAGAAAATTGGTTTGTATTTGATTCTGCTGATGCGGCAAACCAAACCAGCAAGTCAATTTGTGATAGAAGATGGAAAAAAAGAAGTGACCTGGTTTATTAATCCCAGAAGAGACAGGACTACATTAACCAAACCTGGAACCTCCAAGAATGAATCAATTTACTTCTTACACCCTTATCTTGATTTTTGACTCTCACAGTCTGGATTTGCGCATACTGTAAACATTCATGGTATTCAGATTCCCTTATAGGATTTCTACATGAAAACGGACAGGATTCCAGTCTGTTCCATTAAATCTTCACAGATGATCCACATTTGAGACAAAATTTATGGCATGCAGTCAGTGTAGCTGACTGATCGTTTTGTTACAGTTGCCTATTCTGAGGCAGTTATTGTATCTCAAAGCATTTTAAGAGATGGAGTCATTTATCAGAGTACCTTTGAGATGATTATAACTACAGGAGAAGCCCTTTAATTGGGAGATTGCATCAGATGATATTGTATCCTAAATGCAAAGGAACAAAAAGAACAGAAATAAAGGGAATAACTTGCGAAATGAAAATGTCATGAATAAAAAGGGATCATCACTAGATTATGGTTGTATTTCATCTTAACCTTACCAACATTTAATCTTTACATCACATTTTCTACACTACAATATTAAGGCTTGGAATTTCTCTGGCACCTCTTCATGCACATTTTAATTAGATCTATCTAGAATTCACTATGAAATCAGGTCAGCTTGGAGCTTCTGGTGTTGTCCTCGAAGGACGGGGGTTGCTCCAGCCTTGGATTAACCCCATGGAAGACATTAGGGTTAACCAGTCCTTACCCCTTCCTCTTTCATTCTGACACAAACAAGCAAGTTGCATTTGAAAACTTGGAATAAACTTCAGAGGGAAAACCCACAACTTGGACCGTCCTGAGTCTGACCTAATGATAGTGGAAGTGTTGTGCTACCATGCGCTTCTCACTTTGGCAGTAGTCAAATGCCTCCTCACTAAGGCCACTCTCTGCACACATATGGCCTCCAGTTACAAATGGTGTCCCAAAATAGATTCCAGAGAACGCATTTTAGAAAAAAACCACCTTAATTCTACTTGTAAAGGACAATCTGGGGTACAGTAAAACCGGTGTCTACTGTCTGCAGAAAATACAGTCACCTTCATCACCCTAATTAATGCCCATACAGACCCACAAAACCGCACTTTTCTCAGTACTAGGATTCCTTCTGTGTGACTGTTTACCTGAACGACTATTCTGCATTAAATGACCAGTGCTGCTGGGAAGCAGAACTAACATCGTTTTGGTATAAAATGACCCTAGTAATGCCTTGGATGTTGTTATAAGCCAGTGAGTCATGAGGAGGTTGGCTGTTCTTGGGTGACTGACTTTGGACATCAGTGGCCAAGGGTGGGAATCTGAGGAAAACTGAAGACCTCAGTGTAAATACAAATGACGATCGCTGATGATTTTTGGATGTCACAATATTTATTGTGACAAAGACGCTCAGCTATGCACTATTTCTAGGCACTTGTAGACTTTCCTCACCTAAAATCATTTTGTGCTGCAGATAGATAGAACACAGTTCTGTAGAGTGTTTATTGGTTTAAAATTTTAACATCAGGAAAGTATCATTTTTCCTTCAGGAGGAGTGAGGTATTAATGTCTTACTTTGTGTCAGAGAGTGATTCCACCTGAGGAAAGGTGAAGTATAGGATGTGACAGCAGCAGGGATGACTCAGACAGAAGGAAGGAGAAAAAGATGCAGCTGAGATAAGCTGGTTCATTGTTGTGAAGCCACATCACCTGCCAGGTAGACTGATTAGGTGGGTGGACCATGCGTGTAACAGGGAAATTAATTACTCCATTGATTTTAAAAAGCACTCCAAAATAAAATGAGATATATTGCTCCTGTATTTTATATTATCCCTAAAGACGATACAAATATAATCCACTGGTTTAGCCTTGGTAACACTGTGACTTCATTGTCACTTTAGGGACCTGATTTCTAGTGCCATTGGGACAGTGAGACACTAAAACTTATTGGTGATTAATTTTTAAATATTTATGTTGCTTTCACATGTACAAATTCAATAGTCTATATACATTTATTGCACTGACTGTATGACTGTACCAGATATTCTGACTGCTTTTCCTTTTTCTTTTTTTTTTTTTTTTCAGAAACCAGGTGTTCCTTACATACCCATGCACCCCTTTGTCCATCACATAAGATAAGAGCAGGAAAGGTCTATTGTTAACAGAAATAGTATTTTACACTTGCCCAACTTCCATTCAAATGGTAAATATCTCACAAAAGCTTATGGTACATAAGTCTGAATCCATCCACAAATCTCTGCCATTAAGACTGTCTTGGTAGCGTGGCCCTAAGGTTGTTCAGAATTTTTCCAGCAGGTCCATCGTTTTGCAACTAATACAAGTTTGATAAATGCCTTTTAGCTCTAATTCGCTTTCATTATCATCATCACCCTTGACAGGCACTGTGTAGCACAGCAGAGAGAATGAATTTCCAAATCCCTACGTTCTGTGTCATCCCCATGGCACAGCTCTAGGGTTCAGTCATACAACTGCACCTGCAAAGCACGTTTTAAACCAGTACATGAAAGTTTTTGCTGGCTTTGCATTAAGTCAAAGTTTCAAAATACTACCATGTGGCTTGCGTTGTCAATCCCAACTCAAACATTGGATCAAATGGTCACGGTGAATTGTTCATAACCAGTCAAGGAAGTTTATGAAAAATAATCCTCATATAAATTTTTGTTAAACTACTTCAAATAATCAATTTGGAAATCACAATACATGTCATACTTAACCAGGAAACAGATCATATTATTCACAAAAATTAAGATCTAATGAGTACAAACAGAACGACTGTTCTCTGTCAATGTGAACAGTCACACTCAGAAATATATGCTGTAGAAATTTTACATCTGAAATATCCTTAGCTGCTGTAGCTCTTCTTAAAATGACGTCACAACAAATACATTAGAATGTGTAATGTTGTTCTAGAAGCTTACCTTAATCGGATTATCAGAATGTCAGTGACTGTCACCAAAATTGTCTCTGCTTTTGTGTCACTGAGAGCCACGAGAAACAGAAGATTATAGAGACATGAAGACTCAAATCACTCCTTTGTCAGCCTTGGCTACGTTATTGTGTTTCAACCTGGAAAATAAGTTATACATCAATCAGGCCTTTGCAAGATTTGAAAGACACTCTGCACCCATGTGGTCTTCCTTCATATTTAGTAAGGGCAACAGTGGTTTGCTTTCAGTAAGTTTTTAGGCAGAGGAAAAAACCCAATCTTGTTCTGTATTTTGCTGGTGAAATTACAGGGTTTTGGAATCCCTGAATGTTCAAAAACTGGAAAGGAAAAGGAAGCTTTGACTTATTGGAGCTTTTGATGGAATTATATACATTATTTAGGTATGTGTGTAGAAGTGGTACTCGGCTATCTAATGTCTTTCTGAAAAAGTAAGTGAGATACTGAACTCTGGCTTCTTCTAAGTCTAGATTTATTTAGTTCTACTGGAGCCATCAAAAGAGTATTTTATAGGAATATTTTTTTCATTCCTCAAGTTCTACAGGAAAATAATTAAATGTCATAAACCTCATGCAAAACACATTGACATTTAATGTAAAACTTTTCCTAAAACTTTTAATTAAATCCTTTTTTTTTAAATACGAAATTTTATACCAAACTGTTTCAGTTTGTTGCTTAAATGAGGAAGAGAATTCAAAGATATCACTAGTAGTCTGACTTGTAGTGTCTAGGATCCTGTCGGAGGGCTTTCATTCAAATAAAGCTTTTCTGAATTTTCTGTTGCATAGAAATACTCTGAAGGCAGCTATTGGAGCTGGAGTAAAAGATAAATTCAGTACTCTTGAAACTGAAGGAGACGGGATACTTGAGCTGGTCGGTATGTGGAGCAAAAAGGTAGGAAAGTTGGAGGAGCTTGTGACATTTCTTAAGGTATAGTATCAGAGGTACGTTCTGGAAAGATAAATATGTTTTTGTGAGAATACTTAAATGATGTTATTCAGCCCTTTGCCTGCCACCTGTTTCCTTAGCTGTCTTGTTTTAAAAAAAAAAATCTTAATAAAGCTCTTCCATTATTAATTATAGTCATGACTCTGCAAACTAAAATGTTCTGATTAGTGAACTTTTTCACAGAACTTCTGGGAAATCTCAGTGTCCTCCACCAGATATTCTTCCTAATGCCCAGTACTTTGCAGATTTAGTATTAAGTGATCAAATAGCAGCCCAGAGCCATTCAAGGTAATTGAATCCCATGATTTGGGACCAGGTGTACAAAGATGTTCAAACTAATTATTTAATAATTGAAAACAATAACCAGTGTAGTTAAATCTCTTGCTGATTTTCTAATGTTTATTAATTTAGGCACCTGTGTCTTCTGCACCACTTTCTTTCAAAATGCTTACAAGGATATGCATAGCATATAAATTTACAATGAATGTGATTACCTCGATACACACTCTAGGCGCTTAAGTGATTAGAAGAACATTATTATTTTAATTGTTATATAGATTTCATTCTTATGAGTCTGCTTATTAAATAGTTGTTTAAATTCCTAGATAGACATCAAGGTGCAGAATTTTCATTAAACACTACCATTTTCCACTACCTCTTTAAATGGCCTGATTTAGGAAGAAACACAGAAAATGCCTCCTTAAAAAGCAGGCAAATACAACGTTCATAAATAGTTAAGATAAATAAATGAAAAACGACATTGACACCAGCACCCTTATCAGCAGAAAAATCCTTGCCCTTTCACTAGCGTAATTTTACTTCAATCTATTGTTTATGCAAATTGGATTGAAGAACCACCTGAAAGAAAGGCGTTTATAATTATTATGAAAAATCAGCAACATCATCTATTCTAAATCAGTTTGCGTCTTCTTTTCCAAGGGCTTTGTATGGCAGAGCAGATGTTAAACCTTGCACATTACTTTCACCTACCCTTGCTTCACTTAGCTATGTATATTATTTTAATTACCTTCTATACCTTCAAGGCAATTCCAGTCATATTGTTTTATTTTTCTAAAGCACCTGCCTAAAGAAAGAAAACTGTAAGTGGGGCACTCAGGAAAGGGTAAAATGGCACCAAGATTAAACTTCTTCGTGTCCTGTCTTTTTTCTTTTTTTCACTCCCTTCACTGTGAGTAAATAATAACTACTGGAAGGAACAGTTTCACAAGAGGGAGTTATCTGTTATTTTTATTTGGTCCCAATACTGCTAATTAACAGCAAATATGAAAGGTCCTGTAAAGGTGTTAAAAATCTAACAAAATCTGGTTTTACCTTCTATTCTTATTCTACAAACAACATTCTTATACTACTATGAAATGGGCTGCTTTAGCCTTAAAGTCATAGAAAAGAAGTACAAATATAGCAGAATAACAACACGATTTATCAGCATGAACAAAATAAATGGACAGTATTAACTGTATCGTTCCAGCAGTCTACACAGCAGTCCTAATGCCTTAACAGAATGTGTGAAAGTAAATGAAATGGCAGCATGATTACACTGATTACAGTGGTTGCAAATACGGTAGGCTACATTCATGCTTCAGTGGGGCTGTAATTATATTTCAAAGCGATGCTGTGCACAGGCTGCTCCCTTCTCATGGCATCCCTGCTGTTTGTTTCCTCTTATTTTGTTCTTAGCATCACGGGCCCTGGTCCTGCAGCCACTTACTCATAGGTGTAACTCCCTGTGTTTCAGGGGTGAGAAAAAATCACCTTTTGTGCATATCAGGATTACTGGCTTTAAACTCTTCCAACTCTTGTATGCTGCTGCAGAAGCACCATCAAATAATAGGGTTTGGTATGATTTAATACCATTCCTAATCTCTTACAGAAAAAACCCATTGAGCTTTCATTAAATTGGTTGGCGAAGAGTGTAGGGAGTATGGCTGCTCAGTATCAAACAGTTCTCTTCTCCACCTTGCCCCTAGGTATTAGTACTGAACAGCCGAAATCCAAACCTTTGTGATTTGTCTTTGATTAGTGCTGCCTCATGCTGCAAGCAGTACTTTGGGAAGAAAGATGGATTTGTTGCTGTTGTTTCTCACTTCCCATTGGCAACGCATGGCAGCACCTAGCCTAAAGCTGACCATTATATTTCATTTAAGAAAAGGTATAGAAAAGGAAAATACATTTTGATGTGCCTGCATTTTGTCTATACTTCAAAGGCACTGACATTTTACAGCAGCTTTTTTTCTTTTTTTTTGCCCTCAGATAATGATGTGACACCATCAAGGCAGAATACAGAAGCAGAATGTGGTGGTGTCTGGGGGTGACTGCCAAGTCCTCTAATTTCTCATCAGTGCCCCTTGCTCTCCCCCAGATACCTGCTGGCAGTGGTAAGGCAGTGTTCCCCTTGCTGTCTGGACTATTTTGTGGGGTTTCTTACTGTGCCAACCTGTGATCGGCAGAACTTTGTCTGGATCCCACAGCTGAGCACAGCTCTGAACCCTCCAGGTGTGGACCTCAAGCAAGACTAGCTCAGTTACAGGCTCAAAGTACACTGTAGAGCAAACAACAAAGTCCAAATCAAAACCAGAGGACCTATTCATTAAAAAAAAAAAGTATTTATTTGTTCCTTACCAAGCAAAATCAAACCTTAAGCTCTGCTCTCCTTGAGGCTGAAGTGCTACTAAAAAGAAAATATTCTAGAGTACTATTGTTGTCATAGAGAAAAGGAGGTTGGGAATGCTGAAACCACAAAAGGCATGAAGAATCAAATCAACGAAAATCCAGGATATTGTTGTGACTTTGTATCTTTGTGGAGACTCAGGAACCAGAAGCAGCAGTGGAGAAGCAAGCAGTCTCTTTCCAGACGAAGCTGGGACAACCACTACACAGGAGACGCTTTGGTCTCTCTCATCCATACCCAGTTCCAGGAACTTCAGTGGGGCTTTACCACCTACTTGTAGAGACTTCGGCCCATTGCTGAGCATGGATGTGTGCTCACTTATTTGACAGAACTGCAGCTCAGACAACAAGAAGGATTTTCAGTATCCTCAGGCAGTGGTCAAACCAGGTGAGCCCAAACCAAATCTCCACCTTCCTGAGTGTGGAGCTAAGCATATCTTCACTGAAAGTTGCTCTCTGTTTGTCAGTCACGGTGATATATGAAGGTAATTGCTTCCGTGTGCGTTTAATTACAGTATTGTAATTAGCAGGTTGCAAGAGCAGATGCAGAGGGTCTTTTCATAGAGCAGACTCTGATAGGCCATGAAAACATCTCAAAAAGAAAAGGGCAGAGCAATGTCATATTGTAATGCAGCTCTTTGTGCCTGGAAAAGAGGGTTAATTAGCTGATTGCTCCACTCTTCATCTTCATTTCTTAAGGTGGAGGGAACATGGTAGGGAGGAGACTAATTTATCTTCATGAATTTTTAGAATTAGCAAATAGCACCAAACCATTGTCCAGCACAGCATCGTGGCTTGGGCTTGATGCTGGGGCAGGAACCAATGAAAAAGGGAACAAAACCTCCAAGATCTTCATCCTCTCTGGGGAAAAAGAGAGAGAGAGATACAATCTTTGAGTAGGGTTCACCATGGCAACTGGCGCAGTCCTTCCTGTCATTTCTCATCACGAGAGAGCAGTGATGATTTTGGGTTAATGCTACGCGTGGGGACTTGTAACTCACCTGTACTTCCTCGGCACCTATTAACCAAGTTCATTTTTCAAAGTATCCCTTAGTGCTTTGTGGCAGCAAATGGCAGTGAGGTTACCCAGATCACCGCCGTTTCAGCTGTGGGTAACTCTTGGAAGGGTTTGAGGGTCAGTCAAGTTCAGAGCAGTTTGGCAGGGAAATCGTGTCACTGCCTAATGACGAGCAAGGTGAGTATTTCACACTAGATGAGATGTGGTTTCAAGTCCTTTAAGCAAGCTGTGGTCTGGGAGCCGTGGGAGAGGGAATACAGCAGTGCTTGTGTTGCAAAGCACACGAAACTCAAATTTAATAGTTCAGGAATTGTTTCTTTTGCTTTAAATAAACAGAGAGACCTAAACTAACCTTTTTTCCTATTAGGAAACCACATCTTGTTGTGTTCCTTAACTTATACTATTATCCAGTGTAAGTATTAGGTCCTAGTATTCATATTTACTGAAGTTATCTACTACAGGGATTAAAGAGCATAGTCTTTTTAATTGTGCTTGCAGAAGTCACTACAAATTGCACATTTAATTATTGTGTACTTAAAATCTGATAATCGTAGAAAATCAAATACACAGCTTGGTTGATTCAGAAAGTATTTCTAATAGGGCACTATTAAATTATAGAGTTAAACATTATTAGATATATTTATTCATGAGAGATAATTTGATATGTAACAAAATAAGCCAATACATGGTGTAACCTCTTGCAGTCTAATTTTCATGGATGAGCTCTTGCATATTTAATATCCTTTGAGGATATATTTTAACCCAGACTAATTACTGCTTTCCTCTTATTTCTGTTCAGTTTGACATCGACGTTTGGCTAAAATAATGTAATATTGTTATTACTGAGCAAATTAAGTAAATCTAGCTTATTTAATTTAGAGCCATTGTTTATACTGTAAATCGCCTGATGTAGGTTATGACAACAAGCGTTGTACACAAATAAAAAATAGCTATGGGTGAAAGAAGACTAAGACATTAAAAGTATCTCTATAAAGAAATCTTATTCACATTGCATGGTGAACACCATCAGGAATATTTTCCGATCTATGAAGCTGTTTTATAATATGTTTCTCATATCATCCTGGTAAATTTACAAAGAGGAGTAAAGTGTAAGAGATTAATGGTGATATAGGTTATTCTTACATTATTAAGACAACTTAGCTTAAAAGACTATCAGGATGGCTGGGGACCTTGTCAGAAACTTTCAATAGACAGAATACCTGAGCACAGAGATTTTGTACTTTAAAGTAGGTTAATTAATTAATTGAGAACCTTTGTCATGGCTTTGATATATACATTAATTTTATGTCTGAGAAAATTTTTAATGAGATGTTTTAATTTTGTTCTCAGTGACATCTTAATAAAAAGCAGTGATAGGTCAGGTTATATGTTTGTACATTTTGGTATAACGCCAGCAGCGTCAGCTGGCTTAAACAGACCAGCTTTGCTTTGCTTTGCTTGCTTCATCAGCCAAACATCTTGCTACATTTTGCTTTCTTTGGTTCATCAATTTTTTAACATACTAAAGTTTTAATAGGTCTTTCCTGTATAAAAATAATCTACAAAATAATAAATATGAAAAATAGTTAAAGAGAAAACTTACGTTCACGTAACTTTAATTTGCATTTGATTTTACAGTTATGATAAATGCTATGGACTGAAAGTTTTCTAGGTAAGTACTGCAATAAAATAGTTCATCTTTGTCCTGAGTCAAGCTTGATTAGTAAAAGCTGAAATTCTCAGAGCTTTTTGTGAAGCTAGGATCTTTTTTCACTTGTGGCATCAACTAAAATAAGTAGTATGTTTTGGCTACCTGCAGATCTTTTATATTTTTCAACCATTTTAATTTTTTCAAAGTTTTTCAACTGGAAATCAGCTAAACTTCAAAACAGGAAAACCGGTCTTCCCTGAAAAGTAAAACCTTAATTAAAAATAAAGGGCATGTTTTGGATGCTTAAAGAAATGTAGGGGTGGGGTCTTGAAACTTCAGGAATCATCTAAACTGACTCTTTCTCAGAGCTGGTTTCAGATTTTAAGACCATTTTGAGATTCAAGGCATCTTTTGGAGAACTTCTGAGCAAGCTGGTTAGAGGGCTGAGGTTGGGAAGTCACAGTCTGGGAAATATTCATTGTTTTAAGCAGAGACTAAGAATGGTACACAAAATGAAAGGACTAATGGTAGCTAGACTATCACATAAGCAAGGATTTGACTTTGTGCCTATATATATATATCTCTTGACTAACTCCATTTACACTGATGGGTACTAAATTAGTCAAGTGTGATTAAAAATCAGCCCTCTGAGCTCTATAGAACTCATGATGCTCATGATGATCTCATCATGAACCATGATTTAGAGAAAGTTAACAAAATGACTGGTATTACAGCTAGTAGTTTAAGTAATTGCGCTTGATGGTAAAAAATCATATGAAAGCAGACAGCTTCCTGCTGAAATGAAGTCAGATGAATTTTGTCAGCTCTTAAGGACATACACTTTATCTATGGAGGTTTCAGAGCAACGCTCGTGAAGAGTTGAGCCAATATACTAATACGAAGACTATAAAATATATTTTAACCATGTCATAATCCTTCCATTAAAGTTTTGTAGGGTCTTTTTTTTTTAATTTTCTTTTTTTTTTTCAGAATTCCTGTTGCATTGCTATTACAAGTGTGACCTGTGTTAGATCTGATCGAAAGGTTAGTATAATCAGTCAGAATGTTGGTCAGCCTTTTATGAATGCTTGTGACAGTCAAGGTCCCATAATGTTACATAGACAATGAACATTGTACTCAATCTTTGCCAGAATGAGGTGTGGAAATATTTTATCCAAAAGCATCAGAATTCTATCCAGAAATGAGTTTTATGGGCTCATTCAGAACGAAATGCAGTAAGATCTGTGGATTAAGAGAGGAAACACGCTTGCAAAAGCTGCCATCAGATTTCCTCTCAAAATTTTGATGTTGCTCCTCCAGGAGTTTCTGCTAGAGAATATGTCCTAAAGAACTAGAATACAACTAAATTCAGTTCTTGGATCAGCTCATTCTGAATTTTGCTGTCCTGCTGGGCTATGGCAAATTAGAACCTTGTAGGTATCTCAGTCAAACAGGGATCTTTTTGATGACAAATGCTGACAAAGTAATTCTTACACCATGGATTATGTCTATTTTGAAATGTTCTTTACTGCCAAGAAAGTGTTCAGATTTTGAGAGCCAGGAATATATGGAAAACTTCCATTATTCCCCATGCTTTATTGAAATTTCTTCTAACAAATAAATCTGGTGACTTCATCATTGTGCCGCTCTTACGGAGCTTGACAGGAAAATCACCCCTTGAATTTGTTGGATTGCTGATACTCCCAGGTTGCTCTGATTTGGCCATAATGGTAAAAAATAGAAGATAGAAAATTAATCAGCTGCCCAGAGCACAGATTGACTACGCTGGGGCCAATGTACTGATGAAGTGTCACTGCCACGGTGGGAGTAACCAAACAAGCTTTATGTTATTTTCACAGATCCAATCATTAATATCAGCACTGGTGTAAATCTACTTCTTGTGTTAATGTGAAGAATCCTTCCCCATTATCTCGAATGTATTTAATAAAATATCCCATAATCTTCTGGCTGACAAAGAGACTTATCTGACCTTATCTGACACCACCCATCTGTAGAGGTCACCTGGCAGAAGAGGGGTCTGTGCTTTCAGTGCCTCTCATCCAGAAACACATGCCGAGTTTCATGTAAACCCAGCTGGCTCAGAGCTATGAACTGATACTGATACCAAATATTTTTTCTCCTCTATCAGCAACCAAGAAAGTAAAATTGCTTCTAATCAAAAGGATGGCCCTCCCTTTGCAGTTGTTCGCTCAACTATTTTTCTGACTGGTCTGCTCGATGAGCAAATGTGCAAGGAGATGGAAAACTTAATCTTTCAACATGAAAGAATACCAATGCACTGTGAAGAACTGTTTCTAGCTCACTTCTCTCATGTGGATTCACGTTGCTGCCAATTTCCTAAAATTGGCTACCAGGTTAGCTTCTAATTTGTTTGATGATGCGTGTCGTGGTATCTGGGAACGCCCAGCAACATGCCAGAGGCATTATAGGATTTACTAAACCAAAGATTTTTCTGCAACTAAATTAAATCACGTATCAACAATACGTCAGAGTTTTAGAAACTTTGTATTGCCCTGTTTTTGTTACCTGTGTGCTTTGTTCAAAGTGCACACACTGTTTCTTCCCAAAGCAACTAAGCTAGTAATATACACATTATTCAGTGTGCACCTTTTGGGACCAGGTAATCAGCCATTAAAGACAGAGAACCAAAGTGTATTATATTTCATTTTGCTGACACCTTGCATGAAGCAATATCAAAATATGGGGATATTTGGTAACCTTTTCTTGTGGGTGTTTGGCACCTGGTTTTATGAATTAGTACACTTAGCAAGTCATTTTTCCTCATATCTACTAAAAATAACAACATGAACTCCAAGAGGTTGTCAATGTATTACTTCCCAAGGGAGAATTTTGCTCTTCTCTCTCATTTATCTAGGCATGTGTAGAGGCTTTTGACCCATTTAGCATAGATAAATGACCCATGATGTGAAATTTCCCAACAGTTTAATAATGCATTTAACTCAAAGTGACACTTGCTTGCAGCTGCCTTAAAGCAGTTTCCAGGCTATATATGTCTCTTTGAAATGATGTATGACAAGTAGGAAAGCTTCCTTGATAGAACCCCAAATCCCATGGGTGAGTAACAAGAAAATCCTTTTTAGATTGCCAGCAGCAAATTTATACTTCACAAGTCTTTATTTAATTTTATCTGTTTTTCAATATCATTTACAGTTATGACCATTAGTCTAAAGCTCACAGTAAGTTCTATATAAATAATTTTTTCCTCACAGTAATGCATTGCAAAGGCTTTTATTGATCCCATTTTTTTTTCACAAAATACCAGAAGTAAACCCCTTGTGTTATCACTGAAAATGTTTTTGTAATCCTTGTACTAACTTAGCTGTATCGAAATTCTATTACTTCTGAAACCCAGGTAGTGAAATAGAAAACTGCATTCTGTGTATGTTTAAAATCAGTAAACTTCCTTAAGAACGTTTCATATTTGAAGACACAAGTCTGAATGATAGCTCTTAGTTTTTCCTTGCATAGTTTTAAAGCAGTTGTCATTGAACATGTGGAAAGATTTTCATTAAATCTGCTTCTGGTGTAGTGAGCAATTTCCAATGATATATGTCATATTATTAGCAAGAAAGATTTAAGAAAGCAAGAAATAAACATTATTTAATAACATTTATTTCTAATATTAAAATAGAAGTCAAATAACCAAAATTGGATCCTGTAGTGTCCAGAATCATTTAGCATAGATAAATGGTGTAGGGTCCCCAAAGCCTACAAACAGAAAACCCAGTTTCTGTCAAATAATAATAAAAAACCTGAAACAAAGCCAGAAAAATAAACCAGAAAAAGAATCCTGTCCACAAGGAAAGGTTAATGTGGGCAGAGAGAGAAGAGAAGGAAAAAACCTTGAGACAGCCACAAGCCAGATGATTAGAACAGAAACAGAGTTCACAGGATGTTTGTTACCTAGGACTCTGATCATTTTTCATCTCTGTTGCTTCCTTTTCCCTCCAACTTTCATCTGTCTTATGTTTCTTGGCCAGAGTGACATTCCCCTTGCTTAGTTTCCCTTGCAGGATCCCCACACTCATCAAGGTCCAAGCTGTTCAGTGATACTTTTTGGTGTTTGTGCAGGATGAGGGAGAATTTGGCCCTGACCCACAATTTGTGATACAGGTAGGAAATAATGGCATCTGGAAGTTTACTCCAGCTGCCCTAAGTAAGTCTGGAAAATGATAGTGGAACAATATCCCGGAGAAGAGCTGGCTCCTGTGTGCAGCACAAAGGCTATTGTGCTGCTTGCTGCTTTCCTATTCATAGCAGTTTAAGCCTGTCTCCTTTGCTCCGTTTCAGTAGAAAGTCAATGAAGCTGGCTTAAATGACAGAGAGTGGTTTTGATCTAGATCTAAACATGGCTCATATTTGAGCTCTTCTGGCTACCATGCTGAGAGGCACGTGAAGCAGCCTACCTGAAGTTTATTCAGAGAGGATGGTGCACTCAGAAATGTGGGAGCATGGCTATGTTAGGCCTTTCATAATACTGGCAAAATAATTGGATACAAATTGCCTGAGCTAACTTTACCTTTCTAAGCAAAGTTAGGCATCTGTGCCCTTCAGTCTGAGGAAAGGGAAAGGCATTCCAGAGGGGAATTCACTCACCCCAGCATTGGCCATATGTGTTTGAATGAGACGAACCAGATTTTGGAGGGTCCTCTCTTTTGTTTCTGACTACAAAAGAATCCTTCTGTTAGCCCTGTAACTGTTAGCCAAAGTGACTAACACAACCTAGCAAAAGAGGGAATTCCTCCCTAAAGCGAATGAACTCTAAAGGGCAAAGAAACTCCATTCCACTAATGATGCAACTTATTTTATTCAGAGAATAAGAGAGTGTTTAGAAGCCTTCTCGCCAAAACCACCTTCATTTGTCAACACGAAATACATGTTGACTGGAAGATACTTGCAGAGACGAATTCTTTCTAGCCTAGACAAGGTCCACATCCCCATTAAGAGCACTAGTTGCCAGCTCCCTCTGCTTGACTGGCCAGTGGGAGTTGACTGCATCGTGCCTCACCTTTGATACAGAGCGATTCTTCCTAGTTGGGGATGAGAACAGCTTTTACAGTGTGAGCTTGGATAAGCCTGCTAAAAGGGTGAAGCTGCTGACTACCCTGTAAAAAGATAAGCACAAGAAACAGCAGAAGTGAGGCAGGGAGCCTATATCAAAGTTAATGAAGAAGGCACAGGGTCTAAGGAAAGGAGGATATTCTTCTAGGAGTTTGGGTTTGTATGAACTTGGAGAGATCAATTTGCTGCTGAACCATTTGAACTGAGCGACAGAGTTCATTTTGAGAAAGACACACAAACCAAAGCTTGCACAGCGAGTGCCTCAGATCAGAGTGACCTGATGAGCTGTACTCTGCGAGAGCATAGCTCTGAGGCTGCGATACACTTAGAGCTTCAGTGTCAGGAAGCAATCTCATTTTGTAACATGTCTGCTTTTGAGAATGCTTGTTTAGAAATTTCCTTCATAGATGAATTAATTAGAAATAGCTTATTTACTGGGAAGAGAGACAGATGCCAATTCATCTTCTTTTTTGAAATATAAAGAAAATAAGTGATATTTACACTTTAGCTTCCTCCTCATAACTACAGATACTGGATTTATAAATATGAATGCATTTGAAAGACATTATTACAACACTTCTCAGAAATAATATCTGGTTTTAAATATTTGTGCCTACATACTTACCCAAAATAAATAAAATCAACCCTCCCAAATAATATTTTTTGCAAGCTGCTTCTCTAAAGTGCAAGTTTATTTGATTTAAGCTTCTTCTCCAGTCATTGTTAATGAATAATTATTCAGTATTTCAAACTGAAACAGATAGCTTTATTTAGTGTGATTAATGCTGATGTACAACCTCATTTGCATAATTACAAAATATAATAAAATAAATTCCATATACAAATCTTTGTTACTTGTGTTGGGTTTGTATTTCAGGCCTTTGGTAAGGCCTGAAAAAAGACATTATGTTTCAAAATTATCGTAAGACACAGTTATAATACTCTGTGACTAAAATTGAAAGGTAAAATTATTTTTCATTACCATGCGTTACAAGGCTTTGGCAAAATAAAAGTTATATCTCTGAGACAGATAGAATTAATCTACAAGAAGTATGTATCTGCTGAAACAGATATTCTTTCCCTACTTTTAAATATTTGGAGCTGTTTTATGTGAAAATTAGCTAAGATTCTTCATGGAAACAGCATTTGGCCTTTTAGAAGGTATGGAGTATTTTTCACTTCTTAAAAGCTGTAACAAGCCTCGTTTACTCTGCAAGTTTTTGAGTGCTTTTTACTGCTCTAAGAAGAAAGCTCACTTTCCATTCTGCATGCCACTTACTTCAGTGGTCTAATGAAGGCACAGTAGATTTGGGAATGCAGTCCTTGGTACAGTTTACAGTTAATAGGCAGTTTCCTTTTTCTGAATTTAGGGTTTTGATTTCAGTTAAACTGATGTGACATGAGAGTGATTTCTACTGGAAGTCACTTCCTGCATCTTGCATTGTAAGAGATGGATTGAAAACAGGTGGTATCATTCATACCTCCAAATAAATCAGAGGTAACAGCTAGGTTTCATGAAGACTGTCTTAGGAGAAAAAGGCTGAGGAAACACTGTCTGGAGAATCGGGGTATCAAGGAAATTCCATGTTCCTGAGGCTGCGTGTTTGGTTTTTACGCAGGCAATTCCTGAAATCAATACAGTCATTTAGCCAGTAATTAGCCAATAATTTTTCTAAGGAAGTAGGAAAAAGAACCTCATAGGGGAGGGGCAACATAAGTGAGCAAATGAATTAGTGGCCATGGCAATAGAGAGCAAAAGCAAGCTCAGGTCTGAGAAGGCTTGAAAACTTGTAGATAGATAATAAATGTGAATACAATGCAGGTGATTTGTTCCTACCTTGACAAATGACGAAATGTCCTTTTATGCTTGTTCTGATGTAAGTCAAATAACAGGGAATCTGTTGTAT
This sequence comes from Larus michahellis, assembly GCF_964199755.1. Classification (NCBI taxonomy): domain Eukaryota; kingdom Metazoa; phylum Chordata; class Aves; order Charadriiformes; family Laridae; genus Larus; species Larus michahellis. Next base: position 8,052,204 of record NC_133899.1, read on the forward strand.
CTCTTTCTGTAGATGAATTGAGGTTTCTCATTTCCAGACTGTCAATTTGTGCTTTCCAGTAGCATTTAAAGATATAAGATTATTTTGATTTGCCAACATCTATAGCTCCATAGAGCCACTCTTCTGCAATAAGGAATGTTGGATTTTTCCAAGCTATTATGTCTGAATTAATTAGCTGAAATGTTTCGGTAGTTAACATATTGAAGAATACACAGAGGCAAATTGTGTCAGTCCCTGTATGTACATATGTGACCTTGCATAGGGAGAGAGGGACTCTGCCTTTGTATTACGCAATTTGTCAGGGCTTATACACAGCCCTAATCATTGCACCTGGAGAGTAAGGGATTATTCAAGGCTAGTTTATACTGAAGCACTTGACAAAGTAGGAGCAGACACAGGCTGGTGGATATAGTTCCATATGCTATTTAGAAGGGAAGATATACAAGGATATACAAGATATAGCTACCTGAATTGCAATGGGAGGGGACAGAATAGAAGTAAGTTGAAATGCGTCTAAATCTGCCTTGCAGTTTGAGTACGTTCTCTTATGAAAAGTGAAATAGCATAGTGGATGCCCACGAGTGCTCAGGACACTGGATTTATATCCTAGCAGAGTCAGTGCTTCCTAATACCTGTCTTTCATGAAGATAAATTATTAAGCAGGGACTCAATGTGCATCCTGAATCTCCAGCAATTTTCCCTCCTTGGAAGTAGATATAACCAGCACCCAATATTCTAATGAGTCTTATTTGTAACATCTGATTAGCACTTTTATGGCTGGCTGATTGTGACAGGGTAGGTGCAAGCACTGTGAAGAGATTCATATCAAGGCTTTCATTAAAAAGGTGAAACTTGCACAGACTTTTTGGTGGTGAAACAGAGAAATGCATATGGAGATGAGGTCCTACAAATGCCATATGGGCTCAGAGCAGGTTAACAAGGGCCAATTAACCCTGTCTTGCTACAGGCATCAAGTCTAGTGAGAGCTTAGCTCAGCTGCCTGCTGAAAAGGAGGACAAAGAAAAAAATCTCCATGGTAGCTGGGGACTGGAAACAGCTGGATGGTTCTGTGAGCCTCCCATCAGATGGCTGAGCTCTGGGGAGATGATAGGCTAAATAACCATTAAATAGAAAATAGGCCTTGGGACTAGTACTTTAAAAATATTTGCTGGATGACTGTACTTTTAATTCGTTTGTTTATTTGTTTGTTTTATTCTTATTTTTGAACTCTGATTGCTCAGGAGAAGTGGAACTAAAGAGTGTCTGAGGAGGAAGGCTAGGATACCCTTGTGCTGGACGGTGTGATCTGTGGTTGCTGGAGACTCTGAAGGAGGGGACTTCAGCAGGCTCCAGTGGGATGAAAACACAAAAGCAGATTGTGTCGCATAGCTCCTTTCATGTCAATCTTCCCAGAAACATAGGGAGTAGAATAATATTCACGGCACTACTGGTTTTAAAATTACAATGCTTTTTTTAAAAAAAAGTACTGTTAAAAAAACCAACAAAAACCAACACCCCCAAAATGGGAAAATGAAAAAATAATGTTCTTTGAATGGCTTAAAAAGTGCCTAAGCTGAGCTTCGAAGTTTTGGGTTTCAGCTCTTAAATGTATCTATAGCTGTTCAGTATGGGGGATGTAAGAGATCTTGAACCAATTTAAAAAGTAACAGCAACAAAAAGCACCGAAGAAAAATAAGAGTATCTTTCTCGATATGGAGATACTTCATGCAAGTCTTTTGACATAAAGCTTGCAAACTACTCACCAGTGATTATGAGATGAAAATCCATTACTGAAAACAGGCTGAAAAACAGGAGCTACCTATATACCCCATCTGGTGGAAAAAATGAGTGTGATTGTGATGAATGTGTATGGATTTCTAAAACAAAATGACTTGTATATAATGATAATGCTACAACAATGTTAAGTGATGAGTCACCCTTTTTTTCTCTACTGAATGCTGCTAATAACTTGAATTCAGTGCTGACAAAAGGAGGGATGGGAAGAGATTATAATGTAAAAAATGTGAATGAAAACAGGAAAAACAATTTTAAAAGCATTTTGAATCCATATTGGTTTATTGTCAGATCTGACCAGCCCTTCACATCACCTACAAAAGCCAGTATGTGCTGTGAGAGCTGCAGCACAGCCCTTTCTGTGTTCTGGTAATGGAGTCCTAAGGATTTAGCTAGTGGAGTCAGCAATTCTGTAATTGAGCTATGGGTCACACAGCATTTCTCGTTGGATTGATACACCAGCTTCTCACCTGCAGTTACTGGCAGCCCTCACATCATGAATCCTAGTTCAATGACTACCTCTCTCTGGAGAGAAAGTGTGGCCATTACTTGCATTGAGGCCGTGAGGCAGGAGGTAAGTGTTATTTCACCTTCGGTTTGGTACTTGTTGTGTTGTGGGATTCCATTAAGTTTCCACTGACTGTCTTCTGTGAAAAGTTATCACTTCCATTGAAGCTGAGAGCCTGTCTGTGTAAAATCCTCTTTTGTATGGTATACTTAATAAGTATTATATTTTCTTGAAAAAAACCCATAAGATATAAAAAATTCACATATTTTCTCTTGTGCTTATAAAGCTTAATCATATGAGTGCCTGATATTTAAACTAAATTATTTTAAAGAAAAGTGTACAGCATAAGCAATTGGAAGGAGAGAAACTCAGTTCATTATAGTTGAGATGATGATGTTCTAAATCTTCCAACTTCAAAGTGATCTGCAGACCTCACTGCACTATTTACTATCATCCCAAAACTATGAATACAAGCAGAGGTGCTGTTCCAGTGAAATCTATAACATAGTTGCCAGAATATCACCTTTTAGAGGCAGAAAGTCAAACACCATTAAAGCAGGCCAGTCCCTGCTTTTTTTTTTTTTTCAGTGTGTTTATTTAGCACAGGTATTTTGAGCCTAAGGAGGCCCAAAAGGTATGGAGAGTTCCTAATTGGGCATTTGCCTATAAAAACGATTAACTAAACTAAATGTGGATTGAGCCTTTGAGATTAAATTGCAAGTATGGAGATCAAATCTCCACAGGCAAGTTAAAATCTACCAATTATTTAAAGGGTTTAATTAAGTGCAGATCTTTCTGTAGGCTGATTTAAAAGGACATAACCTAACATTTGTAGCCAATAAAATGTAAGGAATAAAAGACTACTTTTTCCATTTATTTCTACCATAAAATGTATGCTGTAAACTATGAGGAACATCTGAAGATATTTCACAAGTAGCACCATCTGTCTTCTTGGCAGACTGTGCAGGCAGTGTGGGTGGCTTAGTAACTTGCTTCTGAATCTGTAGTATCACTTGCTTAGTCTGCTGGATGGGGCTGCCCCTTCCTTGTTTGGCATGATTTCAACATCTGTGTTTTGGTTCCATAAAACAATTCTCTTCTTTTATGTGGCTGCTCTGTGCACCTGTATAAACTAGCTGGCAATTTCTTAGAGGATGCTCACGTATAAAGGTGGGTCTCTTGAGCTTCATAAAGAGAATAATTATTGCATGTGGGTATTTTTCTACATAAATCTCTGCAAGTTTTGAAAGTTTATTCACTTATGCCACTTTCTAAGTACATCAGCATTATAACCTGCACCAGTACAGAGAAGTGTTTCTTTTCCTTTCGTCCTGTGGAGAAATGTCTCCCCGCAAATGTCTGCATGTTTGATATTAAGCTCTCATCCAGAACAATTTTTTCATTATTAACTTAAGTTACCAAATATTTGATCGGTCCAAGAATTCAAGACAGGCTCAACACCACTGACTGCAGTAATGTATGTATATAGCAGAAAAATTGTGCCTGAGGCATCATTCAGTGAGCTGATAACAGCCTTTGAGGCAAAGAATTAAAGCAAAGTAGTACTGTATGTTTTACCGAGAAATGAAAGCTGTAGGAGATGTATTCTTATTTAGTAAGTTCACTTATTAGTCAAACTACACAATTCTCAGTATGTCTTCTTGCTCTTGCATGTTGTTTCTGTATAGTATTGTAGTCACTTGGTAAGAAAATTTTAAGCTACTTACTTTTCTTGGCTTTAAAAAAAAAACCAGCCCAAAACAGAGAAGACAGCATTATCTGCATATTGATGTGCATATTGAGAAGAATATAAAAGATCTGATGGGACCATTTTAAAGACAAAGAACAAATAAGTACTTTCAGGCAGCTGCCTTTTTTTAACTGAATACCAGAAAATAGTAAACAAGGTAGAGCAGAATTATGATGTTTCATAAAAAGAGCTCCATGTCAGCTGGCTTCCATGTTATATGGTGGCACACGCTATACTCCCAAGAGTACAGAAAACCTAACAGTTCCTCCACTGCAAGGATTAGAGATAGTGTGCTAAAGAAAATACATCAATTCACTATTTCTTGAAAGGATGACCAATAGCAACTAGTAACAAGTAAACAAATAATCACAGAATCACAGAATGGTTTGGGTTGGAAGGGACCTTAAAGATCATCTAGTTCCATCCCCCTGCCCTGGGCAGGGACACCTCCCACCAGACCAGGTTGCTCAAAGCCTCATCCAGCCTTGAACACTTCCAGGGATGGGGCACTGACAACTTCCCTGGGCAATCTGTTCCAATGGCACATAGCCACATTGAGTAGTAGTTCTCATATTATCCAACAATAGAAAACTTCTGCATTTATTTGGAAATTTCTATTTTATTAGGAAATTTCTATTTTATTACTTGCTCATAATGTGAGGTCACTTTCCTGACATTTTTTGAAGGAGAGGCATTTTTTTGGTAACTAGGTGGCATTTTGCATGTGATGGCGTGAACTTGTGCACCACGTACATGTGCAAAAGTCTCGGGTAATATTGTGGTACAGTCAGTTAATGTTGCTTAATTTTTATGTCCTACTGTTTAGGGCATTTGTTTTTCTCTATACCTTGTGTTTCTAAAATGAAAGAAAAGACATCTGTTGGCTGCAGTGAGTTTTAAACTGTATTGAGAGTACCTATGTGTGCCCTTTTGCATATTGCAGTTCAATTTCTGTCAAGGCTGATGAGATAGCAAAGTTGAAATTTTGTGTGTATTACTTCTAGTTTCAGGACAAAACACCCCTGAAGCTTCAGCACTTACCTGCGAACAAAAGAGGGGAAAACAGCTATTCGTTTCTACGTGTGTCAATATATTCAGTTAGATAGTGCTAGAAGTTACATGCTACTGTAGCAGAAACTTACTTTATGGCACATGCTGTCTTTCTCTATGTTAAACTAACAAAGCAGACCAAAGAGATTTTATTCCTTGCCCACTTATCATTGATGAGGGTTTTTGTAATTTTTTTTTCAAATAGAAAAGAAGTTGAGTTTTGCAACAACAGCTGGTTGCCTTTACAAATAAATTACTCCTAAGGTAAGAACAGAATTTGTTCTTTTCTCAGGAGTGTTTTTCAGTCCTAGTAAATACTCATCAAGAATCTTCTCAATGACAAGAATGTCGTAATGATATCTCTCTGTCAAGTACAACCAGATTCAAGTTCCCAGCTGTACCCTAAGGGAAGGCAGATTGAATAAAATCCTCCTCAGATGTCTGGATTACCCACATTGATACAAAGATGATCATCTCAGTAGATAAATTATAATATTCTCCTAGTCATCCTAGGCAACAGCGCTATCATGTTGTTGTCACTTCACCAAGATATGTAACTCTATCGAGATATAAATGACAATTCAGATGGCAATGACATGCCCTCTACTATCAGCCACTCTAGATATTGTTGCTTTATTCAGTCGAGCAGAGTTTCTTCTCCGCTGGCTAATGCCTGCCCAATCTTGGATTCCGCACCAGTGTAACATTCAGACTCTGCTTTCCAGATACTTCCCCCTGTGAAGGAATTGGCAGAGAATGGGCATAGAATTGGCTCCACACCACTGCTTACTAATGATCAGAATAGCTGGCCAGGCATGAAGAGGAATGTCAGCTGCAATCATTTATTTCCTTCCCTGGAGCAGCAGAAGAGCAGAGCAGGCCTGGGAGGAGTGTGGCTTGGAGAGGCAATGTCTCCCTAGGCTTCTTGAGGAATGGGGCAGCTTCCTGAGCACCCCTTGCTTGGGGCTGTGCCTAAAGGCACAGTCTAGCATTATCTGAATCACAGACACTTTGAGTTGCTACTTTATATGCAACACTGACATTCCTTTCATTGCACATACAGTGTTCATCAGGCATTTGAATCTGGGTAATGAGAAGAATGCATAATCCAATTGCAGCTCTTCGTTTTATTTCCTCTCATGGCTGACACATTGCTCCAGTTATTCCCAAAGATTATCTGATTAGCATCACAGCTCTCCTCAGGGGAGGAATCTAGCAGGAATGGGCAGTTGAAAGAATACCACATTTTTGGTGTTTTTTAATCCCGCCTTTAACAGCAATGACTAAATATTTGTCATTTCAGAATGGGAGGAAACTAGTATGCCCCTTACCTCACTGACCATTTCATTTGAAATTAAAATCATAATAAAAAGAAAGGAGGGGATGTGTGCCAAACCAAGTTCCTGCTACTCTAAGGATTGTTTTTAATTTACTGGAAACTCACCCTGACACCAGCGTCTGCTGGGCCTTTTAAGTTTGTCCTGACAAAGTTAAGACACCAGCTTTCCTTTCAACTTAACTTTATGCTTCCAGTGTAATTTTAAAAGGTGAATTATTCCATCTTGATGTTGCACAGTCTTACCACTCCTCACTGAGGATATTTAGATAGTAAGGGGCCTTTTGGTGTAAATTATCAAAAACTGGCTAAAAGTGCTACATTCCCACCAAGGCAGGTATTTATTGGCTACTTTAAATGGCTTGTAAAACATATGGAATGAATGAGGAGCCATTTAGGGGAAGCTCAGATCCCTCCTACTTAAGACTTTGTGGAAAACATAAGCAGTACTTTCTCAACTCCTTCAAACACAGCACGTATTAAGATACACCTTTGATGAAAATATACATCATTAACCACACAGGCCATGTCAAGCTCAGTCAAACAAAATAGTTTCTGCAACTGTAAAAGAGTAAGTTTGAATTAAAAAATAAATCAAAAGAATATTTATTAGAACACATTCTAGTAGGTATTCATCTTATTCCTCCTGCTGCTCTTTTGCAATAATACAACACCTGACCCAATCTGGATTTTTTTCCCCCAGGCTACTTTTTTTCATTCTTGACTGTCCATTGAATAGTCATTGTCTCTTTTTTAGCGCCTCTAACTTCTCTTGCTAGCGAAAAATATATTCTGTGAACTGTACTTCTTGAGAGTCCCAATTCTTTTTGAACACAGTGGAAGGCACTAGAAGAGGGAATTTGCCTTGAATACTTCAAACCCCCAGCACCCCCCAAGGAATCCTTGAATTAGTGCTAGTTTGGGAAAAGACTGAGGGCTGATGAGAAGAAGCTGGATCTGACTTGTTTGTTTTTAATTATCTTTTTTTTAATTAGCTTTTACTTTATATTTGCTTTCTTGTGTGTGGAACCAAGGCCATTATAACTCATGGTTATTACAAATACCCATTATCAATGTGGTGTCTTGTGCACGTACTCTATTTTCTTTAACAGATCTGTTTAAATTTATCCTGCTTGTTCAGTGGTCTTGCTTATCTTGCCTATCCCTGAGCCTCTTTTGTCATATGTTTCCTCAGCAAACCCTTATTCGCAGTGAGATGACTTCTGGGCACTGAACAAAGTCACTTATTTTTCAACTTTTGGGAAAAGTGATAGTTCTTAAACTTGTCAACAGGCATAAAATAGGTTGTATACAGCTAGGATGGAAAACAAGATAAATGAGATGGAAGTAGTTTAACAAAGGGATAAAAGTATCAGTATTCTTAAAATCTCCTAAAGATGTTGATTGAGGTATACTGGAAATGCTAACATTCTGCTCTAACATAAGACTGTTACTATATGGGTCTACCACAAAGTGAGTGAGTAATGCTAGATTTAGGATTAAGTAATACATCAGGTATGATTGATTACAAATGTGAAAGGAAAACTAAGAACCAGTAAATATATTTTTATTAGGTCAAATGTGAAGACAGGAATGAAAATTAAAGGTAGAAATCTAAGAACATCAATCTTGAGAGAGTCAGACCCTACCATATATGAGTCTAGTCAAACTGGGATGAAATAGTGCAGGCAGCTAACTCAAAAGGAAATGAAAGGTGCTCAGGGTGAAATATCCCAAGCAGACAGGCCAAAACAAGGCCTGATCCAACACTGCATGTTCGGAACAGGGAAGTTTAGATGATAAACAGAACCTGCTTTCCCTTGTGTCCATCTTGGAGACAAACACATTATTGCTTTTCATAAGTATCCGAAAACTGTGATGCTTATTGAACCCAATTAAACCTTTCTCTGGTTCAGCAACTGCTAGATAGTGGAATTTACCTTCCCTTGTCAAAACACCAAGGTATTGGCAAAATACAGCAGCAGAACTTTCGCTGAGCAGCTTCAGGGAAGGAATGGAAAGTGAGTGACACAGATGATTAATGAGCCTATTAAAGCTGAAAGTCTGACACTGTAAAGATAAGCTGGCAGTGAAAATGACTCCTACCGTATATGTATCAAGGGCATCAGAGAGAATACCCTCCATATAATAGCTACCCACCATCATTAGTGGCAGGACATACATATCTAGCGTGTGTTGCCTCATTGCTATTTAGTCTGTTCAAGTATTTTGAGGTGAAGGGCCTTGAGCAATAGTGTGAAGTCTCAGCCAAGTTGCATGAGGCTTTCTAAGGTTTGATTAGAAAGGACACCCACGCATCATTCAGGAGGGAACAGATCAAAGAAAGCGTGGCAGGTGACAGAGAAAAAGAAACAAATAAACCCATATGATTTTGTAACTATGCAGTGGCAGAGCAGGAGGCATAAAAATGATGAGGGAAAGCTCTGATGTAAGGGAGAAAAAGATTAAATCCACGCTGACCTTGGGAGTCATGCTGCAATTGTGTTAGAAATTGTGTGTTTGTGTGGTGACCGTGGTGGACCGAGACTTTGGCTTCATTTCTCTGCCTCCGACTTCCCGTAAAGCACACTACCTCACTTAGATACTCAAAACATCTTTCTGTACAGGATTTTCCTAGCAGAAATACGCCGTTGTGCTATACACGTGTATGCATATTGAGTCCAATGTTCCTGGAAAGTGTCAGATGTACTACTGTTGCACCACACAGATGGTCTGTGCATGCGCACTCAGCCTGATGCATTCAGAATCCATCAGATTTAGCAGAAACATGCCGACCATCTGTGCAGCATGTATACAAAAACACGATGCTTGCTTTCAGAAGTTTCAGACTTGCTACATAAGTGCTGTAGAGTTGTGCTGCACAGTCACTGGAAATATGTCTGGGATTTCTGAACTGTTAGCAGCTAGGCCGGGTGCTCTGAAATCTTAGAAAATTGTGCACCACCTTCAAACTTCACCCAAACAAAATTTCTGGATATAACCCCCAGATATTCTAAAAGAAATGAGGTTTATTTTAGCTATAGTCTGTGGCAGTTATTTCATGCCAGCTTTCCTTAAAATTTTAACTTCGTTTATCCATCTCTAAAGTATACACGTTAATACCATGCCTTCTACCTCTGTTGTGCCTATTTAGACAATGAATTATTTACAAAAGTGGATTTGGAATTTTCATACTAGAGATGTGTAGAAGCAGTTCAATACAAGCAATAAATATTATTTTTTGGTCTTGTACAGGCAGGTGGAACAGAAGGATTCTTAGCCTGCAAATTTGGCACTGGATATTGTCATATGAAAGCAAGCTCTACTAGTGCAGTATTGCTAGAGTGTGGATTTGTCAGAGTTGCTGCTTGAATGCTTGATTTGTTCCTGCTACAGTGTTAACTTTTATTGTCACAGTTTACAAATATATCCATCCTCTTCCAGCCTGTCACTGTCATTATTTCCTTTCACCCTCGTAAGAGAAAAACATCCTATTTTTTCAGTTGATCCCTGTGGTAATCTTCAGTTGGCAGTGCTGTTGTGTGCTTCTGCTTCTGGGGACTAAAACATATAAAGCACTAAGTCCTCAAAAAAATATTTGATAAGTCTAGCAGATGCAGCCCAAATGGACAGGAATTACTGTGTCATAAACAGGTCCATTAGACTGATTCTAACCAGCACACAATTTTAAGGGGGTATAACTTGAAGGTTAAATTTGGCTTTTTTTCTGCAGGAATGCCATGGCACTGTCAATGGGGTGATGATAAATCACCAATAACATCCATGGTCCTTTGAGATACCTAGTACAATGAAAAGATAGTATAATTAGGTGTGGATAAGAGCAGAGGTGTTCTGCAGTTTCAATATTGCTTTTTTTTTAACCTTGCTTGTCAGAGATGTATGATAAAAGAAATGTCCAATAAAATGAACAACTCCAAAATGCTATATTCTGTTTGATACTTTTTTTTTTCTCCCATGCCAATCAATCTTGTGGGCTAAAACCCACAAGAAATATCCATATTAATATGTTGTAAGTTTAGATTTCAGCCACATAATCACAGAAGTTAATTCTTGAAAAATTAAAGACACTGGGTGGGTGACACTCCTATTGATTTAGGCCCTCTAAAAAACTCTTATTTCACACAAATACTAATTTAAGGACAAAATTCAACTTGCAATATGAAATGACTGTTGAAACGTATATTGATAGACACCAGCTGATTTATTTATTTATTTTTCTTGATGGAGCCATGCTAGTATTTTATAGCTTAACTGACTAGATAAGAAGCAAAGAGCAACTACAGTTATCTGGTGAGACTAAAGGCTGAGCAGAAACATTCTGACTTCATGCATAGACCTCCTGGCATTTCATCCCCGTGGTTTCCTCGGGAAGGAAATGTGGAGCTCCAGACCAAAATAAAATCAGAGCAATTCAAGCAAATTGAATTGATTGATTGCCTGCAATAGATGATCAGAAGACAAGAAAACTCAGCATGCACTTGTCATACAGTTGAGACAGTTCTTAAAAGATTGCTCTGTCCTGGAAGTTGAAAGCAAAACTGATCTGAAGATGTGGAATTTGGAGCCAGCGAAGGGTAAACTGACAACACGGTACAAGTATTTTTATTAGATGATATAGTAAAATCTCCGTCACTTCATGTAGGTTTTCTGTTCATTTCTGTTCTCTTTATAAAGGTATGTCATTACACAATGGAGTGAGTACAGAATTGCTTGAACCACTACTGCCCTACGTTAGTAAGTCAACATAGTGAGGAGCCATACAAACATTACTTGGGATCTAGAAACAGTATAGGTAACCAGAACAAATTCCTGCCTCTTTGCTAGTTCTGAAAGTGCATGTCTTCCTATCTACCCTGGATTTATTACATATAAGCTAAAAATAGAAATATATGTAGTCCAGAGCTTTGGACATTTTTTTTTTTTCTTTTGAAGCAGTTTTCAGCCAAAACCATTCCAGTTTTCAGAAGTTCATAGATTAAAAACTGCTGCTTCCAAAAGACAAATTAGTTTTCAGGGGTTTTGTTCCGTCAGACTTTACTGGAGGAAAGAAAAAAAACAAAACAAAACACAAACCCCACACAATTTTTAACCAGGTCTCAGTATTACAGTATTCTTGAATAACAGTACGATTGTATTTGCAGAATGAAAGACTGACTAGACCAGATCCTCAACTAGTAGAGTCTTACATAGCTATATATTATTAATGGAATTAGATCAGTTTATGCGGTTCAACAATTAAATCCAGCTAATATAAGGTTAACTGGGGATTGCTATAAATGAGGGATTGCCACTCAGTCCACTTCATAAAATTTTGGTTTCAGCCATGGGCTTGGTTCTGTCTTACTAGCTCACTTCAGCTAAAGAAAAGTTGGAAAGAACCAAAGGCCTCTACATAACAAGTTTGGAAGAAGCGTCCCACATTGACACTTTGCTTATCTTCCACCACAATGTATGCATTAAGGAAAGCAATGTGTCTTCACCGTGTCCCACTCATGAGTTTTGTCCAGGGAGTGACACTTGCCTGGTGCTGTTCAACAGCACTGAAAACACAGCACCAGTATATTGGACATCCTTGCTTAGCAAGAATAAAATTAATAGATACATTATAACAGATTTTTTGTTTATTTCATGCCTTCAGATCAGGACACTGAAAATCTATGTTCCTGTGATAATAGTTTTCTGAAAGCAATACAAAAGTATTGTAATTGTTTTAGTTTAATATGCGAAACTACAAAATGTTCACACTGCCTCCATAAAAAGAGACACTGAATTTATATTAATTGTATCTAATCTAGGATTATTGACTATATAAAGACATATAAAACAAGTCATCCAGTGTACAAATGTTCTAAACCACATGATTAATAAAAATATTTTGATGTCTGTAATACTTTGATTTCTGTGCAAATGCATAGTCTCAATAATACATATATAAAAGAAATCTTGTTACAGAAAGTAGTAGCTATTTCACAGCGGTACTACAATATAACAATTCAGACTTAATGAAACATTTAAAATATGCTATTACTGATATTGTTCATTTAAATACGCTATTACTGGTATTGTTTCATTATACATTTTCTTGTACACTGTTTTCATGCTTAAGTGACCTCTAAATTGGACTATTGCAAATCACTACTAATGGGTTTGCAATGAAATACTTTATATGGGTTTCTATTGGGACAAAATGTGGCTGAGAAGGTACCCTTGTCTCTATTACACTTTACAAGGCCGTGTGGAAATCAGTAGTATATGCAGAGTTTCTTAGATTAGGGACCCAGCTCCATTTCTGAGTAGCAAACTAAGAATGGGGACAAATGAGGGAGAGGAGAATGCATATATTCATTTTATGAAGAGATTTGACTTGGCTTTCTGCTGATAGATAAAAGATGATACAGGTTAGAGGGGAGAGAAGTGTTTCCATGGCAGATATTGTAGGTATTCTTAAATGTTTAATGAGGACTGTAATAAGTATTACTAGTGGATTATATTTATAGTACTGAATGTATCCCATGATTTGCTATAAACACCATACTGTAATACTGAGGAGAAAAATTCCATTGTTTTCCACAAAGAAAAATATCACTTGCTAGTTACTGCAATTTAAACATTCGTCACTGACAACTTGGAGGTACAATATAATGTATTATTGTAATTTATTAGCTTCCCTCTTTGGAATTGTAGTGAGACTCTGACTTGAATGCGCTCTGGCGAGGCACAGAAATGTCTTGGCATGAGCTCTGAATTTCTGATATAGTATAAAACAAATAGCATATACAGCCATTAGAACTGTACAGCAGGATATCTCTTCAACTTTTCATTCCCAGAGAACAATTGGCCTTTCTGCATTTTTGTTAAGAAAATGATGCCTTAGAAGGAAGTTCTAGTTGCTTCCACACAGCGCCCCTGCCATGGAGCTGGAGAGGGAAGGCAAAAGCTAGCCTTGCCTTTCTTAACATCTGACAGAAAGTATTTTTCAAGTGCAATGAAAAAAGAAAAAAGAAAAGTAAAGGCATGTTTAACAATCATGCAGAGGCAGTAGCTGCTTCTCATCCCTCTTGTTTACTTCCCCCACCACCAGTATCAGAGCAGCAAGCCAGCGTACCCTGCAACAGCTGAATCAGTGCAGAATACTGACAGACGTATTTAGGTCAGGAGGAACTTTGGTGAATTAATGCAAGGAAGAGTCACACAACTTCTGATGATCACAACAGCAAGTTTTAATTATCAGAACAGTCTAGTGCCCTGATAAACCTGAATTCACTAGCCCACAGGAATGTTTGCTGCCCAGAATAAGTAAGTAGTAATTCCTTGATCTGAGTGGAAATATACCGTGAATTATCATTGCTGTCACTGTAAGTTTATAAAGCATTTTACAAAGACATAGCGAGGCATATTTCCTTACTCAAAGATCTTCTAATCTGATATGAGACAAAAACAAGACAAGACAAGAAGCAACAGTTCATGAGAGATCACTGATTATAAATAAAGGGTAGAAATAATTGTCTGAAGAAATGTTTCAGCAAGGAATTCAAAGGAAGAGAGAGGGTGTCTGCATATGAGATCAGAGGGATCGTTCCAGGCACACACGGCTGAAAATCAAGAGAATGTGATTACAGGATTGGAAAGAGCAGAGGGACAAGAGGCAGGAGGGAACATGATAGTGCTGAGCTACTAGAGGCAAAATTACACACAGCTCTGCAGTCACTTGTAAGTGTAGCTCTACTGGATGTTAGCTAAATATCCACAACAGCAATTCCTAAAAGCAGGAATTTAGGAATTCCTAAAACCAGTTTAATTTAGAAGAGTTTCCATGATGAGGTAAGTGATAGATGATTCAAACACAGAGAAGAAGGCATAAGTGATTCTTTTTTTTTAATATTTTGCAGAAATAGATGTATGAAATACATGTAATTTCATGAACAGCTCTGGTCAGCTCACACATGCAGTTTCTTAGAACTAGGAACTCTGATATAAACATTTGCCAGTTCCACTTTCTGATCTGTAAAAAAAAAATACACTAAAAAGAAAAAAAAAAACCTTTCTGTGCTCTGTCAGATCAATCAGCTATCAGAACAAATGAGAAGAAACCCCTCCAGTGATTAGAAGCTGAAAGTCCACCACCAAGCCGATGACAGTAATCATCATGTTATATGAGGGACCTTTATTCTCTCCTCCAAGACAGCTAAATAAATCTGAACGTGAACAGAAACCATTATCAGCTGGTGCCAGACTAGCTTCAGAAATTTGACCAAATAATTAACTGGTCTTTTACCTTAGAAGCTACGTAGGATATTACATGGTTAGTATCCTACTGGAGGTCTTATATAAATGGAGCTGCTATTCACCTTGATCGACCAATACATAGTGAAAGGTCAGGACTGGTTTCTCATATGCCTGGAATGTCACAGGCTTTTTTCATGCAGGCATTTTCTGTCAGATATTTCTAATTGTTTTGGGAGAATTTTTAAAAATGAATTTAATCTCTGCTGTGATGTGTATGAATGTTACCATCTAAGTGTGGTAGGGCTGTATAGATAGATATATGCAGAAAAATCTTACTACAAAGTCGTATGTGAGCAGAGGTGGTTACTGATTATGTCTTTGGCTTATATAGCACTGAACAAACTCTGACTACAGTAGACACAGACCTACTGTTCTTCTCGAAATGGCTGGAGAGAAATCTTATTTTGTGCCAACATGTAGTCATTCTTCAGTGATTATTTGAATCTATCTCACTCCCCACCAAAAATTAAAAGGCAAACATGAACTCTGCCTGTGACTAGTAAATTATTCTGTCAAGAGCTACTATTTACCTGAGGCGAGATTCACGTTTCTATTTTTTTCACACTAAGTGTAAACATTAAATATTTTTCTTACATACCATGTGGCCATACATAATTTACAGCATCTGAAATCCCGTTCTCTTCCTGAAGGAGAATGCAAAGTCCTCTCTCCCTGTGGATGTTTTACAAGATTGAAGATTTGCATTCTTTAATATACTTACTGAATTGTTGTAGGGTGATGTACAATTTCTGAATTCTCATCAGTGCAGAAAGCAAAGTTTATCTCAAAGTGTCAAAATAACATGTTCCTTTATTTTTGATCATCAGAGTTCCCTTACTTTTGATCACTGCAAAAACTGAACATGGCATACACATAGAAAGGATTCTGGGAACTATTAGCAGCTAAGCTTTTTTGGATTAACAGATTTCAAAAAATTACCTCCTTATCTTTTGATCAGAAATGAAGAGTTGTTGAAAGGTAACAACTGTTACACTCGCTCCGATTTGGCAAAGGAGTTGTCTTGTTTTGTGGCAAAGCAGCATGTTATAAAACAACTAGTCAAAACTGTTACATTGATTCAGGATTTCTGTTCATTTCTCATCAATGACCTTGTCTGAAGGAAAAACATGGTATGTTCCTGATAACGTTTACCCAAGAGGTAAGAAACATTTTCAGCAATTGAATGTAAATTATATAAAATCTCAGCCTACACAGGCATTAAATTCCATACTCTCTGGCATTGACAAAAAACAGATCCTGGAAGGAGCACATCTTTATTAGTGCTTACAATGCATGAAGAATAATTTTGATAATTTCTTACCGCGTTGACTTTATGACTGTAAAAATCTGAAATGAGTGTGGGTGTGTATGTGTATGAACGAGAAGCATGGCACAGGAAGGCTTTTACTGAAAGCAGAAGTTGGCACAAAGGGTTTGCAAAGGCAGCTGGAAATCATCAGCTAAAAATTACTCCTGTGAGTCACAGGGGAGTAAGAACAGGCTGACAAACCTGCAGGTGTGGCTCAGAAGCCCTCATGTGACTTCCAGCTACATGGAAAGTTTTAGCTACACTGAGATTAGTGTTCAGCTCTCTCAAGTTGCGAACCAATTCTTTAATTTCTAGGACATCCTTTCTCCCCTCTCAGTTGCCTTGATGAAGAAACAAACAAGAACCACATTAAGTGTGAAAAGTCATGCTTGTGCAGACAGAACAATCGGACGTGTTTACACAGAAGTATCCGTCTGGGTCTTTATATGCAATTTAACACCATTGTACACTTTGAGAGGTTTTTTTTTCACATCTAGACTGAAACGGTTACAATTAACTCTCAAAAATTAACAAGTGACAAAGAATGACTGCTGAGACAGAGGAATGGAACAGTCTTTTCAAATATTCTACCTTCAGGGCAAGTTTGTATAAATAACCAATTTTTATTCTGACTCTTCAGAGTGAGTGCAGAGAACACAAATAGTGTGATATAAGTAAGATTCAAAGGATGTGCAGCTATCTCCTGCTTCACTGTTAAAATCGCCCATGCTAATTATTGGCTAGTGCTTAGCAAGGCTGTCGTACCAAAACTCAAAACCAAATGGAATTTTTCTCATGTGGGATTTTGTCGCAAACAGAAAACTCAGTGACAGGCTGGGGAAGGGGTATGAACTGCGCAGATGTGCTCCAGTGTGACTGGGCTTGGTTTGTGTTCTGAGCAAGGTACGATTGTGACCCAGGGCGAATTTCTGGCTAGAGCTACAAAAGGGATGGAGCACTTCCAACTGAGTTGTCTCTGGAGCTTTTTGCATCCATTTGCATCCAGAACTCAGACTGATAGTCAGAGGAATGTGAATCCATTTCAGTTACAATAATAGCCTATCCGAATGAAAATATCTACGCTTTCCTAATTTCTAGTAAGAAAGAAATAGAAGGGTTGTTTCCATCAGAGCATCTCTGAAATACCAAATACCGTTTTACAAAAATAGGCAAGCGGCTATTTAATACCTCTAGTCAAAAAAATGGCAAAAAATGAAAAATCATTATATTAATTGCGTACAGCATAGGTTTGTTCTGTCCCCCTATTCAGAAAACATACAGTAACTTTTCAAGATATACCCACAGTTATGGAAGATGGACAGTGGAGGACAGTATAGGAGAGAGGAACCTGGCTGATTTATCAAGTGCTGTAAAGTCTTTAATCATATCTCCCTATAAAACAGCAGATCAGTCTCTGGTTTAAAACTTTAAGCTTCTTCAGGTGTTTTCCAACTCTTTATTCATTCATTCTGTTTATTTATTTCATGGTCCAGATATGCCATGAAACACTGCTGACATCTTTTAACAATACTCACCTGTTCTGAAAACTACTGTAGCCCATAAATCTGCCTACAATCCAGTTATGTAGTCTCCGTTTATTGTTCCTTATCAATGAATTCATCTTGACAATCCCCCACTTAGTTGGGAAAGTACTGTAGCTAAGAACAGTTAAGCAACTTGTCCAAAATCATATAAAAACAAGCCTACATTGCTTAGGCTGGAATTGTTACTAGGATAAACCAAAGCAACATCATTTCAAACATATGTGTAAATAGTTATTTAAGAAACTCTTTCTGCCAGATAACATCTGGAATTACTGTTGTATTTCACATTTATGATTTTGCAATAATTATAGAAGCTTAAAAGTATATCAGCATTAACATTTCTCAAAATACAATCTTTGTGTCAAAATACCGGGCTGGTCACCAGGAGGTAAACTACTCTTTTGCATTTTCTTTCATACCCACATTACCATGCACAGACAGAAAACCATGGAAAAAGAGGGAATTAGTGAGACTAGATACCAAATGAGCACTACAGCTTTGGACTGTCATCTGTGTCTCAGTAATAGCACTCTCTTTAATGTTTCCTATGCAGGTAGATATTGTTTCCTAGAGGTCTACTGCTCCTTATGTTTCTGATTCTTAAATGAATATAAATTAAACAAATACTATGGTGTTGCTATGTAGTCCCTCCAACCTACACATCTTTTCTGATTTAATAGTATAACTATAAA
The DNA here is from genome assembly GCF_964199755.1 of Larus michahellis. Classification (NCBI taxonomy): domain Eukaryota; kingdom Metazoa; phylum Chordata; class Aves; order Charadriiformes; family Laridae; genus Larus; species Larus michahellis. The sequence goes on from NC_133899.1 coordinate 8,070,494, forward strand.
TGTAGAAAATTAGTTTCTTTTGATTGACACAATCTCCATGAAAACTTTGGCTTAAAAGAATTAAGCAACTTATCTTGGAATCCAACAGGACAAAAAACCTAAGAATGCCTGGTTTAATGTAGGCTGCCTTCTATAATGGATTTTTTTCTTTCTGAAAAGATTTTCCCAGTTTACTGTCATTGTTGTTCTTTGGTTTTGGTTTTGGGTTTCTTTCCCCTCTCCTGAATTATCTATATTTATTTTGCATGGATTATTTCTCAAGGAATTTTTTGTCATTTCTTCTATATAAAGTGAACTTCAAGGTCTTCCGATGAAAAATCAAATCACAGTAAAAATGTTCCTGTACAATACATCCATAATAAATAAGCATTGATATTGTAAGCTTAAGAGAGAATTCATTAAGAATCAAATAACAAAAGAGAAACTCAGAAAATAAAATATGAAAAATTAATGGGCTTATTGTACAGGAAAGGAGAGCAAAGAGAATAAAACAAGAGAGCTTACTGTAGGCAAGTATGTTTAATGTTTATTTAAGTAAAAACAAAATGTAAAGAAAGTTAGATTAGTTGGTAGATGAAACAGATATCCAGTGAAGCTAAGAAATAGGAAAATAATAATGCCTATTGAATTTTCACAAAATTTCAGATTTGTCTCATTTCTCTTTGTCATTTGTTTTCTCATTTAGAAAAAAAAAAATAGAATTAGCAGTGATCAGAGGATTCACGTTAGACCCCCTTGTAAGAGGAAAAAAAAATAGTTTGATGACTTTAGAGAATTCAAATATATTTTACATGAAAAATTAAGAGACTCTGTAGGAGTAAAGATCAGAAAAATAGTATTCCTTCTATTTTCAGGATTTTCACATAGTAACAAATATGCTTTTACTGCCAAAATATATCATTTGCTTAGCATTACATCAAGATATTTCAGGTCTGCTAAATAACTGCCTTCTGAAACTCTACCCACTCAGCTTTTTGGGCATAAAAATAAACATCACTGTTTCATTTTGATGTATACAAATGTATAAATCAAAGCAGTGCTGTTTTTCTGGAAGTTTTCTTGGACAACAAATGACAATATATTTGAAAATGGACTCCTAAATTTCAGATCTGTACACTTCACTAAACTATACAGGACACTAAAGGGTTGGTAGCATATGTTGTTGATTGGGCAAGGTACAAATACTGAGCCAATGTGTCACATACGTAACAGATTTTTTTAAATGCTAATATTTATTACAACCTAAGTTTCTGGACCTGCATGAGGAAAACTGCTTGCAGGTTATTTATTTGTACAGTTAATATATCTGCACATGCAATCGTGCTCAATAAAGCTAATAGAGGAATGTTCAATATGCCTGTCTCTCAAAAAATCTATCCAAATGGTGGGAGTATAGGCTGTGGTTCAGTAAAGGAAAGGACCTCATTTACCCTGTGCAGGCTAAGCAGTGCCTCTCAGCCCTAGCACTTCTTTGGGTTTTACTCTTAGGATATCAAGAGAGGAGAAAGGTGATCTTCAGGCTATAACAGCCCTAAAGACAAGATCCACAAATTACATAGGCGTTTCACAGACACCTGGGAGTTAAAACCAAATCTGCAAATGACATTCCTAAGTCTTTAATTTTAAAACAGTCTTCACCAACAAAGATACTTACCCCTTACTAGGGGACCCAGTAGTGGTTCCCTTTTGTTGGTGTGACTGGAGAGGAAGTGGGTCTCTATGGTAAATCTGGTTAGAGATCTCCACAAAGATTCACAACTTGTTTAAATGCCCAGACTATCTCTATCAGACACTTTGCTGGGGAACCCAACAAAACCCTTACATTATGAGTCTAAATAAAAAATAAGTGAGTTTAGAGTGTCTAATGTAAAAAATGCTGCTTTAGGAAAAGACTGCAATTAATACTGCTAACTTTGGATTGCTACAGTCTGAGGATGATGTTAATTGGTGCTACAAAAAGAGTAAAAACCAAGCAAATTTCAGCATTTCTATTGCATCTAAGTTCTTCTAGGAGTTCACATCAACTGGAATATCAGTCAGTTATTGTATCATCTGAGAGCACCAGAGTTTTTCTCTAGCACACAGAGCACTAGCTAATTTAAATATAAAACAAATAAATAACACTGCTAAACACACCCAAAGAGCTAACATTTCTTTGATAATCAAGGCTTGAGAAAAAATGTGGTTTGACTTTTTTGTAAAAAATAACTTTTTTTTTTAATCTCCTGGATGAGGATATTTATTGCTCATTTGTTTATAGACTAAATTGTTCACATCACTGTAAATAACTTCTGAAATGTTGTTCTCTCAACTGTGCTAAGCTTTAATATAGCATAGTAATGAGTGGGATGTGCAACTTCTGCTTATCTACTCTATTTTGGACAATGCCAGTGGCTCGTGTTTATTAAGAAAGTTGGCAGTGAAACTGAATCTCTGGTTTCCCCCTGGTAGATAAACTGTGTCTGAGCTAACATTCATGAGGATCTTGGAAGACTCATTTAAATACAATGCCTAAGGCTACACATTTTTTCCTGGATTCCAGAACAGCACATAAAGCTTTTACTTTTCTGATGTTCTCTTGGAACTGATGCTTATATATTACAAAGTCTGGACGGGATTTTTTAGAAAGTACCAAGAGTCTATGTCTGAACTGAGTGTTCAGGTATTTTTGCATGTTGCAAGAAGACACATTTTTTTTGGAAGACATAAAGCAAAAGATAAGTTCCATCTTGCCAGTATATTTGTATTTGTATTGTAAGATTCTAGGAAAACTAAGCAAGTATTTTTCTTCCTTTGTCTGGGACCATAGACCTCAGCCATTCACAGATGCATAATGTCTCCTTCATGCCATACTAACCTATGAAGTTTCTTCACTTAATCCAAATGTTTATTTTAAATGTCAATTCTGCATGATTGTCCAAATAAAATCTTTCTCAGTCTAACAGTATAATCTGAACCTTTTCTGCAGTTAAAAGAAATATCACATTTGTCAGCTTTTTAGGCAGTAATCTTTATTTCATATCATCTCTATGCTGTACTTCAGATGTGCCGGAAACATCTGAATATGTTTGGATGTCTTAGAATAGAAAAAAGTTGAAAAATAAATTCGTAAGTCAGGTTATTTGCCTATTTATGTCATCAGGAGTTAATGGCATTGGTAGTTAATGCTGCATGCGCTGCTATGCTTAACTGTCATCAGTTAGTCATCAACCAAACTGACATCAACCAAAACAAAATAGCCCATGGAAAAGTGGCATTTTTCACCACTACATGAAATTTTGAAAGGGTCAAAGCTTCCTGGAATATTCATGAGGTGGAGGTGCTTTTCAGTAAATATACCATGTCAGATTTTCTAATAACTGTTGGTTCTGTCTCATTGGTGCCTATACCATTTTGTAAATCTCTGGACGCACTGAGTTTTTTTTATACAAAAATTTTGTAGGTCTTGTATATGCTGAACTACAGCAGATGAACACATCTGCTTTTTTGAAAACCTAGATCATATTATTTTGGGAAAGAAAAAGAAACTTACATTTATATTACTAGGACTTTAAAAAACAAAACAAACCCAAAAGCAAACAAAAAATGCAGAAAGTTCCAACTCCGAAGCATACTCCCATGAATGTGAGAAATGACAGTCTGGATCCCATGTGTGGTCTGAAGGGCTCAGTGGTGCAGTGTCTGTCCTCAAAGCTCCTGGTGTGCTGAGTGGCATCCAGAATCTTATCTTATGGAAGAGGGCTCCTACATTCTTCATCAGGTACTCTGTGCAGCCTACGGGAGGGTTAACTCTTGCATACTGGGACTGAAGTATCCAGCAGGCTGAACAGGGATCCCCTTTTAGTCAATCAACGGGTACCCAACAGCAAGTTAAACTACTAAATATTAATCTACTCTGGGTCTTAGTCCTCTCTGAGAACTTCAGATCTTTAGCAAGCATCCCTTGCTGAAAGCAGGGACCTAGTCTCTTTGAGCATTATTCGTATTTTTCTTTTAGAACACAGCTGAAGAAGGAGATACTGAGTCTTTCTTTTCTGTACAATAGCCAAGTGGTAAGAACGCTTGCCCTGTAAAAGGCAAGCACAGATTCAATTCCCTCTTCTCTGAACTTCAAACCTAATCTTTTATCTTCCAGATGAGTGCCCAAAGCACAAGGCTTGCAAGACACAAGGCTACTCAGGAGGTGGGGAATGTCCTTTTAGAGCCATACCTTTGTGCAGGAAAAAAGCTCAAAATTCACAAGGTCAGAAAGGATGGATAACTCAGCAGTTTAGTGTTTAAGGTGCTCATAACATTTGGTCCCTGCTCCAAGGCCTGTTTCTCCTTTCTGTTTTTTTAATGCAATTTCTGTAGAATGTAATATTCAGTTATATTTTCTATGGAGGAGGAAAGTAAGTACAGATCTACTTCCAAATTAGTACTTTAACTCCTAGGTGAAAGAACTCCCCAGCCCTCCACCCAGGGCTCATACCTATCTAAACAGGGTAATAATTAAACTAATGTATACTAAAAAAAGAAGTCAGTGGCTTGAAAAACAGCAGCCAGGTTTTAAGGAAGTGGAAATAGCCATTGGTTAGAAGCACTTTCCTGTTTGGGAGTCATAGGCAAGTTAAAAAAACCAGAAATCTTCTCCTGGGGAAGGAAGATAATATGCAGTCGCATCTAGACTACGTATCTCAGCTGAACTGAGCTATCAGCCTTGTCAAGAGTGATGTAATATGAGGGCTTATTCAGGGGTGACTGTAAAGCTTCAAGGTCCAACAATAAGATACCCCTTGAAATTTAGGTTTCCTTAATTTAAGTAACAGCCCACTGGAGATTTCTGGACAGCAATTTCAGACCCAACTATTGTTTTGTATTTAATGCTCTTCCTAGGAAAATCACAACTGATATGCAAGCACCTTAACCATAAGCCTGGTCAAAACCCTAAGTTTGAGTGCTAGCAAGATCTGAAGTGAATTTCTAGTACTGCCCTCATACAGAGCTTGACTAAATATTAGTCGAAGCAGTATAACCTTTTTTTTTTCTTAAGCTATGAAAAAATCTCATGGACAATTTATGACCAGTTGCCTGCTGGGTTTAGGTGCTGCAGCTCTTCTGAAGTCTGTGGAATTATGCCAGCTTGTATCCACAGCCAGTGTCACTCAGAATTCAGTTGCATCTTTTTTAAGTGCAAAATGTCATTAGTTGTACCAGAAGCTGACATGAAGTAGCATTTCCACCTAATCTCCTATCCTTCTACTGACAGCTTGCTGTTGCCCTTCCGAAACCTTGTCAGGTAGAATTTTACTGGAAAAGTGCATTTGGTACCATTTTGAACCAGCATTTTCCTTGAAAAGTATTGTTTGAAGAGTGAAGGAGAAAGGGGAGGTAGACCGGCTATTCTGTCCTACAAATAACAAAAGTGAAAGCCTTTGCCATAAAATCATCTTGATTCTTTGTCTCCCTCCATTGTATTTTACATTTAACAGATGGCTTAAACCAAAGTGGGGAAAAGGCAAGAATTTATTCTTATATGCACCAGTTTCCAAAATACTTCTCAGAAATGCCTTACTCACTTCCCATTCAAACTCTGTGTAATGGAGAAAAGCCAATTGACATTGCTGAGTTTTGACAATAGCACACTCACCCCAGGATTGTGAAGACCTCAGATACGAGGCTTGTATCCCAAAGCTATTTACATTAAGCTTTTACGTTATCAACATGAGAAGTCTTACATTGAGACATAGGTTTAGTGTTCAACATGAAGTTGCTAGCCACAACTGGTCATAAATATTTTTTTCCTTAAAAAGGAACAGATGTCTTACCTTACTGAGAAATAGCAGTGCTATTTGAAAATCTTACATGTAACATTTGCAGGACACCACCTTTGGAAGTAAATAACTGCTGTATTTAAAACCAGCAAAATTTTAAAGGGTTCCAAAAGATTCTGTGAGATAGACTCCAAGTCACAGCTGATAATTACATGGGTACAATTAAATGAGATAGTAGCAGCCTATAAAGGAAATAATTATTGTTAAGTGTCCATGTCACAAGTCCAGTGAACAGAGCATAGTGAAAAATTTTAAAGAATTCTTTTTCAAAGTTTTGAAAAAGGAGGGTGGCAAACTTTAGTAGAAATATAAAAACTCAGAAGATGGCCAAAAGAAAATTAGAATGTAATTATCACTGTGTTGGAAAAGGAAAAAACTAATTAGAGCATCAATAATAAGGACATGTTATGAACAAATAGAGAGTGTAAAAGTGATGGATAAAGAAAGCAGGGCAACATTTTTTGTAGATCAAGAATATTTGTTATGGTATAGGATATTGACAGAAGCTAGCAGACTGGAAAGAGATGCTGAAAATGCTAAAAGTAATAAATACAGAGAAGAAAAAAATGTGAAAATGTTTCTCTTTAATGTAAAACAGCATGTATCAATACCTCTGTTAAATTAGGTGAGAGGAAAGGAGAACAATTAAAAGACTTGATAGGGAAAGTAACTCCTAGATGTAGTCCTGAAGGCACAGGGCCCTGAAAATGACACAGAAAACAAAGGCTCAGTCATTAGAGATATGCAAAGATTGCAAAACAGGAGATTGAGACTTTACTGCATTGCAGTACAGGATACACAATTGTGAAAAGAATAAAGGGATAGCGGGAGAAAAGCGACTTGATTCAGTGTCACAGCACTTAAGAGAACATGAATTTAAACTGAAGAAAGGCTGTACCCTAAGGGAATTAACAGAATTCTTTAGAAGAAAAAGAAAGAGACGGAGGAAAAAAAAGGTAACACTCCCCAATAAATTAAACATCAACTAATTTATGCTGGCCTTCTCCCATCCTGATGTCCTATGTCCTTATAACTGATGCAACAATGCACCTTTAGATGAATGCATTATTCTCATATAACTGTGTTTATAATTTTCAGAGTAGCATTTTTCACCTAAAAATATGCTTTGCCTTGTGACTTATTAATAGTACATCAGACTGCTGAGAGAGAGGATTTCTGCCTTTACCTCCTCACATCAGCCTTGCAAATACTCCTTTTCTCAGCCTTTGAGTTTGCGCCCCTGTTGCAAATATGGGTGCCTAAAATTCTGTGTGAATATTAGTGAAGTCTCTTCCTAGATGGATGTCGACTGGAGAGAGTGACACCCAGCTGAGGTGAAACACTTGAGATTCTGCGCACCCTTGTATGCAAACTGGGAGTTGGGGGTCATGTATTATTATAGCAGAGTGTTTTCCTCCATATTAGAATACTATTTAGTTATTTAAGTGAAGAGTTTACATCATAGTTTTTCTCTGTATATCTTTATTCTTAATTATATTTATGGTTTTAAAGCCTTGATAGCTTTATAATTGCATATTCTCCTCTGTCAGATAAAGACTGAATCTCAGCTCCTCTAGGAGTCTATTGTTATTGTTGTTTTCATAGCTTTGCTCCAGTTAGAAGAATGATTTAATATTAAACATTAAAGTATTCCCTTTTTGTCTCTCAGAGATAGGCATTTTAATCCTCTGTAAGAGGCGTCATATGTCTGCCTGGTGAAGCAGTGTCTTGCTCCTGCATTAGCAAACGGAGTGGTGACAAGTTAAAATTTGGGACCAAAGGGGTCATTAGTCAAAGATGTATGTATAGAAAATGCTGTTTCTTCCCCCAATTTTTGTTTGCAACAGAAAGCAAATCCTGCAGACAACAAAGAAATTTATAGAAAAAATGTACAGTTAGCACAGACACCATAAATCTGAACTCCAGTTTTTAAAAGCCTCGGTTGAGAAGGCATAGTTTGAGCCAGTTTACGCTAACCAGTAGTTCACAGGGAACGTATCACCTGCCAGCCCCTCGATACTTCTTATCAATACAGGAAATTGTAAAGTTATGCCAAATGATGCTCATAGTGATAGCAAAGGATGATGATACTGTCCATAGAGCACCACTTCCTTATACTCGCACCCAAGGTGTAGTAAAGTTTGGAAATGATTGGGTTGGGGACCTGGTTCTCCTCCACTGGATGATGTCTCTTAAGGAAATTAGACTGCCACCTTCTGAGAGGATGGTGGCTATAAATGAGTGGAAAAAAAGAAAAGGTGTCTGAAGTTGCCCTGATGCTTAAAGTTCATAACCCTTTGACTACTGCCTCTTGCGAATGTTTGAAGATCTGAGCACTAGGGCACAATTTCCTATGATGCAATACGTATATTTAAGGTTACGTGTGTATACACACACCTCTCCTCCAAAAAATCCCAAGGCCTTGAAGAGAAAAATTAAGAATATCCTTCTTATCACAATAATGTTGACAGCTCAATTTTAGGAAGTGCCCTTCTGAAGTTCTTCATAAAAGCAGTCACATCTGGAAAACAGTGAGACTCTCCAATACAGAAGTACTGGGCCTGATTGTGTCCTAATTTATGCAGGTTTGGCACTCACTATATCTAGTGAATGATTAAGTCTGTCTGTTTGGTACTTATATCAAAGAAGTACTTACATAAAGACAGATACTAGAAATCCTATTAAATCATTCAGTCTATATCTTTTCCACTGGTAAGTGTCTACATAATATTATTACTTGATTTGTTTACAAGTGTGTACTTCTATGATCATTTTGAACAAGAAAGGTTCTTCTGTAATGTATATACTATATACTTAGGTATATGCTATATATAGCTATATACTTAGGTAGTTCAATTTTTATTTCTTTAAGTAGCTTCATCTGATTTGGCTATATTTTCTCCCAGAATCATCCTAAAGAACCAGGTTTACCAGTGAGGTGATTCAAACTTTTGTAAAAGTCACCTTTAAGATAACCCATACATATTTATTTATTTAAGTCTTTTCTCATTGATCAGCCTTTTCAAGGCCTCAGTCCTGAATACCCTTTCAGTTTGTCAATATCTTTTTTTTTTTTAACTGAGACACCATAATAGGGGTTTTCAAACACAGAATAATTCCAGTGATTCTGTAAAAGTATTACCTTCTTTCTCTGCACTATTATAGTAAGACATACGCAGTTGAAAGCAGAAATTCTGTCAGATACCATACCTAAAACTTTGCTATATTTTAATCTCATTTGCATCTTTCATAGATCTTATCAATTTCACCTAAGTACAATCTTAATATCTACCTTATATCTATAATCTTAATACCTTTCAATACCTATAGCAGTAAAAAGGAACTCTAAGGACAATAAAGATTTTTGTTTTGTGATATTTTTTCCCCTTCTCCAAACAGTATCCATTCTTCTGTCGACACAGTGTGTGCTTCCCTCTCTCCCTCTGCTTTAATCCTGATTCCATCAAAAATCAGAATCCTGTGACTGATGTTCAAAATGAGCTGAGGTGATATTGAGGTTTTGAACTTTATCTGAGCATGTCACTCACTTGAAGGCATTCCAGACCTCAAATGGCTCAGTGCCATTCTTCAGAAATGAGACAGGAACAAGTATTGATTTTTTTTTTTTTCTTTTAAACTGAGTACCTAATGAGCAAATGAAGATATGGTTGGTCCTGGATTTATTAGGTGATCTAAAAGAGGCTTTTCAGAGTTCAAATGTATGGAGAACAGTTTATTGCAATTCTACTTTATGTTTCTTTTTTTCTGACGGAGATTGTTTCTATAATGTTACTGAGATTTGGAGCATAGATGAGATCAATTATACCATATTGCATTTCCATAGCAAACTGAAGCTCTTGCTTGGTAAAAATATATTCTTTGGATCCGACAAGAGACTGTTACAGTACTACAGCATATTCTTGTTGGTACTTGAGAAAGTAAACAAAATTAAAAGCCACTGGGAAAAGAGAATACATTGCTCCCTAAAGGTACAAGTGTTTCTTCAAGCTGAAAATTACAGATTTATAAGAAAAGCCAAGTACTTCCTCAAAAAAGAGTGAGGTGTCTCAAATCTGCTGAAGTTAAGTGAGATAAATACATATTGAACAGACAACTGAATCCAGTGAACAGGTATGAGGTAAAGGTATCCTATCTTAACAAAAAATTATTAGCATATAGATGAATGGAATAATCATTGTACCAACTATAACTGGGAATCATCTAAAAACTTTAACAAATAAAACAGGAACTCCTACGCCACATCTATATAATTATTTAGGCATTAAAAGATGCATAGTTGCTTTAAGTAGGGAGGCTTTAAAAGCTTTCAGCAGTCTGTGATGCTGCTACAGATGAAGGGATGAGGCCTGACCAGGTCTAGGTCCCACCTGCCACAGAAAGGAGAGGAGGTTACAGGAACCTTGTAAGGGGCAGAGAAGCAGAGACAAAAGCTCAGATCACCAGGCTCGCTGTTCCTGCTGTGACCAGCACAGGTATATGACAGAAAAGTGCTTTCACTGGGAGGTATGACATCTCCTCTCTCCCCTTTTACTAATTACCAACAGGTGCAGCCCCAAGAAGACAGTAACAAGCCAAGCTTTCAGGGGTGAAAGTATAGGTAAAGTATGCAGAAAGACAAAGGCTGCTTTGCTGTCTGGTAAGTCTGTCATCACAGTCAACTACCTATTCTGTTTGTCTGCCACAGAACTGTACCAGACCAATTTCAATTCAGGAAAACTTGAATTAAGTGTTTTAAATCCATAGATGTTTCAAATGGAAAATTTATCTGCAGATTTAAAATAGAATATTAACATATTTTAATAGAATTTAACATAGAATTGTGTTAATAATCCATATATTTTTCTGAGTTCAGTGAGAACTGAACCTACCTACATTCTTGGTTGCCTAATTACACTTCTAAATCTACACTGGAATGTTATATAGGATTAAATCCTTAAATGGTAATTCATAAATAACTTCATCACGCTTTGAGAACATAAATGGTCTTGGGGCATTCTTTGAATTGATCATTGTGTTTTCCTACCTTTTCTGATCTACAATTTATTTTAAACATGTAGGAAAATGCTCACCAGCTGTATGTTTCCAGAGTTAATGTAAAAGAACACAGATTGCCTCTTTCAAACTTGTGGTACTAACAATAATTGATATTATTGATTTTGCTCATTAAATATTCTTTAAAAGAAAGACAAGTTTTAGAATTGTAGAATCATAGAATCTTCATGGTTGGAAAGGATCTTTGAGATCATCGAGTCTAACCAAAGAACCTACAATCTCTGCCACTAGAGCATGCCCTGAAGTGCCACATCTACACGTTTCTTAAATACCTCTAGGGATGGTGACTCCACCACCTCCCTGGGCAGGCTGTTCCAGTGCCTGACCACTCTTTCAGTAAAGTAATTCTTCCTAATATCTAATCTAAACCTCCCCTGCCACAACTTCAGACCATTTCCCCTGGTCCTGTCATTATTCACCTGGGAGAAGAGGCCAACACCCACCTCTCTCCAACCTCCTCTCAGGTAGTTGTAGAGGGCAATGAGGTCTCCCCTCAGCCTCCTCTTCTCCAAGCTAAACATGCCCAGCTCCCTCAGCCTCTCCTCATACAACCTGGTCTCCAGACCCCTCCCCAGCCTGGTAGCAATCCTCTGGACACGCTCCAGCACTTCTATGTCCCTCTTGTACAGAGGGGACCAGAACTGAACACAGTACTCGAGGTGAGGCCTCACCAGTGCTGAGTACAGAGGCACGATCACTTCCCTGCTCCTGCTGGCCATGCTATTCCTGATACAAGCCAGAATGCTGTTGGCCTTCTTGGCCACCTGGGCACGCTGCTGGCTCATGTTAAGCTGGCCATCCACCAGCACTCCCAGGTCCTTTTCTGCCGGGCAGCTTTCCAGCCACTCTTCCCCAAGCCTGTAGCGTTGCTTGGGGTTGTTGTGACCAAAATGCAGGACCCGGCACTTGGCCTTACTACACCTCATACATATGTTTTAATGCATTATTGCCAGAATGAAGGCAATATAGCTCTTGATTTGAGACTGAGAGATAGGGAGAATACATTTCCATCTCAACACGTTCCCTTCACTGTGTTTCTCTCAGTTCCTGTGTCGTATGTTCCTTCTCAAACATGACTTCATTATGGTACAGAAGAAATGTACCCCTCTTAGTAGGTACAATTTACTCTGGAATGAAGAACTGCTATAAGAATCACAGCACTATGCAAGTGAGCAGAGCTCGGGGCTAAGTTTTCATTAAAGAAACCCCCCACGAGTGCTGTGTATGTTGCTGAAAGATTTCCCTGTGGGCTGCATGAGGTCTTAGTTACAAGTGATGCAGTACAGTGTTGAGGGAAAAGGTCTCGCTTTGTGACTCTGCTGCCAGTGGTCCTTACTAATTAATAAAGTAGTATACCCTGTCTCCCATTCCCATAATCCCAGTTCCTCCAGACACTACTCCTCATGAAGCCAGACTAATTTTTGCAGGCTAAACTTTGTTAAGAAGTTGTTTGGAAAACCAAAGTAGCTTTACTATGAGAGTATGCAGTGACAGCTTGCAATTCACTACAGCATTTGGAGAACTTCAAACATAAAAAAGAAGTAAGAAAAAAACCATGTATGCAAGTGGGTTTTTTTTTGTAATTTCAGAGGAAGGTCTTTTTCATACTTAGAAATGTAATTTAGAATTTTGAAAGTGACTGAAATACTGTAAAAGTATAGTGGCACTAGGTTATTTATCTTAATTGAAAGAACCAAAGAATCATTTCCACACATCTTCAGAATGCAAAGTTATATCAGGCTCTGATACTATGATGATATATTGTACTGCAGCAGCATGGAAAGAAAATACTGTATTTGTATAGCATACAATGTACCAACAGTGAAAGACCTATCTTTAAGAAAAATAAAATAGATATTAGCGTGAATAATCCACAATCATATTGCAGTTTCAGTGATCTGTTTATGTCTGCCTCCCTGCAGCACTAATGATTAAATGTAGTAAATCAATGTATAACAATTAGCTTGGGATTACAGAATACATCTGAATGCCAAGCAATAAGTCTTTATGTTAAGATGGAAATTCTACTGCCATCCATTTATTATAAAAGTCTCTCTGAGAATCTCATCTAATGTAATACGTTGTCCAGAGTACATATAATAATCTAAATAGCATTGCTAAAATTAGATATGGTAGTGTTGATAAGTTAAGTGCATTTCCAGCAACATATTTTTTATGAAGATTGTTTATTACTTCCATTGGCTTATATTCAGCTCTAAGTACTTGATAAAAATTCCTGGTGTAAAAAAGATGTGTAATCACTTATTCATCAGTAATTCTTTATTATCTCGTTTTCTCTTGGGAAAGAAAACATGTCATATGCATCAATCAATTGATCAAATTATAATGTGAAAATCTTAATCATGGTAAATGCACTCTGAGAATATCAATTTAGGACCAGACCTATCAATTTTTACTGACATGAGCTGGCCTTTCAAAGCCAGTGTGACAATTTACGTAAGTGAAGACTGTCCCTTTCAGCAAGGACTTTGATGCCCTGATCCTTCAAATGATCACAGGGTAATTTTTTGATGCACCTGTCTAGTTAGCCTAATCTTGTAAGACTAGAGAATTCAAGTCAAATCATAATGAAAATCTAGCTTTTGTGCTAGATTTTTATTGTTGGTTTTTTTTTTCAATTTCCTCTTGGGCCTTTCTAGCAGCATAAACCAGATCGCTCGTCTGACTTGGAATACAGCAAGATCCACTGTGCCAGTAAAAAAAGAAAACACAAGCAAACTTAGCTGAAGCAGGGAAACAAACATAGATCAGGAGAGCATTAACTAACTGTCCTCCTACTAAGCCCCAGTTTCACACTGTGTTTGCCCCATAGTCTGTCAGATCATGGCTTAGCAAAGCAATGCTGGGAGTTAATGCTCTTGTAAAGCACATGTATCTCTAGCAGAATCTTTTCCTCGCTGGGCTGATTTAAGGGTTAGATAGCAATACTAGTAAGTTGTAGAGAATGTTTGCTGCAAAGCCCCTGCAATGCCATCTTGAAAGGCAGACAATGAATGTAGTCTCAGACACAGCAGGATATGACTGGATCCTTTCAAACCATGGAATACAGATATGCAGACCTTTCCAATCTTTATATCTTTTACCTTTCCAGAGGGAGCATTATACTTGTGAAACCTTTACAGTATTTTTAGGCCTTCCTTTCTCAGTAAAGTTTCCACAGAGGGTAGAAAAAGGCTATCAGTGCTCCAAATGTGTGTTTCTGGGCACACAAATCTGTTATTTCTCCTGGACCAACTATGCCTACTGAATCCTGCATGGATTATCCAAATGTAAAAATATACAAATATTGGCAGCCAATAGGGGGCTTTTCATCTCAAGCAAGAAAACAGAAGTAATTCTGATAGCTTTTCCAAGAGATGCCTGGTGGGGCTTATTTGCCAAAGTTTGAATCTGTAATAAACAGCCTACTGCTGTTTCTATTTTGAAGTCTTCATATTTAACATCCGTTGATGGATTGCCACGTACAGAATGTGTATAAACAAAGTGATGAGAAGAGGCTTACACATGAATGTCATGAAGGCAGACTGTTTATAAGTACTCATCTTGTTCAGAAATTTTCCTTTAGTTCTATCGTTTGTGCAATAACTTGGCCAAAGAAATGCAATTTATCATTGGATGCTCTATGTGGACAACACACCAGTGGGGAAGAGGAAAACTGCTAAAACACCACCTGTCTTGTAGAAAGGAATAGATGTGTTGGAATATCCCAACATTTTTGGTGAAATTCAAGGCAGAACCTTTCATTCTAACTTTCCTCTCCTTGTAATTTTCATGTGGAGCTCTGCAAGCAGAAGTCCTTCCACTTTTATTTTTTTTTCAGGTAGGAAGGGCTTCAACACAACACTATAACATTTACTTAAATATGACAACTTTAGATTTTGGTTACAGCAGATCTATGTGAACCTTTTTTAAGGTATCATAGATTTTCTTGTATGTACAGATATAGACATGGTCCCTATGCTATGTATAGCTATACGGTAAACTGTTACAGCATGAGAAAACAAAGATTTATGGTATGATTCCAGGACTAGCTATGGGTAAATTGACACAAATATTCACAGGGTTTTTTTGGGAAATAACATGAGCAGTAGACTGGATTCAGATAGTAATGTTGACGGTAATAAAGGGAAGAATTTGAAAGTATATGAAGAAAAATCTTCAACACTTTAAAAATTACTTTTAATGTGGAAAAATCTCTGCTTTGGAAAATGGACTGAATAACTTTTAAATGAGTTTGACCCAAACCAAAGCCATAAATTTCGGTTTCTGAATTAAAAAAAAAAAGTATACATTTTGTTTTAAGTTTGACCTCTAAGTAGAAAGTCTACTCTTTTCATATTTTTCACCTGTGATATGTTTCAATATTTCCAAAAGAGCACCAAAACAACCATACTCACAATCTGGTAGTCAGTATACAGAGTGTGACATATTACATGTATTGTAGGTTGCTTTTCAAAACAGAGCTGTCCTGTAAATATTGTAGAGCAGCAGTTCTTAAGCAGAGCACTTGCTAAGTTTTAGGAACGTTATGGTACCTGCAACTTACTCTTAATTTTTATTATACCTGCTAAACTGTAATAAAAGCAAAAATATGTTAAATGCCTTTTTAATAATTTTTCTTGTATGAGTAGAATGCACAACAGAGAATGACAGTTTGAACACATGCCAATATAAGCATATGGGCTGTTAGTGGTGGGAACTTAAAATGCTTTAGGCAGCTTCATTTCTCCAAGAATGATGCACAGAAAATCAGTTTTCTCCTTGAGGATGAACTTAGAAAAGGAATAGATAGGCAGACATTTTCCAACACAATACTTCTCTAACACTGTAGCTTCCCAAATTAATATTCGAGTCAGAATAATGGGACTCAATAAAATTAGCTCATACAACCTATACTTTCTTACCTCTGGGTAAAAATGATTGTTTCTTATTTGTGTCTTCTTTCTAGTCCCTACTGCTAATACACCAATTTTTCTTCTGCAGTCCTCTAATATACCAAACAGACTCTTCTAGTAACTTATTTAACAGAATAGAATCTTATAGCTCTCTCAGCTTTCTAATGATTTTGCTTTTTGTTAACACCTTAGTTCCTAGACCTCTTTTTTTGACTTTTAAATTACACCAGCAATTTAATGAACACTTGCCTCTTAAAGCATAGTATGTGCCTGTGTTCTAATATAACAGGTTGTGAGTGTGAGGAGGTAGATGGGAGGGATATTGATTCATGGGGATTTGTGAATCAGGTATCTCAAGCAAAACAGTTCAAGAGAAGACGCCCATCTCCGCTGCCAGTTCAAGGCTGCTGATCCCCATGGCTGTTCCCAGTGAGTTCAATAGCAAAATTGTCACTGTCTTCAAATAGTGCAAAGAGAGTGTACTCTTGCAAAAGCAATTATAACCTTGCTGAGAAATGTCCGTCTTTCTGTTCACTCTACTGCTGTACATGAGAAAGGTAATGAACTTATAAACTCTGGCCTACCTGAAGTCACTGGCAAAATTCCCTGGTGTTGGTTGGTCTGGAATTATTTTTTTTTTTAGTCAGCCCTCCTTAGTGTATAAAGCTTAGTACATTCACTTCTATAGAAAATCACACCATCTGCCTCAGCCACATTAGTTACAGAATGCAGTATAACTGATTAATAGTCTGTTTTTTCTTTTTCTAAATAGTTTTTATCTAGTTACTTTAAAATACCACACATATATTGGCAACATATGCACTGCTCTTTTGTGTTTCAGTGTCCATTAATAAGTTTTGACATGGTCTTGATCTTTTAAAAGTTGACTGCAACTGGTATCAGCCAGTTCTTGGAAGGAAATCAGCCATAATTTACCTTTACTAATCACTTTACATACTGTTTCAACTACAGCGGGTTAATGTGGTGGATGTACATGTTATTAATTATAAAACTGGAGAACATCCTCCAGCTGAAATTAATTAATTATGTTCTTTAGGGTGGGAGAAGTCTAGTGTGGCAGTTGAGATGTAGGGTCACGAATCCCTGCATCAGTTTTATAGTTGATTGTATTAGATGTGACAAGCTTTGCACTGAAGCTAGAGTTTTGTTCATACAATAACGATACCGCTCTTCTCTTATTTTTGGTGCAACTTACCAAAAATGAGAGTCTTTTCAACCATTTTTCTCATTATTTGTTGGTATGTCTGGACTTCCCTTTTGTAATTATAGTGTACTGAATCCTTTTCACAGCAATTCTGCAACAAAACCCCCTATTAATGTTTTTTACTTTACTTGGAAATATTAACAGTTTGAACATTAAGTCAAATGTGTACTCCCAGGCCAATTACTGTTTTTTCATAGTTTCCAATGCATGCTGATCCTCATTGCCAAATACTTTTACCTATATTGAGTTCTTTTACATCCCAAGATCCTATGTCATTTTAAGTAGCCAACAATGTAATGTTATTAGTCAAAGTGACAAAGGTCCGTTAAGGCAGAAAGTAATGCTTAGCAGAACAGTCTAAAGCTTTAGGACTATAGGGTTGCAAACAGAAAATGAAAACAATTAAAGAGTACAAAAAGGTCCTTTTCCCAAATATCCCTCTGAAATAAACCAATCAAAACATGAAGATATAAAAGCATGGATCTTTTTTGTGATGAAACAAATTCAGAAAAGTATGAAGTTTGCTTGCTTACTTTAAACAATTAAACGCAGCATCTTAGTGCTTTTCTCTGTAGGTTTTGCTTTTCTCTAATCCTGCTGATTTAGAAGCCAACACAGCTAAAATACAGTAGGAAAAGACCTATAATTAGGATTTAAGAATGTAATCGTATGAAACCAAAAATAGTGCATTCTACTAAATTTAAAGGAATGAGCTATACTTTTATAACACCTTTACACTGGAGCTATACGAGAGGTTGTTCCAGTGTAATTACCCTAGTATAAAATTGCACTCTAATCAAAAAGTTAGGGCAAAAAGCAGTGTGCAGACAAGACTGGTATTTCAATGAGCTGGGCTATTTTTCTGTCAGCCACTATACCCAAACATCAAACAAAACCTAAGCAATTATATACACTAATCCTTCCCAATGTGAAGTTGCGGCCCAATGTGAATTCAAAAGCACCAAGTTGCAAATCCTTCAAAAAGAGCATTTACAACTTATAATGGAAACTCCAACAGAGCTCTGACTGTAATAGTGTGACTACTGCAGCGATTATTCTTTATTGCCATGGCATTTACTGCAGAAATAGCGGTGGGCAGATCCTAACATTCTCAAAACTAATGTGCAGTAACATCCTTATGAGGTATTGCCCAAGGTATGGTGTTTTGAAATGTAATATATCAAAATGATGATACTTCTCCATTTAAGTTGTTCTGGTCACTCACTTCATACAATTGCCGCTTCAAAGGTACTTTTCATAATTTCAGAATAAATATATATGAAATAGGAGAATCTGAAAAGCATTTGGATTCTGACTTGTATTAATGAGGACTTGGAAAATGCCAACCTATCTCCAGTAGAGCAGCTTTATAGCTGAGAGAACATTATGGTAAAGTGTTCTCTTGTAATGATTAATTTCCCCTTGTGAGCAATAGAGTTATGGCCCAAATCAGCTACTCCATGTATAGAACTCATATTGTTTTCTGTCAAAATTGTGCCTGAAAAACAAAAATGTTGAGTCCGTCAGCAATGGGCTGATGGAAAGTAAACACCAGAGTATGAACAACAATGAAAAGGGGACATTGTATCTAAGAGAGAGTTCATAAACTCCATCCTGCTACATTTCCTACTTTTTTTAATACAAGAGAAATCATACAGCTGTTAGTTCAGTTTCTTTTGCATAGTTGGGCTGGTAGTGATCCATAGCCTATAATGAAAAAAATTTGTTTCTGTGTTTCAAAGTTCATTCCGATCATGATGCTGAAATTGCTGTAAAAATGCAGTGTTACTGCTAGAAATGCAGAAACACTGTGTTATTTAGTTTTAACATTAAAAGTATTTCATATCTAACCTATATGCTTGCACTGTAATACATATCGGGGGTGATAAGAATCTTGTTATTTTGTATCTTTTATTTGCAATAGTTACCCTAGTAGCAGACTAAAAAAATCTGTCAAAGCAAAAAGAAATGAGACATTCTAAGAGATGGTAGGGTTAGCTGAAAAAGGGTTGCCCATCTGCCTTCAGACTGAAACTCAGGAAGGAGGGACAAAGAGCAAACGAGTAAGTGGCAACAGCAAAAGGAAGCCCCCTAGCAGAGAAATGAGTAAGGGAAACTGACTTCCCCATATACATATGGAAGCAGTATAAAATAGCAGTTACTATTTTACAACAAAGATGCAAAGTAAAAATAAATTTTAAAAAATTTGTAAAGCCTTTATGCAGGTCCCAGTGAGAATTCTTTCAGTGTTGCTACTTAACATGATATTTATGTTGCAGTCTCATTCTAACAGGAACTGCACTTCCTTTATCTCAAGGGCAATATATAAAATATAAATGCAACGTATATATATAGATAGGTAACATAAAGATTAAGGTGACTTTTCACAGCAGGTCTTCTGGTTACAAATGGGTACTTAATGTTCGCTTATGTATAAGACACAAAAGGAGCATACATTTTCTGAAGTTAATTGTAGGTTGGGCTGATAATTCTGACCTCTCTGATTTTTCATTTCAGGCTTTTAACTTCCTTTATCCAGACTGGTATTTCCCTTCGGTCATAAACATAGTTGGGGCTCACACTATCTAACTTCAAGCTCTAGTAATCTCAGTGCCAGCGGTAGGAGGGCCAGATCCCTTCTACTGCTAGTGGACCTCCTGAGAGCTAATTGTTAGGTGACGTGAGGTGTCCTTCAGAAGAACCCATCTTCCTCCTCCACTGAGTCTGTACAGAGCCCCTCCTGACCTACATGCCTAAAGTTCATTTGTAGTTTTGGCTTTTTATCTTCCTCAGAGGTGATTTTTAGCCTAAAATCTAAAATAAACAAATAAGTATATTACTACCACAACCTTGAATACTTTCAATGACCCTTTCAGTACACATTATTATACTCCTATACACTATAGGAATCACTAAACCAGGATTTTGTTCAAACAAAATTCTAATAGCTTTACTGAGAAAAGCCTTTTGCCCTGTGGGTTTGCTGTATATATTTTTTATTTTGAAAATTTCTTTTTTCAACCAGATGGTTTATTTTAATTATTTCTTATCACAGAGACATCTTTGTCATAAAGTACTTCTAGAACAGATGAGCACAATTATATAAATGCTTTTGTTTACAGGATTACTAAAAGAATTACTATTTCACAGGGGAAGTGCTGTTGTAGTTTTATCTTTAATTTTTCCAACATCCTTGACATTTAAAGATGGTTTTAATATTATTATTATTGAATTGCAAAAGAGGAAAGCGTTGAATTTGTATTGATTTTACATGTGTGCTTACACTTAGAAAGATGGTATTTCAAAACCTTTTCTAAATATAAGTTTTCTCTTTTATAGTAAACAATAGAGAATACTATCGATGCCAGTGTTTGACTATAGAAGGAAAAATGTTACCTTGCATCACAAAGTACTAAAGTATTTAAAAATGTATTTACCATCCATTTGTCTCTATGGACTACAAGTCTTGATGCCACATAGTAAGTTCAGAGAATTTGACTATACAAGCACTGAGTCTTTAACAACAAGAACAACCTTCGTACTGAAGGTTTTCATTTTCTTCTGTGATGCAAAGCATAAAAACATAGAAAAGATAACTCAAATATGTAAGTGTTTGTCACACAAGGTCAAAATCTTGCCAAGTTTTGATAGGCTTTGTAATTCTGAAGTTTCTTGCTAAACAGAAACAATAATTCAAGGTGAGCAGTAGAAATTAAAAAAAAAACAAACAACAAAACCAAAACAGAATGATAATGTCCAAAGGAGTCTAGACATACATTTTGTAGGTTTCATTACAAAACAGTTATTTTTACTTCAGATGCAGTCCTGCTCTGACCTACAGGTAGTTGAGATTTTCTTGATTTGAAGATCAAAATCAGGATCTAAAATTCATTGATGCCTGATTATTTGGGTAGGATTTTTTTTTTTAATAAACAAATTTTTTGTTAGAACTAGGCTAAAGCCATCAAAGGAATATCTATCACTGTAATTTATTATGAGATACAGTACAACTTCAGTATTGGTTTTTTTACTACTTAATGGCTTGAATATATATTGTGAGTGCAAAATTTTGTATGCAAAATAAGCCAATATCTTCCAGAAGGAAAATTGCTAATGTACACTACTCCATGGTCTCTATACGACAGCATATAGAGCTTTACAAGAACATTTCCTGAAGCATCCAAATCAATTCACCTTATCCAAGATAATTCAGCGACAACTGCTTACCACTCCACCAAATAACCAGAAGGTATTAGTTTATTTTGACATGTCAAATGTAAAAATAGATACAGCTGATGCGATCTCACTTGGGATATGTAGTGTACATTACTGTAAATTGCTACCAGAATTAATTGGTGAGAACAGGAAAAAAACCCACCACCTTACATTAGACTGCATGATGCTTCAAAATACAATGTCGGGACAGCTTATTGTAAAGAAGGAAAATAATAAATAATCACACGGCAACTCCCTTACCCTGAGTACACCCTGAAGAAAGCTGAGGCCTACCAGTCCGCAGCCGCCTGGGGGAAGGTCTCTCTGAGGAGAGGGCAGAACTCGGGGCACGTTTCGCTGAGGACGGGACAAAGCCCGGGACCAAGGCCGCGGTGTGGTGCCGCTGACAGGAAAAGGCGGGAAGCGGACGGGGAGGGGCGGTCACGCGCCGCCCGGGGCCCGCCGCGTGCGGGGCTGTGAGGGACGGGGCGCCGGGGAGCAGGACACAGCGCTGGGGAGCAGGACGCAGCGGGGACCGGGGTCGGGCCGGCTGTCAGCCCCAGGTAAGGCTCAGCGAGGGCAGTCGGTCGTTCGGCGGAAGGCTGCTCTCCTCCGGGGCTGGGGCGGGCGCGGCCTGGCGAGGCGAGCGGGGCAGTGGGTGTCTTAGGGCGAGGCTGCTGGTGGCTGTGGTACCGGCTGCGAGGAGAGCAGCTCCTGAGGTGTTGCTGCGCTGGTTTTGTTCTCTAGAAGGTTTTGTTTTGTTGTTTGTTTGGGTTTTTTTTCTAAAAAAGAAACAACTACAACTAATAAAAGCTAAAACGGTGCTTTTTGAGGAACAAAGATGTAGGTGGCTATGCAAGTTTTATTATCAAAGTGATTTCATCTTTTGAAAAAGATTGAGACAATGCTATGTAGTGATTATGTTATTAGGAGAATTTATTTCATTATTTGGACGAATGTTACCCACGTGGCATTGTGCGTTACTTACTAGTGTTGGTGTCAGAGGGCGGTTGTGTGTCCTGGTGTCACACCGAGCCTGCTGCCAAGTGTCACGTCGCTGTGATGTGTTGTGCCAGCACCAACACCATTCCTAGAAGAAATGGCCCTGTCTTTCCTGCTTTCACCAGTGTTGTTCCACTGAGCCAAGGGCTGGCATTTAAGGGAAGAGAAGCCTTTTTGTGTAGCCCCATTGGATGGAAGGCTACAAGAAGTTGAAGTTAGGGGTCTTAATTTTGAATTGTCGCTATGGTGAATGGAAAACCAAAAAGTGACTGTTTACTGGTGTGAACTGACAGTGAAGTAGAAGATGTAAGCAGTTAGAAAATGAAAATATTTCTGGCCTTGTAGATGGCAGTGATTCCTAAGGGCTTAGGTCTGCTGTATAAATCCTCTGCTAATGTGATAGTCTGTCAATGACTTTTTTTTCTTGTTTTGGTCCAATTACTACATATTTATATGAAATAAGGATAACAATCTGATTTAGTATGCATTGTTGGCAAGCACTAAAAGTGCAGTTTGTACACCTATTTCTTTTTAATGTTCCTCTGACTTTAAAGCTCTCAAGAGTCATGTAGAAGGAGGGAAAGGAAGGAACCAGTGGGATGTTTTTTAGACATGAGGAGAGTATTCTGATTGAGATGGGCCTGTTTTTAAAGGTAGATTTTACATAGTTTTCCAAGTCTGGAATCAAAAGCAATTGCTTGAAGGGCTGCTGACTAACAGGCTTCGTATACATTGCTCTAACCAGTGAGACTGCAAGTGGTGATTAAAGCTCAGTGTTTCTGAGAATTATGTTGCCATACTTTCTCAGGCAGACCAACGTGCCGGAACTGTGGCCAGAGGAGCACATTCGCAGCCAATATCTGTAGTTGCATAACATGGCAGACACTGTCTGATCAAAATTTTAGAAGAAATATAGTCAAGAGCAGGTCTGCTCTCTTTTCCAAAGCCCTAATGAGTGATTGTAACTGTTACAGTGTATAAAATATTAGGCCCTTTCAGTGAAGCGAATGTCAAAACTGAATATTTAATAATGTATTTGCTTTTTTGCATAGCTTAAAGAAAGATATTGCTGAATATAAATCTACAGAGATGTAAGTGCCAATAATTAGTGTTTTTCAGACAATAAAGGCTAGGTATTAGAGACCTGTCCTATTTTTTGTTCTCCTCACAAATACAGCTAGTATAGTTTACACAAAATGGAGATCAGGTCTCCATAGCCTGATCCAATTCCTTTTGAAGTCCTTTGCTTGCTGTCTGAGTTTACGTCGCAATAGGACTTCAAAATCACTTACCACCTAGGTAAGTCCTCTTTGGAGCATTGATTTCCCCAAGATCAATTATTGTTTTTTAATTTTTTTTTTTAAGTACCAAGGACTCTTAATGTTTTTTTTCTTTTCCATCACCAAAGTGGGTATGGAATGAAACTGAAAATGGGGATGAGGAAGCAGGCTTTAAAAGCCTGCTTTTAGAAATGGTTTGTATGGCATGCAGAAGGGTTTTCAAAGTGTAATAAGTATTTTGAAGGAATAACCAACATAATTCTCAAGTGTGGCTGCATTGCAAAAAAGATAAGAGATTAGTTAATCTTTAATCATTCCCATGTCAATTTAGAATTGCTCCCTCTATGCTGAGGAGACTTTTAAAATAGGACATCTGCCACAAATTCTCCTTGGAGAACTAGTTCATGCAGTAATCAATTTCTTCCTACAGCACAAGTGTTCCTCTGAAAAATTTACCCACAATATCAGTCAGATTCAGATAGTTGAAGTAACAGGACTTTCTTTTGTGATTAATAATACAGATGATGATTCATTGAATAAATTGAAGAGTCCTGGAAACCAACGTAAATGAAAAAGAAAAACCCTATTGTTCCCTCAAATAAAGCTAGAGAAATTAGAGTCAAAAGAAGCAGGCACCTTGCTAATGAAAAAATGTAAAAAGAAATATACAGCTCGACAGTCTCCTGTACGATATGTTTTTAATTCATTTCTTGTTCCTTGGACAAGATGATAACAGTGTTCCAGTTTAATCCAATAACCTATCTCCAAAATGATCAGTGTTCTTATTTCAAGCCTTGGTTCCTTTCTGCTTTGATTCAGCTCATATGGTTCCTACCCTTTGATTCTGTGCTCACCTTTTCTCCATGCAACTTGACCTTTTGCAGCTTTTCTCCCCCCTCCTATTTGCCACACTCCCTTTCTCCTCTCTCTTTCATCTTTCCATACATATTAACTCAGCAGGATTTTTGCTCTAACCTTAATTTTCCTGCATCCCAAAGCTTCACAGCTAAAAGGTTGCTGCTAATCCTCTTTCTATTTCTCTTTCTTTATAGTGTATTTTATTCATCCACTTTCATTTCCAGAAATACTTTGTATACATAGACATTTACTCAGACTTGTGTATTCTCCAGAAGAAACCATTTTTCTAAGCCATTTTTAATGCATTTTGAGGATCACCAGAGGTGACAAATGTAGAACCATATCTGTATAAGGAAAATTCTTATATTTAGTACAGCATTAAAATTGTACAGTACTGAGAAAAAATTGCATCCCAGCCATCAGGCAGAGGAAATCACTTCTGTTTACCGTAGATGAGAAAGGGAGATCCTACTGTCCTTCCAAATCAGTCACAAAATCAAGTGGACAGCATTTGGATGAAAGCGTCAGGTTTTCAGTACGCTAAACTCTATTAGGCTAATTCTGCAGATCAGCTTGCCTGAATCTGGAGGTTGGTTAGAGGGCAAAGGTGCTTAAAACTATTTTAATGTGGCACAGTTCTAGGGCCAAGAAGCACTACCTCTTCATGACAACTTTAAGGTAAAAGGCTTGCAGAAGTCTCCTTTGAACCCGCAGGCACTGTAGTTTTATTCACAGTTACAGATGGGCTAGGCAGAATAGTCCTTGAGGAAGAACTCTAGGAAAAAGCAAAGCTAGAGCAGAAGTTAGAGCTTTTTGCACAGATGGCCACCTCCATAGTAAAGAGAACAATCCATGGGAGAGGATTAGCTTTGACCTTTTTCAGCATGAAGGGTAGCGCTTGGAGAAGGGTAGGAAGGATGTTTCCACAGTACCAAATAGTCTGTGTGTTTGCATTTTTTTAATATACTATTAATGCAGAAAATGTTTTCTATGGAAACTCACTCTCCTGGAATTCAAAGAATAGTCATTCGCACTAACACTTCCTTTTTAGTTAGTGTTTTTTTTTAGTTGAATTTATTAATCATTTTGAAAAAGTGAGATATTAATGATCTGCGTAAAATCCATACACTTACTTGCATTAAAACAAACCATCCAGCTAGGATATGGCTGTGTAAATTCTCTGAGATTGTAAAATTTAATGCAATAAAATAAATGCGATATAAATTGTTTTTTAAAAAGTGTTAGAACATGTTCCAAAGAAATGAGTTGTGTGGAATCCTCTACCTACTGAAGTGAAAAAGCAAAATTCACATTGATGTCAATGAGATGATGGTTCTATCCCATTCACAACAGGGATTTCAGCATCCCTTCAAGTGGTCTTTTTCGCTAAAAGGTTTGACACCGTGGAAGACAAAAAATTACTGTCGTCTTCCATTATTAGGAACTGTTTACCAGGTGGTGAAGGATTGGGTTCTTAGCTAATGAAATTCACTTGCTCCCTGACAGGACACTAATATGGTCAATGCATGCATGGTGCACTTTGCCAGGGATGGAGGTTTAAAAAAAAAAAAAAAAAAAAAGAGAGAGAGACTGGTATTTTTTGAAGGATGTTCTATCAATTCCATTTGATTGTAAGTGGGACAGACAGAGCATTGTTCTGTGAAGCCTGATGCAAAACACCTGCAGAGTACTCTGTCACAGAAGTCAATTTGCCTGCCAGTTTTCAAAGAAAAGCAATTTGAATTAAAGCTATCAGGTTTTGTATCTCTTCTGATCTTTACACTTTACTTTTGCATTTAAGCATGTGCTTGTAAAACACAAAGATATCACATGGCAAATTTTAATGTTAGGAAATAATTCCCCTTTGCATTATTTGCTGTCTCTTCTTTTTGCCAAGACTCATGTCTAATACTTTTTTCAAAGACTTTACTTCAGAAGAAATACTAAATGTCTAAACCCCTGTGACCCTCAAAAGTAGTGATCCAAATATTTTTTTTTTAAAAGTTCCTTCTATTAAGCTCCCATTTGGTAAATGCATACTACTGTCTGTACTTTTAGAATAAAAGTAGTACTGGCAGAAATAGTAAAATAACACCAGATGACACACATCCCTGCATAGGAGTACATGGAATAACCACAAGAAAAAGCATTTGTTCTTTAGCTTTGTTTCACTAGGTAAAGATAGCTATAGTCTCTGCTTTAGGTTGGATAAATGCAGAAGCTGTTGAAATGTGTTCAGACCCTTTCTCAGTGTTTTTCTAACATCTGGGGAAGATGGTCTTGTGATGGGAGATCCATCATGGGAGGGTGGTGGGAAGTCTTTTGGGGAAGGGGAGAGGAAACCTTCTAGAGTTTTTATTGAAAGTTTCCGTACATCTTCTTTCTGTAAGAAAGGAGAGAAGATCCTAGTATCTAAAATTTCGGTATCTTTTGGCCAGGAAAAAAATTGATTCTGCAATAGATCTTTGTCAGGAGCTCTTGAAGAATATATCTAAAGGCTTTCACACGTGCAGGGATGAAACAAGGAAAGCCAAGGCCGCCTTGGAATTAAACCTGTCTAGGGATGTCAAGCTCAACAGGAAGGGCTTCTGCAAGTATATTGGAAGCAAAAGGAAGACCAGAGAAGTTGTGGACTCACTGTTGAATGAAACAGGAGCCATGGTGACAGAGGATGCGGAGAAGGCGGAGTTAATGAATGCCTTCTTTGCTTTGGTCTTTACTGCTCGGCCCAGCCCTCAGGAGTCCCAGGCATTAGAGAAAGTAATGGGGAAAGAGGAAGACTTGCCTTGGGTTGAGGAGGATCGAGTGAGGGATCAATTAGATCAATTAGATATTCACAAGTCCATGGGCCCCGATGGGATGCACCTGAGAGTGCTGGTGGAAGTCATTGCTGGGCCGCTCTCCATCATCTTTGAAAGGTCCTGGAGAACAGGCGAGGTGCCTGAGGACTGGAGGAAAGCCAACGTCACTCCAGTCTTCAAAAAAGGCAAGAAGGAGGAGCCGGGGAACTACAGGCCGGTCAGCTCACCTCCATCCCTGGAAAGATGATGGAACAGTTCGTTCTGGGCGTCATCTCAAGGCGTGTGGAGGAAAAGAAAGCTATCAGAAGTACTCAACATGGATTCACCAAGGGGAAATCATGTCTGACTAATCTGATAGCCTTCTATGATGGCATGACTGGATGGATAGATGAGGGGAGGGCGGTAGATGTGGTCTACCTTGACTTAAGCAAGGCGTTCGACATGGTCTCCCACAGCATCCTCATAGGGAAGCTTAGGAAGTGTGGGTTAGATGAATGGACAGTAAGGTGGATAGATAACTGGTTGAAAGACAGAGCTCAGAGGGTAGTGAATAGGGGCACAGAGTGTAGTTGGAGGTCAGTGACGAGTGGTGTTCCCCAGGGGTCAGTACTGGGTCCAGTCCTCTTCAATATATTCATCAATGACCCGGATGAGGGGATAGAGTGCACCCTCAGCAAGTTCGCTGGTGACACAAAGCTGGGTGGGGTGGCTGACACACCGGAAGGCTGTGCCGCCATCCAGAGGGACCTGGACAGGTTGGAGATTTGGGCAAAGAGGAACCTTATGAAATTCAATAAGGGCAAGTGTAGGGTGCTGCACCAGGGGAGGAATAACCCCATGCACCAGGACAGGCTGACCTGCTTGAAGAACAGCTCATCTGAAAGAGACCTGGGAGTCCTGGTGGACAACAGGATGACCATGAGCCAGCAATGTGCCCTCATGGCCAAAAAAGCCAATGGCATCCTGGGGTGCATCAAGAGGATTGTGGCCAGCAGGTCGAGGGAGGTCATCCTCCCCCTCTACTCTGCCTTGGTGAGGCTGCATCTGGAGTACTATGTCCAGTCCTGGGCTCCCCGGTTCAAGAAGGACAGGGAACTGCTGGGGAGGGTGCAGCAGAGAGCTACCAAGATGATTAGGGGA
This sequence comes from Larus michahellis, assembly GCF_964199755.1. Classification (NCBI taxonomy): domain Eukaryota; kingdom Metazoa; phylum Chordata; class Aves; order Charadriiformes; family Laridae; genus Larus; species Larus michahellis. The sequence continues at coordinate 8,098,817 of NC_133899.1, forward strand.
CTGGAACACCTCTCTTATGAAGAAAGGCTGAGGGATTTGGGTCTCTTCAGTCTGGAAAAAAGATGGCTGTGGGGGGGATCTTGTCAATGTTTATAAATACTTAAAGGGTGGGTGTCAGGAGGATGGGGCCAGGCTCTTTTCTGTGGTGCCTGGAGACAGGACAAGAGGTAATGGGCACAAACTTGAGCATAGGAAGTTCCACCTAAACACGAGGAGGAACTTCTTTACTTTGAGGGTGGCAGAGCACTGGAACAGGCTGCCCAGAGAGGGGGTGGAGTCTCCAACTCTGGAGACATTCAAAACCCGCCTGGACGTGTTCATGTCCAACCTGCACTAGGTGACCCTGCTCTGGCAGGGGGATTGGACTAGATGATCTCCAGAGGTCCCTTCCAACCCTATGATTCTATGATATCCATGTCTAGGTGTTTCTCATGTTCTGAGACTAGTGTATATAATGCATATGTATTTTTTTTCAGTAACCAAATGTTAAGCAAATGTTTGCTAGATTTTTCCTATGGACTTTTTACAGGGTTTAAAACATTGGGGCACTGAAATAAATGTGTGTCTCATATTGCATGAAAATAGCTTTATAAAATCAGGCAGCAGATTTGTATGAGCAGAAAGGAAAGAATCATGGATGCATAATGCATTGTGAACACTGCCCTTTATTGCAATAGTTAATATTAGTGTAGCACTTAGTCAAAGGTAATGCCTAGAAGTATTGTAATATAAATAGAAATGAATTTAAACTGTAATAAGTGACTAGAAACATTCTGAGATATAGAAGGCTAGAATTTGGATCAGTACAATGATGGCTGGGTTTATATCTAGAGATGTGAGCCAGGGTAGATGATTAAAAATGAAAGTTAGATAGCATAGGAGCTGATGGCCAGGTCTGTTCCAACTTTTTAGATTATCTCTTTTTTCCCTTCAGGATACCTTGACCTGCTAAATATAGTAACTGCTTCAGTATATCTGAGATAGAAATACTAACTTTGTAGATATTCCTTCTCAATGAGATTTAAGAGATTTTTTTTCTTTGTTTGTTTTTCTCAGGCTCTGGAAAGCAATTCATTGCCCTTGTTTGATAGTGTTGTCATTAATTATTAGTTTCTCTTTTTCTAATAGGCTATTATAAACTCAGTCTTAATGTACAACAGAAAAAAAAAACAAAACCCTCTCTAAGCTTGGAAATGAAAAATAAGATTAATGGTATTCCAGCCAGGGTATGAAATGTTAGTCTATGCTGGGTTAGAAGTCATTACATAATCTGGTATGCAACAGAACATGTTAGATTAGAATAATATTTTCCTCCCCTTTCCAGATGATTTTATTTCTTAAGGCTGTTACTTTAGCTGGTAAGTCTAGATCATTTAAATGTTATTTGCTTCCACCAGCTGCATGTGGAAAAATGCTCCTATTATTCTTCTGATACCCTGTGAACCTTTTGAAGCAAATTAAGGGTGGCATTGATGATCTGTGGTGGTATTGAAAACCTGCAATATTATTTTTTTTTTTTGCCCAGGTGTCTGTTTTACACTAATCTATGTAAGAACACAGAACGACACGTTAACCTAGGTGTGTTTAGGAATCAAGCTAACAGTGCTTGTGGGATGGCAATCTTACTCTGTGTGTTGTTTTTAGTATTTGAAAAGCCAATTCAGTACATACTGCGCCAGATTCCAGTTTCCTCTTGCAGCCTTTAGCATAGCAGAGGAAGTCAGTTTTCCTCGTCAGAAAAATATGTGGGTACTGTCATGGGCTATTGAGTTAGTAAAGACAGTCTAAATGCTGATGCTCAAAAAGCAGCATAAGATCATGGTGTTTCAATGGCCAAAAAATTGCTGCTTATTAGAAGAACTCTTAGAGCATCTAAGAGCACCAAGCATCTGTGAGACTGCTGAAATTGGAACTGTCCCAGATGGCCCTGATAACAGCGATGGGTGAACGAAGTATATCAATGCCACCTGAAACACATCAATCCAATTACACAGGAGCAAGTGAAGTTCAGATGCAGCATAGGTTCTGTATCGGTTGCCACTTATATTTGAAGGGTTATTTTTGCCCTCTTCCTTTTTGAGCCTATTTTTCTGGGGGGGAAATTGAACATAAACATAAGAGCTAGATAACGGGACCAAGCAGTGAAGAAATCTGTATTTGAGTACTCTAATATGGACTCCCTCCCTTTCAAGGGGTTTCTTTGAATCAACATACATCTGCCGTGAAAAAACAGGATTATGCTGTTATATCAATGCTGCTGAATGCACCATAACACCTGAGGATATTTCTATCAAGTTGGACAGAGACAATGTAAGTGCCTGGATCTATTGGGCAGTCTTGCTATGCCACCCAAGCCTCCAGGGCATTTCACAGCAGTTTTACAAAAAGAATATTTCCATACCTAGCATACTGACAATTATTTTAATTTGTTTAAATTGGCATAGCCCTGTGGACAGCTTATTTAAAAGCTACACACACTATTATGTGTTCATTCCCTAAAGGTATTTTTGCTGCAGGCACATTTGGCATTGAATTAATTATCATTCTAAAATGTACTTTTGGAGTCAGCCTAGTTTAGCTGGATGAAAAGGCTTTGTGTGGAAGAAATGGTGATTAGAATTTGGGGTCCATAATGGTTTACAAATGTCAGCTCAATTAGTCACTTATGGAAAGTGGGCCGATTCTCCTGAAATTAACTGAACTGAATCTTTAAATGCTATTAATTGAAAGTGCTTATAGTTGTCCTCACAAGCTTCTCAAATACATTTACATGTATTTGTACCTGTTCATGAATTTTTACCCTGTTCATTGCAGAAGGGTTTTTTGACTTTGTTGTTGTTGTTTATTTGTTTTCTAAATTAATTATTCTTTGCTTTTTTTAATTGATCTTTACTGTTTTTAAATTTAGCTGTTATCTTTTTCTTACTGAAATCTGACCTTTCACAAGTTCCTATTGAAGTATGTGGTGTCTCACAACCTTAAACAAGGCAATAGCACCAAAAATCTCTCATGTTGGAGAGGATTCAATGTAAGCAGTGAGAGACATTTCCTAATCTGACAGCCAGGTAGAGTCACATCGTTGCTGTGGCTGAGCGCAGGTTCAGAAGGGAGTCACAGCCTGGGCAGCATGCCTCCAGAAAACAGTGTGCGTTAGGAGGCCCTCTCTAGAGTTTATTTAGGACACGCAGGCTGAGGGATGAAGCAGTTCTCAGCACTACCTGCATTTTGTTCCTGTGTAGTGAAGTGTCTGTCTCTGCCATTTCAGTATAGGGACCTGGAATTGTCAGACACGGATTAGGGAAGGGGACGATTAGGCATCAAGCTGTATTGGCTTTAACTGCCATGGAATTGGACATTCATAGGAAATCCATGCTAACTAGTTTTTCTGTTTTAGTTGAGGATTACTGGTGTATAACTTTGAAATCTCTGAGTAATCATCTTTAAAATGTCTTACATAGAGAGCTTCTAAATGTGATGCTGCATTGGTTCAGTTCTCCTGGGTGCGGTTTTGTAGTTGAAAATCTGACTTTGATTCTCCTGATCAGCATCAGAATTTGTAAAGTGAAACAAGGTTAACATTTAAAACAGAACATAAACACACTGTAAAAAAGCAGCCAAAGAAAGCTGCCTTTGGAAAATCTTGCGTGCATTCATGCTCTAGTCATCTTTATCCTGTCCCACCATGGAAATGTCAGAGCTGCTGAGCTGCATGGTGTATCTTTTCAGAGTTGCTTAGCACAGGTGTTTCTGTAATTATGATACATTTGGAGTAAATGTTTTGTTTAATGGTCCTCAAACTCATACTTCCAACTGTGACAATGGTATGGATACTGGGGTGGTGAGCCATGATGAAATGCCTTTAGAAATCAGAGGTGCCAAAAGTAAGCCTAGAATTTCTTGCTTTCATTTGTGTCCCTTCTTACTTTATTTGTAAGAGAAAATACAGCTGGTGTTAATGTCAAGGACAAGATGACTCAATGGAACCTGTGAAAGGGAAGCTGAAAGGGATCAAGAGAGTAAAAAAATATAGAAGTTTTCCACATGGCAAGTTCCCAAATACTTGACTGTTAAAAATCAGATGGAATAAACAAAATTCTCCTGACAAATTGAGGTTATGCTAAATAGTACAATGAAAACATCAGCCTAGTGTTTGGCAGCAGTCAAAAAAGTGAAGCAAATGTTAGGGACTTCTTAAAGGTTGCTCTGAGTCTGAGAACAAAACAGAACAGATCACGATTGGATAAATGCATGGGTTATCCCTGTCTTGACTGTGCAGCTGTGGTTCCTCTGTTTAGAAAGGACTTACTAAAGCTGAAGAGATTTCAGAGAAGGGAGCGTGATTGAAGATATGGAATGGCTTCCATACACGGTACTGCTGAGCAAGCTGAGACCCTTCCACCTAAAGGAAAAAAAATCCATGACTCAAGGGGCACGAAGGACTACAAAGTCATGACTGAAATGGAGAGCATGGATAAATGGTTTCTTTTCTGATATGAGAACTAGGGGCTATTAAAGAAAGTTAGTGGCAGCTAGATTCAAAGCAGGCAAAATAGAATAGTTCTTCACACCATAGCTAGTAGATGTGTGGAAATACTTATTGAATGATGTGGATAAAAAATGGTCATGTGGGCTCCAGAGACTAGACAGAAATGGAAAGAGATTTGTTGTGGGTTACTAAATAAGTAAACCACAACAGGCCCAGAAGACTTCGAGTCAAAGAAGGGTCAGAGGCTGGAAGGAAGGAGAGTATTAAGGAAGGTGTCATATGATTGTTCTTACATTTTCCTAGATATCCGCTTGTGGTCCGTGTTGGAGAAAGAATACTGAGCCAGATGAATGCTCGGTCTGAATCAATACAGTCATTCTTATTTTCACAAACTATTTATTGTTTGAGGTTGTTTAGGGAGACTAATAGTGGTGAAGACCCATAGTAGTGGCCGAAGGTTTTCAGTCATGCTTGGAATACTTCAAATCAACACAATATTTCTGCGGTTTTTTTCAGTAGTCTAAATGGCAGAAGAGAAATATAAGAGTTTGGAGAAACTAAGTAAATGAAGAATAGATTTTCTAGGTCAGCTGTTAGAATAACGGAAACACTCTTTGCTGTTTGTGACATTGCATTTCAAATACTTTTAAGCACATCAGTATTTCTGAATTAGTAGTGATCAGAGCAGGTTTATATTAGTCATCAAATCAGATAACCTATTATGGGAAATAATGTATTTAATGGTATATGTAGATTGTGTATTAAATTGTAGATAAATTTCAACCCCACGGACTTTACCAAAGAGATCTGAAATACAAACTCCTAAAAGTAGTTTTGTGAATGTTAAAAATTGCAAGTCACAAGGAACTGTTGTGAAAAAAAACTTGCTAGCTCAGTACAGCAGCATTTATTTGCATTGCCTATACCTAGGTCTGCATTATGATTTTCAAAAGTTTAAAAAAAAATAAATAAAAAGCACACAAACAAAAAAACCTGAAAATTAACTGTATGTCTCTCTTCTCCCTTAGTTTCAGACTTTATCATAAAAAATAAAAATTCCAGGCAACTGATTGGTCACATAGTATGCAACAATGAACATTGCTCCAGAATTACTTGCTGTCTTAAAAATGTCATTACAGGCAACGTACTGGAGACAGAGTTCCTAGGATTTAGCAACCAAATTGGGGAAAAGATATATTCTAGGAAAGGTTATCACACTCACCTTTTTTTCTAAATTAAAAAATGTTCCAGCTTCTGCAAATAATTATATTCATTACAATACATTGTGCTCAATCATTTTTTTATTTTTATTTTTATTTTTATTTTTTGTTAAAGAAGATTATGCCTTCAAACTCAAAAGATGTGTGCTGCCATGCAGCTCTGCTCTTGTTGCATTAGTGGGTTGGTTGAAAATGTTAATAACCATGCAATACCAAACACATACCACTTGGCGAATCTTCAAATGGCCTCTACTTTCATTGCAAAACGCTACATTGTCAAACTCTTTACTAAATATATGTATATATGTACACACACATGTATATGTCGATATGCGGGTCCCCATCTGTCAGTTTTGCCCGAGATGGTATAGTCAGTGAAAACCACAAAGACGTTGGTGCACAGTAGGTAGCCTTAGTCTGAATGTTGGATCAGGAAACGGAAGATGGAACCTGGCCTCAGCTTCCTGCTGTATGTGAGACTGGGTTTTATGTGTTCTCAGATAGTGATATCTAGGCAACTGTATATCACTCACTTAAGCAAGAGCAGGGACAGTCAAGGCAGATTATTATTTATTTAATGATTTCTTCTCCACCCTTGTTGGAAATGTTACCCTTTAAACTGTCTTTCTATAAAAATACAGAAATGATCTACTATGTTGTGCCTGAATCTGTAAAATGTGCAGTGTACCCACCTGCAGCTAGAATGTGACCAGAATTTGGTATAGCAATTCTTCTGTGTCTGAGTTGGGCGGTATACATGTACTTTCATTATAAATTCTTCAGCAAACATTTTTCCTGTCCTTCCTTGTCCCCAGTAGTTGTCAGTTGTGCAAGTAAATACACTATTCACTTTCCACTCGGTAACTCCAGAGATATGTATTTGATTCTCTGGGAAGGTAGTGGGATGCAGTGTAAGTATCTAACTTGCTAAGGCTGTGAGTGAGGTATGATTCCTGGAGTGCTCTTACAGTCCCTTGAAATCAAAATACTTTTGTGATCGAGAATTGCCTTTATGCTCATGAGTGAGAGTCTGTAAGCTGCAGCTCTTTAAGATCTGGATTTACTGAAGAACTTGAAACTGGCTATAAAATAGGAATCCAGAACGCTTTGTAAGTATCTGTTTCTTTTCCTGGAGTCAGCTGCATCAGAACTAAATTCTAATTCACAGGAAATGGGAATAATTTGAGTATGTTAGTAGTAAATCCTGTGATCTCGATACAGTTTGTCTGATAACTCACCCATTTCTAACATTTCCATGCCATGATCGGGGCTAGAGGTACTTGTACTACGGATTTGCAGCCTATTGTACATTTTTTAAGAGAGATGCCTAGGAACATTCTCTCAGAAAGCTGCTTGAGTACAGCGGATGAGCACATCCATCCAGGCAGCGGCATCCTGAGCTTGGTGCTTTCCACTTAAGGATGATCAAGTTTGTAGACATCAAGACAGTAGCCAATCACCATGTTATTGGGTAGGGGCTCTCAGCCTCTACAGCAGCTGTATGATTGTGGGGGAAAAAAAAAAATATATATGTAGTTGCAGGTATCTTGAGATAGAAAAAGGTTCGGAACACTGAGGACACCGTAGTTCAAAAGCCCTCTACCACAGACTTTATTTCTTGTGCCTGCTCCTCTATTGTACAGTAGCAAGGGATCTAATAGGTTAGATATAAACAGTGTCAAGTGCATGAACATGAAGCTCAAGTCATTTATCAGAAATCTTAAGATCATTGTTGTCAACTGTATTTGTGGAACCGGGGACACTTAACTTAAAAAAAGCCTTTCTGTTAATGTGCTAATAGTATTAAGGTTCATAAGATCAACAAGCAGAAATTCTGACTTACATAGCAAGAGGGCTGGGTCTTAGATTGGATATGATAGCCCAGTATTTTGAAATCTAAGTATTAGTTTCAGACTTGTGACTGATTTCATCCATTTGCTTTCTATGTCAAAACACTCAAATAATTTTCTATGCAGGTCATTAATTTTTCAGGGAGTGTTCTGTACTTCTCAACTGGCTGAATATTTGTCAGAAACTTCCCTCTTTTCAGCTGGAGTTCTGTTTTGACCTATCAGTAGGTGTAGGGTTTGGGGAATTTTATTTTATTTTTTTACCCGTTTTGGTTTTGCTTTTGTTATGTTTTGTTTTGTTACCAGTCTCTATTGGGTCTTCTCAGTCTCAAGCGAGGAGAGCTGAAGTAACACCGTGTGTGTGTGTACTGTTACTAAACTGCCACATTACAGTCTATTTCAGCTCCAAGACTAGTGCAGGAAGTGACTGAGACACTCCCAAGTGAAGTCTGTATTAAACTATTTTGTGTTTTTGGCAAAATTTCAACAATGTGTCCTACGACAACATTACATTGATATAAAGGCAGTGTAATAATGTATGACTAGGTTAAATGTAAAAAATCCCAACCAAACCAAAAAAAAACCCCAAAACCTTAGAAACCACCTTCTCAACCACTTGAATTTTGAAGCTGAGTATGTTGACATTTTAGAAAAGAAACCACTTGGCAGATCACTTGAGTCTTCTTGTTTGATGGAGACTTTATGGTCAGCTGAGTTTATTTGTCAGTATACAAAATGTATTTAAACACTACAGTCAGATAGTTTGGCTTGTGTTTGAGTGAGTGTGTTTTCTTCTCTTTAGCCATTTGGTGGCTTTTCACTATTATGACTAGAAGTGAAAATAAAACTCTCTTTTCTTATCTGATGGCACAGACCTTTTCATCATACCTCAGTTTTTCTCCTGACTCTAAGCTTCCTTCACAGCTAGCATGTTCAGTTTAGCTGTGGGCTGAACCATCTGCTTTTTTTTTTTTTAATAACTGCTATCAATTCTACCTAAAATGCCCTCATATGTATCATTATGCTGTAACTTGGCTTTTCCCTTTCACTTGATCTTGAAAATTATCTTTCAGCTGAGGCTTAGGACCTCTGCCTGTCATTGCCCTCCTGAAAAGATCATCTTTGGTTCACTAGCAGGTGATACCTTATCATGATAATTCAGTCATTTTCATATCGGATTTTTAAAAAACCAACCAAAAAAAAAAGCACCAAAAAAGCCAAAGAATTTTCTCTTCTCTATTATTTTCTCTTATTTTCTCATTGAAATAATGCAGATAATTACAGACATTCTAGGTAATGTTAATGCAGGCAGCTACTTGACTTTATTTTCTCCTTTTATCAAAAAATATTACACATTATTATTAAGGCAGGAAAAAAAAATAAACCTGAAGTAAAACAATTAAAATGTAATTTATACAAAGGAATACTTTTGAGAGTTAGGTAGGAATTGTACTGAGCGGCTTATTGTGCTGTAACTAGCCAAACTGAATTCAATGACAAAACTTTAATGTAGTGTAATGTAGTTTTAAGTATCCTTATTGTAGCACTTTCAGAACAAACTGTGGAAAATGAAGGCTTAAGGTGAAGTTTCATATACCTGTAATACTTCTGCCTCTCTTTAGCTGTATCAGCAGTGGACAGCAGAAATGCAGCTGCAATTCTAAGCTGTGCTTGCAGCTTTAAGTCTAAAAACACTTACCTTTAAAAGGATTAATCATCCTAGAGCTGGCTCTTCAGTACAATGAATTGCCTTTACAAGAAATGCTTTCACACAGCCAAGACTACACTGTGCAGAGGCCACGCTGAGGCAGTGCTCTCCTGGACTGATGTCCATGCAACACAGTGCAGCATCCACAGTGTGGGGAAGCAGACTGGGATAAGAACAGGGTGTGAAGTACACACACAGCAAACAGATTCCCTATGTAAACACTGGGGTTTTGCATTTTGACCTGTGTTGTGTCCTAGTTTCTGTTCCGTGAGAGTCAAATGGTAAGTCTTCAGACTGAAGTGTCTCAAGAAAGACAAAGGAAAAGAAAGGCTGGGCTCTCACAGATTGCTTCAGGAAAAGATTGAAATTCAGTTTCATCCTTTAGCTAAGGGGACCTGAATACCCATGACAATCTGTGAGGAGAATATTTCAACCACCAGGGTTTACAGTATTAGAACTGAAGTTTCTCTTGGTCCATCTTTTGGAGGTGTTTGTGATTGTGAATGTTTTTATCGGAATTAACATTACAAATATTGTCTAGTTTAGACACTCACCTGGGTTGTTGTTGCAGTAAGTATATGAGGTGAAAGTGAACCCCTGTTAAGGAAGGCTGAAAGCTTTTCCTATGCCTTGCTTCAAACCACCATAAATTATAACTCTTCTGTGATACATGGGTCCTCTTGGTTACCATTGCCACAAAAGGCAACACTATGCTGCATCTGTGTGGATCTAGTTCCCCCAGAGCTGTGTCTAAGTAGACAGGGAGGAAGCAACAGCTCTCCCAGTTGCTGTTCCAGGCTCATTTTTAACAGTGCTAACACAATAGGGGGCGAGGTTTGCCTTGAGCACTAATAGTTTCCTCGAACAGGCTTCTGGGTGCTCTGCACGAGTATCTTGATGGAAGACATCCCTTGAAAGAGGAAGGAAATGAATCCAGGGCCCCTATATTCGTTCTCAAATGTCTTTTCAAATGAACCAAAACTATGTAGCAAAGAGTAGAGATGACTGAAAAGGTACATTTTGGTGTGTTTCTTAAATGAAAAAAAATCCCATGAACATTACAAGTAGAGGTATGTTGCTATCTTTTCATCCTTGATTAGATGATTCTCTACGTCCTTGTACTTACTGACTTAAAACTCAGTTACTGTGTGGAGAGTCTTGTATGCCTTTATGTCAACTGTCCTCAGTCTTCCTCTGTCATCTGAATGCTTGTGGGAACAAAAAAAGAGGGATAAAATGGCAGCAGAGACAAAGTTGTTGAGGTATCCAAATGTGAGTGTGTCCAGAATCCTTCTCCATTTCTCTTGTCATCTTTAAATGCTGAAAGTCTCTCCTTAGTTATAACGCTACTGAATCACCACAGGTGGGTTGTGTCTGTCATCTTTTTTGATAAGCGCAGTGATGGAAAACATAGTGTATGTATTGGGGGCAGGGAGCTAGGGTACATTTTGACGCACTGAGAAAAACAATAGTTTTGTGGCATCTTGACAGAGGAAGATAACAAACCAATTTCATGTTTGCCAGCTGAGAATTATAGGCTTGGCCAGGAGTATCAACTTTTTAATTTGCTGTGTTTTCAGATTCTCTCTTTTTTTTTTTTTTTTTTTTTTTTTTGTCTCCCAAAGAAAGAGACTTCTAGGCAAACACTTGAGGACATGTAAGAGAATTACACTTTTAATATTATAGTGCTCATTATTTTAATTAATGGCTGCAAGAACTTGCTCTGAGACGATTTTTTAAACTTCCTGAAATGATCGTTAATATTTGATGAGAGGAAGAACACTATCTCCTCAAGTAATGAATTGGTGTGTTATGAAACGATGTATCCGGCATGCTTCTTGGGCAAAATGTGTTCATTTCTTTGACTCTTATTGCTCCCAAATGACTGGAACCTCCATGTAAAGCTATGTTTTCTACCTGCACAGTAGTAAGCTATTGCCTGCTATTTTTTACCACTGCCACGCCTTTTTTGAAGTGGAAACTGGCTGGTTTAAAACATCCCCTAATTTTGAAAAGTGATGTTGTTAGTCATGTAGTTGAAGGGATTTGTGTGTTCTAGAATAACTTGGGGAATGAGCCTGGGAGATTGAGCCAGACACCTGAGGCACCAGCATATTGTAGCAGGCAGCTGTCTTCTGTGGATCTGCTAGAGGCAGGACAAAGATCTGCTCAGCTGACTTAGTACCTAAGCACAACTGCCTTTGAAAATACTAGTCCTGTAGCTGTGAATGTTGAATTTTTGCAGTATGTGCTAGCTATTGCATTTGTAACCAAGTAAGTCTAGATAGAATTATCAAAATATATGGGCTCATTAAGAATCTCAGCTGCAAGTCATATGGGTTTGCTTGCTTTTGTGTGCTGAGACTGATTTGAGTGTGGTACACAAAAAATAAAAAGCTTGCAATGACCTGCTGCCTTTTTTCACTGTTCAAGTGGGTTCTCTTTGGTTTTCTGTCTTTTTTTTTTTTTTTTAACTTTTCATATTGCTCAGATGGTACTGTAGGGAGGTCTTCAGTCTCTCAGTCCTCCGGTATCTGCTTCAGTGTTTCACCTTTGTCAGATATTCCATTGTCTACCTTATTGTCTATTCCCTTCTCTATATTCTTTGTTACCTGTTGAACTATCTTTCTTAGCACTCTTTCTCTGGTTCTCTTCCCTTTTCTATAATGCATAATTCATTTTCTGTTTAAAGAAAGGCAAAAGAAATCCATGAAATAAACAAACATTTTGTTGGTGGATTAGGCGGTATAGCTGTCTTGCACAAAACCTCTAAAGAGAGTAGCCGATTTCAGTGATCATATGTGTTAGGAAATGCAGGCATGGACCCAGGTCGTAAAGTCTTCCTTCAACATGGGCGACTGAATTTTACCTTTAAGGGATGATGAAGAATAAAAAGCAAAAAATATATGTACTCTTAATATGTTATCAGTTGACTGAGAGAAATATCCATGTCCCACGTTATCAGTCAAGAAAAGCAGTTGGGTACTTTTCAGATTCAGAGTGGTATCTGGGTACCTAAGTCTTGAAACTTGAGTCTTGAAAAGGTATCCAGTTCAGAAGACTAATCAGTCTGGCTAAGTTCGGTGTCCAAATTCTGTGCTACCCAGAATCTATAACTGTTTTCAAAAGACAGCTGTGCACGCTTTGTTATTTTTAGAATTTCCTATTCATTCAGGTCTTTCAAAATTAACGTTCATTTTCAATTAATTAATCAAGGTTCACAATTCAAAAATAAAGAAAAATATTAATTTATTGTTGTCCTTTTTTAATAACAAGATGTCTTTGTTTGTATAAACACACAAGTAATGACTGTACCAGATAAAAGGCATGAATTTCAGAATACCTGCAAATTATTATAAGAATGATCTTTAATAATTCTACAAGTTATTTTGAACAAATAAGTTATGGTTGGGTTTTTGTTACTGCATTAGTCTCAGTGGACATAATTAATAGTGAAGTTGTTTCTCATTTTTTAACAAGAATATTTCCTAGTGCCCCTGAAAGTGAGGGCATTTTTTCTAATTAATAATTCTCTCTGTTTAAAAAAAAAAATAATCAAATATAGTAATGGCGACATTCTTTGCATGACTGGAAGGCAGCTGCTAAGCATACTGTGAAGTTGCATCTCAAAAACACAATTCTGAATGAAATTCGAAGCTGGTATAAACAGGCTTAACTTCATTAAGTTCAGAGGAATTATGTTTGCCTGCTGTAGTCTTGAAATGGCCTTTATTATCATTCAAGATATTAAGCATAGCAGTAAGTCACTGACTTTCTTGCTTCCGAAAAGCTTTTATAGCTTTTGAATGTACTGTAAACAAGAGTGGGGTAGATTGTCAATTTAAAATGATCTAATGGCACCGTTTCAACAGAGGTGTGTTATTAAGCAACACAAAGAGTCTTTGAGGATGTGCAACTAACTCTGGAGTCAGCTGTGTCTTTTGTTGTGTGACATGATGCAACTAATATAGAGATTCATTTTGCTAATTACATGAATAAAGTGTGATGGGGAGACAAAAGAATGTTTCTCTTTCATTTAAATCTATCACTAACAAACGTTCTTTTAGGACTGTAGTTCTCTCAGCACTTTAGAAAGAACTGTTTGTTCTCATGGGTGATTTGAAAAGCAAGGTAAGACAAAACCAATACTGTATCCATTAAGGAAGATATCTTCCCCCTCCCACAGCCCCATCCCAATCTAAGGGTGGAGGTTTATTCTGATTGTGTGCAAATCAGTAACTGGTTACTAAGTCATCCTTGCTTGATGTGGCTTTACTTATCTTTTGAAATTTCTTCTTTTTGTGGAGTAATAATAAAAAAAAAAAAGGGTGATTGGAACATTTCGGGGAGGAGAAGTAAAAACTTTGTCTTCCCTTGTTCCAATACCTATTTAGAATGAAACTCTTGACTGATTTTTTTTTTTTTTTTTTTCTCAAATTCCTTGGTGTTGAATGTTATCTGCTCTATTTGACTGAGGTGTTACAGGTGTTGTTACCTGGTCTAATGACTGTCTTAAGTTCAGGCACCACACTGAGCTAGCAGAAATCTCATGGAAGACTTGGACAGGTTCACTCTCTGGTCTCTTGAGGCTGTATATTCACCATGCTATAAGCACAGATGGAAAAGTACTAAGTGTTCTGGAAAGATTCTCTCTGCGATAGTGTCAGCTGAGTCTAGAAATGGCAGCTTCAGTAACCCTGAAAGAGGCTGTAATTGAGCGGTTTCCAGTCTAATGTGACGGGGTTAAGAGGTATGAAAAACCTGATGCATTTGGAACAAATCTTCCTGAGAACTATCAGACTGACTGGTTACTTGAACCTAGCTGTATTCAAACCCCAGGCAGTTCTCCCAACATCAGTATTCAACATACTATGCAGGCAGTCTTCCCTCTGCTCTTTGTACCACTGCAGTAGGACATGATAAAGTTAATGTAGCTGTCATTCTAAATAGATATGAATTATATGTAATTGTCCATGTTACCAGTTTATAACATAATAGCCTGATACATGGACCATGTGATACATAGATATGTGTGAATCTCTCCATTGACTGTAATGGATTTTTGATCAGACCCAACAAAATAAAGAAAGAAGACAGACAGATGGGAGGAAAGAACAAAACGTGAAAAGCAAGTGAGTCTAAAGATAGCAGACAAGTCTCTGCTGAGGTCTGAGAGTTGAACTATAGAAAACCCTCACTAAGTATCCTGCATGGGTTCACAACTGAAAAATATTTACTAAGTACATTTAATATATATATATTTATAATTATATTATAATTATATAATTTAATAATTTGTATACATAATCCATTTACAAAACATTTACAACTATTGGGTAAATTGAGCTCATTGTTTGTATGGTTGTCTCTGCAATCAAACTGTAATCATGTGTAAACTGTGAGCAACCATGTGCAGTTCATATGCAATTATTTACAAACTGAATCCAATTGTATTACCAGTGGTAATGAACTTCAGTGTGTAATAGTTTTTTTTGAACATCCTTAAAATGCTTCAGTGCCTTTCTTCCTATTTTAAGCCCTTCTGAATTTAAAAAATATATTAACGTATACTATACATTTCAGGATTACCTTTCGTTTAGTGATGAAGTTCATGCCACAAAATACAGTGCCTTGCCATAACCTGCTTTTTCCATGCATACTTGATCTCTTCAACTCCAGCTCAAACTTGGAGTTTGTATTGTAATTCAGAGTAGGAACTCTGTGGGCTGACAATGCAGTGAGAGAAGCTTTAAGCTGTACTACTTTCTTTTCAAGGCTGTTAAAAGATGTTTATTGTTTGCCTCCTTACCAATCCATAAGCTTTTGAACCTTGAACAGTAAGTCAGCATAGCTTTGCAGATAGTGAGAAATGAAAAATAGCATTAATGCTATTTCTTTTAAAATTCCTCTTTCTAGTTTCTTTGGGAAGCAAGTCACAAAAACTTCACGAAGTTGTGAAGCCATATGAAAGTTTCATTAATATACTTTTGAGAGGACCTCATTAGTCTCCACTTACTGCTTGCACATAACTGCTTAAAACTTTTATGCCAAATCACCACAGTAATGTGTCTCCAGCCCATAAACATATGACAATGCTCTGTGATGAGACTTCTTTACCATGGCTTCCCCATGCCTCATAAAAAAGAGCAAAATTCACAGCCTTAGCCTTATGTCACAATATCATAGTTTTCACTGACATTTTGTGTACTGTAGATCAGAAGGTGGTAGGGAGGCATTGGAGTCATAATTTTGGAAAGGATACTTTTCCAGGCATAAATCCTGAGGTTCTTTGAGACCCTGTCTTCTGTAAGCTGCTGAAGCTAGGTTTATGAGCTAGATTTTTCCTTCCCTCACAACCACCTCTGCTGTAGCAAACATTCCAAAGGAGATGTAAGAGAATAAGCAGCTTTTTTTTCCCCACAAGAATCAACCAGCTGCAGAGTTATACAAAAAACTGTTTTCCCTGTCCTAGGATTAATCATCTCCACTGAGAGAGAACTAGCAGAAGAGATCCTGGGGACCAGGAGAAGGTGGTGGGGGGGGAATATGCTAAAGTGGGGTCTGAGAAAATACTGGTAAATGTTATGTGAGAAAAGGGAGCCAAACCCATCCTGTTATTAAAATACTTAGAAGATAAAGCTATTCCTAGTCTGAACTTCCTAATTTAAATACTAGTTGTTTCTTTCCTTTCATGAGTGTGTAAGTTCACTCAGATTCTTCCGGAAAAAATTTCGTATGATCTGTCTTCAAAGAAAAATGTCACAGGACAATACTCTGCTGCTAGGGGAAAAATGTCAAGGTGAAGTCTGGCCATATATCATCTCTAACGCTGAGGCACAAGGATTTCAAGGGGGAAGGTATTTATCATGTGATATTGTTCCATTACAATGACTCTATATTTCGGTTCTGCCAAGTGATTGATGCATGCTGTGTGTAATCATTCTTTTAGTGCACTAGTATGTCAATTGTTCACTGTAGCGTTGTTAAACAGCTGCATTTAGATTGACTGCAACAAAAGGCTCATGTTGGTTTCAACCAATCTGAAAACAGCACATCATGAAAATGCCAGCACATAGGTTCAGTATTTATTCATTAACAGACAGTACAAAAACGCTGGATTATCCATCACACTACTGAACAGCTTTCCTAAAAGCTTGTAATAAAGATTATTTGGCAACATGGATGGGCAGCTTGTGTGAAACATAGAAAACAATGTACACGAAGTAACTGCAATGTATGTGTAGCTTGAGCTTCATTTGAAGAAGCATGTGGAGTGTTTTAGAGTGCATTATCTGTCCAGGCCACTGTCAATAGGTGTATTCTAGCCCTGCCTCTTCTCTGACAAGAACACAGGAAAATTCTGGTCCCAAAGACACAGTAGTAAAGCGGTGTGACACATATAAGACAGCACGTATTTTCACAGTCATGTGCTAATGTGTTTCACTGGTGGTTTTGGGGTTTTGTTTGGAGGGGAACAGGCTTACCTCCCACTGATCAGAAGCGAAGGTGGAGCTAGCACTGAACTATCTACATCTCACAGATATACCTGATAGCTAGAGGGTGTTAGGGTGAACTCCTATTCAGTCTACGTAATTTCTCAGTGATGTCAGTTATGATGATCACGTAGATAGCCCAAGAAGCTACTTACATAAATAAGCTTTCCTTCATTTGAAGTAGAAAAAAAATATAGCAAAAGCGAAGAACTTGTACAAACCTAACTTTTTTAAAAAGGTAGGCTATTTTTTTTCATGAAGAAACATGATGAAATGATCCTGATTTGTGTGGGTAGAGTGCTTGTGGAAATACTTACTAGTCAAATATTTATTTGCAGACTTGAGTTTATACTGAACTTTTGTCATGTTTCTGCTTGTACCCATAATTTTGGAAACTATATTTAGGAAAATATATTTATTTATTATTTTACTTATTTTAAATATATTTTGGAAAATATATTTATTTCAAGTACTTGTTGATATTAATGGTTTAACAATAATGTTAACTAATGCCAAAATTTCATAATGCACAGGTGTTTTCATGAATATATGAGAGACTATGTAAATATGACTAAGATTCTTCTGGTTAGATGAAAACTAACTACATAAAGTTGTAGAAATACCTACACTTTGTTGTTTTTATTCACTAGGCTATAACTGTACCTCATACTGTGGAACAGGTTTTTTTTACAGCTTTGGGTTCATTGCTGTGGAAAATCTTGATTCGTGTTTTTTACCTTCCCAAGGTGTGGTTGAGATTTGTGACTTTAGATGGAAATTCTGTCAGCACACTTTTGGAGGACAGTGAAAGAATCACTGAACAACAATTGTATATGTAATAGAGAGTACAGCTGAAATTGAACCTGAAGGAAAGTGAAGCAATTTTATTCCCTCCCCCTTGCATCAGCCTCACTGAGTTTTTACTTTGAGCCATATTGTAATTGTTAATTGTTAGCCCATAGCATAGACTTCACTGCTCCACTGAGCACATGAGACACTTCTCTGAAGGCATTGCCTGAATGAACAGTCTGGCATGCAATGGGAATACATCCATTGCATTCTTCTTTAAGAAAAGGAAGAACGCCTTCCTTTCTGTAGGTTAGTGACTTTTTTTGGCTTGTCCTGCATATTAGTAGAGTAGTTTAGTTACCACATACTTTTCTTCTAGCAAACAGTCACCAAAGAGAGGCTGCAGAGAGAGGCTTCTCAGGGAACTATATTGTGGTTTCCAAAGCCCACTTGTCAGGGAGTAAAAGCTAGGGTGAAGTGTTTCTTTGCCTTTATTGCCACTGTTGGTCAAGTAAGGACCAGCTGCATTTTTGACTTGTGTAAAAAATCGTGCACTGACTACCAGAAAACTGAAATGGGTGTATTTCATTCCATTTAGAAGTGACCTTGCTAGAGAGGGCTTGAAATCTATCAAAATATGCATTTCTGTCATCCTTAAGAGATACTGCTCTTAAGTAATTCGATTGTAATGGAGATAATAATAGGAAAATTATTTAAATCTTTGCTTTTGCAAAGGTATATTTGGCTATTGTTCTGCCTTTGTACATCAAGAACTCATTCAAAAGTAATATGTAGAATGGATTGTTTGGGAAACAAGGTCAGTTTGTTTTATTTCAACAACATATTCAAACAACTGAGCTGATATGACTTCTGTAATACTGCTAGTTCTGTCCAATTACAAGGAAGGAGACAGGGAATTTAAGTCAGGGGGTTTTGTAGGTAGTGTCTTTTTTTGAAATGTCATGCACTTTGTTTCTTAATAAAGTTTGTAAAACATTTGAAAACAGTTAATCCACCTTATAATTACCTAAATTAATTAGATACAGTAATTAAGATACAGTAAACATATGTTTTGGAATTTCAGGTTAGGTTGAAAATGCCAAACACGCAAACTCAAAATGAAAATCCTGCCTGTACTCTCTCGGACCTCAGATCTGTTCCAAAAATTTTGATATGTTCTCTTTTTACAACTTAACTTTCTTCGCAGTAAAGAATCATTTGTCTGTGAGAGTCTTGCTTAATGTGGGATCAAGCACCTTCTCTCTTGCTGTCACCGTAAAGCATAAACTCTAGATTGCATGCAGCTTTGTATTACTGACCTAGCTGCAAGGTGCCACCAGAAGGGTGATTGTCTGTTCTCTGGCTTTATCTTTAAACCACATTGCTGTAATCAAGTGAATTCCCGGTCTGTGGAATCAGGTAAAAATGTGTGCAACTGAAAAACTTTTGGTTTAGGACTAGTTGTCAAATGTGTGAATCATAGTTCTGGAAACTGGGACTGTCCTTTTGGCAGCAGGCCCCATTTTTAGAAGATAGGAAATAATGAAATACGTCACTTTATTCTGCCAGAATGCTTCAGAGCAGCTTGAGGTACAAATTCACATCCTTCTTGTTTATTTCTCCTTTGTTAGTGAAAGGTTTAAAATGTCATAAGGTAAATGAGACTCTGGTCTTTAGGTCAAGCTGAAGATTTCAGTTAGATACATTACATAGCTTCATATTTTTCATCTTGCTTTCTCATTGTCTCATGCAGAGATGTTGAGCTTCTAACTTTCTGAAAGAAGGGTATTCTTGTACTATTGTTTGCTTCCCTATATCTTTGCACAACAGATTTTCAGTCCCACTGGGCTGGCACCAATTGCAAGAATACGTTACTTACATTTATTTTTTGTTTTACCACATGTTCTCTCAGGAATTTTCAAGCTTACAAGGCTATGAAACTACTAAAATGAAAAAGATTGGGAGTTTTAGGCTGCATCAAACATACTTTTTATGGTTTATGCTCCCTGAAAGTCATGCACAATCAGGTTTCAGACAGTGCTTAAATATATCTTGAGTCGGTATTATACCATTGACTCCATTATCAGCTCTTACAGTCCCAGGGCTGGGAGAAGGAGGCCACATCTTTTTGCTTATGCAGACATCTAAAAATGTTGGCTATTGTGGGATTTCATTTAAATCACACCATGGAAGAACAGGCAGCCTAGGAAAATAGACTTGTCTTGTCCATTGGCGAATTGCAGTTTTGTCAATTTCTCTGGGAACTTTTGACCCACTGTTACTGTTGCTCTTGCAAAAGGAGGATGAGTGCTCTTCCTGTTGGCATTTTCTAGACCATTACACCAGAAGTGAAGGGAAATGTGGGGAGGAGTAAATCTTGCTTTGGAATGAAGTTGATTCAGACCAGAGTTTTCAAACTCAAGAGTTCTTTGCAAGGGAAGGGGCAGGATAGCATTCATATTGTTGCAGTGATAGGAGTGAGAATCTGCTTACTTTTAGAAGGATGTTCACCACACCACAGCGAGGTCTAACACCCAGCATCTGAATTGGCTACTTGGAAAGCATATTTAGATGCTCAAAGTCAAGCACTCTGTATTTATACAGAGAGGCATAGAGAGAGACCCTATCTCGATTGGCTGCAGTATTGGAAGGAGAGCAGTTTAGAAACAAAACCTTGAATCACAGAATCATTGAATAATAGGGGTAGGAAGGGAGATCAGCTTGTCCAACCTCCGTGCTCAAGCAGGGTCACCTACAGCAGGCTGCCCAGGACCGGACTGCTTTTGAGTGTCTCCAAGGATGGAGACTCCACAACCTCTGTGGGCAACCTGTGCCAGTGCTCAGACACCCTCACAGTGAAAAAGTGGTTCCTGATGTTCTGGTAGAGTCTTCTGTGTTTGTTAGTGCCCATTGCCTCTTGTCCTTTCACTGAGCAGCAGTAGGAAGAGCCTGGCTCCATCTTCTTTACACCCTCCCTTTAGATACTTACATACGTTGAAGAGATCCTCACTGAGCTTTCTCTTCTATAGGCTGAATAGTCACAGCTCTCTCAGCCTTTCCTCATATGAGAGATGCTCCAGTCCCTTAATCACCTTAGCGGACTCCCACCAGTAGCTCTGTATCTGTCTTCTACTGGGGAGCCCAGTACTGGGTACTGGATTTCTGTGTGTAATTCCCATCTTTAAATCTGTTGTTTTCACATATGGTGTGAATGCATTTTTTTTTTCTCAGGAACGCACACACACACACACACACATTGTTTTCAGGAAAAAATCTAAATGTGCTGATGGAAAATGATGAGTGAGACCACAGTTTCCAAGAAAAACATACAGTTTTTGTTATGGTGGTTTTGAAATAAAAGGCCAAACTTGAGCACTGGATCTTCATAAATGAGAACCAGTTTATATAATGGCAAACATCCCAATTTTTACAAAACCTGTATGCCTGCTAGAATGGAATTCTGGACAATTTAGAAGCATTTGATATTATAACAGATAAGTTTGAATCCATGAAAAGAGTTTTAGCATTTTTCTAGTCATGTAGATTGAGCAGAACTATTTATCTCCAGCTTTTTGGTCTCAGTACAGTAATGCTTTTTCCATCTGAGAGGAACTCTGAACAGTTGTTCTAACTTTGGGGGAAAAATCCTCTTCATACTCTCCAATGGTATCTTCAACAGCCAATAATTAATTTTTTGGAGTGAAAATCATTGTAATGGAATTGACCTTTCCCTGTAGCAATAGGTTCAATCACTTCCATCTGTCAAAATCTCTTTGCAGGATTTTAATTAATGGTGAAAAATGTTTGCTCCCCATGTCAATGAGTTGTTGAGAATCCGAAATACCCGAGTGCTTCATAATGTTCTGGCAGTATTTTAAAAAAAAAGAAAAAAAAAAAAGTAAACCTCCAAGATCAGGACAGAGCTCCTGGGGCAAAATCTGGAAAGCAGTGGAACCTCGATCTTCTCCCATTTGGTATTGAAGCCAGAAAATAATGAAAAATCATCAGTCTTCCTCAGCAGGCTAGGAACTGATGAATCCAGCTTTCCAAAGAGAAGTTTTGCAGCAACATGGCCACATTCTTTCAGAGAGCTGTGTGAATTGCGTATGTATGAAAACGGCTTATTCGTTTTCTGCCACCCACATCCTAAAACTGCTAGTGTTAGCAGGAGTAGTAACTGGACTGCTGCCATAGAATTGTAGTCACATCTGTCTTCAATACTCAGCTGCACGGATCCTCCCTATATCTTGTTGCCTTTTAAGCAATGTATGTTTTCTCTGGAAGGAAAGCACAAATTCAAGGATAACTCACATCTTCCTCTTGAGCAGCCAACCGGCTGAGCATTAACTCAGGTATGTCTTCGCCACAGAGAGTAGGCATTAAAATCATTGCTTACACACCACACCTACAGGGCTAGATGGGTGCCACAAAGCAGGAAGGATTTCAGTGTACTGAGGACTGTGTGTTTTCGCTGTCTCCTCAAAAACTCCAAGCAAGAAAATTTCTTCCCAAGTTCTTTGAATATGGCATGTCACTTCCATGGACAGTGGAGGGTAAATTCCACAGAGCTGCCTTCAGCATTTTGCTTTTGCTTATCTACATTAAATGGTAAATGAAATCTTTCCCTTGCTTACATTTCTGTTCCTGCAGAGCAGATCATATGACTTACGGCTATTTTAATATCAGATGCTGCTACTCAGCTTTCTGGTATTTCATTATTCCTGTATTTAAGCTAAGACTACTTAGACTTTCCCAGCTGTTTACAAGCTTAGTCAAATAAGAGTTCTTATAGATGCCATCTACAGAAGTAGAAATATATTTCCAAGTGGAATGAGTCTGAACCCCCTCCGTGGCTCAGCAATACTCAGAGGCAGCTATCGCCATATGTACTTGAACGTTCTCACTGTGTGAAAACACAGCAGTTATAATGCACTCTGCTTTCAGGTGTGGTTGGTGGTTTCACTTCTTTCTCATTATCCCTGCTAATACCCTCTGTTCTCAACTTCAGGCACATTACGGCAGGCTGAGCCATTGCGGCTAAAAGGTGGCTGTGCTCTGCATTTGTATCTCAGTTCACAAAAGTCAAGCTGATAGTGTAACAAGACAGTGAGGAGGGTTTAGTTCAGACCCAATTTTAGTTATTGAGCAAATAGCAGCAATGCTGCCAGCCTTCATTACATCGCAGAGACAGATGGTCTGGACTGAGAGACCAGCAATTAATGTACAATGTGTTCTTTGTTGGCACTTACCACAAAGAGATTTTTTCTGGGTATAAACTGTCTTATTCTTAAAGCTTATTTTGTTTTGTGACTCCAGTGTCTATATGGAGCTGGAGGGAACTAATTCCATGTAGGCATTAAGTGGAGGAGTCATTCTCTTTCTTTCAGCTTTCATTCAACATTGTAATGACTGAACATAATTTTTATATTTTGAAATACTCTTTGTTATCATAGTCAAATCTCCCTAATGTATCTCCTGCATTAAAATGAGTTCTTTGCCCTCTAGTATTCCTGTTAAATTGGGAATTTTATAATTCCCATCAGGAAAAAATATTTCTCCTTCCTGCATGATAAGTAGAAATTTAAGACATCGGAGTGAATGTATGCATTTGGTCCAGATGCTTGCTTGGGTGTGAGAATCACTAAAGTTTTGTACTCTGCTGACCAGCTGAGAACTTCATTCATTTTTTTCTTTACATTATTTTTATTCTGCAGTTCTATTACCAGAACCCTGATTCATTTACTAAATGGAATCCAACACGAAATGAGCCAGATGTATGACTCAAAGCCATGCCTGGTTCCTTCACTATGCCTCAACTACTTTACATCCTGAATGCAAGTTCTTTTGGTTAGAGCTGTATAGTTCCAGATACCGTTCCCAAGCCTGCAAATCAAAAGACAGCAACTTTTCAGGTTTCCTGTTAAAGTCGGAATGCCTGTGGATGTGCATTAATACATGTCTATCTGTTGCTTTTTGCCAGATTCAGGCTACAATTTGAAGCAAAGGTGATGATGTGCGAAACCTGTTTCATATTAATACTCCTGCTTCATTTACTTGATAGTGTCAATTCTTTGAATGAAGTAGGAAGGTTTTTTAGCTCTGCCTTTGAGGTATTTGGGAACTTACTTGATTAGGATGGTGAAACTCAGATACTGGGGAGATAAATATGTGATCGTGTAATCAGAGTCTGCATCATGAGCAAGAGTTAAGCAAGAGCAAGTCTGATAATGTTCTAGGATTAATTTTCTGAGATCTCTCCCTTTCACTCCAAGCTTTTTTTTTTTCTTTTAAAAATGAATTTTATATATGCAGTAGAGAAGGACAGGCAGATAAAAGCTTGGACCATGATTATAAGCTATTGTAGATAAAAGTCCAGTTTTGCATTTGATAAGGCAAATTTCCTTGCGTAAATTCTTCAGCAACACAGACAGATACCTATTCTTTTATGCCACACTTATTTGCACTGGCTTTTGTATGAAAAACACTGTTAATACAAGTAGGAATGAGTCTTTGGTAAACATTTGTTATGCAGTCCTCAGATTATGTTATATGGTATGGCACTGGGAATACTCTTCCTGGTATCGAGCATTTTTCAACCACAGTTCCTCACTATCAGTCTATGGCTGTCTTTCTAAACTACAATGTTTGTTGTCTAATAAATAGGGAAATATATTTAAGTACTGATTGTTGGCAGATGCTGCTGATACGGTCGCTTTCTCTGACGTTTTATCTTCTGATTTTGGTGGGGGAGTGTTTTGTAGGTTTTCGGGGGGTTTTGTTGTTGTTGTTGTTTTGTTCTTGTTTTTAATTAACATCTCAAGAAATTCCCAGCTTTTCTTCTTTTGTGGTCTGTGGAACATGTAATGTACCTGAGTGCCAGACATATCTTACTACAGAGGTGTTCTCCAGCTCATGTCACATTGGTCATTGTTTCATGGAAGAGATGCATTTTGTATCTGGGAACTGTTTTCTTGTATTATTTTTTTTTTTTCCCCTCTAGCCCTTTCTCCAGAATTTCTTCAGACAAAAGTCCAACTCTTAAGCTTCTAAGAAAGCATTTAAATTTCTTTGAGTCATACAGTTTTCCACTTACTTCCTCACTTGCTGTCCTGTTCTGTAATAGGCTGAAATAAGAGCAACAGCATTGAGAATTGCCTGGGTCAAGATGTTCTATTTCAACCAGCAGCGTATTACCTTCATCCCTCCCCCATATACAAAATGAACAATAACTACAGAGCAATAGCTAGTTCTTGGGATACCTCCGATGCTCAGAATAGAGTTTTCTGGGAATACTAATGAATTAATCAGTCCTGCAACAATCTCACATACTGGACAAAGTACATTGTCCAGATTTTATACATGGAGAAAAAGGAGACAAAAGAGGCATCGACTCATAAATCAATCTAGCTAGGCTATCTGCACAGATACCTTGCTGAAAGTAAATATTTGTCTTTACTTCTCTTCTACATTATGGAAGTATTTGTGACTCTGTGCAGCCCCTGGCTTAAAATGTAACTTCAGAACTGTGGTAATTTATGGTTGTCTGCCATGAAGCCCTCTAGGGCTGAGATTATCTACAAGGTCTCAAAGATATCTATTGTGTTTCCTGCATATGGAATAGAAAATACCTGGCCTGGCACTAAACTGCTTGGGGAGACATCCACATTTATGAGCAGTAGCTCTATTTTTAAAGTATTTCCCTTCATTCCAGAATCCAAAGCCCATGAAAGTATTGATTAATTAGTTACACTGTACAATCCTTTTAAAATATTTGCTAAATTAAAAGTTTTCTTTTCTATGCAGAATGAGCCCTTAACTACCCTTATTGGGGCTAAATCCCTTGCACTTGAACGTTCAACAGAGCACAAAGTAGTATGACATAGAATAGTAAGTGCCTTTTCCTCTCTAATGACATTTCAGACATTAGTCTGTCTTTAACCTTTTGATCTTTAGCCCACGCTACTCTGGGATTTTGATACTGAATCACAGATTGATTTCAGTGTTTAAAACATATGGATTTACTTTGTATAAAGGAGATAGAAAATGTCATCGGAGTGGTTTATTCACAAAAAGCAAAGCAAGATACCTAATGTGAAGAGTTTCCATTTCATTCTCTTGGTAGAATAGGGCTGTTCCCTACATCATGGATCTCTCTTAGATCAGCAGGAACATGCCAAGCCTGATTTGAGTGGATATGATGGGAGAAGCCAAACTGGAAATGTTAGTAAGCACCAAGTGGTCTGTATATGAAGTGAAACCATCGGATTAATATGGAATGAAGACAATAGGAATTGCAGGTTAAATTGCTCTTTTCCCCAGGTTTAGTGAGCTTTCTGTCTGCTTTCAATCAACAATGAAATAAACTTAAAATGTGTGGATTCTGCTCCATGGTACATGCTTGTCCTTTTCTCATCCTTTATAGGTTATTTGCAGTTACTATTTGTTGTTACTCATATTAATTACTGATCATCTCTAGTTAACTGTTGTGTTCTCCCAGCACTATCTGACAAGAATCAAACCCAAACTGGCTTAAAGATTTCATATTAGGATTCAAACTCTCTTTTTATGCCTAGGGCAGTCAGCAAAGAACAAGATCTCTCTGGATTATCTGGATGACTGAGAATCACTTTCTCATTACAGACTAATTTACTATGCTAGAATCTCAGTATACTCTGTTTTACTACCACTGCTTTATGTAGTAGTTGGCAGGAGCATTAACTCAGCTGTTGCCACTTGGAGTATTTGCCTCATTGATAAAGGCAGTAATTCAGTGCTAGGAGCAGAGCTCAACTCTGTGCCCTGAGACACTGCAGCCCAAGTATGAGGAGCAGGCTGTGAGGAATACAGCAGGCATCTACTGAAGATCCTGCATGGAAGAGAGGAAAGGCGAACAGCTGGATACAGAACCTACAATATTTAGCATTAAATTTCTGGTTAGTTCAGGGGTAACTAGCATTTTTATAATGTTAGGAATTTAAACTGACTTTTAACATACAGTCTATTCTGGGAATAGCATTCCACCTTTTTAGAATTAAAAATCCGTTGTGTAGCATGTGTAGTTTTATTCAGGTAAAAAATTCAAGGCCACTCTTTTCTGTACTTTCACTATCCAGAGTCTTAATGTGAGACCCAAACTTGGATGTCTGTGATTTTAGAAAGAAAATAATAAATGAAAGCAACATTGAGTCTTCCTTCAAACAACAAAGGGCAACTGTAAAATTGATTTAGAGTCCACTTCATAAATAATAAAGTTGGCTTTTTTAAAATGTTTTAGACCATCACAGTAACATCAGACAAGGGTTTGAGGTTGGCATAGGAAATGGCTTTTTCTTCAGCTTGGAAGCTATTGCCAACAGAGATGTAGTGACCTTTAGGTTACTATATATCTCTGCTTATTTGAGAAAACCTATATTCCTAACAAATGTAGTGTAAAGCAAAGCTAATTCTTCCAAACAGCAACTCAGCTCCATTTTATTTTGCATGAAAAATGGGGTGAGGCTGCCTTAGCCTACGTGGAAGTGGGTAAGTGCAAACATGCTTTCAAGCTCCTACTTGACTGCAGCTTTGTTTTTTTCCCCAGAGTAGGCGATAAGGAAAGCTTCCCCCCACCTCCTAGGTGTGCTGCTAACATGCCTTGTAAGAAATGAAATTCCCATAATTCAGTAACAAAGTAGTTGCTTTGGTCTAACCTGGTTTAGGTGTATGGGGAGTACAGGCAAAGATTACGGTATCCTTCCCTCACTTGTTTGGATAAAGTATAGAAATTCTGTAATATAATCTATTTTATTTTAAGATAATTCCAACTTGAATCTGTCTGAGAAAGGCAAGCTTTCAAGGGGTTTTTTCCTGTGTATCTCTTGCAGTTTATCTTTACTAGGTTCCCTTTCCCAAAAGCAAAGCTGTGGCAGGTGCTAAAGAAGGAAAGAGGAGGATGAAGGGGCCCCACACAGGATGGGACAAGGTACCTACAAGGATGAGAGCAACCCTGAGAGCCCTCATGTGAGGGAGAGGATTTGTTTGGCCAGCTATGATACCTGCTCCTCTAAAAAAAATAAGTGCCAAGGAGGAAATTTGGAATATGACTCCTGATTGTCTAATGTCTAGCAGTGTGACACAGTGACTGTAGTGTATTTTCAGATACCTTTTTGAATTCTCACTATGTGCAATACTTGTTTAGCTGTTCTGGAAAGCTGCTAGGCATTATGGCAGCAGCAAAAGCCATTCATAAAATTGTCTGTAGTAATTTCTACTGATTTGACTGCCAGTTACTTCAAATGATGGCTTGAGTGGGGTTTTTTTTGTTGTTCTATTTTTATGTATTCTAAGACCAAAAAACAAGTAACATAATGGCTATAAGCAAAACTATTTTTTTTTGGAGAGAGAAGTAATATACATTTTTAGTAACGGTATACTGATGAGTTCTGTAGGGTTACTA
The DNA here is from genome assembly GCF_964199755.1 of Larus michahellis. Classification (NCBI taxonomy): domain Eukaryota; kingdom Metazoa; phylum Chordata; class Aves; order Charadriiformes; family Laridae; genus Larus; species Larus michahellis. The sequence goes on from NC_133899.1 coordinate 8,126,798, forward strand.
ACATTAGTGAATTTCCTCAAACCTGAAAGTTTTTTACAAGCTTGGCCGCTTAAAAGCAGTTGAAAATTTTAAGTGTCTTAAAATGCATGGTCATCAACAAGACAGAGGGCGTATCAGACATGATTTAGTGCTTTTGAAATGTCAAATAATGCTGATGCCTTACAACAATACGAATGTTTTAATTTCTGTGGCATTTTAAAGAAGTTAACTTTGCAATTTTATTGCAGGATGTAACGTGCAATTGTTAAAACATCATCAAACTGATTGCTTTATTTGATTTAAAATGTCATATTCAGTACGGTGATTTTCACTCATTAACATTAAACTCAGGGAACCATATGTTAAAACAATCTTGTCTATTCAATGAGTACACTCAGTTAAATAATATGAGCAGAAAAAATGTGAGACTTTCTACTAAGCATTTTTATCACCATTTTAAAAATCCTCTAAAATTCATTAGGACAAACCTAATCCTGCAAATGGTAAATCATTCTATTTATAGATTGCATGGCATTTTGATATTAAAATGCATAAAATCTGCCAATAGTTTAGAAATGAGGCATCAGCAAAGAGGATTATTGGTCTACCTAAATAATAATACAACCATTAAGAGGATAACATTTTCCAATTGCAATTACATGCCTTAATTTTAAAGAAGCTATCATTTACAATAATTTGGCAGATTCAGTCCGTATTTCTTTCACAAATTTATTTCTTCATTATGCCTCAAAACAAATTTATGGTGCATTTATGTTTGTGAAGATAATTTGCTTAGTTTATTGTGAATGGAAATCAGTAATTACATACAATCTCATTTTCTACAGACATAAAGTTAATTCATGGTAGTAATTTTACACAGAATATTAGCCTGTGTTAGTTATGATGAAAATGTTACTGTAGCAAATGCTCTATTACAGTATAATTTCCTTGGACTTGGTGAAAAGGAAATACAAACTTAGTAAATAACACTTAAGTCATTGATTTTGTGATAATTTGGGGTGATTCTAAAGATTTATTAATGATTATGGGAAAAATCTTTATCTGGCTCTAGAATTAGAACCTCTTTTTGTGAGTGGAGAATGGAAGCTTATTAAAGGAAAAATAAACACTTCAAGAAGTCTCAACAGCATATATGCCCAACCAGATGCTGAAACTAAGTCTTTGGTGCTGCTGATGAAAGCAATAGATGCAGTTTTTCAAGGAATTTGAATGGAATCCCTTGCTTTAGAGATCTAGAAATGGACAAAGCTAAATAAGAAATCTGGAGACAGAAATTCTATATTAACATTCATGACAAATTTTTTGTTATAACTAGTCTTTTCAACCACATGACGTCTGAGGCTAAACATTTTGTGGCAGGTATAGAAGGAACATATATTAAAAGAAAAAGAAAAAGAGATGTTGCATTTTGCTCATATCCTGCTGATGGATATTTGCCCAGAAGCACATGTGGTAGTTCAACATACACCTAAATGTTTTTCTCTGGATACTCGGGTCTACAGCGCATCCCTATAGTTCTTTGATGGAGACTTTGCTTGAGAAGTGTGAGAGAAAAACAAATTACTCATTTTTTCCTCCACCCATCCCAACCCAGTAAAAATTGTTAAAATACAAAAATTTCTCGGGGAAGGGGGAAACAACAAAGGAATACTCGACATCGTATTTGATAGCATCGTAGAGCTGTACGTACTCATGGTCTGGCCTTTAAATGCCGTGGTATCCAATGGAAAAGCTTTGTTGTCCTGTGCTGCAGGACAGCTACAGCTGTCATCTACCTGCCTTGTCTTGCCATACACTGAAGCAAGTATTTCATTAAGCTGCTGTGGGAATTACAATTTCCTTGGTTTTGTGGAAGAGTTAAATGAGAATAATTTGCCATTTGGAGCTAACTTCCTTGAGGATTAGGTAGTACTAAGTAAGCATAGTCTTCCAAATATGATGCTACAAGAAAGCTTGTGTACTCTCAGCTGAACAGAAGGAACACAAATCTGTCGTTACCCTTTATATCACAAAATGTATAAAAATGTTATACACTGTAAAATATCTGCCATCTCATTAAAAGTAAATGAGGTTTGGCAAACTCTGGATGTTTAGAATAAGACTATTACCAAAGTGTTCATGCCATTAAGAATGAATTAGTTGTGGAATTATTAAAGGAATCTTTGATCTCAAAGACTATCGTAAGTATTGCTTTATGTAATCCACGAACTGCTATCGCATAGGATTTATGGAAGTATTTAAACATTTAGACTGAACTTGCATTTAAAATAAAAGCATGTGGAACTCTAGTGGCTTTTGAAAAAGTTGATTTTCAGGTACAGGTACAGTTATGTCAAAATATTTCAGACCTCAAGTAATGCTATCAAAAATGGCGAATTCCAAGGTGAGTAGTTTCCAAAGTGAGGAGGAGTATTTTGGTTTTTTTTAATCTGCACTAGTTTTTAAATATTCAGCTTAAGACTTGCACCTGATTTCAGTATGCCATGCTCTCCTTGCAAATGTTAGGTGGGAACCTAATGAAAGAAGCAGTCAGAATAGCATCATTGGAGGTGCATGGCTGAAGGGGCTGAATTTCATTAATTTAAAATAAGATGATGATTAGCTACCCTACTCTGCATTGTCTCAGTTAATCATTAAGACTTATTTTTTCCCTTATCCTTTTCTTTACCAAAAATGGGGAGGGCATAGGGGTATTTAGATGAAGTATGTGTTTATAAATCTCGAACAGCAGTTGAATTCCAGAGCGAATTCCAGACAGGCACAACTGAGTTCACTACTGACATAAATTACTACCAGGCTGCAGCTGTACAGATCATTGTGTGGGAATTCCATACATATATGTCAAACATATGTAAAAAAAATTCATATTTCTGCAAGAGGATATGCACAAAATAATTCTTGTAGCTTCATATTTGGGCAAGTGTTAAAAGGAAAGAAGCTTCTGTTAAGGCTTGGCAAAACCCATGAAACATCAAAAAATATTGCTCCCTTTAAAGTTTAAAAAAGATATGCTTTTTTTTTTTGCTTTGTTTGGATCAGTATGCAATGAATTCACTTTTGAAAGATCTAAGTTTTATTTTTAGCTTAAAACCTGGTCTTTTTCACTCTGAATTGAAATAGTGGGTTTTCTTTTTTTTTTTTCTTTTCCTGGTCTTGCATGTTTTGCGTATCATGTATAAGATGGTTTTATGGCAGAGGGAGTCCTGTAATAGGTTCATGCTGTTGTTATCTAACTGACTCATTGATTTTGTTTGGAATTTCTAAGTGCTTCTGAACACAAATTATTAAGAACAATCGTTATATTCTGTATCTGTGCATTCTCTTCCAGTAAGTTCTTAAAACCTTTAAATCATGTACAAATATGCGTATCGCCTAACACAAAGAAGTTAAATTCTGCTTTAGCAGCAGAAATAAATAGTACCAGTAACCAGCTGCTTTATAACCTTGCATTTGGGCACAGCATAAAACTGAATAAGAAATTACACCTTTGGAGAAGTTGTTGACTTATTTTATAAAATAATGAATTAGCAACAGCAGCAACTTTTCAGTGTGTTTTATTGTGTTTTGTCTTCTGTGTCTTCCTGTTGTGCTTAGAATTTTAGACTTTATATGGGAGGCTTGAATGCTTAAGGGAGTATCTTAAAATGAATTGTGCTCCAGACCAGTTGCTGTGGAAATGTTAAACCTGACAATTAAAATAGTGAATATCTAGCTTGATGGAATCAAATGGAAGTCTTCAACAACCAAAACCCACAACCCCCTCCAAAATCCAGCAATCCTATGTTAGAAAGTTTGTCTTATAAGAGTTTCTACATGTAAGCATAAAAAAGTATACTGAGATATTTTTCAGTTTCAGATTCCTGATGAGTTCTGTATTTTGCCAGTAGGAATGAATTCCACAGTGTACAATATTCTGCTTTATTTCTAGGGGAAGTACTGAGGTGGCAGATGTCAATCTGTTTCTTTACATCTTCACAGTCAGTGGCCTTTTTTCATCCAGACTCTATGTTGCTGCACATTCAGAGCTCTTAAGATGTACGGTTGTCTTTTGAAAGGATTTTTATGTATATAAGTATATATACATTTAGTAATAAGATAGTTAAAACATTATGTAAACCAGAATATCTCAAGGGGAAGATGAAAGCAACTGGAGACTGCAACATGTCATTCCAGAACAACTTTTTGTTCGAAGAAATACTTTCATTATTAGTTCAAAATTAACTCGGAAATGAATATTACATTGAAGAAAGGCAACATGGACTTTGAAACAATACGGTAAAGCATCAAAACAGTTACAGTAATGGGTTGTTTATATATGGACTTTAACAGAGCTAGCTCCTGCTAATAAAGTAGATCTTTCAAATATAGTGATAATTTTTTTAACAGTTACAGAATACACTTCTTATAACTCAGAAGTAGTTCAAGAGAAACAAAATGAGACTCCACCTCTGCAGTGATCAAAAGATTTAACATTTTGAAGCATTCATTTCACCTTCTGAAAAAAGTGAGGAAAAACTCTGTAGAATGATTGAAATTAAATTTTCAGGCTATTAACAACTTAAAAAATGGAATCATGACATAAAACTCATTTCCTCTTGCTTCTCATTTTCAAATAAAGTACTGTAATTTCTATTAAGGTAGGAGGTTTTCTTAGGAAATGGTTTGGAATGAGCAAACTATCATTTGGCTGGGAATCTAAATGAATGCAACTTCTTATATCCCTGTTTCTACTGTTGCTGTAAGACAGCTGTTACCTTCCGATGCCACCCTAACTTCTCCAAACTACAAGGAAATGGAAATACTCCACTGAGCCATTACTGGGTTGATTCCAAAGTTATTGAACTTGCTGGAGTTTTCTTATCTATTTCATTTCTGTGTTGTCTGTTGAGGTTAGTCTCATTTGTTAGCAAGCTGTGCTGTATTGCTGTAGTACCTAGTAACCTTAGTCATGGATCAATGTGCTGAACAATGAGCAGTCAGGAAGAAATGGATGGGCTGTGCCTAGAGAGTTTCAAATCCAAGTGTTTAAAATGCATAACTTAGCTGGTGTTAAATGTGTCCTACAGAAAATACTACATAGCAAAGCTGGACACATTAATGACAGAGAAATTCCTATTGCACGTTACTAAGAACACAGAAGCCACATCTGTTGTCAGGAGTCTCATGAATTGCAGAAATGGTTGCAGCCTGTGAGAAAGTCTGTGGAAAGCACCACATCTGCTTGCCCTCTTATCCTCTTTTGAGAGGCTTCAGCCTAACTGGATCTTTCGTTTCACCTGATACAGTTGTGTTCCTATGTTGCTCTCCTTGAAAGATATTCTATAGTGAAGTCATTCACAAAGGCAATGTTTTTTTGATGCAGTATATCAGAGAACTGCAGAAAAAGACAAAATCATTCCTGTTAGTTTAAAGTGTAGTTATGTGTCAAAAGAACAGCTTCAGCTGCAGGTACACAGAAGTCTTGCTGCCTCACAGCCATTTCGACTTTCATTAGTTTATTGATTGCTTCCAACTGTTGCAGAAACAGTTTTGGACTGTAGGCTCAGGCACTGTGAAATGGCTGTTTGATTACTAACAATTTAGGAATTCTGGTGGCTAGCAGGATGAACAACCCTAACATTGAGACTTTGCTGTATTATTCAGAGAGGAAGGGGATCTAAGATGAATATGTACAAACACATTTATCAGGGAGCTAGTGTACCGAAACAGTGCAACTCTGTTGTTACTAGAGCCACTTATCTGCTCTGATAAAAAAATTATTTAAAGCAAAGTAGAAAACTGGCATCACGAGAGAATCTGAGTCCCACATACTTTATTAAGACCTAGAATATTTTTATAGGAGGTTATGAATCAACAGTTCCCCTGTTCAGAAGGTGGATGTACGCTTGGATCTTCTGCAGCTGAAAGTTTAGCTACTGTGCCGCTGCTTTATTAGGTTTTATTAGCCTTCTTCGGTGAGGGGTTAGGGATACACTCAGCTTACCAACAGGTTGAAATCCATGGATGACAAAGCTGAGCATGTGTAGTGTTGGAAGGTCCTAGCAACTGTGCAATGCCAGAATTTAGCTTGTTATGCCCTTGCCCATCAATAAAAACATTTTACTGTTCACCAGCAGAAGCTTGAAATTTGTTTCTGTGGCACAATGCACAGTTGTTTAGATTCTCATGCTTGCTGTAAAGAAGCTGAGGCACTACAGCCGGCGTATCTGCACTAGTAAAGTGCTTTGCCCAAGCAAAATGGGAGCAAGCAAAAGAACAAGCTCAGGTGTCTCTTCAAAGCAGGGCTTTGTATTGTGTGAACAAACTCTAGGGGATTTAATTACTGTCAAGATTAGAAAGTGAATTTGCAAATGATAGAGGGATATAAATGTTGAAGTTTGGAACTTCAGCACCCGAATCCTGTCTTCTCAATCTGGTCTGTTACGGAGAATGTGAGCCTATCTGAGTGGCAGCTTCAGAACTACTGTTATGAACCTGTAATTGGTTTTCCTTCTCTTACGATGCCTGCAAACTTTTGCTGAACGTGGACAGGTTTTCTGCAGGTCACAGGCAGATTTTAAAATTAGTAAAATGGAAAATATTTTTTCTTTTTATGTTGCTTGCTTAGATTTTATTTTTTTGTTCTATTTAAGGCTATTCTATAGGCCAAAATTTTGCTAAAGGTAGTAAACTCTCCGACTTGAAAATTTCAGGCTAGACATTAGTTGAGAATAAACTCTTACAGCCTGCTCTTACAGTGGATAAAAGATATTGTCTGGCTCTGTGCCAGGATTCACTTTAGGAGTTTGTGAAATACCTGGAACAATAATCCTAGTCTGATTTGGGAGGATTTCTAAGTATTGTTACAATAAAAATACTCATGAACTGATTAGGGCTACTAGTTTCTAAAATTAGTAGGCTATAATCCATACTTTACTATTTTCTGCCCCTGTTGTTACAGTTTACTTAGGTTAGTTAAGTGTTGTTCATGGATTTCTTCCAATCCACAGGCTTCCCTTTCCCTTATGTGTACATATGCAGGAGCTCATATTGTTGGTTAGGGATATTCCATTCCCACATCATGCAAATGATGTGCAATATCTTTGTGCCAGCCTGAGAATTACAGGCAGCCTTGTCATAAATACTTTAAACTTTGCTACACCAGTTAGGTGTTTCAGTGAGACTAAAGTGAGTCTCTAATGGCTGATACAACCCTTATTATGTGATTCTGATTTCTCCACAGAATATAAACATGTTTCCTAATTAGGACTAAGACTGTGAATAGGCCATTATCCTTCAGATTTCCAAGAGTCTATTCTGCTGGAGAATAATAAAGGGGCACTGGAAAACAGGTATCAACAAATGAATATAGAACAGTATATTAAATAGCCCACAGCAAAATGCTAAATAAATATAAGCAGATAAATCCTAGGTTATGCAGAAAACTGTAGCGTTTGGTGTTGATGGGAATGTATGAACACAACAATTTTGGGAGCTGCTGGGCTGGCAAGTGATTTAAGGACCAAGCTTGACTCAGCCTGTCATACACCTAGCATTCTTGCAGACTGATGCTGCGATCCCAGGCAAATCCTCTCTGATCCTCCTTATTTGGGTTGTACATTCTTGGAAGTGGGGATTGTCTGCCAGGATGCACTTAGACATTGTACAAGCTGAGTCTCTACTGGATAAATCCTGTCTGCAATGCATGTGATAATTTAATGGTGGTCTTGGCTATATGTGACCTCTGCCGCAGAGAAACTGTCTGTCCATCGTACCCACAGGGCAGAATTAACATGTAAACTTATGCTTTATTATATGTTTTTGTTTCAGGTCCATATGCCATTTACAATGCAGAACTGCGTTCTTGTTAGAGAGGGCCATTATGCTATTACTTGTGTGTGTCCCTGTTTGTTGTTCTCAGCTGAGATTTACATTAGGGCAGATCTAGATTAGACATTAGGAAGAAATTCTTTAATGTGTGAGGGTGGTGAGGCACTGACACAGGTTGCCCAGAAAAGTTGGGGATGCCCCATCCCTGCAGGTGTTCGAGGCCAGGTTGGATGGGGCTTTAAGCAGCCTGGTCTAGTGGAAGGTGCCCCTGCCCATGGCAGGGGGGTTGGAACTAGATGATCTTTAAGGTCCCTTTCAACCCAAACCATTTTATGATTTTAGGAGATGGAGGATGAGTCCTTCAGAGCAACAATCTGTGCACCAGGCTGGGGCTCTTGGTTTAGTGTGGTGCATCAAAGGAGTCCAGAAGACCTGAAGAGACGCATTCTGACAGTATCAGTATGTGAAGTGTGAAGCTTTACCTGTGTTTTTCTTTTTAGGTTTCCACGTACTTAAATATTGAGGGGAAAATAAAGAAAATCAAGGCAAAAGTGTTTAGCCTGTTACAACTTGCCCTTTGCTCTGTCTGGATATATAGAAACAGTAGAAGGATACTAGGTATTTCAATTTGTGTAGTGCAAAGTGTGAATACTCATCTGATCTTTATTTGCGCTGCTGGAAACTTTTTGAAGACTGTCCCTTGCTGCTTCACATGTGCAGAGACAGATCTTTGTCTGGGAGCCTCAGTCTTGGCACAGATTTTATAAACCTTCTGCCTGAGGATTGGGAGCCTTCAATCTCCAGCATGCTCCACTAATGTTGCTATTTACTGTAATACACGGGGAGCCAAAAGTCTCCTGTCTCATAGTAGTAAAATGTACTGTCTCTGTAACACGGAGTATTGATACAAAATACACAATAAATATCTTCATCCTCTCCCTTCCATTTTGAAGAAGTCTCTGCCAAAGAATAAGGGAAGGTTTTCAATATTTTCCCATCTCATTTTCAAATCACATCATTGATGCCAAGATCTTTCTGCAGTATCAGAGATTCACTTGTGTTCAGTGGGGTTGGAATAAGTACAAACGTTCAGAGGAATACATGTTTCATCGCTGAAGCACTTGCACCTCTCGTGTCTTTTAAGAGTTTGTCCCACTTACATACCAGCAACAAAAATCTCTATAAAGCTCTGAAAAGATTTTTTTAATGTCTTTATTTTACCCATCTTTATTATTTCTTTTAGAAGAACTATGTTTTTATAAGGGAATAGCCTGCTTGACAGTCTTTCAGAAGCTGTAACTATTCTTTTGGAAAAAGCAGAATAACAACACAGTGTTGAGATTTTGGCATGAAAATTTGATGCCACATGCTTCAAGGCAAATCAAGATAAACAAAGACAAATGATTCAGGCAAAAGCTACCCTTTCTGTCTCTTGCATTAGTAGAAAAACACATGCTCAGCTCATACTCTGAGACCAGACAAACTTGTATTGTCATTGGTGTTAATACTGGTGGCACTTTGTTAGTCCCTGGTCTGCAGTAAAAGCTAAGTGAGATTGCATCTAAGCTGGCATTACTAAGTGGAAGGAAAACCAGGCTAGACTGGAAAAAGAAGAAAGAATCAAAGAAAAGGGCATAAAGGAGAGGCTGACAGGAGTTAATATCTCACACTTCAAATTTGAGGCATAACCAAATCTGGCAACATCAGGTGAGTTCCAGATACATTGAGGATTGGAAACAAGACTACAGCATCAGGGTTTCATGCTTCAATGCTTGCCAAAGTTCACTTTTTATATTTCTTTCTGTTGTATATTGTGCTTTTCACAGATAAACGATGCCTCCCAAAAGCTGGAAATTTTTCCACAGTTGGCTAATCGGAATTTATTCTGGTGCTTTTATTTTGAGCCTCTCTCCCAATTTAGAAAATCTTTCAGCCCCTTTGCATTGCAGCCTCTGATTTTACAAAGTGTCTTTCATTTGTCCTGCTTTTCCAAACATAGAACTGAATTTCGCTCAGTCTGAATGTGTTTGATTTGTGTTAACTCTCATAACAATTTGTGTGATAGTGCAAATGAGATAACAGGACTATTCTGAAGCGTAGGCATCTACTCAACAGCTTTGAATACTGGGCTGCACCCTGCCCACCTGAGTTCAGTGAGGTTGCATACGACTTACAGTACTTCTGGAGATTTCTGAAACAGAGAGCATGATGCAACTTGGAGGTATCAAACTGCATTATATATGAAACTCCCTACATGAGCAGCATACTTCCCTGAATGGAGACGTATTGACAGTACAGATAATACTAACAGACTCGAAATTCCTAGTGAAATTACTGAGGTGAAACTGTTTATGAGCTTTGTAGAAGTTCTGATTTGTTTGGTCTGAGGTTTCTTGGCAAAGTAAAATCTTGAATGCCTGCGCACACGAAACCATTACAACTGAGAAAGCAAGGGATCATTGTGTGTGAAAAGCAGCTTCCTGTAAAAAAAAAAAAAAAAGGATTTCTTTAACTTCTTTCACATGGAAATAGTGTAAATTCCCAAGCCATTTTCCTTTCTTCCAAGAAATTTCTAATAAAGGCTTAAATTTTGAACTGACATTACAAAAGGAAATGAGAAATTGGGGGGGAGGTTGACTTCATGATGCATGAATTCAAAATTCAAGATTTTCATTTTGTTTAGATTCCTTCACCAGCATAAGAAGTAGACAGACATAAAATATTTTTCCCCCAACTGCAAGCAGAAATCTAACTTATATGATGGTACTTTATTTACTGATAACCTTTACAGGTATGTGAATGAAAAGCCATGCTCTCTTTTCCTCCAGGGGAGAAATTTCAGTGCCATCTTATCCCCTAATTGAGGTGAATTTTGCTGGTCTCAGCTCACTTCCTTGTAAGTCTATTCCATATTAGATATTACTATAAAAAAAAGGGGGACAAATTGACAGCATCTGATAGTGAGAGTCCTTGGAATTGAATTAGCTCCTCAGTCAGGTTTGAGGTCATTGCTGGGACAATGTAGCAAAATCACTTTATTCAGTGGCCTTTCACAGTAGCGGTATCTGAAAGCCAAAAAGTCTCTGTCCTTCTTATTCAGCGATGTCAGAAAATGTCAGAGCAGAGATGCACAGTACATTGGAGTGAAGAAAAGTTATCTGTAATGAGTATTAACTCTACTAAGGTTTGTTTTCAGAATGGTAGGGCTTTGGCCTAATCTGGAGGAAGATGGTTTTTGTGTTTTGCAATTTTGTAATTGGAAATGAGGCACAGATGACATCGGAATTCCTCTGATTTATTCACTCACATAAACTATCCTGGGGCTTTAGTTCTGTCACTCTGCCTTCTGTTTTCTGATTAGAACCAGAATTAAATAAGAAGATAGTCTTAGGGTAATGTACCTTACCAGACAAGGCAGATGCCTTTGCTGCTTTAAGAATTAGAAGTTGAAATGGACAAGCATGCCTAAATATATTACCCAGCCAGGTCTGATTGTCACAGAAGGTCCACATTCACCTTTCATCTTGTTGGGGTTCTTTGTTGTCTTTTTTTTTTTGGGGGGGTGGGGTGGGGTGGGGCTTTAAACCTAGTCAGATTTGTTAGCAGCAGAATAGAATGCTTTGTTACAGGACTGTAGAAGTTGTTTTACCTCAATAGGTCCCAGTGATTTGTAGCTGAAAATGATTTTTTTTGTCTTTCAGCAGTCTTGATTTAAGCCTTCCTGCCCTCATTTACTCATCCATAGTCCGAAGATGATTCAGGATTTTAAAATACTAGCTGTTATATTTCTCCTTATTTTTCTTGATCTAACTTGCAAAACAAAAAAGCAAACAGAAAAGCCCCCAAAGCTGTGAATATGGGACTAATCTACTGTGCTTAGGTATTGTAGACATGTTATATACAGTTATTGAACTAGTCTTTCCCTAGCTAATAATTTACTACTCATATGTATAACTATTTTATCATCCATTTGATATACTTGGAATAAAATTTTTATAAAATATTATCCGTATGGCAGAAATATTGACATGTTTTTGCATACTCTAAAAGTGAAACAGAGCCAGTTAAAAGTGTACCAAAAAAAAAAGAAATTGGCAAGTAACCTGTTCAAATTTTAAAAGCAGTTTTTTCTTTGAGCCTGATAAGAAACAGACAATTACTAGTGTGAAGTTCGTAACATAAAATTGAGTGTTTTTCTGATCTGTGGTATGCTATCAAAATGCCAGTGTCACAGTGAGAGATCTTGTGAAATATTTGCCTTGCAAAGAAAATGCTCCTCTGGGAGATGCTTAATTTAGAAAAAATCTTCCTGGTCGTGAAACACACACCAGGCAATACTGATCTAGCATTTCAGTCACTCGGATGCTATAGGAAACTGCTCTTTTGTGATTACCTGCTCGGTTAATTTCAGACAAGTATTACTGCTAGAAACCTAAAAATTCTTATTGGTCTCAAAACGTGCAAAATCCCAGTCTCCACTGATACTCAGATTCCCTTCTGTCCATTTATACCTTATATCAAGGCAGTAATGCAGCCTTGAATTTAGTTCCAAGCCTTGTTCTTTTAATCTCCTTTCCAAGTGTATTGAGAAAAAAGCAATAGCCAGTGTTTAATTATCTTCTGCACCAGTAGTTCTGTCCTTGGCAAGTAGGGGATTATTTGCCTCACGTCAGCAATCCAGTGGATTCTCTGTACTCTCTCTGACCCATTTGCTGAGAATCTGCAGTGCCAATACAAGCAGAGGACCAGGAAAGTACTCTGCAAGAGAAAGGTGACAGCATGGCTAGCGCTAGCATGAAAAGAGGGAGTGCTACTTTCTCACTTTTTTTGTTTGTTTGTGTGTTATGCTTTGGAAGCCTGCACAATTACTAGGGGGAGAAACATGGTAGCATTCACTCAAGTTTAACTGAAACTCTCTGACCTGGAGGGCTTTTTTGCTGTGTCTGACCTTTGTTAAACTGATTTCAGCTAATCTCTTTGGGATATTGTCAAGCAAAGTGTTCATGCTGTGCTTTGTATTTTTAATATTTGAAAGTAAGTATTTTTGCACAGAGAAACACGAGTCCCTTAGCTGTTACTGTGCTAGTGGTGATATTAATTTAGTTCAAGACAAAATGCGTGCTGTTAATTTGTTCAGCGTTAGCCTTCTTCCAGTTTAGCTACTGGTGGAAGCCGTTCTTCTCTCAACTCGCATGTGTTACGAAAAGGCGAAAGCAAGCTAGCTATTTGTGGGAGTGGGAAAAATTCCAGATAATTTAAATCATCTTAATGAAAGAGGAAAGGGAGCTGAGAGTCTCATTTTGGCTTTAAAGTTAGAGCTATAAGGCAGAGGTTGAAATGCTAAGAACAAGTTTCAGATGAGAAGAATAGTTACAAACTTGATGAATTAATTAGGGTCAAAAATTAAAATATGACTGTGATGCTGTACCTCTGAGTCATTTGAATATACTTGGAATGGCAGTGAATAAAAATGCTAGGCTTACCCATGCTAAAAATGCCATCATTTTTGGCTGACATAGGGAATATAGCTTAAAATGTGTATGTCATTTAAATGCCAGAAATGTCTGATAATTCACAGGAAAATTAAGGCACTTACAATGACAGATCCATTTTATCAGTGTGATGATGAGAATTGAACCCAAGCCCAGGCATCAAAGCAATTCAGCAGGCTCACAGCTTCATTTGTACTTGTTGTTCCAGTTTTCCTAATCATAGTCGCTCGGGGACACTGGTATGGGACACATCATTGTCACTTTTACAGTAAATACAGACATTCTTTAGCAGCTTCTCTATAGGTAAGAGTTGCACTGTGTTGTTTTGGTTTTTTCCTCCCTTGTCAGATACGTGTGACAGGCTAGCACCAATTTTTGACTACATGCTCCTTTTTCACTGCATGCGGAGGCAATTTGCTATCAGTGCACTTTGTTATTTCCTCTGCTTTGTCTTTCTGACCTGCAAGGTGCTTCTCAGCAGTAACTGTTCTTTGAATACAAACATTCTGAAAGCTCTCCAGGCTGCATGCTGTCACTGTGAGTTTGTAGAGGAGTTTTAATCTCTAAGAACTAGATTTTTGTTTAAGTACCATTTTTGGCTGCAGGCCAAGTTATTGTTTAACAGTCAAGTTCCACTGAGTAGCTAATATTGCTGTTTAGCCTCCAAATGGTTAGGGCTGGATGAGCTCAAGAGACACTGGGCATTTCTGCCCCTGATTGTTCTTCCTGCAGGTTACGTACTCTAAAAAGCGTGCACACCTAGAGAACATCCCAGTGTTTGCCTCATCTGTTGGCCTCCCAACCTTTAAAAATTGACAGGAGAGCCTCACTTGAAAATGCAAGGTATTTTCAGTTGCTAAAGGGTTTTTGTTGCTTTTTGGTTTTTACAGAGGCATTATTTAGGAGCATCAATGTACTGTTAAGGTTACAGGACAGAAAGCAACCACAATGGTTACTCTGTTTTCTACAGAAACTCAGGGAAAACAACCAAGAAGAATGTAAAGCTCTGCTAATGTTACTAATAATACACTTGAAAATGTTTTCCTTCAGTCTGTCTTCTTTTCTTCTAGTGAGTATAAAGCCGAGTTAATAGGTTTCTTCACTGAAGACATAAGTATGGTCTTTTTACACCTTCTGGTTGTTTCTTCCATCATGTTGTCCATGATATATCAATCTGTTTTCAGGGCTCTGCTTGCAATTTTTTTGCTTTGTGGTGGTTTCTCTTTTTTTCTAGCTGCTCTTTCAAAGTATCTGAGTGGTCAGGATTGGCTCCTGATAAGACTGTCCAGGGGACTCAGTGATGTGGTGGGAATAGATTTACATGGGGAGATTCTAAGTGGCCTGTTGGCTTTATAGATGGAGACTCATATAAAAATAAAAAATAGTTAACTGAGATTCTGTACATCTAGAAATTGAAGTCAGCTGATTTAATCCCCTATGTAATACAAACATCCTTGTAGCATATTTAAAGGCAATTAATAAGTAGCTAGTACCTTAGAATGGTGGTATTCCTAATAAGACCTGGCTCATCTATGGAACTCTAGAGCCTTCACACTGCAGTTCTATATTAAATTCTCATTTATTGGGTATTGTAATTTATTAAGTAGCAAACTTCGTATACTCAGTCAGTAGCAGAACTGGAATCTAAACCTACACATCCTGATTTCATAACCCTTATTCTAGCCAGTACATCTCATTGCTTTCTTCTGGTTTTAGTAGTCAATAATTCTTTGCTCTAAAATATGTATGTATTTCAATGAATGTATGTATATTACAAAAGGAATGTATAGGCATCTACAGACACACGCAGTGAAATACAGACTAAGCAATGCAAATCTGCAGTCTAATAAAGTAAAGACATTTAACACTATGCTGATTTGCTAAGCAGTGCCTAAGCTGAACAACAGTATCAGATTCAGCAGCTGCTCTTTTGTTCAGCCACAGGCTGAAATACCAGAGGTAAACAAAAATGGAGCTAAAAACCCACAGCAAAAAAGGCTTGAAAAGCTTTATTTTGCCTCTCAACTTATATCTACTCCACATATCAAGCCTTTATTGCTTTAGTGTCTATTAAGGCAATAGCCATATGCTTTTGTTGGGGAGTCAGTGTGTATCTACTTTTTAACCAGAAATGAGTCATTTGCTCAGTGAATATTTTCAGAACCTTTTGCTTGCTGTATTTCTGTTCTTCAGATACACAGACTTTAAGGGTGGAAAGGATCAAACCAATCACATAGTCATGGACTGTATTAAACCTGCTTCTTCAACTTCGACAATTCAGTGTGCAGTAAGGAAAGCCAAGTTAGCTCAGAGCGAATTAGCTCTGAGGCTGTGTAGTTGCGTAGGTGCCCAGAGATCGCCCTGCCTCTGCAGCACAGGGAGAAGGATGTAGAGCAAAGGCATCAGTACTGCTTGTTACCCTCAAACTAGCTTGATCAGAGTATTGCATCACGTCGCACTCCGTTTTGTAGAACAGATAGAGCCTAACTTCTTTTGGCATATTTATTCAACTGTTTCCCTCTTGATTTTAGCTTTTGTTGTACAGTAATGTTGATTATCAATATTATTTATACTTTGTGATACCTTGCAGTTACCTGTTGTGGAAAGACAAAGAATAGCATTTTCAACTTTATTTGGAGTAAAAGATCCGATGAATCTACTACCTTATGAAGAAAGCTCTCTTTCAAGGAAAAAGGGGATGAGAGTGAGACAAAAAGTATATTCTGTCCAAGACTTAAATATTATGTAGATAGCCGCACATTCAGGTATAAACAACTGATTATTTTTTTTTTTTTAATAAATGATGTTATTTAAATAAAATCTCAGTAATAGTGAAAGAGTTTCCTGGTTAAAACAGTTTTTGGGAGCCATTTACTGAATCTATTCAATAATTTGCTGGAGGGGTCATGTTTGTAATGTAACGCTTATGGCCAGATAGATTTATTATTGACTTAGTTTTTATTAAAAACAACAGGCAAGGTATCAGTAGCTTGCTTGCTGCTAACGAGTTATTTGAGGAGGGCATCCAGTCCTTATATCAAGAAGGGCGTGAATTCAGAACATGAACTGATTGATTCTTAAATGAAATATTTTTAATATTTCATGTGAGGGAATTTTTGTGGCAAAGTAGGGCATATCACAGTAACTGCCTCCTGGGCAGAAAGGAAACTTGTTTGCTAAAACTTGGGGTTTTTTCTTGAATTTGCATTACTTCTGCTATTCTTCTATTGTAGCACACATTTATTTCACCTGCAGCCAACATCTCCATAGCAGAAAGTGGTACTGCACTAGAGGAACATTGTTCATATCAGCTTTTGCTAGTAGTTTCCAAGAATAGCTACCTGTGCAGCTGTTGAAGGTCTCTTGTGAAGGTCTGAAAGTAACCCATGTGTTAATTTAGAATAATAAAAATTAAAATTGAAAAAAGCAACAACCAAGTGATCTCATTACAATAACCTGAAAGCTAGGTGGTAAATGCTAAATTGTATGGTGTGTATTACAGGAATTAGGTTTCTGTTGCAAGTGAAATGCTTTTAGTCCACACTAGCCACTAACTCCTCTGACTTGTTTCCAGTATTGTCTGTAAACTTGTATTACAAGTATATATTGCCATTCTTCATCATAGTTCTGTAGTTTCAGTGATGGGAAGGGTGATGCATAGGAATTTCATAGGCTTAACAGGAATGGAATCATGTAAAAAAAAGACCTTGAAGAGGAAAACATCTTTTTGCGCAGAGTAGATAAATACAGTGACAGCAAATTGTGGTCCGTTACAGTCCCGTGAGAGTCTGATGGCTGTTTTCATTATGATTTAAGAAGCTAAAATTTCCTCAAACACCCCATCCCGCTCATCCCCCCTCAATTTAAAAAATTTCTTCAGGCAGTGGGAGTGTATGCTGATAGAAACTAATTGCGATGGATTAAAGGAACAAGCTTGCAGCCTCCACATATTATATCAGCACTCAGAACAGACACCAAAGTTTTTTATGAGAAGGAAATTACATTTGAAGTACTCTCAATATTCATAATCTCTTAGGCTCTCTCAAAACCTGGGTACGGTGTTATTTTAATGGTGCACAGTGATTGATTGTGCGGAGGAGGTAAAACTGGTTTGTCACAGATCCAGAAGTGATAAAGCTGATTTTGAAATGGAGATTAAGGTGTTGTGGGGGGGGAAATGACCATTTTCCTTAATAGAAGAAATATTTAACGCAGTGATGCTCATTTATTTTCATTTTTACGTGCTTGTTCTCTTCTAGCCAGGTACATCAGAGGTCAAAAGCTCTGAGACATAGTTTCAGAAGAATTTTCTTTCATGCTTAAGTTACCTCAGAACAGAAAGTCCCTCTGTAAGTATGAACAAAATTTATGGATTTCTGGATCTTTGTAGTCAGCTTCAAACCTCCAATAACCTATTATCTTGAACTGCTTACAAAGTGTGAATGATTAGCCTCAACAGAGGAACAGATGTGAACTTTACAAATGGTTTCTGTAAACAATAGCCTAAACCACAGGGTTGGACCTGTGCACGTAAATATATTATTCCTTCTTGGTTTTATTTTTTTCTCCCAAAGAAAACATGTCTGTGCAAAGGACACTTGGACATTTCTGACCACTTACAATCTGTATGAAAATTCTCAGTGCAATTAAAAGCAGGTATGTTGGCTGTTAATTAAGAGAAATTCACCCACTAATTTCATACTGTTTTTGAGATTAAGCAGTAAAATTCACTAGGTTTAGGGAAAAAAATAGGCAAATATTTTCCCAATCAAGTGAGGCCACCTGATCAGTTACTAGGACTCTAGGACTTTTTTTTATTTTTTCGCCATTCCATCAGGCAAAGTGATATGATGTGATTTAAAAAAATGTAGAATAAAGACAGACAATCCCACAGTATGAAAAAAGAACTTTCTCTAAAGGCATAGACATGCAAAGACAGAGGAAAAGGGAACTTCAGCTTTATCAGCCATATCAATATTTTACTGCAGTTACAAATTCACACAGATGCCAAGATATTTTATGTTGCCAAATGGTGCTTTTATTTTGCAGCACATGTTGTGCATTCTTTTTTAGAAGTGAACACATCTGCTATGACTTCTTCCAGTATCCATTTTTCCTTCCCTGCAATTTGGGCTATGAAGATTACAAAGCCGTAAATCAGAACCATAGCAAACACAAGGGATCTGATTTACAAATGCAGTTAATCTTCGCCTTCGCAAATGCCACACGCGGTGCAAGGAAGCTAGGGAACCCTTGGTGCTGTAGCGTGGCATTTCCTAACCTTTGCAGGAGGGGCTTCTGCAGAGAGAAATAGGAAAAATCTAAGCCTATTTCCCAAATGTTTTTGATGGTTAGATGAGGACAGAGTCTAAGAGCAACTGCTGAACTCTAAATTCTGCTTATGAGAGAGATGAGCAGGTGATCTGATGGGTGTGGGTTTTCTTGGTATCCAGCTGGTCACCATCGTTGTTTCTCATGGAGACTACTTCCTAACTTGTCACTAGAATGCGAGCAGAGTAACTTTATATAGAACGCTCTATATTGCAAAACACCCAAGCATTGTTTGACTCAAAATACCTTCTGTCATTTCTTTTCCTGTACCTTTGGCTAAAGTTTATTTCATACTGTTGAATCTTTGCTGCAGTAGCATTTTTGAGGGACGCAGACAGAAGATCTTAAAGGGGAGTGAGCATGCTGGTGAAATGCTATGAGAATAGGCTATAGCTTTTGGGGGTTTTCAGATAACTATTGGAAAAATTGACCACATTTATTTTTTCACTAAGTTAATGTGTAAGATGAATTGGGGTACTTGGTACCCTCAAAATGTTTTTGGAATATCTAAATTTAATTATAAGTCAACTAATTCAGAATTAAATACTACAGTGACATGCACAATATTATTTAATTTGTCTAATATCATTTATATAATGATATTTCCGTCTTAATGGTAGGTTCACCTCTTTTGTGAGTTTAAGTTGACATTCTCATCCTTATGTATTTCCCAATCCATAAAATAAAGATATCTCATGTCTCTGGTACATGATAGAGACTGGATTGAATTGTAACATTTAGATTTGGGTTTCTAAAGACCCATTCTGCTTCTTCCTAGCACCTTATTAGCCTGTCTGCACATTCTCCTGGCTTCCAGGGGAAACTGTGGCTATCAGGACTTTGAGTAAATAGGAAGGGCAAATGATTTTTTGGCTTTTTCTTGTCATTGTCATTCCTCCCCCCCACCCCCCCCGTATCTGTATTCTTACAAAAAAAATTTTCTTCTCCTGTGGTGTAGAAAGCTATTTAAGCTGCATTGGTTCCTTCTGCTCTGTCTACTCTCTTGTGAAGTTTCAAAAAAGGGGCACAGTATTGGCCTAGCTAGTCCAAATGTGGAGGTAAAGCAGCTAGTAAAAGTAAGATATTAACATCAAGTCTTTACGTTTTCAGAAAAGAATAACATCTATTTAAAGGGCTAAAGCAGCTACTCACTGCTAAATACTAATGACCAGTAGCCACTGGCGATTTTTATTTTAGCTGATTGTTTACATTTGGCTCTTTACTGGGGAAATGCATTAGGAACCGGAGGTTTTTTCCCCATAATGCCTCAAGTTAGAATTAAAGCTGCAGCAGTATGAGCAGGAGTTAATTCATTCTGCTATTAAGCCTTCAGTTACACTGAGGCTTTATCATCCACTGCTAATAAATGGTATTTATAGTTGGCATATATCTCCTGTAGCAACAATAACAAATGTGTTGCCTGAGATAACCTACTTTATATAGCTGTTAAAAGGCACTTTTCATTCAAGTTTCACAATTTTAAAAATTCATTATAAACCTCTTGAATCCTCCAAGGACTGAAACAATGCATGAAGCTGGATGTTTAAAGTGCAGACCAGATTTTGAAAAGGGCTCAGAAGAGCCCACAATAGAGATCTGATACTTAAGTATGCTAAGCACACAGCAGCTCCTAATGTGATACTTAGATCTAGATTCTCAAAAGAGTTCAGAAGAATGTTGTGTGCTGAGAGCTTTTGAAACACTGGCCATGTCACAACAAGCTCTGCTGGGGACTTTACACTCCTCAAGATCTGCTAAGTCCGGCTTTGATTTCCCTGCGTCTTAAGTACTTTTGAATGCCTGGACCTAAACAAAGATCTACACTTTATGTGGGATTATTTCCTTTTATCTAACAATATCATTATTCTATCCTTTCCTATAATTAAATAAAAAAAAATAATACATGGCATGATGTAAAATGCCTGTAAGCTTATGAGACCTTCTGACCTCTGTGTATCCCCGCTTGTCTCAGAAGCCAGCCAGAACTGGGTTGTCAATTTAGCCATGTAAGCACAGCTGAGAATCCTGTTTGAGCAAATAAAAGTTGGTAACTCCTGCCTTCCTTCTGGAATTTTCAGTCTCTGTAGCACTCGGTGCAGCTGAGGTTAGAAATAAGCATGTGCTGTGGCTTGGCCATAAGGTGGGGGAAGTTTTTATTCCAAAGGTGCCTGACACACTTGAAGTAGTTCTCACACCCTTCAGTGCGGCCAGATCTCGAGTCAGCTCTTCATGTGGGCGTTATCCAGCTGAGAAGACACAGACCTTTTGGGCCAATCAGAGAAGTGAAAAAGTGGGATGGAAATGTCTGAAAACACACAAAAAATACAGAGAACCCACCAAAAAGTTAAATCCTTGACTATTCTCTGTGCAGCAGCAAGTGTAGGTAGCTGGGCCTTGCATGTTGTGTGTTGTTGCTAGAATTGTACTGTATGTGTCAGATAAAAAGCAAAGACAGAAGTGTGGTAAAGAGAAAGAGCCTGAGTCCTTGTCTTTGCTCTCCCTGATAGTGGGGATTTCATTTGGATGATTCAGCTTACCGCTTCCTACATTTACTGTGAATCAGTATTGAAGTGTCATGTTGTACGAGCTGCCTATTGATGGAAACTTAAATTAGCATTAAGGAGCAGCCACAGACTTTGCAAGATAATCTGGCTTTATTTGTGCCTTCCTTTCCTGGCTTCTCTGTGTATATATCTTATTACTAGGGAAAATTACTTTTCTTTGTGCTGCCCTTTAGAATTGTGAGCAAATTACACCAGTCCATTGAATGAACAGTAGCACAGAGATTAAACATGGGGGGTGTCAAACTGCTAAGTTAGCGTGCTAAACAACCAGAAAAAGCTTTGAAAAGGGATGGCAGGGAAGAAGATACTGAATTAATCTTAGTATTGTATGTGACACTGCAAGGACTTTAATTTGGGGGAAATGCATTCTGTCAGACCAGGGAAAGGAAAGTTTTGTACCCTTTGGAAGTGGTGCTGGAGAGTCACTTACTGGTGTGCAGAGGTAGACACCTCTTAATAGTGGTACTGATTCCAAATTCAAAGAAGCAGAACAAGTATCCTAGAAGGGGCGATGAAATGCGTATGTGGGAGTATGGATAACTAAGCTCTGAAAATCCTCTTTGATTAAATGCAACATATAGTGTGCCAAGGATTTAGTCCAAGTTTGCAGCTGCAGGATTGTGGTTTGTTTGTTATCCTTTTGTTTTTCAAATCCCTTAAATATCTAGGGCCAGGCTAGCCTGTGATGTAAACTGGGAAATTTCATTTAATTTGAGAGCTACCTTGAGGTGGTGTGAGATAAGGGTCTGATCTCAGAGTCATTTTCAGCTGGAACAGTAAGATGGCTTATGGTTTTTTTTAGTTGGGTCTTTGTTTTGTTTTTTTTACCCTGGCATCCACTGGCACTTTTGGAAAATTAAATGCATTGTTCCTACGTGCTTCTGGACCTTTTGAGGTTTGGGAGTGAAGTGCTAATAGTATGCAGTTCCCTTTATACAACAGTCCTTTATTTTACAGCGGCTGAGGCTGATGCTTTATGACTGCTGTGCTTGTAATTAGCAAAGCACCACAGACATTTTATACCAGTGTCCTGTAAACAGATGCGTTGTCATAAGTGGTATGCATTTGCAGCTGGCTCAACACGGTGACCGTTATTTGGCTCCAAACTCTGGATTTCAAACCTTGATGTATGAGACAAAGCATTAGGGAAGTTTGATTGACTTGCTAGTCATTACTGAGATCAAAGGGTTGGTTTGTTTGTTTGTTTGTTTGTTTGATTGATTTTTGCATCAGACTTCTTTATTCTACCACCTGGGCTGGATTATTTATTGAAAGAACTGCATGCAGAGATGTTAAATTCCAGGGAAAAGTCAGCGATCCAACATCATTCTCTATTAGGTAACAGTTGAATGCACTGCCATTATAGGAACTTAAGCACAAGTTTATCTATTTTTCCTGGGGAAAAGATTTAGCTTTCTGGGTCATCCTTGTATGCAGGCAAAGTGTGTTTCTCTCCTTTTGCAGTGGAACACTAGAGCTTTCTGAAGTGTGGGTGGAAAGTCTTACCAGTTTTAATAACGTTATTCCAGTCCTCATTTGGAATGAATAGGCAGTACCTTAATACTATAGTAGTTGTCAGTAGTTAGGGTGCTGATGAATCCTTCAGGGTCTTGTTGAATATGTATGTATTTTTAACACCAAAAAAAACCCCAACTTCTATTTTCAGGGGCATACATGTCAGCCATTCTATTGAGATGGAATAGATTTTTTGTTTTCAAAAATACTTTGAATTTATAAAGCAAAAAACAAACTGTTAATTTTTATTTGCTGAATGTATTCTGTGTCTGAAATCAGTGCCTCTCCAAAATACATGAATGCTTATGGAGCTTCTAATAATATGTTGTGGTAATGGTAATAATAACTCATATTTAACTAGGCAGTATCTGTCAGATGGCATCTTCTGAAACTGCGAGGATACTTGAGCTTTGCAGCATACTGTAAAAAGGTCTGGGATCCAGTGTGAATAGCAGATCTCAGTCTGAGAACTCCCAACACTTGCATTCGGCTATGCTAATAATAATTGTTCCCTAGTATTACATTTCCATACCATAAAACCCCAGTAATTTTTACTCTTTCTATATATATTTCCAATATTACCTGAAATCAGTAAGGGGTTAGTAGTGGTGGAGTGGTTTTGTTAGTATTGGAGCAGGGAAACCATTTACAATTTTTTAAATGAAACACAGTCCTTTGGAAAATCAAAAACCTTATTTATTGATGTTGCGCATTTTTTCAGTTGATCTGTAAATTCTTTTTTTTTTAAAATGTATTTCTGAACTAAATTTAGCTGAATTTATATTGCAAGTGTGCAGCTTAATCAAATTAGCTAAATTTCAAACAACTGAAATTTATTTCAGGTAAAATAAAATACTGAGTCCAAAAGCTGTTTCTGTGGTTTTTTATTAAGAAAAGTTATGGAATTCTATGTGGATTGGCTTCTGGCCAAACACTTTGCATTTTCTCAGCTATCCAAAATAAACTATAATGAGATAGCTAAGAGATGATCTCCTCAATGTATCATTATATCTTCAAATAGAAACTAATTGAAGATGCCCATTCAAAACATTTGCATGGATTCAGGAACCTTCAGATGAGGTTTCAGTACAGGGTATGTTACATATCTTAACATTTAACTTTAGCTGTTAAGTGACTTTCAAACTGTTGTTTAAAATGAAGACTTTCACAATAAAACGTCCCAAATCTTTTAGCTGATGAATAAGCAATTGTGAACCCCAGTATTTGTTTTCTCTGTGCTGTTCCTCCACAGTGTACCAGTAATGCACTTTTTTTGGCTGAAAGATTGCATCTTTGTTCTGAGAGAGGTAGAAGGCAACTCAGACTGCAGTTTTGGGTTTCTGTATTGCTTAAGTGAAGGGTCCCTTTGAAGAAGGGTCTATCAGAATGCTTTGAAGCTGTATTTAATCTGCCATTGTATTGTGTGCTTACATCTTTGCCTGTTTGGGTTATGCTTCTTGTCCTTACTACATGGAATTTGTTTGTCCTTATTTACTTCAGGCACATGCATTTGATTTTCAGATAATCATTCTGTTGAAAAACATGAACCTGTGCCATTATAAGAGGATAAAAAGAATAACTTCTGTGGCAATTTGTTAGCAGGGTGTAATCTACCTTTTAATCCCACTACAGGTTTCTTTCCTTCAAAGTATTTGCTTTTCCTTTCCCCTGATTTTATGATGTGTTCCCAAGACCTTTAATATCACCGTGATTAATTTTTATCCACAATCCGAATCTATTACTTCAGCAATTATGAGGATTTGTTTATCTTAAATAGACCAAAAATTAAGCAGTTTTATTCTTTGGATCACAAAATATAGACTATCAGAGGTAGAGAGACAAAACCTGAGAAAAGCTATTAAGGACAAAATTATGCCTAACGCTACGTGATCATAGGTAGACAGATGTTAGCAGCAATGTAGCAGATGTCCTACTAGACAGCAATAAACACACTGGAGGCAAGTACACGTTTCATAACATGGAATTAGAAAATAAATTGAAGATGCAAAAGATATTCCTCCTCTTTAGTTTAGCGAAAAAATGACCTTTATCCTCTGCGTGAGGATCATGTATGGTGCAGCTTTTCTAATGCTATTCAGAAAATTAATGAGATTGAAGAATTTTCTTCAGATTTGAATTTTGTTATTTTTATGATTTTATTTTATGCTTTATGATTACCATTAACTTTTAATGGTGTCCCCTTGCAGATCAAATTCTACCTTGCTGTAGGGTCGACAAATAAAGTGAATAGGGCTACAAGACCAGCAACGTCAATAAGGTTTTCATAGTAGATGATCATTACAGTAAGCCTCCTTTCCTAACCCTAGAGGTATTTCACCTTCATATTGCTAACCGACAATTTTGAACAAAGAAGTAAAAATATTCTTTAAGTTTAATGTGATTAATTATTGGAGTTTTTTAGGCCTACAGAGTAGATACGAATAAAAAACTGATCAGCTTGCGTCCTGGCCAAAATCATGACAGAGTTCTGGTACTACAGATCGGCACAGCTGAAATCCAGTTCTGTTACAGCCTGGAGTAGGCAAACAGACTGTCCAAAATCTGCCTGAGTAACATATATGTCTCACAGGCACTGTTACATCAAACAAACATCAGTTGTCACTTGTTAGGACCATTAACTAGACAAGTCCAAAATAAAACACAGACCAGAAAAGATACATCTTACATTCTGTAAATTGTGTGGTCTGAGAATCTATTAAAGCTGACAGAGAAGATGGCTCTGAATTGGTGAGCAGGCTGATTATACCTCGTTCTTTATTCCCTATTGACTTCGGGTATGCCATACCTTTCCATTTCCTAGAGAAATAAATTAAAAGTCAGAAGTAATTTGCCTGATGGAGGGTGCAGGTGGAATTTTGTTCAGACGAGCATTTGCACATTGTGAAATCCAATTTAACCCCTTGATGGGGTATAGCTTATTTTCTTTTGTTGACAGCTTTGTGGCAGCTAAAATAGGAACCTGATTAAATAGAGACAGTGAGAGATTGAGGTCTTGTTCTAACAGCAGGAGGATCAAGGCCTCTAATCTTATCTCCCTGAACACTGAGATGAGCTGAGGATGCTGGCAGCGAGATAAGCTTGGCTATTTTAAGCTATAAAAAGACCCCAAGAAAAGAGAAGAGGTGTGAGGTTGGGGGACAGATTTTTCACATGCAAAAGTAATACTACGTTGTTTAAATACATTTGGGTCAAGTGCTTGGAATGTATAGGGTATTATAAAAGTGGTGATTTCATTTTACTGTATGGGCGTACATCAAAGTACAAATAATAAGTGCTCGCTCCCTCTTTGCAAAGAAAATACACGTCTGCAATTTCTAAATACAATTCATAAATTATAATATACCAGAAGCACAGTAATAACAGTAGAGGCCAAGTGGGAGGAGACCACTTCTGGCAGAAGTGGAATTGCTTCTTCTTGCAGTCAAACTTTAAAAATATTTTGAATGGAGCAATAACATCAAATCACTAAGGAAGACCTTTTATCAGGTTTAATGTAGAGCTCTCTGTACAGGACTGTTTGTTTATTTTTTTGCTCATTTGTTTAGAAGTAACCAAATAAATGATACAAGCTCTGTTTGCCTTCTTGTTCTACATATGGTGTGGGGGTTTTGCATTTTCTAGTACTACCTAGTCCCATATCAAATTTCAGGACATTAGATAAAAATGGGAAAGAATGACGAAAGGAAAGTAATGAGAAAGCACTGAGCTTATGATTAGTTCTTCTTTGTCTACTGGAAGAATAAAATGGAAAGAAAAGGCTGGACACAAACATGCCAAATATATAAGTAAGATATTACACCAGTATTACTTTTTAAAAAAAAGTAAGTCAAAAGCTTCCACTTTTGCAATTGTCTTTAATTGCTAAAAGTTCAAAATGGCAGTTAAGTTGATTTAATTCAGCCATGGTCCTGTTTGCTCATCTGTGGAGCTACGCAGATTCATGCTAAATGAAGATCTGCCGAGTGCATAACATCTAGAGTTTGATTGTGTACTTTCCTGAGCGTGTTTTTGAAACCCTGTTGCCCTGAGTGGTTAAGGATTAGTCTCCATAGCTGGCTAAATGGGTTCTGCTGTCACAAAAGAAAGTACAGCCATCGCGTTATGTTGGTAGGACCATTCTTCTCTGATCAAAATGCCATTGATTCAGTTCCACTCTCAACCAGAACGGATTTTGAACTTCAGTTTTTCCTTTCTTTTCTTTTTTTCTTTTTTTTTGGGGGGTGGGTGTGTGTGTAATGTACTTTTTTACCATAATACATAGTCAAAGTTCTCTGTCACAATGTGCATTTTTATTCCTAGCATGTATTGCATAGGAGTTTGATGTATTCAAAGACATCTGTAATAAATACATTTTTAAGGTGTTTAAACCCTTGGTTATTACTAAGCTGTGCTCTCAAATCCTTGTGATGATTATTAGCATTGATTTAAGTTTTTAATATGCCTTGATTCTGGTCATCCAAACTAAGGGAGTACATCATTGCACAGTTAAACTGGACCAGCTGCAATGGTGCACTGGTACCCAAAACTTATAATTTTCTTCTGGGGATTGTTGCAACAACAGAAGAGAAGATCCTACGCAAGAACCACTATATTCATGTGAAGTCAGAATTTTTCCTGGGTTCTTATCTTTCTTCTTAAGTGTCTTGAAAAAACATTATCAAAAAACACTTGCAAACTATCTGTTTTCCTACGAGGCTTTTTGAAAAAAAGGAGGAAAATTGTTTAGCATTAACAACAGTGTCATATTTCATAAGAGACTTAAGCTTTTGGTGCTTCTTCTGATGACTTCAGAGTAGTGCAGTAATAAATTACTAGTAGTGGGTTGACTAGATAGATACTCATAGCTAAGTGCTTACCGTCTATTAAAATTCAGCTTGTCACTTAACTCTGTATTACTACGCTCATATTTGAAGTTTGATACTTAAAGTTTGATTACTTTTAATTGGACAATATTGATATTGAGAGACATCTATTGGTTTGGTTTGTTTGGGTTTTTTTAAAAAGTAAAAACATTTTTCAGACAAAAGGGAAGATTGGGAAGCAGAAACTGGTATCATTCACAGAACGGCATACAGTAGGGAGGAGTTCATTAAAAAACGCTGTGAAGATCTATTAGCTACAGCAGAATCACTCTTTGGACATTGACATTTTCCCCATTCCACTCTGAATGCCTCGCTTCAGAGGAATTTCAATCAAAAGAGCAATGTATTTAAGGAACTGAGACAGATGTAATAAAACAAGGCTGAAATGCATATACTGTGCTTTGTTTATGGATTATCATGGGTGATTCAGGGGCTCGGTTCATGCTACACACTAGAACTCAGATCCAGTGGGTGTGTTCAAGCCCAGGCTGAGCTGAAGGCTAGAATAGAAAGCAGGAGTGACTCTACCCAAGCCGTGCTTCCCAGAGTCGATATATCAAGATACCACACTATAGAAAAGTTTGCACATGCCTGCTGGTTAGCAATTTAGCTGTAAGAGCAGATGCAGAAAAAGAAGAGTATCGGGAACTTCCATTTTCACTAAATCAATTTTCTTGAGGCTAGAGGTTATTCTGGTTCTCACCCTGATGATACGTTGTGCTTAAGGGAATTGAAGGGCTTTGGCTGACTTTTTATAGGGATAAATAGACAGAAAACACTTTTTCCCTCCTTTTGAAGTATTTTTCACATACACTGACATTAATTTGACCCTTCGTTTGAAAGGCCAGGTATGAGGAAAGGTAGAAGATAATACATGATTTGATAAGTGCCATTTAGATTTAATTACTAGTGAAATTGCTACATAGTAATTCTATGACAGTTAAATATTATGAGGAGTTTGCTCATTATTATTGGAGTTTTGCCACAATCTTTAATGGGAAAAGGACTAAATCTATTATTTTTGTAAGAAAATGTATGTATCAGGCCCTTGTTATTAATTCTATGCTAGGTCTGAAAAGAGATTGCACCATTTGAGTGATAATTATGGGGTACGTGGATTAGTAAATCATCTTCGATGACTGAACTTGCAATATTGTAGTATCTTTGAAAAAGAACCCATTTTAATATGCACAAAGTGTACTTGCAGCAAAGACTGGGCTTTATTTTGTTTCTATCGAAACAAAAGTCAGAAGCAAAATGCACGATCATTTTTGTTCGGGAAGTTTTTCATATACTCTTTAAAAGATTTTACTGGTAATTTGTCTTAAATTTTATGGACGTCGATGCCATATTTCTTTGGGGGGGGTTCTTTAATTTAGATTGTCTAAATGACAAGTCATTCTTACCAGGCTTCAGATAGGATGCTAAAGTACCAAGCAAGGTGGCTTGATGGGCCATAATGCCCTGTGGACGATCGTCCTTGTGCCTGAACTGCAGCAAGTAACTATCATTTTCTTTACACAACCATCACTGACTACAGTAAGGTTGTTTTTTGTGTTTTGTTATTAAATTGTCCTTGATACACAAGCTGCTTTTTTACGTAGCACAGGAGTTCCACTATTATCACAATCAGTAGTGTATTATTACCTAGGAGGGTCAACACTTTTCTGACAGACTTTGCTCTTCATTCACATGGAAATGGCATTATGGAAATGGCAACCATAATCGAAGGTGATAACATCTAGGCAATATCCATTCGAATCATAATTACTTATACAATGCAAACCTGCTTACAGGTGCTGTGAAAAACTGTGCTGCTCTATTTCGTGCTTTATTCTGAACGGTCTGCCTTGCTCTGTGAAGTTAATAATTTCCCCTAAAAGGGAAGAGAGTGTTTAAAGCAGGTGTGATTATGCCATCTGATTAGCATCCATTTCTCATTGTCACATCCCGAGAGAGGAATATTTTACATTCCCTTTTTTCCCCAACTTTTGATTGCTTGATGTATCAATGCTAGCAACACCCTTTCAGCATCATATCTCTGTGTCTCATTTTTGAATGAATATATGTCTATGTTATATATCTAAACATATCCCATCAGATTTTTTGTGTTATTATCTTTATTTAGCTGTGTATATGGCTACAGCCAAATATTCACATGCATGTATACATGCGTGTACAAGTATGGAGATGAGGAAGAAGTGTGATTGCCTTTAGAAGTATTGTAAGGAGACTGAAGTGGCACTTAACCCATTTGAAATACCCAGTGACTGTTGACAGTTCTGGGTAAAGACTGATGCAGAACATTCAAAGAAGTTAATCAAAAGAAAAAGGAGAAACTAGTCAGAGGTGTGATCTCTATGTGATAGATACATGAAGTCTGTGGAAGAGGATCCTTGCTGGCCCTGCTGCATCTCCTTGCACTTTCATGTTGCCTGCTGTAAGTGTGAAGAACACAGTGATGGTTGCTAACGTTTCTATATTCATTCATCAATACATGTTTAAATAATTCTCCCTTAATTATGAAATTGCAGATCACTGTATTCCTAACAATACTTTGCAAAGAGTGCCATTTTTACTCTGATGAAATTTTAATCTATGTGATACACACAGAAGGACCTTTTCCCCTTACAAGTAAACAAATATGTTCCTTTAGAGAGATCCTAAACCCTCAGTGCATGAGTCAGATTTGGAAGCAGATTTATAGCATAATAACAGCTTGCCATTGTTTGTTTGCATTATAGCATCTTTTACCCATAGTGTCCTACAAAATAAAGTGTTCACTTGATAACAATAAAACTTCCAACAAATTAATTGCTAGAAGCCTTTGAAAGATAAAGAACATACAAATGATGGCAGATTACTCTCTATCCCTCTCTTTAATTTGTTTTGGGCATTGATTATAGTGTACGTAATCAGTGGAAGCACTGTTGAGAGTTGAATGGGCTGTGGGCAGGCACTGTGGAAGAGTGATTTAACTTAATTCTATTGTGCAGGAGCCCAGATAGCCTGGTGTGGAGCTTTTACGAGAATAATTGAAAGCTTGCAACAGATCACTTCATAATGTGGTTTTGAAATGAATTCACCTCAGTGTTGAGTTGACCCTGACCCTCACTCCCTCTTTTCTGGTTGTAGTTCATCCTACATTTAAACTGGGATGTCTCCAAGTAAAATTGCTGTGCTACAGTAAGCATCACTATAAACTATGCAATTTTCCATATCGAACCATTGGTGGAATGTGTATAATAGCTTGACAATTGAATAGGAATTTTTAAGTTTATGACTATCTAACAATATTGAAGAAAACGAACAGAGCTCTAGAGCTTGAATGTATTTGCACACCACAGACATTCATTCTGAAATCGCTTTGATTTGCTCTCAGTGTTCATTGTTCATGAATGGAGGATGCCCTTTACATACTCCTCATCAAAATGATGAAACCACTGGAGTCAAGGATGATAAATGCAATTGGAGATGTACGAGTGAAGCTTTAGGAGTGTGATGAGAAAGGCCAGACAGTGTATGGTATGAACTTTCCTTTTGTGTGATTCAGAGCACCACTCAGTGCATGAGCTGGCCTGTTGCTTCTCCTGTTGTCTTCATGATAGGGCATGAACTTGTTCACCGACTGTAGCTTCCAAGCTTATTTGCAAACAATTATCTTGTGAAATTATAGAAAAAAAAAATCTCTTTTTTGAACAGCCTGGACCCTGTAGCTCTTTTAAATGTGATAATCACAATCAGAGGGAGCACACTGAAATATTAGACCTGTACTAGTATTTTGTTACCTGCAGTTTCAAATCAAAAGACAGTTTAAAATGTTCCATGTGTGTTTTAGTTATGCAGGAAAAAAGTAATTCTAGGTTCGCTCATTTAGTGTTAGTTATGAGGGTTAAAGCTGTAATATATACAAGGTTCATGTTTTGCTTGCTGTGTGCCACAGCACACAAAGTCTAACCATTGGGGTGCCTTCAGGCAGCTCCCCTGGCCTTCTAACTGAGCCACCGCACCAGCTGGCTTACCTTTATGTGTGTGCACCGGTGTCTGCTCTATCCTGTTCCTGTCATATGTCCCTGAAATGTCTATCTCAATACGGAAGCTCCCCAGGTAACAAACAGTTGCAGACTTTAGATTTAAAATATATGTGAACAGCTACAGTTCAAGTGGGAGCTATTTCTGGAGACAAGACTCTCTAAGCTAAGAGTTAACATGGAACTTTCCAAATGGATTTAAACTGTCTAGTGAGGCAATTACAAGTGGGGAATTGCTACGAAGTCAAATCTTCCTGGAGCCTTGAAAGTACTGATGCTGGCTTCTACTTTACTTTATTTTTAAACTTATCAATTTGGAAATGCATAAAATCTGTAGTGAAAAAGTTTGGACATGTTGAAAAAGATGAGTGAAAAAGATGGGAATTTTTCCAAAACAACCCAGGTCACTTGGCAAAGTAGGTGAAAACAGTTTGGTTTTCACTTCTGACCAGAAGCATTTCAATATGCTTTCAGTATGAGAGACTTCCGACTTAGAAAAGGTGGCTCTGAAGTCTTGAGGATTGTGCTACAAAATAGGCACAACACGTGCTGCCACTCTGATGCTGTGTGCAACAGGGAGGTACAATGGCCAGGGGATTCTTGATGAGGATAAATGATGCTGTAATGATGTTAGGTCTATCAGACGAGACTGAAATACAAACCATGGTATAAACTGACTTCTTAGTACTTCATTTTCTAGTAGTATCTTTTGTTCTAAGTTTGATGGTTATTTCCCCCAGCCTGCAGGTGGATTGCTCTTTCAGAGAGATTCACAGCATCCAAGCACTAAGCGGAGAGCTGTCTAATCTAGTCACTAGGACATCATGGGGATGAAGTAGGACTTATGTCTGTTTCCTTACTGGTAAGATTTAAGTTTAATCTTGGTGTATATATTTTGTAGAAGGTGGAAATGTGGTTTTGAAATCACTTAGGCAGACAAAAGGAACCTACAACTGCTGCTTGTCAGGTGCGTGTTCAGACAAATGAAGGGGAAGCAAGAGCACGACTCTCCCCTCCTGTCTCTGCTCCACCTGTTTTTTTAAAAGAATGGCAGCCATCACTGCATTCTCTGTGGGATTTATCCTGTGTTTTTGGTAAGGAATGATTTATGAACCCTTCCTAAGAAAGGCCCACTGCAATCTAGATGGAGTGGCTCACTTTTGTATCCAGATCAGCCTTATGAGTTAGCTAGGAATCAGATTGCTTAATTCTAGACATACACAAAAGGTACACTCTGGACATCAGTGAAAGTAAATAGTTAAGGTTTCTGTGGAGTAGAGGATTTTGGTATTACCAGTAAGATGTTTCCAGTATTTAGGTGTCTAAATTTTATTTCATTCTCAGTTTAGCAGCTAAATCCTTTCAAATTTTGGCCCTCTGTTGTTTCTGTCATTGGCTGTACGTTACTGGAATCCCTTGTTCTTCTCTGGGGCCAGAATTCTTTTTGTTTAATTAAATCAAGATATTAAGGGACTTGGTCAGAGTCTATAAGTATCTAGAAGGGATGGTTGGCTCCTTAGTGTAGGAGACAAAGATAAAACAAGATACAATGGCTGTACGTTGAAGCTCAATAAGTTTAATTGAGAAGCAAGGTGATTTTTTTTTTTTTTTCAGTGTGACTAAGAGTTGGAGCAATTTGCCAATGACTTATTGCATCCTGTGGGCTTTGTCATTCCTGAATTTATGAGTGCCATTCATTTTAATGGCTGAAGAACTGAGTTTGAAGGTTGCAGCCTTTTAAAGTACATAGGTACATGAATTGAGAGGGACCTCAAAGCCTGGGATTAAGTTGTTTAGCAGTATGTATTTGTAGCAATTAATACTGTTGAGATGAAACTTGGTGCGTGTTAAGAGTGTCAGTTTCAAGTTGGTGTAAATTAACTTGTAGCTGTTTATTAAAATGTTCTCCCTGAAGCATTATATTGGTTGCTGTTGGAGGGTGAAGTCTGGACCAGATGGACTTTGGTCTGAGTATGACAGTACAGTGTTCAGTTCAGCTTTGCAGCGTTCTCTCCAACACATCTGTCAGGGTACAGTGTCAAAAGAGGGCTTGCATTATATGATTTATTTTTTGTTTTTATATCTACCCATTTTGCTTCAATAGTAATGATTTTACATGTTAGGAAAAAAGACCTTACTCGTGTAAGAAATTGTCAGTTTAAAATAGTATTTATAAAACAGCAATACACTGTCTGTTACACTCTCTTGGGAATGACTGCAATAATGGAAATCTTAATTTTGGTTTAGGCCATAACTGGGCACATTTTGTTCCTGTAAGGTATGTCATAGGTATAGCTGAATAGATACTACTGCATTTTGGAAGTAACTTCAACTCTCAAATGCGAGCTGACCAGCCTGTCTTTCTGGAGAAGGGATACTGAACATTCTGCATCGGTGCCGTCTTCTAATGTGGGAACCTGTTTTTTCTTAATTTCATTTCTAGTAAACCTGTTTTATGAGACTCAAAAATTAACATTGACACCAAACAATTTCCAGCGAATGCAGATCTCTTTTTGAATGTTATCTCCCACACTAGCCAGGAATGTTGACAATAATAATTCTGTATCTCTTCTACAATCACTTACCTGTAATTAGGCTTAACAGTATATGGAACGTATAGGGTCAGTTTTGATTTTATTTCTAAATCAAGCAGTTTTGTCTCTGCAACACTTCAGAATTTGTAAAACAGCCTATAAGTTAGCTCCTACCTAGCTGAATTGCATTACTTGCCATGCTCGTTTACCCCAACCCGTCATGTTTCCTTCCAGGAGAGCAGCCACCACAGGAAAAACAGCACCACAAGCTTGTATTAACGCTGCCACCACAGATTCCCAAGTGACCATTCAGCTGAATGGAGGTTGATAACTAAGCTGGCAACAAGCTCGGTGGTTGGAATAAAAACAGCATCAGCTTTTCAGATCGTACCCTTCTCTAATGTAATTAAATTCTGAGTCATAGACCTGGAGTGAGGCATGCTTCCAACTGATGCTGCATTTCCTGAAGGTCATCTGGAGAGCAGTATATTTCATCAAGTGCAATCTATAGAGTTGCAAGTTTCCTGATTAGGTTTGCATTTGAAGAGCTTCCCAAGGCCTAACTTAGTTGGGAAATTGCCCATTTAAGCAATAAAGCATAATAACGTATGACACTGCTGCTTAATGTTATCACATATGGGAGAGTGCACGTGAAATAGAAAGACAAACTGATTCAGGTTCTCTTTTTGCCAAATTTTGTTTAGTAGTAGCATCAGTTCTCTGGAGTGTCCTATTGCTCTTCTGAAATAGTAAGTTTGATGAATAGCATTCAAAATATGTTTGATTCATCTCCCCATACTTACAGTTGTGTATTTACTATTAGATCTTGCCACTCTTTTATTTTATTTTTTTTTTCAGTCTTCCTGAACACCATATCCAGCTTTTGTGATGTTTTATTGCTTACTCTTGTCTGACACAGATGAAGTAATTCCCATGTCCCCCACTAGGTCAGATAACCTAACTGTTCATCAGAAGATAAAGAAAGCAGTAGTCTGCTAGTCAAAGGAAACGCTGTCTCACATCCTCATTTGCTGTCCCATTATTATACATTGTATGACATGCTAGTTTGGAAAAAGGATGATAGGAAAGGAAATGAAAATTACATAAATTTGTAGTTAACTTATCTGATCTTCCTGACTAACCGGTTCAAATTGCTTCCCTTTACTGAATATTTCAGGCATTTCTAAAGGTACTTTTATGATGAAATGCAGGATTGTCAACCTTGTCATCCTTATTTATGCTTGAGTACCAGAGAAGAGACCATACTTAGGTTTAACCTGATATCTCAATAATAATCATAGAAATAGGTAGTCTGCTGTCTGTAATAGGAGGGCAAAGAAGAGTAATGCTATCTGCAGATGGAGAATGGAGATGTTCTGAATTCTGAAATATGCTCCACTCTTCTCTTTGTGGTCCTGTGAAATAAGCCCCCACCTCAACAGAAGCTCCCTCTTCTAAGTAACGCTTGTAATTGGCTACTGATATTTTTATTTTTTTTTGGTGAAACTCACTGACCCAGTCTTTGATTTCTCTTCCTGAAATGCAGCCAACTTTTCTTTCTCCCTTTTAGAGAGAAAACTCCATCTCCAGTTGGATGGAGAATTTTGTCATTAGCATTATGAAGACAGAAGCCCTGAAGCATAGTAGAATGTCAGTGGGAAAACTCTTGTATCAGTCACGATCCATCATATCTTCACACAGTATCTTATTCTTTTCCATAGATGTTAGGTCCTTCAAAATAGGTTTATCCCTGCAAGCTATTTCCCATCTTTGACATGTGCTCAAAATAATGAGAATACAACCTGCATCAAAATATGTCTCTATTCACTCAGTGTACCTAGGAAAAAATATTTGGGGTCTTCTGGAGGTATTTAACCATGTGCAGAAAAGATTTAAGATTGACAGTTCTCTGTGCCAAGAGAAACAATTGTTTAACAATAGGGTTAGCCTTTATATATATGTGCATATATGTTGGCGGGGGGGTGAGGTGCAAGAAGATTCTTAGTTGCGAAAACAGTTTAATTCTGGATAATGAGTAGTTAAAAAAAAAAGATACAGCTAGATGAAGAAAGATATCAGTTCGTTGTTTGGACATAAATATTCCATGCAGTTAGAAGCTTTCTGTTTCTGTAATAAAGGATGGAAATACTTCTGCTAATATTATTTCAGGCATAGCTCAGAACTGCCATTTTGGACCCCTTAGTACAGGTTGTGTAAAAGCTAATAGTTAAGAATTCAATATTAGTACAGTTTGGAGATTCACCCTGAAATAGAAAGAGAAATTGATATTTTGTGAGGTAGAAATTTTCTGAAAGATACAGTAATAAATGGTATTTTGATGCTTTTATTTGTTTAAAATCAAACATTTTGGAATCCCGGAAGTAGAAATCATTTCCTTTTACTGAAATAGCATGGATTTTAAAAAATCTGCTCAATATTATAATCATGTCCTGAAGTGAAAAAATTGAGTTCATCTTACAAGCTGATTTCAATGAGTGTTCAATCTCTTCTGAAGTTTCCTGGGAATGGAAAAACTCTTTACACTGTGTATTCCCAGGAAAAGAAAAATATTTCTTAGAATTCTGGAGTGCTGTGGAAACGCTGAGGGGACAATCACATCAGAGAAGGGTAGGGAGACACAGAAGGAAAACACCGAAAAGAGTTGGGTACAGAGACATATTTAGAGAGAAAATACTTATGAAAAAATGGGCAAAACGATTTGAGTCTTCAGTGGCATAGCCTGAAAATTCGTAGATATTTTGGAAGCCTGACCTTAAATCTGCTTAAAACTAAGCTGACAGATTTTTTATTTTGAAGACAGTAAGTGCTCTGAAACACCTTCAAGAGTGTCAAGTGGCTACTCATTGACACCCATGGGCACATGGGTTTGGTCTGCCTGGGGAGTTCAAATGGAGTATAAACCTTAGATTAAGATAAGTGTTAACAAAGATTTCCTTTTTATATAATTTAAGTACATTGTCACTTTGAAGCAGGAGAATTTTTTGGAAGTAGTTCTCTAATTTGGGAGAACAGTATGCATTGGTCAGAAAAAGAAAACTAAATTTTCTGCAGTCCTACTTTTGTGCTCCTCACACACCTCTCCATTCCTTTGAAAATGAAAACAACTAGGAAATCATGTTGGGGATTCACAGTGGGGTTGGAGGAGACATTTCAAAGGACACATTTGTAGATATTTATCTAATATACCCCAAGAATAATCACATACAAAATCCACACAGGGCTAAGACTAAGCAGATTATTTGCCAGTGGAGGAGTAATTTTCTTCTTCCCCAATTACAGAGATGTTTACTATCTTAACTATATTTTAAAATCCAGCATGATTATCTTAAAAGCCAATATGAGGAATTTTAGAAGTTTTATTCAACTTTACAGACTCATTTATTTTCGTCAAGAGAAGAATCACTAGATTGGGGAAAGGCAGTATTTTCCAGGAAGAGGCAGTGAATCTGCTGCTTATTTTATTTTGGGAAATATGATGGATGGAAGATACTTCCTTACTGATGTTAAGTACTTTCAAGACTCAGAATGTAAAGGACGATCCCCGTCACTTTAAGGAAATGAGTAGTTAACATAATGTTTTTCAAAATACTTAGCTTTACACCTGCAAAATATTTAAATAATGAAGAGAGATAGACACATGCTTAAAGCACAAGGCACTTAGATGTATCTGTTTTGGAGTTAATATGCATAGCCAATTAGAAAAAATAAGATGTTAAATTTACACTCTGTAACACTGGCCTGGAAGACCTGATGTGGCAAGAAAGCTGGGAAGGCTGTGAACTCATCTGGCCTCCACAGTCATTCAGTGGTCACTCTGAAGAGTAGCTCTTCTCCCTTGAAGGTTTCAAATAAAAGTGCAAGTGGTTTAAAAAGAAATCTAAGGCTAAGCATCTCAAAGACACATAGATAAGTGGAGATTTTTTCATCAGTATTGTTGAATGTATTTTAGGTTGACAGGCCCTATTGAACTTTAATGATATTTAGGAGTCATTTGACATTTATGAAAACCTGATTTGGTTTCTAAATAAACATGCTGAATTTTTCATAAGTGTTGAGTAATTGATAGCTTTTCAGATCAGTCCTTAACAATGTGTATGATAACTCAGCTATCGTATAGTAACTTCGTTGTATGGATCATGGGGATTTCTGTGAGGTTAGATGGTCTGAGGGAACGTTCATGAGCAACCTTAACGAAAGTCTCTTGGACCTAACTGTTTCTGAGTAACAGATAAGACTGATACTTGTGTCACTGTGGGATGTGATTCATAGGTTAAAGAGAAAAAATTTGTAAGGACATCTGAGGAAGTTCCAGTCAGTCATTAAGAGCTATTTAGAAGCCTGATGGTGAAGACTTAACTGTAATATTGCAGAACTGCCTAACTCTCATAGAAATAATATGGTTACCTTTGATAATTGCCTGTTGTATCCTCAGATAGGTATTTTAAATGAAATTGGACAGAGATCCTCATGCAGTTATCCATTTTGCAAAGTTCATCTCAGCTTCCATGGATTTTGGGCCTTTAAAGATGTTGTGGGCCATGAAAATAGAATTTCTCATGCATAGCTCCAGTGCAAAGCTTTGAAAATGTCTGCCAGAAGCTTTGTTTCTGATAAAGTGTTTTTTTCCCCAATTAACATCTCTAAGGAAGAGTTCACCAAATAACTTGTTCAGCATAGACTAACCAGCATGGTAGAAGTCTGCTGAGTACTTTAATTGATGTCTATTAAAAGTGCAAAGCTGTTCTGCTATGATCAGACACCCTGAGATGCGCCTACAAAGGATCCTGATTCCATTATTTCAGTGGATACCGCTTCATAGGTAATGAAAAATTAAGCAAGCTTTGACCAAACCTTGGGAACATAACTCAGCAGTTAGCAATGGAAACCCAATTAAAATACTTTCCATGTACTTGTTTTTAAATATTCATGCTATTGAACCATTCCCACTTAATGCATAAATGACAACATAATATCCAACTGTAACAGTTGGTGGAAGCCATTTTAAGTAGCAGTTTAACAAACATAGATGGATTTTAATTTGCAATGCCAGTTGAGCTGTAATAAAAACTAGTATTCCAGCTGTGAAAAAAAAATAAAACACAGCTTGGTTTAGAGTTATTTACAGATGTGTAGGGATTTTTTTTGTTTTTTGCTAAGCCATACAATGGAACAGTTTGGTCGTTATTCCTTCCCAGAAACTTATCTATCGGATGCCCTTCCTACCCCTAATTTCTGGAATCAAACTCCTAAGAAAATACACATTAAAGTATTATGGCAATTCTTAAGTGTTCATTGATTACAGAATTCAATTTCCTGTTGCAAATGTTACTGTTCAGTGTTAATATAGCTGTTTACTTGTTTTTATGGACTATGATGAGCTTCTGTTGACTTTGAGATAAATCCTATACTGCTGTCTTTGAATGATTTCCACGTGTTGGCATTGTTGCTGTTTCCTGGAGTGTTATTAGGATTCTTGCAACTTTGATTTCTGTTTGTTTATCCTTCTCAAAGTATCAGCTGCTGGAATCATCGTATTTTGTGAAAGTTTTAACACTTTTTCTTCAATAATGAAATTCCCTGTTGCATGAGGGAAAAGTCTGCAAATAAGGGCCAAGCACACCCTTGAAACCTCTTCAGAAAACCCAAACCAAAAAAGTTCAGGGTTTTCTTAACATTAGGTTAGGGCAGGAGAAGATAGGAGCATGTGTTCTAAAGCAAGCCTGGAGGAACGATTCTCGGTACATTCCACTGCGTGGAAGATGTTGTCACTAACAAGATCAGTGACCTTTCTGCCCTACTTTATGGCTGTATTTAAAACAGAGAACATTATGATCCCTGAAGATTCATCTATAGCTAAATATGAACAAAATGTTCATTGCCCTGGGAAGGGTTAGAGAAAATACTTCTATTATTTGGATTAAGGAATTTGGCCCATGAAAGTTTTCTTGCATTTTCAGTTTTGTTTTGTTTTGGTTTTTTTTTTCTTTGTTTGTATCAGTATAGTCTTATTAGACACCAAACAGTGGTAAAATAGATGATATTGTAAGCTGTGCACTCAGGGACCTGAAAGTCTGCAAGCAATAAGCGTAGCAGCAAAAGTTCCCAGAGAGGACAATTTGTAGAACTCACAAGCCTGAAGTGCTTTAACTGAAACAGTAACATTCAAAAAAAAAATGGGGACAACTTCAAAGACACTAAGAAGTTGTGATTAGAAGTTTGCAATACACAGGAAAACAAGGGGGAGAGGGAAAAAAAGGTATGATACCCTCCTGCAGCAGGGCTGGAAATAAGGCTTTATTAAAGGATAGGAGAATGATACACGTTAAGAAGTGGAAATGGCTCTTCTGACCTTGTGTAGGAAATCCTGTTAATTGTGTCTACCTGAGATTCAAGCTTTCTTATTTTAACTACAATATTTAGAATGGTCACAGGTTTCACTCTAAATAGCTCAAGTGACATGCAGGACTCTGGAAAATATTTCAGTGACAAATGGAGAACCTGGAAATAAATGTCTGAATTATAGCTTCCTTAATTGGTAATGACATCAGGAGAGTTTAACATGAGCTACTGTCATCTGAACTGCGTGTGCGTTAAACAGATGAAGAGCTCAACAGTAACTTGGCATACTCAGGAATTGTTTGGGAGGAATGAGGAGTATGGGGAAAGGTTGAATCACAGTGCAGTGTATGTAAAAACCAGAAATATTCTTGAACACTTCACCCTATTGCACTCAGCCTGCTGCAGTAAAATTGATAGTGTGTCTTGTAGTGGAGAAAAAGGTTAAAAAAAAAATCCTCTGAGAAAACAGTTTTTAAGAATGCAACTTTTATAAAGTGTGGAGGATTTCAGTTCCACCCCAGAAGCAACTGTGAAAAGTCGTTTGTTTTCTCAAGGTTTTTTTCTTGTATTTTAATTTAATTAGCTTTTCAAAAAATGGGTAACAAAGCATTTTGCATTACTGTGTATCAGGAAAGCAGACTCCTCAAATGCAGCAAAACGTGTGGGAGTGTGTCCTGGTGCACTGGGCAAACCTGAAGCCCATGGGACTTTATCTGACAAGCTGGAAGCAGGGTCAGCTGGTCCGTCTAGTCACCCAGCCCTGAGCTGGTAAGATGTAGGCTGGCACTGGATCTGAGGGCTGATCAGAAGGTGGGTCACCGTTTGTTGTGCATGAGCTGAAAGGTCTGCTCTCCTGACACTCTCTATTTGAAGTGCACCTAAAGAACGATTCAGCACAAAGGCTATAAACAGTAACGGCTACTGTCTGCAACCAGGGTGAGAACTTCGTTGCCTCAGTTTCCTTTTCTTTCGACCCAATAGATGCCAGTGATGAATGACCCTTTAGGGAAGAAACTGAGCACAACACTCAAACAGTAGGAAGAACAAATATGAGAGTATAACATAAAATCTTTACTTGCATGGCAAGAGAGAGATAGGAAAGATGAAGTAAATATGAGGCCCAGTTCCCTTCCATCTTTCTGCAGGACTGCAGCACTGAATAGCCATCTTCTGCGAAAGTACTTGCCTATGTACATTCACTGAAGATACTAACTTACCATCCATCACTATCACCTCTATCGTTTCTGGCTTACACCTGTTGAGATTTCAGGAGAAACTTTTTAGAATTTAAGCTGTTTGCTTTGCTGCCTTCAGGGGTGCATTTCTGTCATTTGTAGTTAAAAGCTGGTGGCATGGCATTTTTGCAGAGGGCAACAGTATTACTGCTATGCAGATCACTTAATTATTCCAAGTGTTATGAGTGCAAGTCTCTGAAGATGACAATGTAATGTAGGGAAAGCTGAAATGAGAGGTAATGAAAGGTAATGAAAAAGTCAGAGGTAGACAAGATGATTGTGTGATACGAGGTCAAACAAAACAAAACACTTAATAAAGGACTGTGGAGCTGGAATTAGCCAGTGTTCCTGAGTGCCCCACCAGTGTCGCAAAAGCAATATACTCACTGGGAGTGGGGGAATGTAGAATGTCAATGCAGTATAGAGCTAACACCTCGCACTCTCTGGAGGCTGCTTAAAAGCTAACGTTACACCTATTGAAAGAGATTTCTCCCGTTTTCAGCTGCTATGTGTGAGGCAAAAGATGAAGCTTCGTGAGGGAAGTGGCAAAGCAAGCAAACACAAAATGACTGTCACCCCCAAAAAAGAGCTGTTTCAAAATTCTAAGCTTTCCTGAATGAAGGATGCAACCAGAGGCATGGACATCTCCAGGACATCTTTTGCCCAAAATTAAAATGTTAGTAGAATTTAGGAACAAAACCTTTACAGAAAATAAATAAAACTTACCTGATCATTCAGAGCCAGGACCAAACCACTCATTATCAAAGTTTCACTTAGTGCCTGGACTAGAATATTGAAGAGACTATAGGAAACCGTACCACTCTGCCTTCATTCTGCACCTCCCTGCCAGGGAACTTGTTGGTGTAGATTATTGTATTTATCACTTGAATTGAGAAGAAACTGCAGTATCTTTCTGGCTTGGACCATGACCCTCCTGTGCTAGGTGTTTTACAAACAAAATTTAACAAGACACTCCCTGTCCTAAATCACTCCTAATCTTAAAACAGATAACAGATGGATACAGGCAGATGGCAGAAAAAAAATTGTGATTAGGTCTGATCAAGAATGTTTTCTCATCAAAACCATGGAGATTGATAAGCTCCCCTTTAAAAAACTTGGATTTGACAGTCTAGGAAAACTTTTGATGAAAAGTAAAGGACAGAATTTCCAGTCAAGGTAAGGGGACCAGGAGAGAATAATAATGAGGGTGTCACTTAAAAGTGGGCTGTAGGAGATCAAAGTGTTTTGTGTGAATTAGGTGTAATTTAAATTGGGCTTTCATATGCTCTGTGTGAATACTACCCCTTAACGTCATCTGGAAGAAGGCCCTGCTTCAGCATTGGTCTCAAACTGGTGTAAATTTTTGTAGCTCATCCAGCTACAATGAAGATGTTTGGATTAAATCCTCAGGCAGGTGGTCTTGGGGTCCACACTTAAATTTCTTTTAAAACATTGGACAGGAAGGTAGACTTATAGTGAACTCTTTCAGAGGCGTGAACTGTTTAAGGGACTTCCATATGGATCAGAAGGGTTGAATACTTCCTTCTGAGTTCTCTTCCTTCAGTTCTGCATCTCGAAAGAATGTTACATTTCCTCTTATGTGAAGGAATCTGCAGCAGTTTTCAACAGCATCTCCTGAGTGTCCTCCATTCACAGCATTACAGTGGAAATACACCGAGGAGTTAAAGATGGTGAGAGGATGGCTTAGAAATGAGAAGAACAGTTGTGTGCCATAGAAGAAATTACCTTTCTATTTAAAATTGTGTAAGAAAGCTGTTTCTGTAACCTTCAGAGGGTGACATTGCTGATGAACCAGTATCAGACACCCAGTAAAAATCTTTAGATTGATATGAAGTAACCTCTCAAATAACAACAACAACAACAGCAACTTTATTTTTAGGATGTGTGCCATACACTGCTAAGCATGGGAAACCAAACGGGGATCTCCCCATTTGCCTGTATCATCCCCTACAATTACCCAAAAGTAAAGTTATTTTAAGGCAAATTTTAAGAAGCAGATTTCATTTACATATAAATGTACATCTTATTCTGCACCAAACTGACAATATCAAAGCTAATTGAGGGTAAGTACTAATTGGAAGTCTGATTTGCATAGTTTAACAGTGGACTAGTGTAAATGTACATTGAGCTGCAAAATATAATGTGAATCTTACTTTAGTACTAGTATCCCTTTCATTGCTATATGGTTACAATCAATGAATATATCAGTGTCCTTTCTATTTTGACATGTTGCAGTATTTTGTGAAAAATTAATTTTAATACATTGAAGCTCCCATAAAATAGTTTGATTCGTACTCATTGTGATTTTTTTTGGATTAATTCAAACGTTTCGTGGCTTAGATTAGCTATATTTCTTACATATTTACCATGTTCAACATTTTATTGACTTTAAAATGTTGCTTGAATTTGCTTTGTGAGCATGAACAGAGAGGCACAAGCTTTTGGAAATTTAATCCAAGCTTTGAATGACATTGTTTTGAACAAGAGTATTTTATTGCAAACCAGATCTACTTCTGTAAGGTAGAACAGAAACAGAAATGAGATTGAATCTTTGTTT
Organism: Larus michahellis; assembly: GCF_964199755.1. Taxonomy (NCBI): domain Eukaryota; kingdom Metazoa; phylum Chordata; class Aves; order Charadriiformes; family Laridae; genus Larus; species Larus michahellis. Next base: position 8,171,130 of record NC_133899.1, read on the forward strand.
TGGTTTTTTTTGTTTTGTTTTTGTCTTAACCACAATGAAACAATCAGTAGTAGCCAGAGGAGCTTTCTCCCCTAGCAGAATACAAATTACAAGTTGGTTTGTTTTGAGAAATCCTTTTTTATTTTTCAGGCCAAACATAGGTCAGAAAATGGAATGTGCCTCATTGTACCTCTGTTTTTAGTCAGTGTTTAAAGGTTTGCGGTTTGATAAGAATTTTTTTTTAGTTCTTAGAAATATATGATTCTGTTTGAAAAATTATAAAAAAATATTATTTTTGCAATTAAAAAAAAAAAAACCTTTCAGTTTTTATCTGAATTTAATTATCCCAGTAAGAAAAGCTTTAATTTTAACATTTCCTTTTAAGGATGGAAGTCTGTTTCTGTATTTAGAAGTATGTCTTGTGAAGTAAATTAAAAACACCATCAGTGTACAGGAAAAGGCACATAAAGGGGAATTCAGTAATTTTTTCCTATAAATGTGTTCTCTGAATTTTGAATTACTACTAATTTCCTCCTTATAAGATTAGAAATGAGAATAATATAATATCATCTTTTCTCCAGCACAGCCATTTAAATGTTGTTAGCAGGCTAAGTCACGTCTAGATACTTAACAGAAAGGAGAAGGAAAACATTGTGCTGACTAGAAGTAAAGATATTTAGTGATAGTATGAGAAAACACTTCAAAAGGAAAGTTTAACTCCTGAGAAGTAGAGGCTTTGGATTTTTGGAAGGAGCTAATAATGGGAATGTAACTAAAAAGTGACCTGAATTTATAAAGGAAGTCTTGATTGACCTGCTCCCTCTCTGCATGGTGGAACCTGTCTTGTTTTCCCTCTTTGTTCGTGCCGTTTCCTTCTGGCCCTACAGTGTGCCCCTCTCTTCATGTGTCCTGCCTACATTTTTTTGAGACTTGAGATGCCTGTAAGTTATCCCAGATAACATCTAGCTTACAGATAATGGTCAAAATCAGGCAATATTAATAAAATTAACTCTTACTAAATAATATTTATTCTGCCTGTGGACTAACTTCTTAACAAGCTCTTCTTGGGCTGGACTGATTTCCTTAGTGTTCAGCCAATTTTTTTCCCTAGTGTCATCATCACTGAGTGAGAGCCAAGAAAGGTTAATGATCCTCCATTGTTTTTGGTCTGGGGCTTTTATATACCCTTTTATATACACATATGGTGGCACATGTACATAGCAAGATTCCCTGAAATGTCACAGAAGCAATACCTTTTCTATTACAGTTAAAAAGAAAAATAATAAAAATACATTTCTGTTGAAGTCTTAGCTAGTATATTTAGAATAAAAACAAATTGCTACGATAGTTTTCCTTTGACTTTATGGCAGTATGAGGAGGATTAATACACTGTATGAGCATACTGGATGATAATAAAATATAAGAATTAAAATTACCTCAATACATTGTAGATAAACCCTTGAAAATAAGTAAAAATTCAATCTTAAGTATCAGAATAATTGGAATGTATGAGTAACTTTTCTGAAGAAAAGCTACTTTTTAAAATGCTCATTATCAGGGTGTAACAGGAGCAAGGAATGCATTGCTGTAGAGATAACATGTACGAGGGACAAGAAATGGAAAAGGTGGAGAAAGTCTACAGAAGGTTAAAGGGGGGGGAAGATGATCCATCTATCATTTCTGCCACAATAAATCTTCCTTTTTTGAGAGAATAGTGTGACCCCAGAACAAGGAGAACAAAATTGCTCTGCTATGCTATTTCCAGTGTCTTAGTATCACAATGGAAGTCTTACTGATCATGAACAGATAATGTTTTGTAAGCGTTTATTCTCACAGGAAACATGATTCCTGTGTTTTAGTACAGGGTGCTGAAGATTTCTATTTCTGGCAAATAGCAAATCTCTAAAAAAAAATTTATATTCAATACAAAATTAAATAATAAAAATTAAAAAAAAAAATAAAGATGCAGGATCATCTCTTTAAGCCAGTAGGTTTCTATTATTCATCAAGTCAGAAGGTAAGTCTTCTGTGTCATTTTTTCAAATAGCAACAACAGAAACTAACAACAAAGGAACACCCAGGCACTTCAGTTGATGTAACCATGAAGATGGCACTGCATTTTGAAAAATAGTATGCCATCTCAGTCTGGAAGTGACAGACTCGGAATGTGTAATATATGAAAGAAAATGTGTTATGATGGTAGTACAGAGGTGGATAAATGGCATGTATGGGTTTATGTTTCTCCAAAGAACAGGATAGAAATTAAAGAACAATTTCTTCTAAAAATTTATTTTTAGGGAAAATATAAGAAAATGAGTGGCATCTTGTTTTGATAGGGAAATTACGTATATATGGCACAATGTATATTACAAGTCATAAATGCCATCACTGCTGATCGTAATTAAAAGACATATACAGATCTAAGAACTTGCATTAATCTCTTTTTCTAAATGCTGGAAGTTGTTCTGTGCTTAATTAAGGGGTAGGATAATCTTGTCTTTATGGCTAGGCTGGAACTGAGTAGGTATTCGAGTCCTGATTCTGCCACATACTTCCTTTATGATGTTAATCAGAATGCTTTTATCTCTATTTTTTATTCGAAAATTGGACATAACAGTTCCTTTCCTCACAAGAGCAAATATTGTATCTTACGCTAATTTTATAGTGAACATTCATGGAGTAGAGCAATTTTATTTCCACTGTATGTGGAACTGGGGAGTCTATGATTTTTTAATATTGGCCAGTCCTTTTTTTTAAAAAAAAAAAGATTGGAAAGATAAAATAAGAAAGTGTAAAAGCTCAGCAAACAGTTGAAAGAGAAGCCTGTTCAGAAAACTGATAAAAAAGATCATAGCAGGGAAGGCAAGAAAAGGCCAAATTGTTTAACTTTTGAAAAAAGGACACTTAGCTTTACCTTGTCTTGATGTCCAAGATATTTCTGATTGCTCTTTAATTTGTGAAAAAAAGGGTAAGCCGATACAGGGAGTGAAAGCCAAAAGTGGACCAATTCAGAGTGGAAATAAAGGGAATGCTTTTTAAAAGGCCAGAAAGGTAATCGTTACAGACAGATTAGAATTTTTATCAACTGTAATCTTTTAATGAGGGCTAAACAAATTTCTGAAAGATATTTTATAGCTCAGCAGAAGTGACAGACTTGATGCAAAAATTATTGGTCTGCATCATGAAGAAGGTCAGTCTAGACTGTCCCAATAGTTTGTTCTGGCCTTTTGATCCATAAATCTATGAATTAATGTTTGAGAGTCATGCTGATACCATAATGATGGAGGCCACAGAAGCATGTAAGTTATGCTAACTTACTACAGGTCTCGGAAACAGAAAGGAAGAAAGACCGCTTCCAGAAAGCTATCTGTGAACAGATCATTGCAATATTTTTCACAAGCTAATTCTGTGAAGGGCGTCTTATGTTCTGTAATGACAAGTTCTTGTGCATGACTGTGAATCCATCTGCTTTGTTCTGTGGGTTAGCTGATGAGAGAAAATTGGATTTGTTGGTACACGGGTTTATGTCTTAGATGAGTGATACAAAAATAGGTCACAAAACTGAGAACTAAGCTTGCTTTTTTTTTTCTTTTTTTTTTTTTTTTTTTTTGTTTCACCCAGATTATTTATTTGCAAAGAGTGAACTACGTAGGTTGCCTCCTCACAGATTTGGTCATATTTACTAAATAATTTCAAAGAAAAGGAAAAATTGTTGTCAGTGCTAGATGTCCTGGATGGAGACGTGGGAGAATGGCGTTTTTCCTAGTGTCCAGGAGTTCAGCTGTTATAGAATTCACCTGGAATATGGCAAGTCTGAGATCCTCCTGCCTGGAAGGATTTAAATTCAAGTTTCTAACCTTCCAGGGAAATGACCTAACCAGCAGGTACCAGGATATTCTGGTACTGCAGAGACAGAATCGGCTCCAGGTGAGATTTCTGATTATCTGGTTCTCACTGTCTTGTTTTTGGTATTAATGGATGTTTAGGAAGAAGAACTGAAAGTCTTTGCTTAAGTATAGCTTTTGTGTTGGGGCATTTGGAGGTAGGAGAAATGAATACCATTTTCTTCTAGTAGTAGAGAGAGGTGTGGGTTTCCTGTGTGCTTTAGCCATGCACCATTGTATATAATTGGATAAGTAGGTTCCCTGAAAATATTGTGAATCTTAGCCTCCTTTTTCTTTTTTTAAGCTCTTAAGCTATTACTCCAGAACTTTGTTTTAGAAACAGAATGTTGCATGTAGGGTGAGAATGATTTGTTGAATTATTTTGCTATCTCAGAATGATTTGTTGAATTATTTTGCTGTCTCAATGAGGAAAAAGCAAATGACTTAAAATCCATTTAATCCAAAAGAATATATTGTTTCTTTTTTTTTCAGGCCAGCAAATTAAGCAAAAAATGAAAATATTTTTATAGTTCTGTGGGTTTCCGTAAATAGTGAAGATGGAAATAGTCAAATAGTTGCTGTTAAAATTCAAGACTGTGAATAGTCCTCATATCTATACAGACACTGACTTACTGGGATTATTTGCATGCTTAAGTATCTTACTAAATCAGAACAGAATAGGCTGGAGTTGATTTTTGTATTTTATTACGTTGAGATAACCATTGATTTGGGTGAAAATAGTGTATCAGTGTAATGAATCATACTCATAATATTTTTAAATCAATTTTTTTAAAAAAGAAAGTCCATGGCAGAATCAGACATTTATTCAGGGAAATGGTTCTTCATCTTGCCCCTATGAGAAGCAACAGTTTAACGTAAAAATAAGGGAAAAAAAATCAGTTCCTTTTTCTGAGTTTCTCCCTGTTTCAAGCCCTTGCACAATGAAGGTCACGTGCACCTTCATTCATCCCTTATCTTCTGACATTTTTCAAGGCATACCTTGTGTTCAGTGTTCATGCCTGGAGCATTATGTGTCCTCAGCACATCCTTCAGGACAATATACAACTCTCTTATCTTCCTGGATTCAGAGACATGCACTGCAGTTTGAGAGGAGGCTGAAAGCTCAGTAAAACAAACGGTCATAGGAGGTCAGATACCTTTCCCATCTGTCCTCTTGACCTGGGCTGCATGTTTTCTTTTCTTGTTCCCCATCTGTGTATAACACACTTGGAATTATTTAAAATCTTATCATTTCTAGAAGTGCGAAGCACAAAACATAACACAAACATGCAAGCTAGAGTGCACTTTTCAAAAAGTTTGGATGACTAATACTCATCTGTAGAGTAGTACAAGTAACTGATGTTTGCAGTCTAAAAAAGAAAACAAAAATCAGGTCAAAACACAATGTTTGCTCCACTCTGAATAGTTAATAACAGCAACATTAATAATTGCAGTACAGTTTTAAACAAAACCTGATTTGAAACAAAACATTGGAATAAGTAAAATTGTTGAAAATATGTAAAAGATTTTCAGAGAAAGATATATTTTCTTGAACATATTTCACATAAGTTGAAGAAAAGTTTCAGTCGATTTGAATCTGTGTTTGCTAGGTGGGCGGGCTTTGGTGTGGGTGGCTGGAAGACTGCATGTATGTGTTGCAGCAGGTCAATAAGAACTGAAGGTGTCAAATAAATTGATACCAAAAGTCACTTCAATTACTTTGAACAATATGTCTCAAACTATGGAAATTGGAGACCCTACTGTTTTTAGGAAACAAATTTTCCCTGCAAGTCTTATGTATTCTTTTATTTGTATTTTCTAACATACCCTCACTAACATGCACCCAGAGATTGGTAATGTCCTTCTATGCTTCAGAACACGTTACTTTAAGAAGCCTATAACAGATGTAGAATCTAGACAAGGTACTGCATTATCCATTCCAGTCAGTTTGAGTTATTGATTATGGCATTTTGAGGTATTCCTGCACTGGCTTTTTTTTTATTCTCTCTCCTAGACTGATGATCTAGAAAATGAAGATGAACAAGGAGAAATAAGAGCATAGTCTTGCTTCCATTTTCATTTCTTTGTTAAATTCAATAGCACATTAATGAGGCTTTTGTTTTTCTTCCTAGAATCACCATTTCCAGATCTTGCACATGGTCATCCCTCAGAGAAGCCTGGCTGCATGCATCAGGTCAACCCTAGGCTTGACACAAAAGTGCAGCATTTTCATTTATAGAAGCACAGTTGTTTGGTTTTTTTTTTCTTTTATAAATGCCAAACTGAATGAAAAATACTCCTTAGAGAATTAGAAAATAATGAATGATTGGCATTTGGTGTACAATTTCTTATTCTAGTGAGATTTTGGCATGCCATTCACTGGGAAATTCAGAGTATTGAATGACATCCGCGTTTACCAGATGGGCTGTCAAGGCATACTATGTGTCAACACCTTTGCAGAATATCACTTGAAGCCTCATTCCTGTTATTTATGGGCATCCGATTTGGTGTTTCTGAATACGGTATTGTATATATATTTTTTCCCACTCTAAAGCTGTTCATGTTACTTGGTCTCATCACCCACAAAGGGGATCTGTGTGTGGGGACAGGATTAGGGGAAACACAAGGGAACACACATGCACTGGGTAAGACATGGAGTATGCTTACCTGTATGAGGTTCTCTTGCGCTCTCTCATGTGTTGGTACCTTAAGGCAGTATGGATCCTATGGCATCCAGTAACTAACAGGAACTGGTTCAAAGTCCATCTGATGGATAGTTAAAAATTATGTTCCTCTGGAGTCAATACTAATAAAGGACTTTTATCGTGTAAGTATTCAGTAATGACCTGGTTTTTGGGATGAAATCCTCAGCAAGTTGGTGGATGACACCAAGTAGGGTGGAATACTTCATCTGCTTCATAGCAGAGCAGGGCTGCCACTCAAAGAGATATGAACAAGGATGAAGAAATGGGCTGACAGAAACTTCCATGGAGTTCAGTAGAGGCAAAAACACCATTCTGCACCTGTAACAACCCTAAGATGTGGTACAGGAGAGGGGTTGTCTAACTAGAGAACAGCTCTGCGTGGGTGCTTTGATAACATAGTCCCAAGTGTGTGTGTGAGAGAGAGACGGGTACTGAGTTTCTAGTACTTCTTCCTTCGTGAATATCAGTGGCCACTGAGAGGTGATACAAGTACAGGTTGGTGTTTGAAATACATAAATGGCAATTAAGATTTCATCATACCAATAATTTCTAGCACATTGCAATTCTGGAAAGAACCACAAAATCAAGTGCAACTATGTTATTCCAGACATGCAGTGTCTCCTGTGTTCATTACAACAGGGTAGATCACAAATGAACCAGTTTCCACCCTCTACTGTTACGCTCTCTGTAAGTTTTCTTTGCTGCCTAAGCAATACCTTATTTGTTGCAATGTAATCCCTCTGCCTGTTGCCCTGTTCACTGCAGCCTGGAGGGCAGATTGAATTCTCCATTTGATTTTTTTTTTTCCCCCCCTTCTTGTCAGCTGTGTTTCTCAGTCTCTGATCATTTTTTTTCTCACTTCTGGATTCTCTCAAATTGGTTCATGTCTCTCCAAGTGTGTTGCCCAAAAGTGGACTTAAATTAACTGAGGACTTGTGAGTGCTGAGCTGAGCTGAGAGATTTCTTTCTGTATCCTGCAGGTCATATTTTTGCTTATAAATCCAGTATGGTGTTTCCCTTTGTGCAACACCTAAGTGGTGATTCATGTTCAGCTTGCAATCCGCTATAAATTCCAAATCCCTTCATATGAAACTGCTATCCAACCACTTCATTATGTGGTGATTTATCTAGATTTCTGAATAACGGAGTAGTAGAGAAGTGAACACAGCTGCCTGGAACAGGTTTCATTCTTGGCCACTGACCATCTAAATAAATATCTTTAGAAGGTTGGACCAGCTGCTTGTTAGAGCAAATAGCCAAAAGCCAGGAAAATTCTGAGATCAAAGCCTAATTAAACTGCTGGCTTGCTGCATGACCTTCGGTGGCTACGCTCTTTGTGTAGCCATGAGCCCCAAATCAAAACCTCTCAGCTGAACTTCTCTCTGAAGATAGATTAAAAAAAATGTACAGAACAGAACCTATGTATATCGCCAACAGTAACATTCTGTTTGTATTGAACTTCTAACCTGACACTTAATGCAAAATACATCTGTGCCTTCCTGTGTTTTTCTTGTTATTTGTTTACACAGGTTTGTAGCTGCATTATGGTTAATATAGACACATCCACACAGGATTATCAAAAGCAGGGTTTTGCAGATCTGATTACCTATTTTAGAATACAGAAATGTGGTCAATTTTTTTTGTGCAGGTTGTATAAGATGATGCATTTTTGTGAGAAAGTGTATTGGCTATAGTGCTCTGTGTCCAAGCTTCAACACAGTTTACTGCTAGGCACTATGCTAATAAACACTGAGTTGTTAACTTCAGTCATGTTGGACTTAGACTGTATACAGAAGGCTAATGAGTTCAGGGTCAGCAGGGAAGAAAATAGGGAGGGAGGAATGACCAACGTACTGCCTGCCTGTGAAACTTGAGCAGTAGTAGAAAAACATGGGGTAGGTTATGCGGTTACAAATGTGAAAAATCAAAGCATACATCTTTGCATATAGTTTGCCAGGGACCTTGTCTGGAATGTGTTTTAAATGCTAACCGTTCATCCAAACAAAACTGTAATATGCCAGTTTGCACAAGCACCAGTTGATATATCTGGCAGCTGAACAGATAGGAAATCTCTGTGAAGTTTGCAGGATTCCTGATCACAAGGGAGTACCAAATGGAGGCACATCTGCCTTACTGTAACTTTGTCCAACTGAAGCTCTGCAGTGTGACCCAGCTGATGAATGTATCTGGCTTGGTAGCACTGAACTTCCCAAGCTTGAAGGAGAGGTTTGCTGTCATATGGTTGGAGAGCTCACAGAGGTGCCCCGAATTGTAACAAGCCAGTGTAGTTTTAAAGGTCAGACCATTTTCAAGAGCCGAATCCTACTGTGCTGGCTTCACAGCGTTGTTGAATGAGTGGTACCTGCTCATTGAGTGTAATGCAGATAACTATAGAAGTAGGTGTGCAGCACTGAAAGAGCACAATTTCAGATTATTATTTACCACACTAGGGATTAAGAGGTAAATGAATAAATAAGATATGCTATTTTAAGAGGATCACTCAAATGATACAGAAGTAGAGAAGGGAAATGAGAAGAACAGAGGAGGGTCAGAGGAGGAAGATGGGTGGGAAGGTATGCACTGTTCTTTTCTTGGGTTTGCAGTTGCCTGAGACGGTTGTTTTGCTGGTTAATTTTTGGCAGGGGGAGCATTTTTGGTTTTTGTGTGTTGAATGGTAACTAGTGGTTGCTGTCATGGTGCTGGTAAAAGCTATGGGGAATTCAAATAATGCTTGGTATATCTTTACTACATACTGAAAGGAAGATTGGAAATACTCAGTTTAGCTGTAAACAATCTGGATTTTTAGTGACAACCAAGGGTTCACTGGGACAATTTATTCTCCAACTTCAATATACTTAGAGCTACTTGAGGATATCTGTATACTGGGCGATTTTGTGCTATACAGATATTTCCAAGGCTAGGTGGTTCAACAGCAGAGTAATAGAGGGGTTTTTTGAGTGTTAAATATAAAAAGGAGTCTCTGCTGGTCGTCTTGGTATTTCTGCCATGGATAAAACGTTGTACAAGTTTTTATTCTAAGGCAGAAAGGAAGAACTGAGTTATAAACCACATCTGCGTATCCTGCTGATCATGAGTTAGGAAAGCATAAGCAAAGTTTGTGCAAGAGCCGGGTTTCTGCTCATGTGCTGATAGGAATGCTGCTATTCTAGAACTTCACAGTTAAAATATAGTTCAGTTACAAACATGAACACAAATTGCATACTACCTAGAGTGTTGCATATGACAGGTAAGTATTTGGAGATGAGGTTTTCAAAGATAGAAGAAATAAAAATGTAAGTGCTTATATTATTTAATACTTGGCATGGCAGCATTTGATCTGATTTCTTAGCTAGTAGATCCTTAGTAAATGCAGATGAGTTTCTCATCACCTCTACAGGAAGTTCACTATCTCTTTTGTCTTCTGGTACCTGAAACTCTGCTACTTCCTTCAGTCACAGGCATGATCTAATTATAGTCACTCTTCCTGTTTCCCTACAGTTGTAAGAAGTTCTCTTGTGTTCTGGAAAAAGGTGCCCCAGTCTGAGGATGCTCAGCAAATCTTCTATGCAAGAGGTACTTCTGGGAAGTGAAAGGGGCTCTTTGAACAGCAAGGTTTGTGTAATGCTAAGTGTTGCTTTGTATGCTGGTTGTATAACATAGTTCATCGATAGCACTAGAAAATTATTAATTGCCCCTTATTCAAACAGCTGCTGCTTTTGCTAGTGTTGCTGTGATTGTTCTCTAAAGCGATAGCTCCTACACTGTGGGCTAAAGAAAGCAAGTTCATCCCTGGTTTGCTGATCAACTCAGAAATGTGAAATATAGCTTAGCTTTAGTGTGGAAAAGTGGCTCGTGCTCACAGAGAGCTTTTACTTGCACTTACTCTCTCTTTCAACATTATATCTCTCTCTTCCAACATTATATATATATATACATAGCTACATGTGTGGGCGGGGGTGCTGGGGAGGGGTTAGGTATCTCTGTCTCCAAGTATAGACAATCTTGGTTTTGAACAAAATCTTTCTTTGACAGATTCAGTCACCATTTTCATTAGCAAGCAGAAGTCACAGTGACCCTAGCTACATTAGGACAAATTAACCACAAGAAAAAAAAATAACTGAGCACAAGCACCTGACAAAGGAGTTTCTGAATGGGGAAAGATCAGTAAACAGTTTTCTAAGCTGATGAATTCCAAAATAATTTGATTTATCCATTGAGTAAGGAGGTCTTACAGAAGTCTACAAAAGCATGTGCTATACCTGTTTTCAGCATAATTTTTATGGCGGCAGTTAAAGCTGGAAGTTAAAACATATTTTTAATGTTTATAACACAAACTTGTACAACTGTGCTAATGAAAAGTGATGGTTTTCCTTTGTATTGTATGAAATCTGTGAAAAATGAAAATTTCCCCTGAAAACCTTTTTCACCATCTCACAGTGCTGATACTCTAGTAGCAACTGTATTTCTCATCTAACTCAAGAATCTCATGCTGAATTTTCCATTCTTTTAATATGAAAACATTAATCTGGAAATGTTGCTGTCATTGAATTTAAAAATCAATTTATGTCAGTAAAACTGAGACAGTTGCTAACACTTCTACCATTCTTGGATAATATCATCCTATCTCTTAAAAAACCTACAGCAAATCTCACAAATAGCTGGTGGTATTATTTATAACTGTCATTCTTTTCAGTATGCACCATCGTACAGTCTTCACTAATAGAGTCAGTTCCTTTACCAAGACAGGATTAAGGCCTCGGGAAGCCTTTTGGCAAAACCACAAGTTCTAAGGATAAATATAATATGGATCAAGATAAGAGCATGTGATAATATATCTCTAAGAGCAAGTATCATGCAAAATACTTTAATGACAGCTGAAGAGTATAGAGATACCATGCAAATAATAATGAGATTCTAGATGGAGAACATCTAGGCATACACGGGCACATAGGCATCCATCCTACACCCTCTAAGACGACCTGTGTGCAAATAATAGAGAATTTCTGAAAAAAATATGAACAAGACAGAATGTTCTCCCTCAGTACTTCACGCAGTATAAATAAGAATGGAAAAATACTGAGGAATAATCCCATTTCATCAGGAAAGCTGACTCTCCAAAAAAAGTTGCTAAGGCACACTCTTGTAGAGTCCACTCTTTTAACTTAGTTTGCTTGCTGCTCTGTCCAGCTATTTACATCACTAGTGTCATCGAATCAATCAGAATAAAAGCATAGGCTGCAGAGTCAGCTTGCGTAGATTCAAACATCTAAACAGGAGGATACCAAAGTGTCAAGGAAGTTGGAGTTTAGCATTGTATGCTTTCTGAGTCCCAAGTTTCATTAATACCTTACAGGCAGTTCTAGAATCTCATAGTTATTCCAAACCCAGGAATAACTATTTGTCCTGGCTTTTGGCTCTGTCTTCTATTTCACTTAGTAATATTTTAGAACAAATGTCCTAAGTTTTCATACTTGTCTGAAAAAAACCCAACCTCCTCGAGTCTGTTTTCTGTGCTAGATGTACAAGACTTAGTAGGTAAAAATATATTAACTGACTGTAGACAAATTCTTTGGCAGTATAAAGGAAGCAGAATGCTTTCCAATTTATGTACACAGTAGGAAATAATATGTTATTCAAGGCAATTGGTTTCCCCTTGTTTCAAAAAACTGGCAGTGAGGTTGATGTAAACAATGCATAAAAACAACTGACTCTTATTAAACAGAGGCAGGTTTTCTGGAACACCTATTTAAGCCAGTATGAATAGCAGTCACTCATAATCTCTCTGGATTTGACCCCTTATACGAACTGTAAAACTATAAAATGCACAATACACACACAGAAAAGAGAAAACAGCAGGCCTTGTACTTTGTGGAAAAAGAACTGCACTTTGCTAATAGAGATGAAAAGGAGAATGTGCTTTCACTCCAGCTTATCTGTCTGAAATAGCAGTACACCCAATGTTTTCACTGATTCATGTGAATAATATTAAATTCTGAACTCCAGTGAATGCTCATTGCTCATTGTTTTCCCAGATAGCCACATATCGTTCTGTTTCATCCAGCCAAAATGATCACAGATGTATTTTAGTTGAGATTTTCAAAACTGTTTATGTTAGCAGCAGCTGATAACTCTGAATAAAATGTGTCAAATTGCTTTCAGGACCAACCACTTCACTCAAACACAAAGGCAAACATTTGAGTCTATTTACAGCTTGAAAATTTCCCCATAGAGCACAGCTGTCTTAAATGCAATTATTTCTACGTAGATTTAGTGGCACTGAGGAGTACCCCTCTTTCTCTACCCTCAAAAGGCTTCGAAGCTGATGACCTAATTTTCTAATCTTTACCCAGGTATTTTATGTGCATCTGACCAAAGTCTGGCCCATTAATGTAAACAGGGCATTGCCCTTCAACAGAATCAAGATTACTTGAAAATCCGCTTGAAAACCATTGAGAGTAGCAGTTACTATCTCTCAGCTTTTGACTGAATAAGAATCGGAAGACTATCAAATGGGTCTGTTTAGAGAATAAGTAGAGACTAAAGCCATGCTTAAATGCTATTATATCTCTAGTCTGGGATACATAAATAGGACTTATGTCCGTTTTTAATTCAGAATTCCTTCTTCAAGGCATCTTTTGAAGTAGGGTTCATGCTGCATTGAGAGTTTAGTCCTGTGAGATTAAACTGGGAATGGAGCTAAGAAGGAAACTTCCCTTTAAACAAGGTCAAAAGTGTAGATAGACATTTTATTTCATTCTCCTGAAGCACATGGCTCAGCTCCAAAGACTTGGAGATGCTTAGAACTAGGCAGATGTGGTGGCTGGTTGGGTTTAGGAATTTTTAGTTTTCATATTGCTAGAGGAAGCTCAATTGAAGCCAGATTTCTTAATTAAATTTGTAATAAGTTTTGTATCAATACAAGTATTAAAGCCACATTGGTTCCTTAGGAAATGGTAAAGAATGTACTTTCTTTGATCTTTTGAACACAGACGGTTGATTTGCATATGTTCAGAGTATGTAAAGTACTAATACGTCTCTGAGTCTTAGCCTAAACAGCAAGAGCAGCAGATCAGGAGAGATGTATGTACGATAACTTTTGCTTACGTTCAGCCACGGTGACAGTCTGGAACTACATAGAACAGGCACTAATCATGGCTGATGAATTCAGAATTATTCTCATCTGAAGGACAGCCAATTAAAAGGAAACATACACCTCTGACTGGCTTTGGATAATAAAATTAGCATAGAATAATATTTCAGAGGTGTCTTGTGTGCTGTTATAGCTGAGGTTAAAAAGGATTTAGCAATATAAACTCTACTTTCTGTGGGGTTTATGAGTGAGACAACTTAAGTTGTTCTGGGTGGAAAAGTAGTCTGCCAAATCCTACTCCAGAGTGATGTACGTATTTCCCATTTTAAAAAACAGGAAGAATTAGTATATATCATGTATATGCAATTGTGTAAATATGAAGGATCAGCCCTTCCACTGATTACTAAAAGCACAGGTATATGTTAGAAGGTATCATTTACCGTCATGGTTTCATGGGTGTAATGGCAAAGCCAAATGGAAATGTGCATTAGGTTACTTGTGTGGGGTCTGTGTACATTTATTAGCCCCCACCCTAACTCCCCCTTTTATTACAGCCCAAAAAAATACGTATAGCCTTTTCATCTACTAATAGAGTTGCACACATGTTCAGGTTCCTGTACTTAAGTAAAAGTATTTTATACAACCTATCTTTTTGACTCCATATAGTCTTTTTCTGTCCTGCTGTTCCGATGGGTGCTGAGTATTTGCTAGAAGATGTTGAGTGCTTTCAAATCGAAGTGAATGGAAAGTAATAATTTTGAGCATGTTACTTGTCTTTTCCAGAAGGGTGGGGGTTTTGTGTGTATAGAAAGTGTGTACATCCTAAATATGTATTTGCACAAGAGCCTGGAACAATTCCAGGAAGAACCATTACACTTTGGTGGTCTATAATAGGGATTTTAAAGCATTTATAAATAGCTATTTAGCTATCAGACTAGAACAGTTCCTTCAGAGACAGTCTACGCATAATACACATTTGTAGAACTCCTATTAAATACATTATTTACCAGAGGGAGACAGGAAATTGTTTCTTCATACAAATTCCAGTCTCTCAGGCTGATATTACACACTCTGAGAAATGTACAAATGTATCATTTACCTTAAAAGGACTGCTAAAATATTACTTAATTCTGCCGGAGCCATTTTACTCCTGCAATTAAACCACAGTCAGGTTCTCATCTGGATGAGTGTCTGTGTTGAAATGTAAGTAAGTGTGGTGTCAACAGTATCAGTGTGTTTTCTTTGAAAGAGACTGAGCACATATGAAAGATACAATAAAAAAAATAATTAATTGAATGCTCACAAATGACCAGTTTTAAGTTACCCTGACACTGTTTTTTTTTTTAGAACTAGATTTCTAGCCAAATACAAAAGCAAATTCTTCCGCAACATTAATACACCTCAACATTTTACAAATCAACACTTTAAAAAGATTTGCACATTTTAATGTGACTGCTGATATACCCACATTCTCTCGATGGATAGCTGAGCCCAGCCCTTCTGTAACAAGCAGGAGATTTAATAATCTTTTTCATATAGTTAAGATCCTCTCTTTTAAAACCACTGAAGACTATTTTTTTAGGAGATAGGAAGTGTTAGCCATTACTGTAATACTGTGTGTTGTCTGTGAGTAACTTTTTCTGAATGTATCATGTATGCAGAGGTATTCTATACCAGAAATTTTTGACAAATGGTTTTTCATCAGACAATACCATCTTGTCAAGAACAGAGCTCTGCTGGAACACACAAGATTTGAAAGAGGCTTTTTTGGATTGGAAAAGCATTTTCTGGACTTGAATTGCTGTATGAAAATCAGAGCAGGGATTTGAACCCGTCTCACTCACATTCCAGAGCAGTACTGTGAAAAGCAGAGTACAAGTGGACAGTTCTCCTGAGCTTTCCTGGTTTTGTTCCTTTTTAATGGTTTCCTGTTCTTGGTTTCCTAAGGTTACTCTTTCAGTGTAGAATGGGAGGATTTTGAAATCTCAGTGCTCTGTGGGACACTAAAATATATTTTCCCTTCAAATCAGTTTCTAGTAATATTTCTTCACTTGAATCACCCTCTGAGATGCCTCAGATCTCAGACATTATAGTTGAACTGAGGATGTGGCTTAAATCATCTGTGGCATTTTTATAATCCCCATCGTGGTTGGTGAGAGGTAAATGCCCTGGGATGAGGGGGGAAAAAAAAAAAAGGAAAGAAAGCTTTTCGACTTGGGGAATTATCCCTATCTCCTAGTAGAAACCTCGCAAATTGCTTTCAGCCAGTTTGTACTAATTAGTGCTTAATTATCTTCCTATGTGCAGCATCTCTTACTTAGTTTGCATCTGTGTGGTTCTCAGTTTGCTACCGTTCTCTCTTCGCGGTAAAATTTAAGAGAGTCCAATCTGAGTATTACGTTATCTTGCAAACTACTGAATTTTCCTTCTCCGCTGCCTGGTGGCACTACTGCAACCGAGTTGCTGAATCGGGCAATTTTTTCACTAAAAATAAATGATTTTTTAATTATTGCATGAGGTGTCCACAATAATTTCCTTTAGGTAGCTCACTTTTGCCCAACGTGGAATTCTGGAAAGGTGGCGGCATGCCTAGGGCTGAAGTACTGGTACTCATCCGAAGGCAAGAGCTGGTGGTTTCACTGTAAAACATTGCCTCCCAGTAGTATCACTGCTAAATGTACATATAGTGCATAAAAGTTTTTTGTAACATTTAGTTCCTGCATATTCTTTTTCCCACTTCCAGTGTGTTCACTGTCCTTAAACTACTTTCCAGTCCTGACATATTTCAAGAGCCCCACCTTGCCCTTTTTCTAGATTTTCTTTTTAATGAACCACAGCCTACTGTACTCTGACTTCCTGCTTAATGGGCCTCTTAATGGATTTTCAGCTTTTTCCGGCCTCTCCCCCTCATCCTCCTCTGCCTGGTCATTGTTCCTTTCTTACCTGCTCTATTTATCTGTTATTCCCATCCACATCTTTGTCTCTTTTTTTTCGTTTCAGCTGTTGCTGTTAAGTCTGCCTGTTCTTTGAACCAATCCTCCTTCTCCTTTGCAGTTGGATGGCATACAGCAACAAATCTGTCTCAATGTAGTTGCTACCTAGGAAAAGAAATGCATCTAATTCTAAACGCAGGTGGACAGTTTGTTTTGACAGCGGTAATAATCTGTAGTATTAATGTAAAATAGTTGTTTGGTATTACTGAAATTAGGAATAATAAAAGCAGTTCATAGTAGTTCAGACATGGCTGTCATGTAAAAGTATGGCTGTTAAATAGTTTTTTTACATATTCCAGGAAAAGGGTGGAGCTTGGGATTTTATTTCATACCAACATTTCCCCTTTTTCAGTAAGTGTTAGATTATCTGCAGATTCTGTTTTATTCCTGGTTTATTTGGGATTAAAAAACCTTGAAAAATGCCAGGAACCTTTATTCTCTCACATAACTGGATTGAGTGTGTTTCAGCAGAGGGTTATAGTATGTGGACAATAAGTGTATATAACCCTTTTGCTACTAAAGAAGATACCTCATCAAGAGATAGAAGTGTCACTAACACATTGGTACGTTTGAAAGCATATGAAGCAAGATATTATCTTTAGATAAGATTCATCCAGCTGGGACAGCTTTCAGTGTATTCATTAGCTTTAATCTTTGCCCAAATCTCCTTTCTGTGCAATTTAAATTTGGTACCTTAGACTCAGAAAGATTCATGTTTTATGAGCATCTGAAGTAGCATTACCAATATGAAAAAGTGTTTTGTACATTAATAAATTATTGTTTTACAAGTCATTTCTATAGTACGGGTATTACATGTAGTGTAAGTGCACCATCAAGAAACTTTTTAGTGTATTCCTATTAATATGGCTTTTTTCACCTAACAATCTATCAAAAAGAGAAAATCCTATCAGCATCACTAAATCCTTCTTTAAGGTTTCATTGATCTTAGCCTTAGAACAAGATTATAAAAACAGTCCTACACAGAGATAATGTCTAGAGGATTTTGACTAATCTCAGCACCCATTTTAGATTAGATCTAGTCATATTCAGACACATAGCTATTCTTGTAGATAACACATGCCTACCAGTGTTTACCCTTAATTAAGATGCAATAATTGCTTTTGTTTCCTTTGGTAGTAACAAGACTAATGCCAAATATATTCATAGACTTTTGATGATAAATGTCTTGTACTCAATGTATAGCATTCCAGGCTCTGGATCGATTTTCTCTGATGAGGAATTCCTTGTAACGGTGAAAACTTGTGCAGTGAATAACGAAATCTTCATGCATCCTAATGTTTCAGACTGTACTTAGGTATTCAGCTTGCTTCTTTATTCTTTAGTTTCCATTCTGCAGAAACTTGTATATATAAAGATTATTCACATAGCTTTTTGTCAGTGAGTGAGTTATTTTGGGCAGGACAGCATATAAGAAAAATGTGGAAATTACCGTAAAAGTTGAAGAAAAGATTTCATTTTCACTGTATCAGTTTTCAGATGTCAAGCTGTAAATAGTGTCTTACAAAGACTAAGTTAGCAATATAAAGAAACCAGAATTTTGACTCCAGTGTTAAAATAATAATATGGATAATATTCTATACCTCAAATCTATCATTCAGTTGCATAACTCTTCATGGATTTTCAAGTTCAGCGAATCGTCGGTTTTCAGGGTCCCTTTTTTTGTCATGCATGTATGCACATTTATCAGAACATCTGAATCTTCCTTTCCTTCTGAATAAAGTCATATACAGTGATATTCTGGGGTATATTTTGTTATAAATATATAACATTATCCAAAGCATTGCTTTTCATAAGGGAAAACATAAGCCTCCAAGGGTGTAACATTTGTTTACAGCTGGTTCTTTTTCTCTGTGAGAACATTTTGCTTTTCATTATTAGTTAATAGCAAGGGAAAATGGAGTGCAAAATTACTGCTGCATAAACAAACCTGTTGCGCAAATGCCTTTGATATTCCAAATGATGATGCTAGAGATTCTGTGATTTATTTTTTTGCAGGGTCATTTTTGAATAACAGAACAGTTGAGTTTACACAGTTTACCAGCCACAGTAATGGCAGAATTATTTAGGGCTCAGTTCTTAAACACATTAGAATTGATGATTAAAAACCCCTTGGCTTTAAGCAGTGGCACAATAAGTCCTAGACTGTCAGAGATATCTGTGTTGTATAGCTAAAAAGCTACTTTTTTCAGCAACAAAAGAAGTGTTGTCTTCCAGTAACAATTTCTGGTCGGAGACTGACAAAATATCTTCCTGAAAATGCTCTTAAGTGTATGTTCCTAGTGTGTCCTAACTTGCAGAAGGTCTTGAGAACGTTATACGGATCCTTCTTACACCTATAACATGGTACAAAATAAAGTAATAAAAATGAAAGCTGCAGTAGCAAGTGAAGCAGTTGCTCTTTCCATGCAAATGTTACAATTAAGTATTGTTCTGATGAACCGGCTGAAGTCATGTCTTTTATATATTTCTACTTAAATTACACAAACTTCAGTATAGCCATTGTTATTATTTTGTTTAGTTATTTTATATGCCAAAAGTCATCAATGCCCTATTTTAAAGCACCTCTTCTAATTAACTGCATGATGTTAGAAGACAGGAGACAAAGAGAGGATGGGTTTTACTCTGTTCATGTTAAACAATTACTACTCTGAAAATAGCACTGAGCCCAATAAATATTTGTATTATGCTATACTTAAATCTCAAGTCGCTGAGGTTTTCTCATCTTTGCTTGATACCTTAGCTTCTCTTTTCCCTTTTATTCTTATTCAGTGAAGCACATCAATGTATTTAACTTTTTGCATCTGCTTCAGACTCAGTGCCCAAGGATATCATTATAATTAAGCCTGTACTATATTCCTGTTTTGCATAAGCATGGCAGTGCATCACTGGTTTTTCTTTTTTGTTTTTCATTTTTTAATCTGATATTATGTCTGGTATTGTCTCCAAGGAAGTTACCTGTTCATTTCTTACAAAAGACCGTTCGTCTTCAGGCTAAGTTGAGACAGTGGGCCTTACTCCATTCCTGTAATAATTAACAGTAAAACTCCTAGTGACTTCCGACAGGTTCCTACCTCCTTATCAGTTTTTTTTCCATTTTGCATCCCTGTCCATTTATTTGAGATATTAGAGTAACTTAATCGCATTATCCTTTGGTGGGAATGGCTATACTTCATTCATTTTAACACGGTGTATCTAAGGAATATAAAGATATTAATATTAAATAATCTGCTGTGTTTAGCAGATCATGAATTTTATAGTCAACGTATTGCTTACTTAGCCATGAAATATCCAATGTGTATTCTCCTAATCAGGCTGGCTATACTCTCTGAAATGTAGGGCAAGTTTGCAGTGTACTTAGGACGTAGTGGTTATTAGTTTTAAATAGTCTGAGCCAAGCGACCTTTCTGGTTTCTGTACCTGGCCCTGCCAAGTAAGTGCTGGGTAAGCTTGCACAAGTCATGTAACCAGCAGTAAAACTTAGTAACTGAAGTCAGGAACCTGAACAAATGGTCTTGATAGTGTGGAGTGTCTAAGAACCCAGCAGCCACGGCTAGCCAAGCCATCGAGTCTTTTGTCTCTATCTCCCCGTTGGTTAATTCCATTTAACAGTCAGCTGTTAAGCCTGAATGTGTTGGCACAAACTTCAGTTTCCCCTTTGCCGTCTCCGGAATAGGCACAATATATGCACCTAACACTTAGCTGTAAAATGAAAAAAAAAACCCAAAAGTCATTATGTGATTAATATCCGGGGTTTGTTTTGTGTTGGAGTTTTCTAAAAAGGTTGTTATAAATATATTTTTTAAAACTGCATCATACCTACCAGGCACTGACGTTGTTTTCCTGCTCTGAGAGATGTTGTATATTACACATGCAGTAAGACCAAAGCTTTTGTGACTTTGTGTACATACTGTACACAGTGGCTACTTTCTACCTGCACTGACTGATGCTTTTGGGACAGAGTGGATTCATTATACACTGCATAAGGTATAGCTCCTATGGCTGTTTCTGCTTCTTGGAATTACTGGCATAGCTGTTCATACAGATGCCAGCCAGAAGCACTGGACTTGCTTCACAGGCATGCCTCAGCTGTGTAAGATATGCACAATTTCTTCCTGAAAGTGAAGGGAATCAGAGACTGAAATACTTTATATTTAGAAATTCACTTGTTTTCACTTTGTTTCTGGCATCTCTGGACATAGCACAGCAGGTCAAAGACATTAATCTTTTAGGTCTATAATAAATATGGAAATAGCGTTAAGGTTTTAAAAACATAACCAGTCCATATTTCCAAGCAAATATATGAATGCATAGGAGCCCTCTTCAGAGTGTAGATGTAGCATGTGCCTTGTAATTTCCGTTGTTACATGTAAAATAGAAAACAAAATTGGATACAGGAGTGGTTAGACAATAGTGTTGCAATTGTGAAGGGAACTAAAAATCTAGGCTTTTCTGCATTCCTAAATTGCAAAATCAAGTTTAGATACAGAAACCCTTCAATTAAATGATTAAGAAGTACCAAATGCTGGGTTGGTTAACATATTTCATTTTTTCATCCTAAGATTACTATGCATGCTCATTTGTGCACGCGTTTGGATGCACAACCACCTAAATACACAGGCTACACAATATTGGCACACAACTCCTCCCCGATGGCTTCTCATTTGACACTCTATTCTCTATATAGTTGTGAGCTGGTACATTGATGCCGTACACTACACAAAGGGGATGAAAATCAGGACACAAGTGGTCGCCTTGTTGTTTCCAGCAATAGAGCC
This sequence comes from Larus michahellis, assembly GCF_964199755.1. Lineage (NCBI taxonomy): Eukaryota > Metazoa > Chordata > Aves > Charadriiformes > Laridae > Larus > Larus michahellis. Next base: position 8,192,577 of record NC_133899.1, read on the forward strand.
CAGCTACTGAAATAACCGTCTGGAGTGGCTCTTCAGGAAAAGGTATCCAGGGCCTATCAGTGCTTATTGTGTTTGGAAAAGTTCAGAGGCTTGAGTAGCATAATGCTTAGTGATGTCTGCTACACTCTAAACATTTTATGGTTTTAGCACAAACTTAATTTATTGTTGACAGTGACAGTCTCTCTGTTTATTTCACTGCGTAATCTTTGTCTGATTTCAAGTATGTCTGTAAATACTCAGGCCGTTTTGGCAAACAAGTTATTAGCTCTTTCAAAGGTAAAGACACGAGAGCTCTTTGAAAGGTTAAGTCTTCTGGAGAGCAAAGTGCCTCTCGAAGGCGGAGGCCACTTTTCCTTCCCTTTGAAGATAATCAAAATATGGAGAGTAGCTGGTCATGAACAAAATGATCAGGGTGGCATAACTAAAGCTTATTGAATTTGTGCTGAGGATCCCAAAAATGGCAGTTCCATTTGTTCCACACAGTTTTATCCTCTAATTCCTAATCGCAATGCTGTCTTATTGTGCAGAATGAAAAGACTAATTTGACTAAATCCATTCATAAATGACAAAATCAATAGTTCTCCTTTTGAAAGTCACTCAGCATATAGAATATGAGAATTTATGGTTAGTTTACTGCTGTCATGGATGGGTCTCTCTCTCTCTGGTAGTAACTGATAAAGCAGCTTTTGAAGTCAGACTGTCTCAATAAAGTACTTAAATCCATCTTAATGTACCCCAGGGAAGCAAGTCTGAATTAACCTAGTACCTTAGTTTTGCAACAATAATAAGGTGAAAGGGAGTATGCAGCAGAAACTGATTATAATAAGCGATACAAAAGGAGACAGCAACAATGAGGCAGAAGTAGAATAGGAACTGGGATTAAGGGATCTCTCACCCAGCCATGTGCAAAAATGTTGAAAATTAATGTTGTATTGTTTAGCTAACAGCTGTCAAGTCATTCAAGTCATTGTAATGTGCGGTATGCTTGCTTTCCTCTTCGTCTCACCAAAAGCATATTAGAAATCATATGCTCTTTCTTCTGAAGAATGACAAAGTTAATCCTTCCTTGCATTGCTTTCAAGACAAACTCATAGTAAAGGCTGTCTCTTAAATTTGTCAGTTAGGATATTAACATAGCGTGAATCTTTGATGTTAAACTGGCATTTGATGAATGGGGTTAAAAATCACTTAGGGCCATATTCTTCCTAGCTGTTGTGTTTGTGCATAGTAGAAGATGCAAAGGATGCAAATATGCCCTCGTGCATTGGTGGTGCTGCTGTCATCAGAGGGCCCTGCATTCCTGACACCAGCTAAATACTAAGATACTTTCTTCTGAGAACATACAGCACCCAAAGGAGAGCAAGGAGGAATCCTAGGTTCTTTATGTTTCCCTAAAATAATGCTTTTCCCTATAATCGTAATACAATAACATTGAAAAAATAATGTGAAAATATAATAAGAAAAACGTCTTTATTAAACAGGCTTGAAAACCAGTATTACTAGACATCCTTAAAACCTAGTGTCAGGCAATGCCCATATCACTCTATTCTGACATCTGGTATTATTTCTCTGATTCCAGTTATCCTGGTTTATTGCTCCCTTTTTATACAGAAGACGTAGTATTAATAAGTTATACTTGGGATTGAAAGGAGGCCACACCTTGAGTATTGTGTCCGGTTCTGGGCAGCTCAATATGAGAGAGATATCGAGGTGCTGGAGCGAGTGCAGAGGAGGGCAACGAAGCTGGTGAAGGGCCTGGAGAATAAATCTTATGAGGAGCGACTGAAGGAGCTGGGACTGTTTAGTTTGAGGACGAGGAGGCTGAGGGGAGACCTCATCACTCTCAACAACCACTTGAAAGGACATTGTAGAGACATTGCTGGTCTCTTCTCACAGGTAATTAGTGACAGAACAAGAGGGAATGGCTTCAAGCTGCAGCAGGGTAGGTTTAGGCTGCACATTAGGAAAAAATTCTTCACAGAAAGAGCGGTCAGAAACTGGAATAGGCTGCCCAGGGAGGTGGTGGAGTCACCATCCCTGAATGTGTTTAAGAGTCGTTTAGATGTGGTGTTAGGGCATATGGTGTAGGGGAAAACTTTGTAGAGTGGAGTTCATGGTTGGACTCAATGATCCCAAGGGTCTTTTCCAACCTAAATGATTCTATGATTTAGTAAATTTACTGAAATTTACTAAAAAGCAATGTTTAAAACTAATATTAAAAATTAAAATTAATCTTTTTTTGTGACACCTCAGCATTTCTAAAATTTTGCCCATGAGAATCAGAAATCAAAATAAGTTGGTAGGGACATTTTTATTTCTTGTAGATTCAAACTTTGTCCTCAATAAGTAGGAGTTACGTATGATATATTTTAGCCCTTAGTGTTCCATGAAAGATGACGATAATGATAGAGGTTTGGAGTGTTTGCTTACGACTAGGGAGCAACTGGTTTCATTCTGACCTGTTTCTTTTGCTCTGATCCTCCCGTTTGTGAGACGGGGCACCTAACCTAAATACCATGTGAACAATAGCCGCTTTGTAAGGACATAAAACAGAACAAAACTTTGGGTACATTTCTTTGATGTTTATCATCTCTTAGGCAGTGCTAAGGCTTTTTTACTTTTTTAGATGTCACTTGATTCTTATGGGACAGCAAATTGAAAATATTCTCTCAACTGTTGTGTTGTTCTGGTGCTGATGAGCTAGGAAAACCACTGTGTTGGAACCACTCTGCACGTGGGTTTTCATTCTTTACCAACAACATCCTTTAAAAAAAATAATCAAAATGCAATCACTATTAGATTGTGGTAGTTTTAGTGTAGATGAACAAACAATAATTTCATTCAAATCAGAGTAATCTTTATTTTTACTGCGTAAGTGGCTTATGACAGAAGTAAGAAGCACATGGACCTTGCGACAAATGAGGATGCACTCGCGCGTAACAGTCTTGACGATTGTTAGCAAATATACTTCTGAGTCACTGCAAATAGTTGCCCTGTTGTCCCAGAGAAACTTGTATTCTTTGAGAACACTGTGCAGCAATACATGCATAATGAAATACTACCATGCCTCGGCATGTGATTTTAGAAGCACGCCTCCTCCATTTTGAGTGACTCCACTGAAAAAATGCTGCAAATGCATTAACTGTTTGAAGTCTTCACCATTCCAGACTTCCAGCAATTAGGGAAAACTCGCAACTATGTAGCAATTGTTCTTTTTTAAATAACGATCAAAAATTTCAGAAAGAATTTTTGTAGTAATTTGTTGTTAGTCTGGATGAAAGTATGATGCAAGATGGTACTTACTTTGGAAAGCAAATTGAATATTTTGTTTCTGAAGTGACTCAAATAGCATCTTTTTGCAACTTGGAGCAGCCTTTGAATCAGGTGTTAGCTCAGCCCCAGCATTTGCTTCTTGGTGACCTAAGGATGTTTCCATGGTGATTTGCATTTGCTGTTTACCCCAGTGCTCAGGTGGTGTGACTAGCAATACTTGAGTGCTCTGAAATTAACCTCTTCAAATTCAAGATACTTACACCTTGTAATCTCTTAATATTCTCACCACTACCACTCTCCTCTGCACTATCATTTCAAATCCTCTGCACTCTGCGCAATATTCTCCTAAAAATTTCTTTTTATGATTCACCCTACTAATGAGCACTACTTTGTTACGCGTCACTTAGTTATACTCTCCCTGTACACATTATGTCACCCCTTGTGGATCGTGTTGCAAAATATCCAAGATACTTAAAACAAGACACTTGGGATCATAAAAATTCAATGCAAAAAAGTAAAATGAAGTGAAAGAAAATGTTTTCATACCCAAGTATGATTGGCTTTTTATTGATTTTTTTTTTTTTAAGGAAAATTATTTTTAAAACCTTCTGTTTATCATCATTTATCAATTCAGTTAAAAAACTACCAAGCCAAGTTATACCACGTAAAGAGTTAGTGCTGTGGGTATATTGCCTCTGAGCAGCAGGAACCATTTCATCACTTCATGCTGGGAGCTCCGTCTGTGGAGCCTCTGCAGTGCTGCTCCTGGAGGCTCGCTGCGAGCAGGGGTCTTGCTTGTCTTGGAGTCTCGTTACTACACAATGTACTTACAGTGAATCCCTTCTCAGTCCTGGTGGAAAGAACACAGGATTCTTTAATTGTTCCTTTTGCTTTCATACCTTTCTAAATTAAGAAAGCTCCTAGACCTTTATACTCCACAAACCAAAACACCCACTACATGATGAGGTTGAACAAGCAATAGTTGCTAAGCCATAAATATTCACCTGTGCCGATACTGGTCACAGTCGTTGTATCAGTGGCCAGCTGGTCAGAGGCTAATCCACTGCAGTCTAGCTTTGGTCCAGAAAAATATTCTTTCTGCAGCCAAACTGTCTTAACACTCGACCAGTTTATGTTAGGCTGTGTTCATTAGTTTATAAACTGAAGCCACCCTTGACCCAGGCTTTCCACGTATTCCACAGCCCTTGTTCCCTTCCATGCTTTTGGCCTGCTAAAAAAGTGTTTTTCTAATGATTACAAGGGAATGATCAACTACAAGCACATTGAAATGGTACATAAGGCGCAGATTCTGTAAACAAATACTATTTTTGTCTAACAAGTGATTTTCTCATCATCTGTATTTTGTTCTTTTTTGGCTGGACCGGGATCACTCACTTCTGTTGTATTGCTAGCTGTGATTTTTTTAAGATTGTCATCCTTACATAGCAATAATCTGTGCAACGTTGTTTTCTACAGGGTACTTCCACCTTTATGAGACACAATTTTCTTTCCTTAACAATTTCTCCCAAATAACATGCTCGCAGCTGTATTTTGGTGCAACTGTAGCCATTTGGTGCAAAGTTGGTAGTTTAAGAGTCAAATGCTGAAGTCTGCACGCTCCATTCGTCTTTACAGGAGTAAAATTGCAAGTCTTCATTTTGTGGATACAAATTGTGACCCTTTTGGTTTTGGGGGTTTTTTTGTTTTCTCCCAAAAGCTTCCTCAGCTGAACACTTCAGTTGGCAGTTTAGGTTGACAGATTTGTTAGCAGACGGCAGAACAGGAGAAAGCCAGGCTGATGATGGGCCTGGAAGGTGAGCACAAAAAGCCTAAAATGCTGGTACAGCCAGTGAATGAGAAATGAATGGCAGTGATAATAAGATAAGCGTTGTTGCCAAAAAAGCATTTTTTTCTGCAACTGTTCATTAGACAGACTGAAAATGATCAGTATCAGCTACTGGAGGCATTTTAAAGGAATCATGATATACCAAAAGATTGTTTTAACATTCAAGACAAAGGTGCAGAAAGGAGCTATTTAGACAATGACCTGGATACAGAAAGAAAATCTGAGAAGGAAGGTAAATAGTACAAAGATTGCAAATGCAAGCACGGAAGATACGCAGGATTTTCCAGTGATGATAAAAGGGAAAAAGCTTTTAACAGTGTAGCTGCAAGAGCTCACTTTTCATTATCCAAGATTTTAAAAAATGAATAAACTTTTTCTTATGCCTCAGATTTGAAATCCACAGGATACAAGATGGATAGTTGCTGGAGGGTGGATATGCATTGATTTCTCAACTAGCCTTTTTATTTTAAAGCCTGTTAAATAAATGTATTTCAAAATGTGGATCCTCTTTCTAAAACTTTAGCAAATGCTGATTTTATGCCACCATCTCTGTAAGGTGTAAATTGTTAGAGTCGTGCATATTGGCTGCTCAGAATCAGGACCTGTTGAACAGGATTGTTTACAAGTACAGAAACAACAAAACCAATTACTATTTAAGAGCATGGAAAAACTATGAGAGAGATGAATATGAAGGCTAACTGGGCCAGTTAGACAAGATAGATGGAAGGAGGTTTATGTTCTCAGAATAGAAAATAATATATATTTGTGTATAATCTGTGGGGTTTTGCAGTCTCAAATAGAGCTATGTGCCAAGTCTGATCTCCTTCACCTTCTCGAGCTTCAGGTAACAGGGCATCAACCGCCACCCACAACACATTAGACATAAGTCTTCTATTTCTAAGGCCAAATTCATTCACCTTACAGATTTCCACTTGTGTTTAAAATTCAATGTTACATATGTATATGGTTTTGTGAAAAATAGCATCAATATAAAAGCTAGCTCAACCAAAAAATAAATAATATATATTTTCCTTACTGTTTGCACCATAAGTCAATGTTTAAATAGTGGAGAAGGTAATTTTAAAAGCTTCCTGGGATTATTTTTTGAAAGGTGCACTGTTTTAATTTATCATTTTAAATGTGCTGACAATAAGCACATTTTAAAACCTTATGGCACAATGCATCAGGTTACCTAATATTAATTTACTTTTTATAGTTTATTTAATATAGTATTGATTGCATTAGCATTTGGATTAATGACCTTTTAAATGCTCAAAGACTAAAGCAGTTGTCTAGTAAGATGAGAAGACAGACACGAGGCTGAAATAGTTGGCCAATCAGCTTTTTTAAAATAAATTAAAGATTGTGTAAACCAAAGCAGTGTTGAGAATTAGGGCTTTCTAATGAGATCATCAGTTCTAAATCGATACCAACAGGGTACACACTTTTGTTTGATGTTCACTATGTACTTGAGAGAATTTCACTAATCAATCTCTGGCATTCTGACTTGCAGATGCAAAGACGTCCACATCAGTGAAATGTTTAAGACTGCAAAGTAGAACTGTGTGCAAGTATGAGGAATGTAAATTGGACCGTTTCCAAAATGGAATAGCTGAACTTTCATAATCATATGTTAAACTCACTGAAAATCATACAGTGGATGGAATTTGAAGCTGATCCTTTGTAAAAATAAGGGGATGCATAATTTGCCTAATCTAAACCGACTCACGAGAAGAATCTCAGCTGCCATTTTCTCTGCTGAGCTCAATATAATTTAAGGAGATAGAAAACACAGTCATGATGATGGCAGGGAATTCAGGAGAGAACGAGCAGTAAAACCTTTCCCACTCCAAGTATGGAATCTGACTCGAGTACTGCTAACTTCAATTCCTTTTGCCACATATACATTGCTTTTCATGGTTATTTCTCTGTCTTTATTTCCTTTTGCTTTCCCTTCCTCTCCCTGGCACTATGAAAACTTTCATGTATTGACCTACAGAAACCTGTGAGCAATTAAGACTATAAAATCAACAATGGGGTAATCACTGCCCTTTATTACTTCACTCTCTATTTTCCAGTGTTTTGAATAACTGTTTGCACCTGTGCTCCTTAGAAATACATTACTTTTTTTTTTTAACATACACCAGTTAAAGTACAAAGTGAATCCCTTGGATAGTTTCTGACTTTATCAGTGAGGAGGTCCAGTTATGACTACTGGATGCTTTGATTGTACGAGACTGATGGATTTGCAGTCCATCCATAAAAGAGAACCAGCGAGGAATCAAGCTGTCAGGGCTCTGTGCCTCATGTAAATCCAGTTAGTACAATCTGCAGGGTTTTCCTTTAGTTTTCTTGAAACAAGACTCATTATTCTTCTGTTCTCTGGTGGATATCCCAAATAGCTTTTTTAGTGGAGTTACTGTTGTTATCCACAGAGAAAACCGAAACTGTAATTTGTCGAAAGCACAAGAATTTGTGGAAAGTTATTTCCAATTCTCTTGAGCCCTGTGAGTGGAAGGGAATCATGCGCTGTACCTCCAGCTGGCAGCACGCCGCACAGAGGATGAGGTACCTTTAAGCCACCTTTGCAGTGTCTGGTCTGTGTGTGCAACCCTCTATAGCTTAAGCAACTATAGGGATTTTTACCAAATGCACCAAATGTAGAAAGGGCACAGATAAATGCTGTCTTCATCTGATTAACCGTTCCCTTGTGAAGTTTCTGCTGTGTTTGTGAAATTCTGGGAAACAGTCTTTTGCTAAAACACCATTAATTTTTAAGTATGGTTTCCAATATGAAATATTTTTATTTTGGCTATTCATTTTTAATGACTTCATAATGCAACTCAGCAAAACTATACAAAGCAAACCAAGAAAAAAATGAAGCTATTAACATCAAATATTTGCATAAAAGCCCTGAAATACTGAAGCAAAGACTTTGTAGGTAACTAGCAGTTCATGCAATGAAGGCAAATCATACAGAAACTGCCATTAAAACATCAATTTATCAGTCCAAACTTACGGTGCTACATTTACTGCATGTCCCCTTCTGGCGGAAAAGTTATTCTTACTTTTAGATTGAGGATATAATAATGGAGGTTATTACTAATTTATTGTGTCTTGGAGCCATGTTCGTCAGTGTCCCTGTTGTGAATTCAGTGGATGATCCTTCCTGGTATCTTGTAGCGCACTTTTGCCAGTAGCTATGGGATTGCATTCAGGATGAGCTGGATGTCCTACCAAGCCCATCAGCTTTCAGTTACTGAAAGTAAATCTCTTGCATGCTTTATTTTAGCCAGGAAATCTGTGCCTTCAGAACACAGATTTGTGCTTTTGCCTATCCATAAAACATACAAATGTTTTACCCATTTCACTTTATAAATTCTAAGTTGTCAGTTAGTAAACACCATGAAAACTTAAAATAAGGTGTTTCACTTGTACTGTATGTACATCAAGGCAAATGCATGATCTTATGGAATATCTTTTCAGATGATCAGAACATATGGTCAAAAATCAGCCACACTTGCCTCTGTGGGAGCTGAATTATTGGAAGATTAGAAGAGTCATATGAACAGATTCCAAAAACTAGTGAAAGTGCGAAACATCTGTAGCCAAAGTATGAAAGGAAGTTAACAATCAATATAAGCATGTTTTACTGCCTTCTTTTAGGATACAGTTCAACATTGCGGGGGTGGTGGTGGGGGGGATTAAATATTTTAAATTATTTTTTAAAGATCTTTGAGCTTTTGACTTTTTTCCTTTTCACCTACACCCAGGGCAACAGGACTCAGTAAGGAGAGGAGAACGTAATACAGAATTGCATTAGAAAGGACTCTAAATTGTTAACCCAGCTAGTCAGGGAAGTCAGGAAACTTATTTATGTATGTGCATTATATACATATGCACATAATAGTAAAGTAGCATTTGAAGATGTTTTCATAGAAAAACACATTTAACCATATAAATGTAAATTATGCAAATTGTTATTTTCCTTTACTAAAGTACTCCAGTTGGCAGTTGTTCAGGGTGCCCTGAAGACCCTTAAAACCTAAGTGAAGGCAATAGTACAACGTTAAAGTCAACTCCTAAGCTGCAAAATGAGGGATATATTCATAAATTAGTTCTGTATTTCTCAGACCTCTGAGTGAACTCTACAGGTGTCGTATTATTTAATTGTACTACTGGAAATCAGCTTGGTATTTCACATGAACTGTACCGTGAAAATATGTTCATTCCAGGACCACAGTTGATTACGTTCGTATCCCTTTGATCCTTGCCTTTAACTAATGTAGAAAGTTTAATGTACGAATTCTGTTTTCCAGTTGTTTTATAAAAGGAGAAAGAACTGGAGGCAGAAGGCGTATATACACTGATAGACATAACAATAAGCATGTGTGTGTCTGGATATGTGTGCATAAATGTGTGTGTATGTAGATAGTAGATGTTTGTTGTCATCAGCTACTTAAGGGTCCATGGATAACGGTCAAACTTAAGTACTAATCTTTGATCTGTTTTTTCCCTCATTGACACCAAGTGTACAGCCCTCATCGCCTTCAGGGGAACTTGTGATAGCCTCATCCTAAAGGCTTGTGAAATACAGACTTCTGAATGGTTCAAATGGGACTCTGTGCACTAATTAACATTTTATTTTATGGCAGCCCTTTCTTCTGTCCTATGCCTGTATGCTCCCTCAGTGGAGTGAACAGATGTAGTCACACATCTCTTAGGCTTGGCAGAAGACGGATGTCACTCTTTAGAATAAATGTACTTAGTCAACATCAACATCTGTGCGTATGGCTGCCTTCCATGCATGGGGTACCGTAATGTTGTCTGGAGAGATTTCGGAGTTAGTCATTGCAGGACTTTGCTTACTTCTGTGTTGTCCAGGCAACAACTTTTCCCTACTTTTTCTTTGATCTTTATATTCTTTATTTAAGTTTGAAATGTGTAAAATGTTTCACCTTTTAGCTGCTAAAATATTTCTTCAGAAAGTATAATGCAGGATCATTCTGTGAGGAAATAGTACCAGAAGCTACAATTTGTCCCATTATTATGCATTAAGAATGGGTCTATGTCATGACTGGGCTTTCTTTTTTTCCTAACATTTAAAAAAGGGATAGGCATTGGATGAAACCCTTCTTATGGCCCTGTGACCAGGGGCACACGATTTTTTCTGTTGTACATTTAACTTCTTTCAGCAGTTTTCTGCACACTCAGACATCTAATCTATGCTGCATTCTGTCAACCTTGGCTTTCATTTTATATGTTATGTACATATATATATACATGCCAGCACATTTCTCTCAGACAACCACACCCCCACATGCTTCTAATTCTCATCTTAACCTTTCCAGTGAACCAAAGCGACTTTTCCACTGAACGCTTTGCAGAATGCATGTGTAATAAATAGGGGGAAAATAACAAGAAAGGGGACTATCATCTGGTTTCTCCACAGAACAAGTCTACTAGATGTTATTGCAAATTAAAATTCTCACTCACGGAGCAGTCCCCATAGGGTCAAGAGTTGTATTCAGTTTCCATGCCCATTAAATCTTTGTTATCTGATAAACCTGTCAACATATATGTCAGAGAGTGACAGCTCTGACAGTATCCTTCTGATGTTGGCACCTGAACACTGGGAAGTAGAGTGAGACCATCAACTTATTTCATGTAGGCCACAAAGTAACTTTCAGTATATAACTAACAGTCATGCAAAAGAAAGACAGTAATGAGATTTCACATGAGATCAGGGCCTATACCTGCCTATGTTAGATCATTAAATTGCCTTTTCCACCTACTTTTTGGAAAGAATCTAATTAATGCTCTTTTCTTACATGGCTTCAGTCTGATATTAAGAAGCTCAACATTCCCATTGATGACTAAAATTAAATAATCAGTCTCTCATAAAAAGGATATGATTAATTAATAAAATTTGAAAAAAAATTCATTTTCACTTTTAGAAAGCATTTTACTGGTAGATATTATGAAGGCAAAGGCACGATGATACGTGCAATAAAATGCTGTTAAATTCCACTTCCTCATTTATCTTTTCCCCTCTCTTTTGTTCTCTTTGTAGTAAATTCCTCAAAGATCATTTAATTTAATTAAAGTTGAGAAAAGTACCTAATTCAAATAGGTAGGGTAGCGGTACTTTCTCCTCCAGTATGAAATTCTTCTACTGCGAAACTGATGTCAGTTGCCACCTTGCATTTTCAGGAAAAGCAGGAATGGCTTCTACCTGCAAGTTGCAAACCCTGCATTCATATTTTCGTGTAACCAGGGTTTACGTGTTGTACTTGATGCAAATGTGTGTGTATGTACGCACATAGGTGTAGATTTTATAGTTCATTTGTACCATATATGATCCTTTCCTGATATTAAAACACACCCATGGTGTTTGACCCGTACTGTTTTGCTTGTTGGCAAGCCTCGCAAAAGAAATTGGCCTGTCTCTCTCAGGAAAAAGATCTTGTTTCCTCCCACACTTGAAATGGTCCCCTTGACTTTAAAATTGATGCAGTAGGTAGTGCTGCAGTATATTTTGTACCAATTCTGTCACTCAGTAACATTTAGGCCTGTCGGTTGAGTACCATCTACAAATGCTAAATATGATGGATTTGTTTTCAAATATTTTTAAAGATAAGGAAAAGGTGGAGTGTGCTCTTCATGGAAGCTTCCCTGTGAATTTTAACACACTATGATGTAAATGTAATAAGCTTTTATGCCAAGAGGCTAAATAGAGACTGATGTCCTCAGTATAGGTTATTTGCACTAAACAGTCAAATTTTAAAATTCGCTAAAAGTATCAAGATAGATAAAAAAAATGTGAATTATGTGTGTATTTAATACATTTTACTGTTCAGCTTGTGGCTTAGGAATCACTACAGGACTTTTTTCAGTTGATCTGTTTCCACTTGAGATCAGTAGGTCCAAACACTCCACAGTTTTTATCAGACATATTTCTTACAGCATCTCTAGCATTGGAAATAATTTTTTTTGATCTAGACTGTTACCTAAAGTGTGTGACCACCTCAGTCACAATTTTAAGGATAGAATATCACTGGATAAATTGCAGAAAGATATTAGCAGATGCAAAGGATTGCAACACATTTGAATCGCTGCTTGTAGTATGTTTGCAACTTCTGGAGCTGCTGTGATGTTCAGTGTATATGCAATTACTTCTGACACTGAAGGGAGAAACTGCCTTTCATCAATTTTAATCCAGTAGCCTTTTGGATTCTCCTCAGCAGCTTTTTCCTGTCTTTTGTTGTTAAAGCAATGCAGACATATTTGAGAAGTAGTTTTCACAATACATTTTAAAAGAATGCGCTGCTTGAAAAGTTTACTGGAAAATTAAATTTACATTTTGAAAGCAAAACAAAGAACAATTAAAATATTACTGTTGTAAATTGTAGATGACATGAAAATGCCTCACTTTTGGTGGTAATACTCATTGATCCACCATTGATTAATTTAAGTGAAACTATTGTAACAATGCTAGTAAAAATTAACAGTAAACCAGATTTTTAACATGTTTTTTGCCTATGGCTGAAGTCCTGTCTAGTAGAAAAGGACTTAGTGCTGTGGGTAAGATACTGTGGCTTATGTGAGTACTCACATAGTCAAGCAAACAGTACATCACACACTCCACCACTAATTTCACCAGCTGAAAGCAGCAAAGTCTAAGATTTGAGTTTTTATCTCACTGTTCAGATCAAAAAGGGTTTCTGAGAAATCCTCTAATCACCTGTGAAGTTAAAGAGCTGCTATGAGAAAAGCACTATGATCAGTCTGTTGTGTAAAAAATACGTGTTCAGATAACCAAGACAATCGAAGATACTTTTATTTCAGGAGACAGGGAAGAAAACTTTCAGATATGTACTTTGAAGTGTTCAGCAGTACAGAGGACATCTTTTATTTATTGAGAGAGAGAGAGATATATATATATATAGAGAGAGAGATTTTGCTGCATCACAATGAAGCTCACAATGTAAAATAAAAACCTTTGATATATTTGTTAATGTAAAGGTGGTTGTGGGTGGTTCAGTGAGCTTACCATTATGTTCCTTACTGACTCACCAGAAAATACATTCCTGGGAGTTAGCAGTGTATGTTTCATTTTGTATAAAGCACATCAGAGTGCTGTTTGCTGTCTCAGCAGGCAAGAGGACATGGGTTATGGCTGCTCTCACAACCTCCCCTACCTCATCCTGCCAGAGGCACGTGTGTTTCCTGGCTGGAAACTCACAGCGATGTCTCTGGGGCCTTGCTCACCGTAATCCCTCCATCTCTCCTTGGTTAGGATTGGGAGAGAACGCCATAAAGTAGTTTCCAACCCATGTGTAACACACACATGTTTAAATCAGCACATGATTTAAATGACATGTTTTGGAGAAGTCTCTGTTACAGCTTTGTAGCCTACATCTGTATTTCATCATCTGTTTCTTCAGTGAGAACACAGGTACCATGAGGCTGACGTATCATATGCGAGTGTATTTAAAATGCTGTAAAACACCCAGCCACCACTATCTTAACGTTCTTGATGTAAACGTCAGGTTTTTTGTGCAAATCTTGGAGCCCTTAGTGCAAAATTCATATTAAAAAGAAAGAATGTCATGTTCCATAAAGTTGTTACGGTCAGTCTCATAAAAGCATAAGGTTCATCAAGAAGATTCACATTCCTTTTTTCCTTAGATTCCCTCCCCACTACCACCACCCTTGGTAGTAGTGGTCAGTTGGGTAGATTAGTATAATTTCAAATTCTAAATAGACTGTTACGATCACCTAATGTCTGGTGCATTGTTGGAAGATACGGCCTAAATGTCATCACATTTGGGCCCTCGTCTGATTCTTTATGTAACAAAGATGAAGCTTAAATACTGTAAAGTTTATTAAACCAGTCTATAACAAGTTTAGCAGACATAATCCTCTTTTTTTGCAAGTTTAACAAGCATGTTTTTCCTGCACAAATTCAGGAACAAGCATCTGACTCCCACTGGTTTCAAAGCCATGGGAATTAAGCAGGTGCTTAAAGTTAATGAGGTACTTAATTGCTTTGTAGAACCTAGATGGACTCTTCTGTTGCAGCTACCAACAGAAATTGTCACTGATTTCCTTTCTGAGTGAGGAGATTTTTAAGGATCAAGATCTCAGTTGCAGTCCATCTTTTTGCTATTTATGCATAATTTGATGGTTGAAAATTGTAACGTACTGTTGCAATGTGGGTGGATTCACTTACAGCGTCATTAAAACCATTCAAGCTTGATCAAAAGATTTTATGAATTTTCTAAATAGTATGACTGAAACCGTGGAGGTCTGAGTAATGCCTAAGCATTTTATACCACCACTGTTTTAGCAAAATAACAGTCCATGCCAAATCATACAGACCAAAAAGGTCTGCAGCAGTGAGGTGAATGTATTGTAAGAACAGACTTTGATCTCGACAGATGGGGCATATTGTGTTGGGGGAGTGGACCAGGGAGAAAGAAGAACACTGATGGCTAGAAAAATGAGTATATTTTTATTGGAAGGAGGCATTTTTATGGCAGATGATAACTTCACATCTGTAAATGTTACATCAGATTTTCTCTCTCAGTTGCATTGGTGAAAATCCAGTGTAATTCTTGGTACCCTGTGGCATATGGAGTCATACACTGGCTGGCCATTGTCATTCCAGGTGAGAAAGGACTCAAGTGATAGAGACAAGTCAGAGACAAAGCAGGGGGACTTTTTATTTCTGTCAGAAAACAATGTGGCTGGAGTTGTGGTTGGTCACCCTGTAAACAGTGTAGCACTGAGACGTAGTACAAAAATTCACCTTGAGTCATTAATACTGCCTTTCTATACTAAATCTTACCCTAATGGAAATCATTTACTATACACATATGCTCTTTAATTAGCATGGACAACATCTGTTACATTTTCCCCATCTTAAAATATCAGAGTGATATTTTATTCTTGTGTGTTAATGTTTGTTATGGCAGCAAAGAATCCTCTTGAAGAGGAAAGGCAATTTTTACATTTGTGTCTCAGAGTAACTTTAAACCATTTATGGTATTTCTATTTAGAATAATTCCAGAGGTGTGTCTATTTATCTTGTGCATTAAAATTCAAGAAAAAGGTTTAGCTTTTGGCTTGCCTTCGGGGCTAAGCTGTGCAGCAGACATGCTTCTCTGAGATAATTTGTTTCCTAATTGCCATTCGTTTGCTGAAATACAATTAAAGTTATTGCTCTAATATTAACATCAACATCTTGATTGCCTTATCAGAATATGAATATGTATTTTTCTTACTCTGCTCAGAGACACCTTTCACTAACTTTCTCTGAACATGTAGCTCTTAATTAAAGAGAATTTTTCAGTTCATCTGTAACGGTGTTTTTCCAGCAACTCTTGCCATTTTGTTGGAGGGTCACACCGTACATTCGTGTCTGGGCCAACATCGCATGCTGTCGTTATATCAGGGCACATGTTAACCTTGAATACCTGTGCCTTCGAATCTGCTCAGACAAATCATTTGATCTTTGTGTAATTGCCAAAATTAAGTTTGAAAACAGGCAAATTAAGATTTCGTTAAAAGCTGGAATATGGCAAGCAGCTGTGTGAAAGCACTGTCCAGCGAGTTTATCTAAAGTGCACCAAATGAAAAGGGGCACTCAGACGCAAGACGAGAAAGATATATTACTCAGTTTACTTAAAAGTAATGAGGGAGTGTTACTTAGCAGTACAGCTGTGTGCACCCCTTATTTTGTGGTTTAGAGAACCATTTCTTTGTGATAGTCAAAACAGCATTACCAAAAGAAAATTAGCACAGTTTTATTTTAAAATGGCCTTTATAAATTTCCTTACTTTGGCTTTCTTTTTAATACTACTTCACAAAGATGTTTAATGAACAGGATTCTTTCAATCAGTAAAGCAGGAGAATGTTCCAAAATAGTTACATAAATGAACAGGCCACTCGGGACGGCAAAACATAGAGATACAGGGAAGAAGCAGTCCCATTTGGTGATGAAATTGTTCTTTTTACTCTAGGAGATCCTCTAAAAATCTTTTTTTCTCATTTAGTAATTTTCCTGTTATGATAGCGTATCTATTTCCCATACCTCATTAGTTTCTGAGCACATATGAATATCCCACTGAGTTACATAGAAAATTATTTTTTTGAATATGATAGAAATGCAAAATTGAATCCTAGTTTTAAAAAAATAATAATGAAATTGACATTTATGCTCTAGTGAGTTGTTCTCTAAAATGAATTCAGTGTATAATAATCAGCAAAACTTAATTTGTAATTTATATCATGTAGGGGGTAATTGTTCCATGTTACAGAACTTTGTATTTTAAAACTGAAATAGTGGCCTTTATTGACCTTTCAACAGACCTCGGGTAGCAGGGATCAAATGTGTGTTTGTTTCCTCTGGGGGAAAACATTTTTACATATTATTACAGGTTTTTGAAAAACGGAGAGCTTTGCTTTCCAGTCCTTTCCTAGGGTACGTAAAATTCATGGTGTTGTGCATTGCCTCTTTTATGTCATGGTGAAGGGGCATCTGGCTTTTTAACCCTGATCATTCAGATTTTCCTCTGTCTTTGAACATATTGCTATGAACTATCCAGTAGCTGTTATCTGGACAGTCATTCAAGTCAGAACTGAAGATAATGATATGGTTGTTGTTGCACAACACATAATAAATGCAAATGTGAGAAGCCTGCCATGGATTGGAGGCCGGGAGGGGGAATCTGAAAATGTCTGAGAAAAGTTAAAAAATGAAGAAAAAAAGAGATTGCTGGAGTTCATCAGAATTAATACAAGTTCAGTCACTGTATCAGTGATTTTGCTTTTTGGCAAAGAGTGGCTTCAAGTGACAGAGAAGAATCAACCTACAGATAAAAACATGATGTTTAAAAGATGTACTTCCAGACCACACATTAATAGTGTGGTCTGGATTTGGATTTCTACGCTCTAAATTTTGAGATTTAAGATTAATAATATTAACCTATCACAGTAGTCTTCAGCTGTACTTTTATAAAAACAAGTCCATTTAGCAGTAGTTATTGGCTTCAAAAGAAACCATGCTGATAGTCCTTGGAGAGATTTTTCAATTAAAAAAATAACAAAACTGCTAGAAATGCTCTGCTGTGATGAAACTCAGGATCGCAACATGTCTGTATTAGTGCAGCAATAATGGAAGTTTTTTGTATGAGTTCCGCTATGATAAAATGTATAATACTTATTAAGAAGTTTACACAGAAGTAACTACAAGCCTTGTAGAGCATACTACAAGCTCTTTCACGTTTCAAGAAACCAGTGTTTCCTATTGCTATGCTATCTTATGTTTGGAATTGCCTAAAGTGCCTTTCTAGTGCATAGATGCCGCATAAAAATCAACTTGCCTCATTGATTTCAATGAGCAGTTCCAAGGTCAAATGTTATTCAGCTGTAAAATTATCTATTAATTTTTTTTACTAAGGGAAACCATCTGAGTATTGAAAGACAAGATAATAGTCCATTTACAGAATACAAAAGAATGCATTTTGTTTGTTCAGCACATCACAACAATAGGGATGAGCTTTGCTTCTTGACTTGTATTTATGGCATTACAAACCTTAGTATGATCACCAGTTGTGAACAACATATAGTTAGAAACACAGGACTGGAGAAATGTAGTTCTAGATATATCACAAGTGTATGCAGAATGATTAGACCTGGAAGAAGGGAGGAAAGCTTAAGATTCCTTGAAAATTGCCTAAAACATGAAATAAAATCGACCAACCAAAAAAAAAAATCCATTAAAAATAATGTGTGACCAGAAGATAATTTTGGAAGTTGTTTTTTCGAGCATTGGATGTGCATGTGGGGGAGAGACAGTAAACTAAACTCCTTTGATTCTACGGAGAGATAACTGATGTTTTCCAATAGATCCTCTTTTTCAGGGGGGTTTCTGAGCTGTTGCATTTTTATTTTTTAAATTATTTTTCAAAGTAGCTTTTGTATTTTGCTTGGGAGGAAAAAGAACATAAAATTCTTTTTTTCAAAAGTTTTATCAAAAAGCCACTTTTGTTCGAATTTTTTACTTTTCATTTTATAGTAGAATTTTTTTTGCTAGGAAAATTCAATCAGTCCTACAAATAAAGCTGTGATCCTCCATGTATATGAGTTCAGGCAGTAAAACCTTAGGCAGAGCGTGCTGCCTCTTGAAGCCAAGCGCTAATAGCCTGTAAGCATGTTATGTTAACATGTAAGAAAAGAGTAAGTGAAGTCCTTCTCCTGCTTCATAGCTGGGAGCCATAAGAAGACTGTTCAGTTCAGAGAGTGAGACTGAGAGAGCAAAACCCTCCCAGGAAGATCAGCAGGGGGTAGAGAAAGCTCCTCAAACTCTAAAAAGTATTTGCCTGTATTGTACTATCCACTTTTTCCAAAGTCATGAATGATATCTTGCTTTCGACAGGAAAAAATCCTCTTCAGGTTCCTACCATTGCCTTCCCTTCTCTCGTTAAATCCCAGTCTTCGTCAGAAGATTACGGTAATTTAGATTACAACCTCGAGAGATCTTGTTAAATTTGAGGGGTCCCGATTCTGCAGTTAGTGGAGTCAGGCTCTGGCAGCCAGCTGGTACAAGCTTAAGCATAAATTGCTTCTGCCTGCCCTGTGTATAAAGCCGTGGTCAACGTGGGGTAATTAGACTAAATAGCTCACAATCAACTGCTCACAATGTCATTTCTAGTGAAAACTTCCCAGCTTACCTCAAACATGAACACTCCCGTTTCCGTTCCTTATTTCATTTAGCTAGTTATTTAGCTAGACTTGCTAAAGAAATTCGATAGCAGTTGCTGATATTCTATGCACACACAGTAATCTCCATCTTTGAGATAATGCATTGAGATAACAGATAACCATTTTCATGTGTGCAATTACTTGCTCACCTGGTGATTGTAAAAATGTTTCCAAACAAATTGTAACAGATTCCCTTCTATTGCACGAATATTTCCCATGGGACTGCGCAGATAACACAGATGTGTCAGGATAACTGACATCCTTTTATAATGTAGTAAAATAAATTGTGTTTTTATAGGGTGGCCTTAATGTACAGTAACACAGAATTCTTTAGAGAAGCATCAACAGTAAACTGAAATTAAAAGGAGAATTTTACAGACGAGTTGCAAAGAGGGTGTTGAGTTTTCAGGGAATGATGAGGTGTGTGACTGAACTACCAAGTTAGGACAAATGAAAGAGCAACTGATAATTATGAAGCATCTTAGCTAAACTGAATGATTTTAATGCCCTTATTTCTGTGATCAAGATTTTATCCATTAGCATACAATTTGTCAACCTAGACAGACCTAATAGAATAATAGTTACAGCTCTGTATGTTCAGTAAGATGTGGAGAATGGATCGTATCATTTATCTAGTTCTTTCTTGACAACAGCTTAACATTTATGACAGTGGTGTGTACTGCAATATTTCTGTCTGACATTAAAACTATGACTTCCATAATTTCATCATAATTGTTCTTAACGCTTTCTCTGAGAAGTAATCAGCAGTACCCAATCAGAGCAGAAGTGAGGTAGGGAGAGACAACTTCTATTAGCTTATCTGATTACTAGCAATAGTGAACTATTACTTTTTCCCTATGACTTTATCGTCCTTTGAGCAGCATGGCTACAACGACTAACTGCAATTAGTGGTGCAGCAGTCTCTAGGACAGACAGACAGATAAACAGGCAGTCTGTGCACTCCCATCCTCAGTATTTCCTATTAGGTAGTTTTAATCAGTTGTGTACTTCTGTTGGTGTGCTGGCTGAATGTCATTAGAACGCTGTCTGAAAATTGTAATTTTGAAATAACATGACTGAGTATCTCTGTTCCCTATTGCTGTTGCAGAGCATTATCGCTCTGTCTCTACACAATTTGAGGCTTTTATGAATAGAAAATCTTCAGTAATTACAAAGCAGAGTTATTTACAGAATTCTGGTGTAATGAAGAGCTTAAGTAGGCTTTTAATATAGCTGTGTTATCTACTGTATTACATGCAGTGTATCACCTTAACCAGAGGAAGACGTTCTCAAGCAGTCTGTGTACTGAAAAGCTGATCAGTAATTTTGCTCACACTGCTAACCCAAAAGAATATCGAATTATAATTTCACGAAGAGAGTATTTCATAGGCTTCAGTGGAAACTTGGACATTCTGTTTATTTTTAGTCACATATTTTTCTTACCTGCTTCTAATAGTGCCTCTTTGGTGACATTAGAGCTTTGGAGTTCCCCATTTGTCTACAAGATAATTATACTCATTATCAGTGCCATTATCAGGGGCTGTTCTTATTATTCATACCATTATCCCAACTCAGGGAGGCGTTGCATAAGGAACCACAACAAGGAATAGGTAAGGAATTCCCAAGTAGGTAATACCCAGTTCGAAACAGACTTTTGGGGAAGTGAATGTGATTTACGTAGTTGCTTACAAGTGCCAAAATAGGAAAACCAGTCCAAAAACTCAGTGGGGTCTTTTTAAGACTAAGATAAGCACACAGAGGAACACATTATCCATATAAGCTGTGGGCAGTGGCCTAAGTACAGTGGTGAAAAGGCAGCTTCAGGGGCTCAGATGGAGACAAGTGCTGTGGGGGCTTCTTCCGACCATGTACCTCTCGCTCGTCTCAGAAGACGGCTGGCGATGAAGGCATTTAATTTGGTGCATTTCTGGGGGGTAGTGAAGTCCAGAGCTTGAGGCCATAGACGATGCTTTCCTCCTCTCTGTCTTGGTTTATGCCACTGGCAAGTTTTGCACAGCCAGGTAGCCCGTGTGGATTCCAGCCAGGGAACAGAATTAGCTCAACCAAAATTTTCCTGTAATTCCTTTGCAGCCTGCCAGTTCCATAGTCTGACTGGGCAATTGTATTTCAGCATCAAGTGTAGATTCATGCTTGGATTACTCTTGTTTCTTCAGAGACCTTCTGGGTTTTGGTTGGTTCTTTTTTCCTTTTTTGAAATCTTTGCAAGTACTTTAGGCCTTTAGATGAAGAGCTGTCCTTCATAACTTTCAGTTAATATCTTTACTATTATTATTTGAAGAAAGGAATGTTTTTACAGTTAAATCAATATGCCAGTAAGATCAGAACATAGTGAGGACTCTAATGGCTGCAAAGATTTGGAAGTGGTTTTAATGAACACTCAGCAGGCAAGAAAATACGCTTTTATGTTCACTCCAAACAAAAATACATAAGCTGAGGAGAAAAAAGACGGGCTGTAGCCAACCTTATTAAATGAGAAGTGGCTGCGAAATTATTTATTTCATCTAAACTAAATAAGGCCAATTATTGGCTATCCGTATGGAACACGAGAAGTTTTCAGTGTGCTTATGAAACAAGGACCTAGTTTGATAAAGAATTACATAGAGCCAGCTTACAATTAAGTCATGCTTTAAAAAAAAAAGCTATTATTTTCTTCATAGGTAGATTAATTGGAAGCCATACCCATAACCTTAGGGGCTGAGATCCTGTTCTGTTTATATTTTCGTATACGTATTTCTATAATGCTATATAATATATATTCTTTATAATGTAATACTATATTAATTATATTGTATTATATTTATTGATATTTACCCAAGTGTAGAACATTAGCAAGTGTCTTTACACTAAAAAAAACTTCTCCAGCTTTCATAGTGAATCAGGTTCCCGGTTCCAGGAGACACAGCAGAAAATGTCCACCATATTCCCAGGAATGCATCATTTAGCTCTGCCAAAAAGAGTGGAAAAACATCTCCGTGACACTCCTTCTGAAATCCATTTCTGGAATTTCAGTTTTTTTCTTTCTAGTCCGCTTTCCATGGACCCTCTGAGAGGCTGAGTGTCTGGCAGGCTGGTATGTCAGGAATATACATAATGGGCCTTCTTACATTTAACTTTCTGTGAAATCCCAGGTGATTTAAATGATTTAGCTGGCCTCATGCCCAGAAGGAAATGAGATGGAGAGTATGATGGAGTGGAGTCTGTGGTGGCGGGCAGGCGGCTGTGGAAAGGGGGCACGGGGGTGGCCAGGTAAGAGGAAGGAGTGTGCAGTACCTCAGGCAGAAGTTCAAGCCCTGTAATTTGAAAGGCGATTTCAAGTCCCTGTTCTGCTATACACTGTGTGTGAACTTCGACAAATCACTTAGTCCCTATGTGCTTCAGCTCTCTGTCTGTAAAATGGATATAATAGCATTTACCTACCCATGGGGTTACTGTGAGGACAGCTTCATTAAAAGGTGTGAGCAACTCGCAAACTATTACAATAGATGCACATAAGAACAGCAGCGCAAAGCTGGGGTCACCTCTGGACTTGGCAAAACAAGCACAAAGTGGTTTAGGTGTGGTTTACTTTGGTTTTTTCCCTAGTAAAAAGCGTGAAACTTCTGAACAAGAATAAACACATGAACATGGAAAATAAGTTCTTAAACCATAGTCAGAAAAATAATTTCCAGACCATTTTGGAAAGCCTAAGCAAATACCATAACATCTGTTCCCTGAGTTATTGATGGAGTCTGTCATCAGGTTCATGTCTGCCTTTCAGCATCTTCCAAAACTTTATCCCTTTCTGGGCACCTTCAGAAGTCATAAAAAAACTGGCTAGTTGTCATTCTGGAAAAAGGTATACCTTTTCACATGAAGCTTATGTGTCACATAACTACAAAGCAAATAATAAGGAACTTGTATTATACTGTTCAAATGCTGCTAACCAAGTGCTAAAAGTATTTGTCTTATTTAGTAGCACTAGCAATAGCCTTTCTGTACTTCCATTTACTACAGCAGAAGAAAGATTTCAAACTACTGTTATTTTAAATGGCAGAGACTGAAACAATGGAGAAATGTTCATTGCTTTCAGTATTATTGCCTATAAGTAAGCAGGCACCAAGACTTACTGCTTGTGGCCTGGTATAAACACATTAACTAACTAATCTATGCATCCCACTAAGAGTTATTTTATTTACAGTGATCTTTATAATATCCATGTATCACTTCCTAAAGCATGACTATCTCTGAGTTGTCTGTAGCAGCCTGACTGCTAACATCTTACTTGTAATATTAATTATCTGGAACTGTTACTGTGCCGTTGCTGAAGCCAGACGGAGTTCCTTGAAGAGCAAAAAGGAAAAATGTAACCCTCATCTTTCTTATGTCCATAGTCTAAGGAATGTGGGGTAGGGGATCAAGTGCTACTTTCTCCCTAAAAACAGTCTGGTATTTTTAGAGTTGCTTTAACTAACCAATCTGATAAAAAATAATTTGAACTGGGTAGGAAAATCAAATTGATAGCTGGAAAAAGAAGCTGGAGCTTGGAGAGATGTGGGTTCAAAGTCCCTTTTCTGTTCTAGCCTTCTGTTCTAGCCTGTAGGAATCTGGACAATTCACTAAAAGGGCTAAATTCAGCAAAGCCCAAACTCAGATCTTTCCTACCAGCTTAGGTCTCAGGCAAAATACATCAGGAGGAGGAACAGAAGGCTTTTTTTTTTCAATAGGGCTTATGTCGTCTAGCACTATAGGAGTTAACGCATTCAGCTGACATAGGAAAAAATCTCTCCTCTGCTTCAGTAGATTTGACTCTCTCATCTTCCATCCCTTATGCTCACCTTAGGAGAAGTTCTGGTTTCTCTTTATTGAAGCTGCTCTACTTTGTATTCCTAATCAAATACTAATGCATGGGTAAGGAGGAGGGTGCATTCCTGGATTCACTGCTCATACAAAGGCAAGAATCGAACCTATTGAAACCTGCCTTTTTTTTTTTTCCCCCCTAAACAAACAGTTAACACTGGAAACAGTTACAAAAGACTAATTTTGATGGAGACCAAAGTCCTGAAAAAGCTGTGAAACACTGCTTTTTACCCCACAATAAAAGGTGTAATTTCAAAATATGTTCTTGTGTTTCGCTGTGTCTCTTAGTGGCTCCTTGTGTCAGATACACAGCCCAATCTGATTATATTGAATACTACTAATGTTAACTGTCAGCTGCTTTATACCTTCTGAGTGCACTGAGCTTGGTGACAGGATAAAAAGATTTTCCTATAATGGCAAAAGAGAGAATTGCAATCGTTTGGAAGCTGCAGACTGTTCCTTCAGCAAAAGACGAGATGCTCAGTTTAATTGGTTGTGCTTCACTAGAAAAAATAGTGCAGTCATTAAAACATCAAAACTCTAAGTTCCAAGATATCTGCCTCTTTTTTTGAATTACAGCATATGTAGAATACGAGATTTGATAATATTTCTCCCTGATTATACTTTTGTAACCACCATTTATAATTTGCAGACAATCTGTGGGGGACAGGGAAGCTGTGGGTACTATTGATTTACGCTGTTGAGATCAATGTTATAAGCATATTCGCATTTGTAAAATAGATGGAATAGCTTTATTCTTCTCCCTGAAGTCCTAAATCAATGTGAAGCTTGTTTTCTTCTTTGCTTCTTTTTTGCTCTTTATTACAAAAATTGAAAAACTCAAAATAAAATATTAAGATATGCATATAGCCTAGTCTGCCACTGCTCGAGCTGTGCTGTGGGTAGGGAACACCGTACATGTATTTCATTTCAGCAATATATTTATAATCATATCCTCTGTAGGACAATATTCTGGAGTGTTGTATGACAAATCATAAAATATTACAAAGACAATGACTGCAGTGGGGGAGGGAGGATTATTTAGGGAAGCAAAGACTTCATTTTGTTTTCCAAAGCATTCTGTTGCGCAGTAAATTAAATATCAGATGCAAGTTTCATACGGCAGTCGCAATAGCCGCCAGTGCCCTCACACACCACAGAAGGTGAAGACAAGTGCTTATATAGCATGGACGCAAGCCAAGGAGCCATCACTGTAATAAGTGTATAGAGCTTTTTCATCATTCATTCTTCCTTTTCAAAAAACAACCGTTTTAATACTATGGGTATCTTCAGGTTGCTCTCCCTTTTTAGATTTTATTAGCAACAACAACGGGCATTGTTTGTGTGTTCAACTGTGTTCAGCTTTAACAAAGAGCTTTGCTTTCTCTTCCAAGGGCCCCACTCAGGCAACTGTGAGGGTACAGATGTTTACACCCAAGCTGTGTTTGGATAATCATGTTTACAGTGCACTTCACTGATGAACATTGTTCCCATGTCAGATTTGTTGGCTTCCGAGTACCTTGCCTTCTAATAGGTTTTTGAGCTTTAATTGGAAGGTCTGCTGTGTAATTACAGATCTGGTTTCACGGTGTAGCATTCTAGCAGTTGCCTTGACTTGCTGTGTCCTCACTGCTTTTTATGCTTCTTATGATTTAGTTCCTCATATTTGAGGATCTCTGAAGGGTATTTGTAATGTTTAGAGAATGAAGAATAAGAAAGCAGTGAGATGGCTTATCTGCCCAGATTTTTATTTTTTCTCCATCACCTTCTCCTCTTCCCTTTTCCCCTGCTTTCTAGTATGCAACCGGATACAAAATTCATGTGACCATGTCATATTAATCTCATGTCATATTAATCTCATTACAAAATAATTTTGTAAGAAATACTGACAATACTCACAAATTCACACACACACCTGACTACATATCTTTACAGCTCTTTGGTCTCTCTTAATGGGCAACAATTTGGAGAGATTGTCGAATCGTTCTTCTCACTCCTTTGTACTAAAATTCCACTGAAGGGTCCAAAACTTCATGATATTCCTTTTCCTCTTTATTGTAAGAAGTTATTTTAGAACTTAGCAATGAGTAACAGATGCTTAAATAATTCTTTCCAATACTGTGTCATTGAACTTTACCTTTTGTGATGTGCCTTCATTCAGCTTTGTGTAATCACTCTCCCTGAAATTGTCTTCTCACCTTGTACATCCTAAGAAATGGTGTCATCTCTGCAGATTTTGTCTCCTCACTGTTCATCTTGTTTACCAGTTGTTCTGAGTTCTGACAGTTTGGGAACTCTAATTGTTCAACTTGAAATCTTAAATACTGCAAGGAACTTGCAAAGATCCTCCACAGAGGGGTGAACTCCACCAGACTCTCTCTTAGAATATAGATGTTGGGTTCCTTATAATCATTTCCTAAAGAAGCTTCATCTGTGCGTCTCTCACAGAGGCTTATCTGACCCACTGTCATTTTATTGGGAATTCTGGGACAGCTCTCAGCTCACTCTAAAGCTGTGTCAATCTTCAGGTACTGTTATTTCTTGATCCTCTTTTATATGAAACTGATTCCCTTTGATATCTATCTGGCATTTTTTATATAGTTTTATTTTCTTTTGGTGTCATTCTCTGGCAAAAAAATATGTTATGTTCTATATCTCTTTTCCCCTCTATAGGATTCTTTTCAGCCCTTACAAAACTTTTTTATTTTCTTATGTATATTATAAAAACAATCTCATACGCAATTTCAGCCTATTCCTTTTTTCTCTTATCATTGCTGCAGTCTTTTAACTTCATTTACTGCTATGTACCACTGTGTTTGTGAGTGTTTTCGCTCCTTAACCTTTGATTACTTTTTGGAGTTAGACATTTTATTATGGTATTTGCTGCTGGATGTCATGCTAAGTACTACCTTCTAAGACATAACGTCAATGTCCAGAAACAGTTTTTCTTCTATATATACTTCCTTCATTTCTTTATCCTGTTTCTTTTTACCCAACACTTACATGATTTTTCTAAAGTTCCAGTTCAGTGTCCTCACTTAAGATACGTACAGCACTCCACTATCTTCAGAACGTAGTACTGGTGTCTTTATTCCTGGTATGAAGGCAACACTACATCAGGTATATGTTTGGCTAAATCACAGTAAGTAATAAGATTCCTTAAGGCCAGCATCTTGAAAACTTATTGATACAACTCTAGGTGTCATTCAACTAATGCACATGCATTCAGTGCACTGTTAAATGTCCTGTCATGTAGGGTTGAAATCATGAATGTTAACTGTATGTTTCTGTTTTGGTAACTTAAAACTTTCGAGTGGTGATGTCCAGATTAAACTGAATTTCTTCTGTGTTACATAAGAAACTTTTTATCAGCTCTGACTGCTGAATCTTGCCTTAAGGACTTTGATCAATATGGATTTAAAAATCTAGGAAGGATTCTCTTGGAAAAAAATAGTAACAAATGGTAAATTTGTATGTGTGTTAACAGAGTCTTTGATGGCAGTTAAGCAATCTGGAAGTTCAGATCTTCCTTAACAAGAACGAGCACTTCTAAGCAAGCACATTATTTTGCATTTGGTAAGGGGCTGGCTGACATCTCTTCTTGTATACTGTTGTTGTTCTTCTATTACGTTTTTGCCCCAACTTTAAGAAACAAGCAGGCCAAGAGGAGAAGCACCATTTGCAGAGAGTTTTAAGAGCTTATCATAGATGGTGTAGGTATGTTTGTGCATGTTCTGCACATTGACCCCTAGGGAACCGGAGATTTACATAACCTCTTGCCTTAGGTGAAGCTTTCCAAACACAGCTAAGAAAAACAGCGGGTTACTGTGTGAAAGAGACTTATATTTCATTATTATAAAGTCTGTTCAGGAGATTACAAATTCTGAAACAAAATTTATTCATTTAAAAAATGCTCTGTGGGAAAGTAATAGGGAATAAAGAACACTTTGTGAGAAAGGAAAATAAAGGCAAATTTAAATTTGTCTGCTGTCCTAATTAAAAGCGAGTTGTGGAACAGTCTAGAAAAGAATTATCATTAAAAACAAAATATACTTTAAAAGTAAAATTATGTTAATAGGCTGCTGATAGAAAGAAAATACATACGTTTACCTGTATTTTGTGTTTAGGTGAAATGATGTACCATTAAGATCATGAGCAAAGCATGCATTCATTTCAAATTCTCAAGGTTAATAAATATTTTATCAGTATAATGTTCCTACTGACTTAGAACATCAAAATTTACCTTTTAAACAATAGCTACTCTCAATTTCATTGACAAATTGATGTTACTTTTCAGTGCAGTCGTAGTCAGGAATTATGATTCAAAAAGTCAACATTGGCAAGTTATGAGAGTCAGTTAATAGTTAAACCCTAAAATTAAATACAGTAAAGAAACACCTGCCTTGTTTCTTAGAAGACTTAGATGCTTTGGAGTAGTTGCTCTTGGAACAAGCATTTTAGGGGATGATAATTACTGCTGCATACAAAAGACATCTTCCTGTACCCTGCATCTTGTAGTGGACTGCAAGAAAGCATAATGGATATTTTACTGATACTTGCAAAGGAAGTAAGATGAGCTATTGTCTGGGGGAATCATCTTTTTCAGATGATCACTCACATAAAGATGAATTACGTCAGGATCCGCCATTCTGTGTTCTGGACTGAGCCCATGTTGATATCTTTGTGAAAGGTCTTACTAAGGTAGCAATGGAATGTCTCCTGTAAATTTTAATAGGGTTGACCCAAAGGGCTTTTTGGTCTTTGATTTTTTTTTGGTGTTGGGTTTTTTTTTTCTCTTAGGATCCCTTGGATGGTAGGATGGAGGCCCAAGAGAGTCAGGGACTAAAACTGCCACTGAAGAGTGACCAAATAGTCACTCTTGTGACACTTGTCTTGTCCCAAAAAGGTTTGATTTTACAGCTATGAGTTTTTTTGCTCTTAATTCCAAGCTTGCTCACAGCATGCCTGGCATGCAGACTTTACTTTCATGGTAACATATGGGAATTTTATCCTGTCATAAGTGCCTGCAGTTACCAACAGGTATCAGTTTCAGATGATGATCTGGGTCTAGCAGTTGAGAGGGAGCTTCCTAAACGGACAGCGTGTTCATCCTCAAGACAGGCTTTGCTTGGACAAATCCTCAGAGCCTCATGAGGTTTCATGCATAGTCAAAGCTGTGGTCTTGTTCTGCTCCCTCCAATTTGCTGCTTTATGCAAGTTGTGTTTCAAACGAGATGAGCATGAGAGTGATTTCCATGCAGATGCCATGTTTATCAGAAGGAGAGGAAGCCATCTATGTGTCATGCCTTCACTGTAATTGCACTTAGAAGCAACGGTTGCTTTGGATTTTGTATGAGCCTGAGTGCTGGTGGCAGAGTGCCAGCAAACAGCTATCCACTTCATTAGCTTATGGCAGTGGACCCTACCCCCTCCCTATCCCTTTTGCTTATTATCAAATACACCGGGAAAGGAGGATCTGGTTAATCAAGGAGAAGTAACTGCTTAGGCTGCAGCCAATCCAGAGTGATCACTTCTCTTGGTTATTTACAGCACCGGGAGTCCCTGCTTGTCCTCCCCCATGTTCTCATTTCATTTGAAATGAGTTTCAAAGAGCTGCTGCAAGTTTCAGGGTATAAAAAGAGGGAGAGAGAGGAAAACAAGAATGGAGATTTTAACAGTGAAAGACTAGGTTGAGGAACAAAAGGTAATAGGTTTTAGGGAGCCAAGTGTTCATGATGGAGGTGGGGAGGTTGAAGGACAAGATGTCCATTGGCCGTGCAGAGAAGGTAGCACAACACTGGAGCATTCTTTTGGCTTGCTGTTGAAAACAGGAAGAAACAGCAGCCCCAGTGATGTCAAATATCAGTGATTCAAGTGTTGCTATAGTAATGTGCTGGAGCAAGCAACCTGATATGCATATTTGAGATTTGCTGTAGAATACAATCTATCAATGTTGACCCATGAAAACAAACAAACCGGCTGAAAATCCAGTCTTGCCTAAAGTTGTGAATCTCCACAGACCTATTGATTCTTGTACGATTGTGTATAGCTTACTAGTTATGCACGGTATCAGAGGAGAGGTAGGAAAGTAGGAGGGACACAGACACAGGCCGTGGGGAAACTCACTCGTCTTGCATTTGTAGTGCCAGTAATGGACATTGTTTTCATCTTGTTCCTCTCGTCATCCTTGCCATTCTGCATTCTCACTGCTGCCAGCCCGTTACTCTCCAGCCTACCTTCTAACCCTCCAATTCGTTGAGTGTTTTTTACCTTTTGAGAGCAGCGATGTCCCTCTGCTATGGAGTCACTGTTATCGCACCCTTTATCCTAATCAGCTCCTCCATTTTTCACAGTCTTTCTCATATTTTCTAAATTTCGTTTTTCCTGCTGATTGACTCCGTCTTTTCCCTCCAACTAATCATTTCATTTTTTTCCTTCGCTGTGAAGATGTTGCCAAAATGTCACCTCTAATCTTGTTTCCCATTTCTAGCATGTAATTTATTAATCCTCTCTCTCCCTTTTTTCCCTTTTATTGAGCAGCCTACATGCTAATACAGCTCAAGTTTTATTTTCAGATTGTCAAATAAATAATTTCACAAGTCTTAAGAGTAAGGGAAAAATAAAAAAGAGCTTTGAAATAATGATCACCCTTGTCTTTCTGCCGAAGCATTTGCTTTTAGATCTATACAAATCACTTTATTCAAGGATGATATAGCTGTCCCGTATCAGTTAAATTAATTATTGGATAGCGTATTTAAGGAGCTAAGGTGAAAAGCCAGCCTTTGTCTGATTGATAAAGAACCACTACATAAAACCTTCATGTTAGTATAACTCTGGTCTTCTAAAAATAATATTCCTGCCCCCATCCCTGAAATCTGTATTGTTGTTGTGTGGGGTTTTGGGGTGCCTCCCCCCCAGTTCCCTTGTCAGTTTGGTTTTCATAAGAGTTTTGATTGGCATCTTGCACTGGTGAGCTGATAGCCTTTTTCTAGCTCTTGTGAACACTTTCACTGGATCTCTAAGTCAAAAGGAAAGAGAAAACTATCCAGTCTTTTTGAGCAGAGATGAATGACCATAAAATACAAGCACAGCTTGGTCTTGGTGCCAGGCCTGCCTTAAAGCGTAGTATTATTTTTACTGATAGATTTTTTCCCATTGCCGTGTTCAATGGGAAAAGAATCCTTACTCCCCAGTTTATCAACTCCACTGTCCTCACAGAGCCTAAGACGCTGTGTATGCCCTTCTCATTTTTTGTCGTGTTTGTTGTGACTTTTAGTCTTTTCATCAGAAGTGCTAGATTTCCTATAGGAGATCAAGGAGTATGTGGAGAAGATGCACTGCGACCTTTTTCAAATTAGATACCTAGTGTATCCTTCTGATACTGCACCAATCTGGTAGCATAAATGCAAGCAATTAGTCAAATATTTAATGTCATTTTCAATAATGAATGTAAGTCCATGCTAAGATCTTCTAAGCATTACCCATCTCTAAACCTGCTGCTGTGCCCTGAAAGCACAATTTTCACATCCCAAGATAGTTATCTATGTTCCCAAAAATGTATGGACTCCCAATGCCCAGGGAAGGCCTGTTCGGGAGATTGTTTGCAGTTCCTACACTGGCCTGGTGTGTAATGAGGAGACAGGCAGGTAGAAATGCAGCTCTGCGGTCAGA
Organism: Larus michahellis; assembly: GCF_964199755.1. Lineage (NCBI taxonomy): Eukaryota > Metazoa > Chordata > Aves > Charadriiformes > Laridae > Larus > Larus michahellis. The sequence goes on from NC_133899.1 coordinate 8,223,994, forward strand.
GATGGATGTCATCTTGTGCTCTAAGATTATCAGTGCTAAACCTTGCCATGGAGTTCAGCGCTCAGTCAGGATTAGCTGCTTTTGTAACCCGAGTTGTGTTAGTTTCCATGGAATGAATGGGTGTAGAAAGGAGTAAATGGTGTAAATACGACTCTTACCACTGAAGCAGTTAAGCGGCTGCGCACATATAGTGTCTGTTACTGTCCAGCTTTTGCAGAAGTATTACTATCACTGATGGGCAGCTGAGCATCTGCACGTGTAATAGTCATAAAGGAAAATACCATGCCAGGCAGGTAAGTCCAGTATTTAAGTAGCTTTGAGACTGTAAAGATCTTTCTTGGTTGCTGGTTAACTCTGTAGGCACTTGAATTCTTGAAATGTTTGTACTTAATCCTCTGCACAGAGATTTGAGCTTACTCTGCCTTCATCCAGGACAGCCCGTATAGCTTCAGTTAGACGGAGCCAAGGTGAGCTCCTCGGCTTGACAGAGGGGTTATTGGTCAGGTTACTTTGGCCACCCAGCCTACAACATTAGTTGTTTTGGAGATGGAGTTTGTAGGATTGCGATTAGAGGGGGAGTAGGTTACCTTTGTGTCACCTATGAGAGTGCCCGAACATCAGATACAGCACGTTTTGGGGCAAGACTTCCACAGCCCAAGCTGTTAAAGCTATATGACATTTACTTTATTTACATTTTACACTTTTAAGCTATAAAGCATTTAAAAATTAACTGATGGAACATTTGCCTTATTCATGTTAGTGCTCTGCTTTAGGTAGTACATCTAAAGGATTTAGATTCTTCCTGGTGAATGCAGGTTTTAGTTTACAATTTTGCGGCTAAAATGCCAGGGTCTTTTTATAGCTCTGCTGCAGGTGTTTAGCACGGGTAAAGTTCAGGCCACGTGTCACTCTTTGGGATTTCCAAGTGACAGTGCCAGTTCACACCCAAGTCTGGTGGTGTAGATATGTCATACCTTTTTCATTCCAGTGGGCTGGAAGCCCAAGAGCTCTACTCGGAACTCTAGTTTGCACTAAACAGCAGGTCCCTTGGGAATTAAGTACTAATTATTAAAGTCTTTCTGCCTTCCTAAAGTAATTTGCTTTTGTGGGCATGTGGGCGGAGATGCAGTGTGAAATTTTTCAGACTGAACAGATTCTAAAGTAATCCCTCCTGGAGTATGACAGATCACATGGAGCTGGGAAATGACTGCGGATCATAGACATATGACGTATTTAAATATGAGCAATCAGAAATTCATGGATACTGCTATAAATATGCTGCTTTTGGGAACAACAGTAAGGAAGACTGCTACTTAAAGGAAACACAAGCGTTCTCCAGTGCCAGAAAAGTAAAAATCAACAAACATCACAACCTGGTAAATCTATCTGCTGCATTACTGACATGTACAAATAACAAAGAGCTTAAATGCTCGCTACCAATCTCTGTTACCTCCTTGCAAATGTGACAGTTTTCTCTGCCAGTGTTTGTCAAGCTACCATGACTTGCATTCATATTCCATATGGATATGTATTTTTTCTTTGTTTTCCTTTGACATTAATGCTCTGGTAGAGCTTTCTAAGTAGTAAAGCAAGGAAATTAACTTACATTTGCTGGCTTGCTAAAGTAAATTAGCTACACTTTTGACTTTCTGTGGTTTTACTCTGAATGGGAGAAGCAATAAAAATGAAATAAGGCTAATCACTGTTGTTCTATGGTTTTCTCTGTGGTGTGTTAAGAGGAGAAGAACCCATAACGAAAACCCATGAGTTCATATCTGCTTAAAACAGGTCTCTAATTAGCTTCTATAATCGATCTCCCTGCTCTAGCAGGTGAACCAGGTAATTATCTTGTTTATACTGTAGGTGAGTCACAAAATGCTAGATAGCTTTCTCTGTATCTTTAAAAGATAATGCATTGTAACAAGTGTTCCCAATATGAATGAACCACTGCCATAACCCATACCATCTGTTTCACACGCAGCAACGTGAGATCTCGTTTTATCCTTTGTTACAAAGAGCTCCAGACATCAAAGAACTGTCCCTTTGACCACTGTCTCAATCAAAGGATTTTACCTCGACAAATCTTTCCTCCCCTTTATGGTTTCAGTGCTGCAGAATATGTGGCGTTTCCTGGTATGAAGAGGAGGAATCCAGTCACCAGTGCTTTTTTTAAGGGCCAAATCTTGTCACTTCTCACTTCCCATGGACCTTTTGAGTAGCACAGAAACTCCAAACTCAGCAGTTAATTAGGGGTTAGTTACTTAGGGCCTGAGGCTTTGCAGCCAGACTGTGGTGCACTACACAATGTGTGTCTTTTATTCAGTAGGAGGTATCTGTCTCCAGAAGGTGGAGATATGTTGGCTAAATGCATGGTTAGGATTAAGTTGATGTATACGGAGCACTCAGTATGTTTAATTGCTCATCAAAAAATCCCTAAATCCGACATATTTTTGAGTCATCTCTATTCTCATGTTATTCAGTGTGTGCTTTATTTACATAATACAGCTATTTCTCTTTCTTGCAGGTCATCTCCTAGTAAGCTCTACAAAGAAATAATCCCTTTTGACAACGGTTAAAGGGTCACAGCTGTATTTGAAGCCTATGACCAGTAGCACTAATAATGGTGTATTTGCAAAGAGAGGACATACAGTGCAGTTCTTCCTAGTATAACGTGGAAGTGTTTCATCTCTTTTGTACTAGAGAAGAGGCTTCTTGCTTGTGCTGAATGGCTGAAATATGAGAGTACATGTTTTCCATAATCATTAAAACAATAGTGTACCAGCTTCTCCCCAAGCTAAAAATAATCCTGTCATGGGCAAGCCCCTTTTCCTCGTCTCCTTGATAACTGAATTCAAAATTTCTATAAATAATGTCTTTTTTTTTCATTTTTCATAGACTTGTCCCTAGCAAATTTAGTTTCAAGGTCTTTTATTTCTGTTTCTAAAGTAATTATCCTCTGGGCCTCTTCCTTTCTTCCTGGTATGATGCTAGACTAATTATTCTTCTCCTAATGAATGCCTGAAATGGATCCCATATGGTGGCATATGTGCCTTCAGATGGAAGCTTCGTTTGAATAAAATAAGAAAATTCTTCTCTTGGGGCTTTCTTAAATTTTTCATTCTGTAACAATGATGAGTGAAATCTCTGTCTTGGGGATAGACGCAGCCAGCTTGCTTTCTATTACACTTGGAGCTTTCTCTGAACTGGAGATTGGAGATTTCCATGTCTCTCTCTTGCTATGGCCATCCGCAGCTCGTACTCCACATTGTCACAGAGGCTACTTGAATGAGTCAAAGCATCGTTACCTTTGATCTGAAAGCCATTTTTGTTTCCTTGAAAAATACTATGTATACAGTTATTTCCCTTACAGTTCTTTGTTACCTTTCTCTAGACCTACCTCACAGCATTTTATTGCTTTTAGGGCTCAGTGCACACAGTGACTTTTTTTATACAGTTACCTAAGAAATAAGAGACAAATCCCAGTTTATTTCTTTGCATGCGATGACTTGAACCCACAGTTCCCAGCAAAAGGCTTTATCTACCAGATTATTGAGTATTCTGTGGTGCATGTCAGTCTTTGTATTTATATAAGTCCATTAAATGCATAAATTTAAAATGAAGGCCCTCAGGTCTCAGCACTGTAAGCCCTGCACTGGCAGTGACAGCACCAGGACGAATGGCTGCTCCCTGCTTTTGGAAATGCAGTGTAAATTTACACTGTACTTGGTTCCCCATCACCTTTAAGAACTATTGGTAAAACATCCAATGAAATCTAGTGCTGCCTCTTTACCTTTCTCGAACATGATGGAAAAGTTATCATTACAAATTACTGTTTCTATTGTGGTAGATTGTAGAAGTCCTGGTCATGGATATGTACAACCTTGTGTTGAGAGCTGTGCAATGGAGAGTATTTTCACCAACGTTAAAATGAGGTAAAAATAGGGTCATTAATACTATTTTTTGCAAGCATATATAATTAAAACAAGTCACACTGATACATTAAGCTTACATCTAGCAAATTAAAATCTGTGAGACATTCCAACTCTGCCACCCAAACTGTTAACAAATTCAGGGGTTTTATTGCTTAAGATCCATAATTCTTCTGTAGATTTAACTTTAATTCTGTTGTGTTTTCTGTATGAATTAGTGTTTTATTTATGGAAATTTCTGATTTTGTTCTTCATCTTCTATCATTTTGTTCTTAAACCCAAAACATTTTTCTACATACTAATCACTGAAGTAGGCACGGAGAAATTTGTGTTCTGAACTTCTAGCTACCACAACACATTGCACTTGAGTCGACTAAGCACTGCTGTAGTGAATGAGTAAGATTGCATCTTCTAATTATGGAGGTGATGCTAATGGCCTGGATCAGTCTGAAGCAGGGTTGTGATTTGGTACTGCTGCATAAAAGATATTCCAAAGTGGAAATATTTGTAGACAAATGAAAGGGAAAGTGAAATGCTGTTTTAAAAAACACCAATTCCGCATAAAGTTATTTTAGTAATGTATCACTTGAATCATGCTAATCACTTGTGAAAACATAATCATTTTATCTGATGTATGTATTTGTTCTTGCTTTCAGAGACACAATGGGGAAATACTCTATTGATTTTCATTAGAACATTTGATCCCAAGTTGATAAAGAAAGGGATAGTAACTAACTGTGCCACTTTTAATATCGAGCTCTACTTGGATTTAAAAAAGACCGTCAGCAATGTGTGAATCTGCAATCAGGGAGAATGTTGGAACAGGAAAAAATGCTTGACTTTAAGAAGTGCTGTGAGGCCTTAGTTTCTGTTTAAATGGAAAGAGTATTTGCCTCTGGGTGGTCTCAGCCTGAGAGTATCAAGCCAACAGTTTTGCAAAATCCATACTGTACTTCTGTGAATACGCTTATTTTTTTTACTTGCTGGCAGTTTCTTGTTTTGTTTTCTCTTCTATGAACGATAATTGTTAGCATTCCAATAACCCAGCTCAGGCTTTAAAATAACAAACCACAAAACAGATTTTAGCTCCTTTAACAATCTTCAAGCCTGCACATTCTTGTAAGGCATAATCCTTGATTTGGATTTGTTCTATTTTGCTCCATTTTGTCCTCTTCTGCACAGAATTTTCTGATATACTTGTGAAGATTTTTAACAGACCAAACCTGGAAGAGTCCCCAGTGATCTGTTCAATAGCTTGTGTCCTCTACCTGACTTTCAATCACTCGCTACAAATAACCAAGGGAACATAAACCATTTTAAGGGATAATAATTTATCTTTTGCAGAACAGTTGGTTTCTTTTCTTTCAGTGATTCAATGCAGTGACCATACAGAATGCTTAATTCATAGTTCAGACAGCAGTTTCTTGTTCAGCTTTCTTTAAAGTCACAGTGTCATTTTCTGAGAGGGCAGTATTTGCATATATAAGCTTGATGAAAGGCCAGTAACCAACAGGGCTAGGGAAAGGGGTCATTTCTTATTCATAGCTCATTACTGGTTGTTTTCCCTGCTGGAAGTTGGTTCTGAACACCCTCTTTAACAAGATATGCCGCTGGAGGTAATAAATAACTTTGGGAATCTGGGCAGCAGTAGCTTTTCTTAGAAAACCAAAGCTTTCAATGTTGGCTACTTCAAGTCAGGCCCCTAAATTCATTGTTAAGTACCCAAAACAAATTGCTGTGATGATGAAAAATTCCACTTAGCCACAAATCTAATTTTGACAATGTGAGCTGTGAGTACTCAGAGCTTTGTAGGTGCAGACCGCTTTGATCTACGTAATCAGATTTGGCATTTTGTCTCTACTTAGATCTGTCTAGGAGCGATGTTTCAGGAATATTGTTCAGGCAATATCAAGTGCAGGACACTGTTATTTTCTTGACGAGGTTAGAAACTTTCTGTTCTCTTCCCGAGTCAGATTTTTTTTCACTCATTGAGCCCTAGAGACAGGAATTTCAGTAGTTTGCTGTAGCAAGAGGACAGGCAGAAACTCAGCAATACTCACAAGCTTCATGGCACCAAGTCTGACCCAACATTTTGGAGCCAGAATCAGGGAACTGTGATGGCATTCAAAGTGCATGGAGATGTCTGGTGTGATTTACAGAATTTCTTGAGCAGAATGTGAACTAGGGAGTGGGATTCAGCAGGAGTGAATTGCCTGGTCTGCTCTATCCACTTTGAAAATGCTATAGGGGCAAGAATCAAAAGAGAATCTGATATATTCGTACCTTTGATACAGTTGATATTGCAGGAGTAATTTGCAAAACCCAATCAAGTTCTCTTGAAAACTAGGTACCAGTTTCACCACTGTCAGGAATCCACATTGCTTACTTAAATAAGTTTCTTCCCATGGAACTGGCATAACCTTGCTGCTGGATAGAAACTTTCTGCCATCCAGCCTAAATTTATTTCTTAGCACCTGAGCAGGGTCTGTCTGCATCATTATGTACTGAAATCCCTTTAGGAATCTTGACTTTTGTGCTTTCTATGATAAAAACCCAACAGACTACATACTGGCGTTGCTTTGCCTGCTACAGGTGTGGCAGGTCACTGAGGGACAACGCAGTCACCTGCATCAAATGAAACTCCAACGTGGTATGATACAGGAAAAAAGAAAAACTGTCCATGTGCTGGGAGAAGCACAGGAAAACTGTTCACAAGCCCAGGGAGAGAAGGAAATGGAGAGGGTCCTGTTCTACTGTTTACCAATCCCACTTCATTTAATAGCAATCTAACACAGTGACGTAATTATACCATGCTAATAATTCTGCAAAGTCATGAGCTCTTTCACAGCTCTGTAGCTACAATATAGTCTTCTAAATTTTACTGTATCTTTCCCACAACTGGTCATCTGCTGTGTGTTGTCACAAGGTAAGAAGCATAACAAGACAATAAATATGAAGAAAGATTTGAAAAGCTCCAAGCAATACTCTCAAGCACCCTTGAAGATTTTGTCTGACACTTTATATTTAAAAATTAATCCAGAGCACCCCCACAAAAAAATCTATTTTACTTGTTTAACAAAATGGAGTATTGATTTGCCAAAGCCTAAACAAAGCAGCCTACATGATTCATTGATCAAGATTTTGGGCTCAGTCCATGTGATCATTAACTTCTTTGTCAGATGCATTCATTTATTCAGAAGCTTTGTTTATGGCAGGCCCTTTTCAGTGGCTCATTTCAAAGTAACTAAAACCAAATGCCTTCTCTACCTTCCATTTCACTGAATACAGAAGACAAAACAGAAGGTGCTATCAACTTCAAAGATGTTAGGAGCTTTTGAAGAATCCAGGAACTCTGGAGGCTTTCATATAGGTCCAGGCTTAAGTATTATTTCGGAACTGTGCATGGTGAGGATAAAATTCTCCAAAGAAAGCAACCCCTTGTGCTGCCACGTGGGGAACTAACCAAATTTGAGAAAGTCAGTAGTTAAACGATTAGGAGCTCCATCTACCCTTGTACTGTTGTTCAGGAAATGCTGGTTCCCTGACGTAAAGCCATTCTTTTGATGGACTGCCGTTGCAATAAAATACGTGTGTCAGAAACTTCTGATACACAGGTTAAAGGATTATAAAACAGGATCTGGTTAAAACCCATGGCTTAATCACAAATCAAAACCTTTTAGCTGTTCCTCAGTACATTCTCTGTGGTTAGCAAAGCAACAAGAAGCAAGACAGTACTGAATTCTGTTTTTTTGAATGTGGTACTGTGCTGTATAACTTAATAGTAGGCAGGAGATACTAACAATGAAAAATTAGTCCTTATAATCAATATCTGAGTATGTGCTGCACTCTGTTAATCCTGTATCAAAAACTTAACATCCCAGTCATGAGGAAGTTATGATGGGGTAAATAGGGTATGATCTTACATGGAGTTAAACAGCCTGTGATAACAGACAGGGTTCAGCTTCCTCCCTGAAATGTCGGGTCACCCCTCAGTGGCAGCAGGCTGAGCTCCCCCGCCTGTCCCTTGAGGTGCTGTGGGTGATAGGCACGCTTGGAGAGGGTTACCTCCCAAGAGCTGGCACGTTCGCTCGCTTCCCTTGTCGTAATTCCACGGTGAGCCTATCTCCTTAGTGTGCAGCTGTCAACCTTTTAACATCAAAAATTAAAATAGCGGGAAAAGAAGATGAAACGGTTTGTGATTTTTTTTGGTCTTGTTTAAAGAAAGAATAAAGTAGTCTCATTCTCCGTAATTTATACAACTGAAGTCTAATTTGCATGCTGGATGGGCTACGATGCAAACTCTGGAATCCAGCCTGACTTCAGGAGCCTAGGTATCTCTGAGGATGTGGAATTACATCTTGCTGCATATCTACTCATTCTTGCAAAGACGGTAATGAAAATCCCTTTGTATGAATCAGGACATTACAGAATAAATAGCACAAAGTACTAACTGCAGGAGGAAACACAGGCCTCATCCAGAACTGTGAGGAAGATGGATGTTTTTTCCATAAATTGTATGCGGTGGGTTTTGGATGAGACACCAAGTCTGTAGTTGGTACATAGTTGTGGTGATATGAACAAAGAATTTAGTAGCTCAATTTTTATATATTTCAGTGGGAGAAATGAACTTTATCCTGACCAAACACAGTGGTCAGAACAGGTTCAAAACTCCCGAATAAGAAGAAGTGGCTGGGTAGCCACTGGAAACCTCAATAACATATTCTAAGAAAATTTTTGGGCCCATTCTTAAAAAGGGTGAACTTGTAAACATCTCATGCCGAACGCAAGCATTCTTCATCTGAGATAGGCTGATTTTAGACTTAGCTCCGGTGTAACTGCTGATTTTGTGCCAACAATGGAACAGAAAACAGAATCACACTTTGCCCGAGGCAAAGTTCTAGCACAGTCTGTTCTATTATCAATACAAGTCACAAACCTTTTCTGCAGTGAGATCTCATTACAAATATTTTTATGCTCTGCAACATTCACTTGATTTAACTTCTCTTCTTAAATTTAAACTATTACATTTGGACAGGGACAGTCACATATTACAAGCAACAAAAAAAAAGACATCAATATGTACAGTGTATTCTCTGCATATACAAAATGTATATACACACACACACAGGTATTAACTGCTCAAGCAAGCTCAGAGAACAAAAAACAGAAATTAAAACATTTGCTTAATACTAATGTTCTATATGTATATATACATGTCTCTGTTAGCAACATATTTGCACTATGCTTTTTTTCAGTTAAATATTGAATATGTGCCTCAAGAAGTAGGCTTTAAATGGATGCACAATAGCTGGCTACAATGGGTAATTTCATTTAGGCATAGAATTACAAAGTAGCCATTTTTAACTTCAACTAGATTACACATTTACTAAACCTTCCATAAATTCATCATTTGGCTGAGTCACATTGAGAATTGTTTTAAATAAATCTATGTGAAAATTAAATTTAAGTTGAAAAGCAGCAGGAAAAAGATGTATAGTAAGTACTTCATTTGTTGTAATAGGACTATTTGGAAGGAATACAAATGCACTTCAGATTGTAAAGAGCATAATTATTTTTCTCCAGAAGTTGAATGAAACAGAGCAGCTTCTGCCTATATAATATTTGATATGAATTAGCCTCATAAAATTCAAGTTGTATTTTTAGAATTAAGTGTTTTCTTGGTGTATAGGAAATTTCCAAATGAGTTCTCCATTTCTTTGTTCTACTAAAACGGCCAAAAAGAACATAAGAATTCTTGTCTTAGGTGCTTGGACCTGTGGGTCAGCTTCTACATTATACTACCTTTGGCAGTGGATGCTAACAGATGCTTCACAGAAATTTCAAAAACCCGTTTATTATAGAAACCAGGGTGGGGACAATGGGGATGGGACATGAAGGGCATGGGCAAAACCCTAAAGGACCTTAAAGAGGTCTCCTCGTCCATCACCCTGCCCCAGTAATCCACTGAGAGGGGAAAGTTCATTCTAACCCTGACAGTGAATCTTGGTTTCAGGGTCACTTTCCCTTTCTCTTGTATCTAACAAAAATGCAAATGTGCATATTATCCATACAATGCCTAATCCTTTTTAAATGCTATCTGGAGTTAGTCTCTTGTAGATGACTGCAAAAGCTCTGGAGTGCCATGTAATAATTTATTGCTAATAGATGATTGCTGGGATTCTGAGACATTTTGTATCGCTTGGGTTTGGTCAGGAATATCAGCAGGAAGGAGGATATCATTCCAGACAGCCATCCATCAAGTGACACTTAGGAGCTGTTAAGAAACAATGTCAGAACTGTTGGATGTAATGACTCTACATCCTTTTCCAGACAGCCTACGAAACTTGTTATGACAAGACATGATTAAGGACTCCTCCCTAAAAAAACCCCAAACCAAACAAACAAACAAAAAAAAGTGGCAAGATTTAAAGTAAGAGGTTTTTAACAAGTCTTTACTGCACAGTGGAGCACTGAGCAACTACACAGGAGCAGCTTCCAGAACTTAAAGCAGTGTGTTTACATCAACATGGTGCTGGGCTGCCTCACGTGCACTGCTGAGAGGCAGATGGTCTCAGCTCAGCGCTCTGTGCTACCACGGCAATGGGCTGCTTGGCGTTTGAACAACAAGGCCGTGCTGTATGAAAGCAACAGCTCAGGTTAATGTTTCTTCAGCTGCCTGGTGGCTCTTCTTGTGAAGTCAGCCGCAGGGGAACCAGGATAATGAAATTAGGGTATCAGAAAAAGCTACCCCTACTTAGTCTACCTACTCCCTACCAATGCTTAAGCCAGCGTTTAAAAACCGCCCTTCCAATCCTCTGTCCTTTTTATTTTTTCTTTTTGTCTTCAAAGATTTATGCCCACAGCCAAATGCCAAATAAAGAATACTCCTCTTTTAAAAATGTTATTCTGGCACTGACGCTCCTCCATGCATAGACTTCTTTGTGGAGTGTAACCTCCAGGGTACAAATGATCCAGTGTATCGTAGCCCAGGGCATGGTCTAAAAATGAAAAAAATTTAAATTCCCCCCCAAGGAGCCCTACAAGCCAGGGATATGTGCTGGACAAGGGAGACACAGATGTAGCTGACTGTGTAACCACCACACTGTATCGTGAATGACAATGGACAGTCACACTGTATGCTGATAAACTGTTAGCTTTTGTGGGTTTGACGTGCACTGCCTTTGTCACCATTAGAAAGTTTAACCAAGACTTTTTCTTTTACCATGTCTGGTTCACCCAGAATTTTGTGTAATTCCATCATCTTCACTTTCCTTTATCACAATTATGTTATTTACCCTTTTTGAGACAGTTCTGATCTCTGCTCTGTGTGTGGATGATGACATTTCTCTGGTTTGAGACAGTACTAATTAAACACCGTTCAGGTTCTTTTCTTAAGAGAGACAACATACACCCTTTAGAGATTTTTGGCTTAAAAATAAAATCGTGCCAAAGAAACTGCATGCAATAAATGCCTACTTTGTAAAATAAGTAACTGCCTTTGGAAAAGAAACAAATGCAAATTCTAGTTACTGTGCTTGAAAAGAGGTGACAAGAAGAAGTGCCAGCATCTTGGCTCCTGTTGCTGCTTTATTGTCACAAATTGTTAGTTACATTTGAAAATTATGGATCTCTCTCATTGTGAAAGTTGTGTCTGCCAGTTGGTGCCTGTACACTAGAGTGGGTTTACCCAATTAGCAGAATTTCCCATGCAGGACCCAGAATAGCTGTGCATGCATCCTGAACCTTCCCGCAGCTGAGGCTCATCCTGGGACTCTGGTGCTCTGCAAACACCGGCTTTACCAGGTGAGCTCGGTGCAGAAGAAGCTGTACAGAGCACGGCTCCGTGGAAGGCAGCCTTGGCACATCTCATCTATCTGTATCCCTCTATAGTTCTCTCTCTGACAGCTGTAGCCTGCCCCAGTCACAAACACACTGTGCAGCAGACAGAACAGTATTTTTAACCCCACTGCACTCATGAAATGAAAACAGGTCATGGAAACAGTGACATTTAAGTGCTACTTGTAATCTTCATCATGGGCCATCTCAAGCTATTTGCATCTCTCTTCTGGCACTCAACCAAGTGAACCTCACCCTTTGCAGAGCTGTGTGCTATTTGAGCCGCGTCTGAGGCTCATACTAAGATGATGGGATGCCATCAGGTAACTGCTTTATGGGAAAAGCATCTGAAGGACTTAAGGGACTGATTTCATGTAAGAGTTCAAAGTAAAAGAGGAGGCGTGAGTGGAGAAATAGCAGTCCTGAGAAAACAGGAGCTTAACTGCAGTTCTCCGTCTGCCAGTGGACCCAATTGCATGTTCCTTATTTTCAGTTTCATTAAACCATGGAAACCCAGTTTTACAAAGTATCCCATCAATAATGCAGGGCCGTGGACCTTTCCCTGTTGTTTTGGCTTGTTGCTGTGTATAGATTTCTGCACTTTTCTAGTGCAGGTAAGCAGACATGCCACATTTCCAATTGAGTCACAACCCTGAGATTACACTGAACTTCAACTAAAAGCTGTTATGGTCGAACACATAATAGAATAATATGTAATGATGGACTATAACAAAACCATGAAGTATCTGCCACTTTTACAAGTAGATGGACACAATGTAATCATTAACAAGAGAAAAAAAAAAAGGAAAAAAAACCAACTTCCCCCTAATTACACTTAGCAATTGACATATTTTCCCTTCCTTTGAATAGCAGGTAGGGTTTGTAGGGAAATTTTTGTTTCTCAAGTAGGCAGTGGAAATGATCACTTCTTTATACAGAAAAACAAAGTTGCTATAGCCCTCCTAATCAGTGTTTTGATGATCTACAGATCATGGCAGGCACTGCTTTATTAATTGGTCCCAAGTTAACACTTGTTCACGGAGCCATTTCAATAATAAGCACTGGGAAAATGCTAAACTTATCAATAGCCGTCTCTCTAATGACTTGAGGAGCATCCAGATTACATCTAGATTACTTTGGAAAAAATGTGATGAATTTTATTTTAGTTGATCTTAACCACTATAAGGCAGTCGTTCTAAATATTTAATAATGCTGCTTTTTTAATATTTTGTCTTTTATTAAAATTAATTTCTAATTTATCTATGTATATAGTGTGACCTAAATGCTATCCTGTAATGATCATCTTAGTGCTAAACAGTATAAAATGTTAACATCGTTTACTTAGAAATAATGTTTTTTGTATTGTGCATGTTTCTTCAAAAGTCCTTTTTTTTTTCTTCTTTAAAAATATATCTGTTCATTCTGATATTTGGGTTCCTAAAAACTGCTAAGTGTAACTTTTTCCTTTAAAAATAGACACAATAGACAAACTGTTTTAATGGGAATAAATATAAAATAGGATATAGAACACTTTGATTGAACAATATGACATATAATGTAATTATTATGTAATTTATTAAGGTGTTCTGGGTGAGGGGAAAGGTTTTTCTGCTCAAAAGATTTCCCTTTCGTACTTCCCTAAACCGTGTATGAATTTTTCTCTAATGTTTTTGTGGTTAAGATACCAAACCAAGCCATTCATTATTCATCCACATCTAGAGAGGGATGCTCTGGATGCAAGCTGGGACCCCCAGTTTAAACACACCTTAATTGTTCTATACTTTTCATTATTGATCAGTCACATTTGTTATGTTTTGAAGAGTCACTGTTAACTTTTACATGCCCCACGTCTCATTTTATGTAGTTAAATGTGGGCTCTAATGAGCACTTCCATTTGTGGCATCTGTTGTGTTTGCCTCTCCAGCCACCCTGTGCGTGTCCCTCCTGCTGGGAGAACCTGAGCTGACACAGTTGCTGCTGGCTGTGTCACTGTCTGCTTTTCATCCAGAAAAATGAGTTCTGTGTCTTAAACACCCTAAAGGAGGCTGAATTGGATGCTTTATGTCATTCTGCATTTTACTCAAGCAGCAAAGGTTACTCCTTCTCTATTCCCTTCATGCTAGCGAGCATGTTACTCAATAGCAGCATTGCAGAAAGGCTCTCATGGGAAACGAGGTGAATGAGATCAATGCAAAATTGCAAAACCCTGGGATCCAGCATTCCAGAAGCATTGATTTTACTAGGAAAACTCTAAGCTGAGTTACATGTCATTTTCAGCATCAAGGACTCTCCTTCCTGTTGTAAACTTTCTCCTTTTCAAGGATGTAAGATAAAAAGGGCTTCTGGATGCATTTCATTTGGCTATATAAGAAAGTAAGGCATATTTAAGCATGGATCTCAGCAAAACAATGATTACCTGCATTTCTTGGAGACAAGCAGATCTTTACTGTGGCCTGACACTGCTGACAAAAAACAGAATATCAGAGATTTTACGTCGTGCTCCTTCACGCACAGTGTGAATCTGAGGATCCGTGGATCCATTTGAATTTTAAAAGCATCTCTGCTCTATGTAAGAAATCAGTGAGCTGTCTGACCGTGATTTGTTCAATAGCACATGCTCTGCTTGGGTTCACTCCCCACCTCCTTGGAGTCTCCGAAAGGGTAACAGCGTATTAACCATTTGGGAATAGAAGCTTAATACATGACTTCCCATCAGCTAAGCTGCCACCATAGAACAGTTCTGTGTGTGCTCCAGCCTGCCCCCTCCCCAAGTAAATGCAGCAGTTTGTTACTTGAAGCGTTTCCCTAAGTTGCATTAGCTCCCAAGCAGGACAGGCTGGCAGCGAGCACACCAGCCCTTACTAACGGCTATGAGATTCAGCTGCTGTGCGGGAACTTCTTAGGCCAGTGCAGTTCAGTTCCATGCCTGAGCCCCATGTCTCATTTCGGAAATCTGTATCTCTTATTTCGGAAACCTGCTCTTCCCTCAACAACAAAAAAACTCACAACACCCTAACAATCCAAAAAAGATTAAAGAAACTTTCAAGTTTCTCAAACCCATTAAATGCTGTTGTTCTCACTTCATTCAAATTAATGTGAGGCAGCTTAGCACATTTAAAGGGAATAAAATGAGGTTGGAGGTTTGAGCTCTGATACACTTGACATATTTTGCTATGATAGGGAGGTTTTGCTTCACAGAAGTTTAATTGCCCCTCATGCAATAAAGTTTCTAGGTCAAGGTCAAGATTCATAGGTGGCAAATAAGAGCCTTTCTCTGAATTAGTTCTTGCCCTAAAGACAATAAAATATATTTCTGGAGCCCACATGGGAATGCTACTTGAAAAGACCAGATTCTATTTTCCCCATTACTACTAAGAACAAATGTGTTCCAGCACAAAATGCTCATTTTTAATTTCATGAGAACTTTAAAATTTCATGAGAACTTTAAAATGTGATATTAGAAGAATACACGAGTGATAATCAGCGGTAACTTTTTATATCCAGTTCTCAGAACACAGCGGAATGCAGGAGGTCTGTTTTGAATTACATCCCATGTTTTAGGGAATCTGAACCTACATTTTTCCTCCATCCCATGAAAGTGTCCTAACCATAAGATTAGACTGTAAAGGTGTGCATCTGCTCCCTAATTAGTAAGTCATGCAAAATAAACTGCTTCCCTAAAAAAAAAAAAACGAGAAAAACACTCTCTCACAGACCTACAGATATACACATGGTGCAACATACAGTGGCGATGAAGCACTCTCCAGAAAGACAGGTAAGGATTTAAATTTGAATTTCAATTCCCTGGATAGAAGAAGCTGTGAACTGAAGTACCCTACCTCTTCAGTGCATAGTTTAGCTACTGAGATAAACGAGGGTAGAAGAGGAAACATCTACTTCTTAGCCATCTGTCTAAAAGAAGAAAATTTTCCTTATTTTTTTCAAAAGAAACTTTGAACAAAGGTTAGAATTTCCCCCTACCTTAAGTCCACAGCAGGAGGTGTTATTTAAGACTTACCTTATCCTTTAGCTTTCCAAATGGGTACTTTAAATGAGCTCTATGTCCATGCTTACTTTTGGACTCCAGTTCTTTATTCCTACCATAAAAGCTAGACTGAAAAGCAAAAATCAAAAGAAAAAAAAATATTTCAATTTCTTTGTTCAAAATTTTTCATTAAAAAAGTTTGGTTTTGACCACTAGTATGGAATGTGGTTAGGTGTCTGGAAAGGAGGCGGCTCAAAGTCCTTTCAGGAGGAAAGTTTCCATTCAGGAGGAAAGTTCATTTTTCATATTACGGTCTAAATTCTAAAATTGCATAAATTTTGATGTTGCCCTGCATCTGCACAGAGCCCCAGTTCCAGGGTCACTGTGCATATGGGATTACCCACATTGGACCATGTAGTATATTTATTCATCATATTTCCTCTTGCACAGCAGATTTGTATGACACTTAAGACCAGTTAAATATTTTTTTCTTCTCGCAATACAATTCCTTAAAATATGAGCATTCACAATATTCATTATTTATTATATTTGTGTAAAATACTGTATCATTATTGTCACAGAACAAAAATATCAACTACAGTAATTGCATAACCTTTGAATAAACACAAGGCTTGCTGTTTTCTTGTATCACTCGGTATTGCTAACCGTGCATTCTCCTTAGCTAGAAGCCTCTGCTTACCTAATCTAGAATGCTTACGAACCCTTATACAATCTTACTGAAAAAAAGCACTTCCTCTCAGGTTGATACAGTGTCCATTTTCCCGAAAAAAGTCATGTAAGTACGGAAAAAGAACTTGTAGTTTGGCTGGATTTGCCAAAAGTGTTTTCTTGATAAAACTAAGAGAATGTCTCCTGTCCAAGTCCCCTTAGCGCTCATGAAAAGGCAGTGGCGCGCACAGGGCTGGAAGGTCACCGTGTTCCTACTGACCTCAGCGCTTGTGACAGTTCCAAACTGAAAGCTGAGGGATAAGAGACAAATGAATTCTCTCACTCTCTCTCTGTTGAACTAGTTCCCCGCTGGAAGAAACACCCCCAAACAAATCACACTAGTTTGGGGTTTTTTTCAAAGCACTATATAAATACAATTTAGAAATATTACTAACACTAACCTTATTCCTTTGTTCCAGATGGAGAATCTGAGGCGTTTCATGGAAGCAGCACAGCTGTGACTCGCCATCAGTTCAGCCAGCAGTCAAGCAAGGAATGCAGCTCAGTTCTTCAAAGATTATCCAGTAAGGTATCTGCTAGATTTCTTTACCTCTGAAGGAGAAGCCTGTCTTGATTTTCTTACCAATATTTGGTCTGAGACCAACTAGCAACTGCAACACTTCAGAGCAGGTAATTTTTTGACCGGATTAGAGTCAATGACTTAAAAATGAGAACTTTTTTATTCTATAGTAGAGCAAAAGGCTTTATTTCCTGGGAACTGCAATCTGCCCATTTGTCTATTTAGCGTCTTTACTTGGATTTTGTATTTAGATAGAAGAGGCATTTCAATTTTATGGCATTTCTGTGGCATGTTATTTTGAACTCTCAAAAATTATTTAATCATTTACTAGTCATGCTTTGTGTCTGGTTAAAGATGACAAGTTCTAATAGTTTATAATTAAAGGACAAAAATTAAGGTAATATTGGCACCATAAGGTCTCTACCTATTGCAGAAACATTTTGAATATTCAGTGGAATCTCAATAACTTTGCCTAATGGTTGGAAGATTCACAGAAAACTTGAGTTCTAAATATTACTGAGAGCAAACTGTTTACTTGGGAAGAAATTTTCAAAGACACAAATTGGGAGACTGGTGTCTCTTTTCTTCTGCTGCTCTTTCCCATTGTCTTCATGGACAGATAATTTCAAATGGACTTTGTATGACAGCATTTCAACTCTCAGGATTATTACTTGACATATGCCATGAAAGTAGCTAAGTCTGTACTGCATTTTTTTTTATTTTGCTGAGAAGTGGGTAAGTACAGACTTCCTGTGTGCATATTCACAAGGATTATGCAAAAATAATATTAGCAGGCTTCGTTTCAGTGTTTTAGTAAATGCTATACAGCAGCTACTGGAATACTCTAATGCCAGATGTCATAATGCCAAACTCTCATCCCAGCAGAGTACAACATTAAAAAAAATGTTACTTTTGTTTTTAATTTACTACTCTATGGATGAGAGAAGTCCCATCTGCTTACTTTATTTTTAAATGAAAACATAAATGTTGTCCTGTGGTGACATTAGGCTAGATATTACATAGAGACAGAGACCCCAAGCAGCTAAAATTTACATCTAACAAATATGTTTTCTTGCATACAACCATCTGCATGATAAAAGCAATGAAGTTTGTGACGCTAGTATAAACAGGATTCAAAGTGTGACCCATTTTTGTGCCACTGTGGGAATAAGAATTACAGAATTTTAGGAGAGCTGGAACCATAATTTCTGCTATGGGAGAAGTCTGGTCACACAGGATAAAGGGAAAATCAACTGCTGGAAAGATTAGATGTGAAGACAGTAGCAATTCAGCACAGCTAAAAGCATACAGCTTTTGAAGGATTTCTCAGGACTTCAGAACCACCTCTAAAATCTTAAGCCTGTCTCTGATCCTGTGTCAGTGGGAGTTCTGGTTTCACAACCCACTGCTGTAAAAGAGCAGCTGAACACAACAGAGAAATGAAGAGACGTACTCATTTCAGTTTGAAAGGAAAGAGGAAAAGATGATGGGGATATTAGAATGTCCTTTCCCTCACAAGCACGTTTCTTTGATTGCCAATGGAAGAAAATAAAAATGAGCATGTCAGATTGGTTTTCTGGGATCACTATTAAAGAAAGCATCCTTTTTTTTTTCTGTGGGGAGGTGGTCCAGCATGGACAGTTTTGATAATTGGCTAATTACATGTTTAACTTTTCAGAATATTTTCATGACTCAGAGAGTAAAATTTTGGACAATGTGATTTTTGCTTTTTTTCCCCCCACTGGAGCTACCTTTCTAATACTGAACTTTATGGCTTTAAGCCTACAACTTCCTTCAAATCAGGCTTGATGAGATCTGGTGTGAGAACTGGCATCAGTGGCAAATGCTGCCTGAGCAGGGGCTTCAGGAGTTGAATCACTCTGTCTCCCCTTACAGACACAGAGAGAGTGTTTCAGTGTTTTATTTGCCTGTGATATTTGATACACTTGCCAGGATGAACAGTGGTTTTTTTACGGTCTAACATTTTTGGATGTTGGTGTTTTCTTCTATTTAAATTAACTGCCAGATTCAACTGAAGGTGTTCAATAATATTCTTTCTTTTCCAGTACATCGTTAAATTAAAATCAGCTCACACTTTCTGAGTGTTGTGTCATAGAATCACAGAATGATTTAGATTGTAAAAGACCTTTAACATCATTGAGTCCGAACACCTAACACTGCCAGGTCCACCACTAAACCATGTCCCTGAGCACGACGTCTGCACGGCTTTTAAATACCTCCAGGGATGGTGTCAGGTCTGTGGAGACCCTGTGTGTCAGACGCTTCAGGTTTTGCATCCATATACAAACTTCATCATGCATGTATGTCAAGAGCCTCATTTTATATTCCTTATATGTAAAATGGAAAACAAGGGTAAGATCAACAATCAGATCCCAGCAAGAGGAAGGACCTGTTGAAAAAGGAGGATGATCTCCTGAAAGTAGAGTTCTGTAATTATATTCTACTGCTCAGGCATTGTGGCCAGGCTGGAACAAGCCATATAGGAAGACTTGGGAATTCAGGAGACTTAGTGCAATTCCAAAGCGTTCAAACGATATCTCACTAAGGAATAAATTAGCAAGTCATTTCTTCAACCTCCATCAGTACTTCTGCAACCTTCCCCCCTTGTATGAAACAGCAACTTACATAAAGAAGTACAGAAAAGCAAAAAACATACCTAATGAACTTACTACTTTTACAGTTTGGGAGGAAGAAAAAGATAATTGTTATCTTTCTTCAAGTAGTTAAGTAAAAGAAATGGGCTGATGCCTTTGCAAGATAAAGATAAATGTAATTTAAAATAGAAAGCATTTGATGGGTCCTAGGTTTCAGCTCTTGGTGAGTGACTGTACTCTTTAAAGCACTTCTGAAATGCGGGTTTCACATTTGAAAAGCTTCTTCAAGGTTCCTACTGTAGAGAAAGGTAAGAAAAGATAATTATTTCCTTCCACTCTGAATTATTTTTAAAGCTTTCTGACTTCTCAGAGTGTGAGAGCACAACTGCTGGACCCGATCTGAATGGAAGCCTTTTCGTCTTCAGTGAGCTTTGAGCAGATGCCCAGAGATTAGGAATCAGGAATTTGCAACATATAATCTGGCTGTGACTGGTTCTGGCTGTGGCTTTAGCGAGTCTTCTTGACTTTCTGATTCAGTAAAATGAATAGAGATTCTGCTATTTACCTTCCGGGTGTATTGTAAAAATTAATTCTCTGATGCCCCTTGTAGATTGACAGAACTGTAACTGCTGATTATTAATATCCTTAGATTCAGCAAATATTCAAAGACTCCCTTTCATGAAGCTACAGATTTCAAGGCCAGGAGGGTCCTGATCTTGCCTCTGATTAGGTCAATTAGCCTGCTTCCTTTCGTATCATTTTCAGACCTCTTAATTGCAGTTATAAATTGTTGTGAAACACAACAGTTAGAGATGCTTACTGAAACACTATAAAGTAATGTACATTGGCATACGTGCATACATTTTCACCTAGATGTATGTATATATGGGTAAACGAGTGAAATTACTAGTTTAGTGATTTAGCAATAAATTAATGAAATCACTAGTATTTTGTGTGATTGGTAGTCTGCATTGCAAAACAAAGCTTAAAGGACTTGGCAGCAGTCTTGCTCTCCCATACCCTTTCACTTCCCATTTCCTGTGTCCTTGGAGATTGTCATAATGCAGCTCTGTGCATTTTCAGCTAGACATTGCCAGATGTCTGTTTCTTGCATATATTTGGAAGAAGTTAAGCTTAATTTAATTGTGCCCCAATTCAAGAGAGTATCCCTATGCTGGCAAGTTGATTAAGCATGGTGGTAATTTTAATTATCTTCTTATCTCTCACTGGAGTGCAGTTAGTGGAGCTGATGAAGTTAACCCCGTAGATAAATACCCTTTTTAAACTGGGGCCTTAGACAAGAAGGATAAAGGTTTCTTTTCAATGCCAAAAATTAGCCTTCACCTGTCTGAAGCCATTTCTTCTCCACTTTGCTCTCCATCTGCAGATCAATTCCTCGAGAGAGCCTGACATTACAGTTGAATCACCTTTATCACTGGCTTTTTTCCCCTGATAGTTTTGCACTTGCCGGTGATTCATTGCTGTCTTTTACCTGTGACAATGCTAAGTTGGCTGGTCGTGCCTTTTTTTTTTTTTTGCCAGCTGTTTCCCTCTCCACATGACTAATTCTATTGTGTGGGTTCAACAGAAATGGCACAAGGCCAGCACTGAAAGGATGCCAGTTAGTGTATTGAAGATTTGAGGAGATGCGGTTTCAGTTTTACGTGTCACATTCATGATAAAATCATAGAGATACACAGGGCTAACATTTCATTTAAGAGTCAAACACATTAAGATACCGTTTTCAAGCGTTGCATTTAAGTGCCTTGTAACTCATTTAATTTTCTTTCTGAAAATACCCTGTCAGAAGCCTGTAGGAGAAACAGCAGCATAATTTAAATGTCACTTTGCTTCCCAAGAATGAATTTCATATTCAGTCATTCTACTCCAGTGACAAAGCTCACATCTCTGCTAGCATGTTTCTGGTCACTTGGCCCTGTTTTCAGCTGGGCGTGCACAGAAGCTTGAGTGCGCTTTTGTATACTTAATCGTCTGGGTTTTAATTAACACAAAAGAACAATAGCTTGGAGAGAAGAACAGAGAGGGACTACATAAATGTGAAGGTCGTTCACAAAACAAAGGCAAAAGGTCCTTACTGTAATGGAACGGTAACATCCCAGTATGCAGCATCTGAACTTTTCTTACATTTTATGAATATCAGGCCATTTGCAGACTTCCTGTGCAGCTCAGATTATTAATAAATACAACAGGATTCCTGCTTGCCTTATAAATATACACACTCAGCATTCAGCTGCGGAGATGTTCAACTTGCCCTGGATCTCCAACCTGGCAAAACATCTGAGTACACTTCAATTTAAGGCAGTACAAAAAAATAGCCCCTGAGATACATACATATATATTTATATATAAAAAAAAAATATATATGCATATATTTACGTAGTCCCTCATGCCCCGAGAGACAGAAAGCTGGTTGTAGTGGTCCAGCCGCATAATCCTACCTCATTTTCTTATAAAGCTACCAAATAGACACAAGAAAGCTCAGCTTCTTCACATCCAAGAACAGTGTCACAGCAAAATACTCTGCATACATTTGTAGGACTTGAAACTGCTCGTTTCACCCCAAGACACTGTATAAAAGTGATTCACTTTAATCCAAACTATAATTCAGGCATACCAAGGGTAACGCACAGCCTCTGCTTAAACAGTAAAAAGAAACAATGTATACCAGCTAAGAGGGGGGAGTAAAGGAGGGCATTTCTTCCAATGGCAATTTAGGCAGGAAGAATATCGTTACTGACGGCACAATCTCACCGCTGGGATCACACTTAAGAGTCCTGCCCAGCGCTGAAACTGCCACATGAATTTCCTGAATTCCTCCATTTTGCATCTCATTTGCAGAAAGCTTCCTCGAGTTATACAAAGACACAAACTTACTCTGAGAGGCTGCATCAGGCCTGTGAGAGATTTGTTCTGGTTATTGATTCCCCATTACAATTTCTGCAGCCCCTGAGATATCCTTCAAGATCTAACATTGGCCAGGCCAAATCTTGCTTCACTTACAAGAGCTGATGCGTTTACATCTTCAGGGAATATTGATCTACTGCAAATAATCTTTTTTTTGTTTTCAAGCAAGCTGAAACCCCAGAGGAGAGAGACAAGACAGCAAAACCGTTCGCCAGTGCTTATGAAAAACATTCAGAATCGAGTAATACTGCTTTGAAAACTTGCAAAGTGAATCCAAAACTTGATGGCAAATGTAATACGGAGGCGAAGCTCACACATAAAGAACGCAGTTTATACACGGCACCTCTTCTTAAGCGAGCTTGAGCAATGTCTGGCACAACTAACCCTTTAAAATATCATTGCTGTTTATTTGTTTACAAAGGACTTAAGAGGCTGTAGAAGGAAGGAGAGATGCTAAAGGATAAACGCACTGAAAAGCATCTTCCCCTCTTGCTTCCAAACAGGTGTTGTCAGCCTGTTGCTATCAGCCAGTATCAAAAGCAGTTGGCAATGCTCTCATGCAAAAATTCCAATCAGATTTCTCAGTATATTCTAATTACTGTAGTAGCACTTGTTCTGGGCCTAAATGACCACCTTATCACAGCAGCCAGGTCTGCCTTCTATTTAGGGTTTATTGGCTCTTAAATTTCTGCTTCTTCTAATTGCACATCTATCTTAGCAAACACATTTAGAAGTCCACGTGTATTCTTTGCCACCTCGTGCTTTAATCCTCTTCATGTTGGAAGTTATGCTGTCATCTCTCACCTACATTGTGATTATATCCACCCCAGCTTCACCCCAGGACAGAAAACTTGCGTTTCCTTTCTGCACACATTATCGCGTTGCCAAAGGATTCATCCGAATAATGGCTTATCCTGCTGGTTATGCTGATGGTACCCACACACAGGTACTTATCAGGAGCTCTAGCACAGAAATGTCACTTCTAAAACCCTCTTTCCTTGCTATTGTGCCCCGTATGAAAAACAAGGTTTTTTTCATAAGAAACAGCTAAGGATTGTACACGCTTTTCCACCCTGAAGGTCTTAATTTCATTCATAGCTATCAAAAGCAACTGGCAATCACTTCGCAAAGATGCTGCCGAGAACCAACTGCGGCACAGTTACTTCTGCATGTTACTTCACTCAGAAACACGGAAAGTATCACTTATTTTCTTGATCTGGACCTGTTTTGAATAAGCTGGAGAGCAATACAAACTTCTCTTTTGATTTCAGCAGATATTTGATCATATCCCTAAAATGCATATTATTACTACTGAGAAACAAGCATTTACATACAGCAAGGTATGCATAAAAGCAAACTACATTTTGTTTTCACAAGCTCAGTGGTCAAGATGAGTAAATGAATAAATTTAGGAAACTATAAAAAATGGGAGTATATTGCTGTCGTTTCCATTCCTCATTTGTGCCCTCATTGAATTTTACTCCAAATATTTAAATCTTTTGCTGATCAGGCCATGGATTACCTTTCCAAATTAATCCCCATGTAGCTCTTTGCTCACATGGTCCAATCAATGCAGAACGGCTCACTGTAACAGTACCTGACAAATGTCCTTTTCACACTATAAACCTGAAATCTGGAAGTTTTTCCTGTTGCATGGTCATGATGGAAATCTGAGGCTCTGGTAGACATTGTATCTGAAGCTTTAGCTAATCTCAGTTTCGTGAAGTTAACCATGTATACTGCTTTTGGTAAGTACAAATTCAGTTAAATTCTGTTAGTGTGAAACTGAGTTGCAGGATGCCTTGAAAATTACCATAAAGACACTATGAAATTGTGGGCGTTCCAGAACTGCAGTTGTGCATCAAGAAAAAACACACAAAACCCCCCAACCTTTTGAAAAAACCGGAGCGCAAGAGGATCACTGGTTTTTGTCCTCCATGAATAAAGCACTCTTCCAGAGGATGAAACCCCTAGTTCCAAATTCCAGTAACTTAAAACAGGAGATAGGCTACAAGCAAACATAAAGGTTGAATCATTGTCATCATCCAAGCTGAGAAAACGGCAAAAGCTGGGAAAACGGCAAAAACTGAGAAAACAAACAGTATGAGGGGTTTATAAATTTATCTCACAAATATAATTACATTATTATTATGCTCATAGGGAAAGAAAAATTTGCTCCCACTCTGATTTTAAAGTTTTCCTTACTCCTTCAGTCAAATTTCTGTTGTACAATTAAACATTTACAATATTTTTAAAAAGAAATTGGTAAGTTGCACATCCTTCCTTGTTCCTAGAGGTAAGGGTAAATCTGCAATCATAATGCATGATCACTTCTAAAGGAGAAGAACTTATGTTTTGGACCACAGATGGAAAAAGCATTAATTGCTAAATGATAATTTGCACAGTTAGAAGATTGTATCCCTTTTCTCTCTCTTTATTCTCAAAATAAACTGTTCTGTTGCAACACTTATTTAAAATATTTCCCGCTTATGATACCGGTTTGTGCCACTGAGTAAAGTCTCCTTGTATGAATGCTTTTCTGTATGCTCAGCTCATCTCTTTCATCTCATGCTGACTTAATGGCAGCCACAACACTAATATTACATTTGAGCTCATTGACCAATAATTTTACTATGAATTATAAGTTGAAACAAGTGGGTGACGCAAACTGCATCCCATGTACCATCAGAACTGCACGATAAAATGATTCAGAAATATATGAGGTATCATATGGCTTCTGTGCTCTGGGGTCATGTAACCGTGAGTTCAAAAGGGAGTAGTAATTCATATAATTGCTGCTACTATTTGAGATAGGAAAGCAGAGGAAAAGAAACTGCAAATTCTTTAAAACATGTCTTGTAAGTTGCAGTTGAGTCACTAAATTTCGGTTGGAGACTTCTTGGTTAGTAGTAATATCAGTGCTGATCATCACTCAAGTTGCTATTTTATTTGGGACTGTTAGGATTTTTCTCCCACGTCAATATTTAATTTATTCGTTGCAATGGCCAAGCACCTACAGCTCTAGCTGGGGAAGGGCCATCCATACACTTCAACTGGGAGCCCTCAGACCACTTTCCAGAGCAAAGAGAATCCACCCTGGCTGATCCTGTCTGTGTATAGAGCAGACCCGGGGCACATCACTCCGGCCCGGCTGCCGCTGGCAAGAAAGCCCAGGCAGGGAGGAGGAGCTCCAGCAGATCCCTTGATCTGGATGGCTGGTGGCCAGAACCATAACGTGCATTTTGGAGCACACAGTCCTGCAATTTAGGCGCAAATACCAAGTGCCAAATAGAATTTTGCATCAATCCTCTGTCAATTAAGAATAAGTTCAAAAATGAGTGCGATCAAACATATTACAGTTTGCAAGAAAGACAGTTTTCCATAGCAAAAGTAAGAATACACTTCTGTCTATTATCGACGTTATTTTTAGATGTCCAGACTGAATTTAATTGAAGCTATCTAAGCTCTCAAAGTAAAGAATTCAGAGGAGTTTTTTTATAGATTCATACACAAAAGTACAATTGCTCCCCTGGAACAGGATTTATTTATTTATTTTTTTATCTTTAGACTTACCCAGCTCTTCAAATCATTCCAGGCTAGTTTCTCTTCGATTCTTACTCATTTTGACGTTGCCTCTGAATTGAACACTGGATTCTGGTGCTGGTCAGCATGGAGTGCTATTGTTATACACCGGGACAGAGGCTGGACTGCCTGCTGAAAGGCTGGCCATGGCAGTTGCACATGCTGATCCAAAACATCTTCACATGCTCATACAACACACAGTAGTCCAAGAAAAAAAAAAGAAGACCTCTTAAGCACAAAAAGAAATGATGTCTATAAAATTACCACGTTACAAAAGAGGCCAGCTGTTTAAATGACTGCATTATCCAAGGAACAAATAGGGGCATCTCTTCTGCATACAAGCACTTTTTATTTGCAGCTTTAGTATTACTTTTTTTATTATTCTTTTATGCTGCTTTGGCCAGTTAAACAGCTGCTTTTTGCCTTTTTTTTTTTTTTTTTTGAAGTTGACTACATCTTATACATGCCACAGCTTTTATATGATTGCATAATGCTTTTGCTTTCTTATTTATTTCGTTACCTATGTGGGTAAAATTAATAGTGAATGCTGACTTATTTCATAAACTTTATTAAGCCTTTGGGGAAACTTCAGTGTGCTCATACGGAGAGGCAATATAGAATGTATCCACTATATCATGACACAGAAATTACAATTCTAAGCTAGAAATAAATGACATTCCAGAAAAAGCAGAAGGAACAACATTTAAGGAGTTAATAATGAACCACTTGTCTTCATTTTCAGATCCTTTAATCCTGCTATTGTGCAGTTTTCACACAGTGCTAAATTGAATTACTGCATCATTTTTTACAATTTCTTCGTACAGTTGACCCAGTTTATAGCAGGTTTGAAAGCATTATCATTGCTTAAGGTTCAAAGATGCTGCAGCGTATTGCATTACAAGTCAATCAGTGCAGAAGCATTTTGATGTAATTTTGCTTTTGGATGCAGAAGAACAGATCTCCAAATGAAGGACGGTATTTCATTTTGTCATAACAATGTCACATAATACAGCATGCCTTTTTTATACAATATGTATAGTCTCACTTTTATTATATTTCTTTCTTGATGTTTCTGGTCCTAATAAAGTGAATCCTCAATTTATGCCTTCCAATGTTTTTATTAACTTGTGCAAGAAGAAAATTGAAAAAAGTTCTAATGTATAGCTTTTTACTATTGTGTAGCAGTGTTTCTAAACATTATGCCATTTCTAAAATGCTCCAAGTGAAAAATTCTTTATCTGAAATTTTCCTATTCTGAAGGGCAGTGCTTTCTACAGCTTTTTTAGCACATAAACATGGTGCTCAGTTTAAATACTTTTTAAGCAGTGTGTTTTAGGTAAAGCATTTCATTCTCTCAAGGTCATTCTTTATGCTTCAGGTGTTAATTTGTGTTGTTCTTGAAGTATTCTTATTATTGATAGTGGAGTCCTTGGTATATGTTATATTGAAATATTGCTAATGTATGAACTGTAACATTAAATTTTTAATCTAATCAATCAAATGGCATGCATATGCAGTAGATGCTTGGCTTTTACTAAGATTAATTACCATGTGCAGTGAAAACGAACCCTGTAAGGTGAAATATTGCATGCACACAGACACGCACAATGAGAAGAAAAGAAAAGAAAGCAAATTGTGCAAAGGGATGAGCACTGTAATAAGTTAATGACTACTTCTGTCATTCAAAACATATGCATAGCCTTTAAGACAACACAAAACAAAGATTAAACGCATGTTAAATCAACTATCTATTAAAGCATTTAGAGCTTTTCTCCAGATTCTACATGAAAATTATGCAATCTGTTGCAAAACTAAACACTTGTCTCCCAGATGGTACTCAGAGTCTGTCTAAGCAAACACCCCTTCCATGCTCTATGTAACAAATTGTGCATATTTTTTGTTCATTGTGCTTCATTTTATGTATTTGAGGGCATTTACACTGAACATGCTACGTAAAGATGACTAAATTTGCGTTGTAAAACCCAGTAATGTTGTATTTATATACCTGATTGCAGACATGAAGCGGAAGATACTTCCTCATGCAAATTGGCAGCATCTCCCTTTTCTCTGGCTGGAAGTTACAAACTTCTTATGCCTTAACTGCTGATACTGATCTGGGTTGCGGTTCTTACAGGTCATTGATAGTCCTCCATTAAATAATAAGTAGCTAATTGCTTTTTTTGAACTGTACTGCAAAGTTAAGCTTCTATGACAGTGTTTTGAGGGGATGTTTTACCATGCCAAATAATAGTTACGATTGAAATGGGAATAAGATTAAAGCTGCACTAATGCTTTCATAATGTTATTAAAAGGTACATTATTCATGCACTAGAAACATAGGGATTACTCTTCTGAGACTATGGTCCATCTGAAAACCTACAAAAAGATAGTAAAGCCTGAGAAAATCATCTGCACTTGATGAGGCTGCTATTCGGGTTTTTTAGTCTTACCACGCTTTTTTTTAGTATTTCCTCTGCCTTGGTTTCTACTTGCAAAACGGAGATAATAGTAGTTCCCTATTTCACAAGAGTGAAGTGACAATTAGTACGTTGCTGGCGGTGAATTACTCAAATATGTGGCGGGGGACTAGATATGTACCTGAGAGTAGCAGACGTTCCTTCTGTGGAGAAGCCCAGTTCTGCTTGTCATTTCCAAACAGTTTCTCCACCCTTACCCTGCAGACACAGCAGAGCAGTTGCCCTTTTGAGATTTAGTCAGCTAGCTGGTTTACAAAAACAACAAAAAAGGACTATTAGTATCATTAGATGTCACATGTAAGTCTCCATGTTTCAAAAGGCAAAGGTACGCACCTGCATAAACTGAATGTAAAGCTTAAGCAATGAGGGAACTTGAAATATATTTCCCTGATGAAGTGCTCTGCAATATGTCTCTATTCTGCCTTGTTCGTTGTTTTAACTCCTGTCATAGAAGCAGCACGTGTATTAAGTGAAAGGAGAACTAAAAAAAATTCAAGTAAAATAATCTCTTTTTAGTTCATTTCTGTAACTCTTTAATAGAGAAGTAATTGTCTCCATTAATCAGCGTAACTTTTGTTAAATCCATGGGGCTTTAGAGACACTTTAATATAACTTCCATATTTTGGAAAGATGAAAATAATGAAGTTCAAAAGTTGGATGCATGAAAATGAGAGATATATAATGCAGCAGAAGTGCAGGAGAAGAATTTAGCTGGCAAGGCCTCCAAACCATAATTTTTCATGTCTTCAAAATGCCAAGGGAGACAACAAGGAGCCCAGACAGTAAAACTCCGTATGATGCATCAGAGCAGGGTCAACTTTACTGTTAGACCAGCGCTTTGTCCAGCCAGATCCGAGTACCATCAAGGATAGTTATTCCACAGTCTCTCTGGACAATCTGGTCTATTGCTTTAACCACCTGCACTGAGGGAGAACTCTCCTTGTATCAATGGAATTTCTCTTGCTACATCTGGTATCTGTTGCTTCTTGCCCTTTTGCTGTACATTTTGAGAAGAATATGGATCCATCTTCTCTATAGCTCCCTTTTAGGTAATTGAAGACAGCAGTTAGATCCACCCTTAGCCACCCATCTCTTCTCCACCATCAATAAACTACCTCCCTTCAGCCTGTCAGGTGCCCCCATTCCCAAACCATGTTGTAGCTTTTTCCTAGACTTGCTGCAACATTCTCTCTCTTGCCCATAGGTGCAAGAGTGGACACAGTTCTCCCAATGATGCTTCATCCATACTGAGAAGCGTAACCACTTCCCTGGCTGTGTTCTTAGCAGCAGCTCGTGCTCCTGATTGCAGCCCCATGGGCAGTCAGCTGGTGCTGCCCCAACCATGCAGTGCTGGCTCATGGGCACCCTTTCGTCCACCAGGACCACAATTCCTTTTCTGCAGAGATGCTTTCTAGCTCCTCAGCCCCTTGCCTCTACAATGATTATTCTGTTCTCAGTTCAGAATTATGCTTTTGCTCAACTGTTTTTTTTGTCAGCTCTCCAGCCTGGCAACACCTCCCCAAATGACAGCTCTGCCCTCTGTGGCAGCATATGAACTGGTCCATCCAGTTTGGTGTTACCTGTGAACTTGCCAAGGCTGTATTCCATGCTGTTGCCCAGGTTGCTCATACAAATAGTGAAAGAGCATCAGCCCCAGTATCAACCTCCAGCATACATCACTTACGGCTGGCTGGTACTTGGACTTTGAACCGCTGACACACCCACTTAGAACCATTATCTCTTTGAATTCAGCAGTGCTGTCAGCTTCCACCCTTGTAGCTGTCCCATCCAGTTCCTATCTCCTCAGGTTAGCTACAAAGATCCTAAAGGACACTTCTGAAAACCTGGCTGAAGTCTTGGTAAGAGACATCCACTGCTCTACCCCGAGCCACACCGCCAGTCACTTCATTATAGAAAGCACTCAGGTTGGTCATGCGCAGTTTTGCCCTGGTAAATCCCTGCTGGCTGATATCAGCCACCTTCTTGTCCTTCATGTGCCTGGAAATGCTGCCCAGGAGGCCTTGCTCGGGACTGAATTGAGGCTTTATGGACAACGCTTCCTCAGACCCTCCTCATCTTTTTTGAAGATGGGCGTAACTTTTGCTTCTTCTAGTCCTGGATCATCATGGTTTTTCAAAGACACCAGCAACCTTCCAATGCCATCGGCATCTTTGGATGCATCTTGTCCAGCACCATGGACTTGGAGGTTTTCAAAATGAGACTGGACAAGACCCTGAGCAGCCTGCTCCTGCTGACCCTGCTTTGAGGGGGGGAGGCCAGATTAAATGATCTCCAGAGGCTCCCTTCAACCTCCGGTGTTCTGTGAGTCTCTGTATACATCCAGCTTATTTAAGTCGTCCCTAACTTTCTATTAAATACACACTGTGCTTGTATAAGTACATTTTGCATTGCAAAGCAGATTGTCCAGTTTCCTGAACAGAGCAGTCTAACACTTCATAATCTGTGCAATACGATATGCCTGTTTTAAATTTATGAAGCTGTAAACCAATTTCCTGTACTAATAAACACCTCTTCTTTCATTCCTATTTATCCTCCTTTTAAAATTACTGCACTGCCTTGCTCTCTTTCTCTTGTCCTTGTCTTGTAAGAAGCAAAAAGAAACAGGGGGGAGGAAAGGAGGGGGAAAAAAAACACTCAACAAAAACCCAGCAGCTCATAGCAAAAATGCTACTTGGGGAGAATCCAAGATCAACAGACCAGCAAGCCCACTCATTGTTCTTTATCGCTTTGGCTCTCTTCCAGCCCCTCTAGGTTTCTCTCTCTTTCCAGACTGCTTTCTGCATTCTCACATATGTTATAGAAAGTACTATGATTTCAGAGAAGTGCTTCAATTTTATAACAGCTTGATCTGCAAAAGAAGTTGTCCAGTTTTTAAAGGAGGAGATGAGGGGAGCGTGTTGCTCTGTCTCTCCTTAACGTATGTGTGTAAACTTGATTATTCTTAGCAGAAGATCCATATGTGTGTAGTATCACTGAAGGGGAAATGGATGCCTTTTGCATGTAATTATTGGGCATAATTATCTGTAAAACTGTTTGGTTTTGGATTGCTCTGGCAGTACAATAAATATTTCAAATCCAGACACATCAGACCTGCCAACACCTTTACAGTGAGAAGCACAATAGTTCAGCTTTGCACTTTGTCACAAAAAATGATCCATTTTTCTAATGCGGCAGAAAGATGGTAGGGTGCTGGTATAAAATGGCAATGATGAGAATGATTTCTATCTGTATTTTTAATAGATTCTGTCCAAATGTAATAAATTTTGAAAATTACTGATAGGATCTGCATAGTTACTAGAATACTTCAACCCTTCTGATCTATGGGGCTACAGGTGGGAACCAAGTTCATAACTTAAGAGCTTAAGCCATAAAAGCTTAATTAATGTAATCATTATTGGATAATTCTCCAAGTTTAAAACAAAAAAGCCAATCTCTATCTTTGACACTATAGCTAGTCAAGCACCTACCTTTGCGCAGCACAATTTGCTGTGTGTGTGGTAGAAAGAAGCAGCGACGCGGTTCGGCACAGACTGTGCTCTGCCAGGGCTCCGGTCACCCCACTGGAGGTGGCAGAAATCTGCAAGGACATTTCCAAAGGGACACTGCAATCACTCTGCGACTACTCAGCTCCACTGGTCAAGCTAGAGTGACAGGGACATCACAGGAACCATTAGCACGGTTGTGAGAACAGCATTAGAGCATCCTCATCCCATTTAGAGGGAGCCTGAAAAGGACCGGCTCTGGCTGCTGCTGCATTACCTGCTCCTGACTGATTCCTACACTATTTCCAGAATTTCAGGAAGGTTTTGCAGCAATCACATTTCAGAGCAGGAAAAGGGCCCGGGCATCCCAGGCTGAGTGTCTCTCATTCTGAGAGAGCTGTAAGAAACCCATGAATGCAGCTCAGGACCTCCGGGTGAACTGGGTACCATTTCATACAAAATGTGAGCATGATGGCAAACTCAGTGGTGAGGGGGCGGGCGGGGAGCAGCCGTACAGTAGTGCTGTCTGGGAAAGCCTCTTATGTTTGGATTATTCAGGGACATTTCATTGCACTTTCAGCCTGGGATCAGGCTCTGAGAGAACGCAGATAGAGACTGTAGCATGAATATATAGAATCGTAGATTTTTGAAGACTAACTGTTGTTTTCCTTTCTCCTTTCATAGTTAAGCTGAAGGAAACTGATCATTCAAACAAAAGCCACATAGTTCAAGAGATTACTTAAGTGCTTAAAGATAGATGGAAATGTGTATTTTCAAAAATATTTGAAAAATGTGAATCTTCAAACTTTTCTGAATATTGTGCTTCAAATTATTAAACTTTTTTTTTTCTTATGGGTAACATTGTTCAAAGATCAAAATGTGAGAGGTAAGCCCTGGCTTTTCTTAAATGTGTTGCAAGATGTGCATCTTCAAGTGGAGAGGGAAGGTTGTCAGCAAACCTGATTGTGGTCTGCAAATCCAGCACTGTATTCCAGAGACTGTGAATGGAGAAAAAACATTCGTACTGAGATTGAGACTGGCTGATTTAGATCAGCTCCGAGCAGAGACAAACCAACTCAGCGGAGCATATCACTACAATAATAAAATAAAATAAATAAGTAATGTTGAAAGCTCCTGTATATCCCAGCTACCCCCACGCTTACTCTTTTAGGAGTTTTCCATCTGTAGATGCAAGTAGCTTTCACAGAGACATATATTTAAATTCTCACTTTGACTCCTACTTTTCATTGCTTTTACTGCATCCCTAATAACAGCAACAATCAGATAAAGTTGCTCATTTGACTTTCAGAGTCAGTGCTCAGTAGGGCTGGAAATGTGCAGGTCTGGGATGCGGTCTGCCTTTCAATGCCGGAAAATGCCTGTCCCCATTATTAATTAAGTATGACGTGTACTCTCCAACCATGCCCACCATGATCTCTGTGGCGTATAAACATGGCGATTTACAGGTGGGTGAAGAACTGATTTCGAGTTTTAAGATCTATGTGGGTTGCAGTTGCTCAGTGAAAATTCTGGCTTTTGGGGGGTTTGTTTTGGGGTTGCTTAGTTGTTCTGTGAAAAAGAAAATCTTCCTGGCCAGTTCTGGTCTACAGTTAGAGAGCTCTGCGAGTCAGGCGAGCAAGCACGAGAATCAGGTGGCCTGGCACGTACAGGTCAGGTGTTTCGGTGGCAGGTGACTAAAGAAAATTTCCTCTGTTCTGAGTCTTTGTTTCTTACTAATGTAATAATTTGGTTACACAAATCTAGAAACTTACATACATATATAAAATAAAGTGGAAGGAAGAGATATCTGTAAAAGTAAACGAGCAATATGTTGTCTTGCTAGTTAGCCAAGTGAATCTTAATTTGCCATGCCTTCGAATGGTGTGAATTACAAGGAGGCCACAGTGTGCTTGGAATTCTGCTGGCAGTTTGGTAGCTAAAGTCAAAGAGAAAATAAAACGAGAAGCAAGTAGCTTGAGGGACTTTCAAAAGGGAGGGATTTGTAAAGCCTGATTGCTAGTACAGATAGCTACATGTGATAAGCCTAGTTTTATGTCTCTATTTACATATTAATTGTAGTTCATCTATGGCATAATTAAAGAGGCTAAGTACTGGGTTTTATCCAAACATCAGTTTCATCAACAATAAGCAGAAGACTTCCGAAGGACCGGTGCTGGGTTCACTTACGATGCTGTGATGGCACCAGTTCTTGGGTTCTGTGACAGGTAACTGCCTTGTCTAAAGACCCTCACTAAAGTTTTTCAGAGGTTGTTGCAGAGATTTATTCAATAGAAATGCCCATTTAAATGAGCATAAAATGAACAACCTAGAATACCACATTATTAGTACTATTCTTACTTCTTCTGCAATTACTATCAAGCATATGTAATGCCACAAATATGTCTCCTGAAGAGCTAGCTGTATGAAAGAAGAGAAACATACAATAAAAGGGTGGCAAAGAAAGACAGACCGTCGCTGGTTAAAGCTGTTAGGTATATGTTGTATTTCAGGCACGTAAGTAAGTTCATTGGCTTCAGTCAGATTTTTGGAGTAGATCTACAGAGCAAAACTATATAAATCCTATTTCTTACCCAGTCATTAATAGTCACAGAGGAAAGGGCTAAGATTTGAAGGAGAAGGAAACTATGTAAACAGGACACCACAGAAGGCAAAAAACGCACTTAAGGGAGGGGTGAATGGCACGGTCAGTGGGGCAGACAGTGTGATGTGAGTCAGGCAGAAAGGGCAGGCTGAGACACCAAGGAGTACAGAAAAGATTCATCTCTACTAGAGCAACATCACACTAATCACAACTGATAGCAATCCTGTCCCTGATACAAAGAACCTGTCACACCTGAAGGTGCTGATCCCACACACGTTTGCACATGCCCATGCCCTTTTCCATTTCATACAGAATTTATTCTGGATATTTCTAATTTGACCCTTAAAAAAATTATGGATCTGTTATTAGCCAAATACCTAACCTCCTTCTGTAGTCCATCCACTTCAGGGTGGGGACAGGACGGAGTAGAACAGAACAGAACAGGAGTGCTCATTCTATGATCTATGATCTATTTAGCTTAGCAATAGACGAAAGCATCTTTTCTTTCCATCAATTTAAGAGGCTACTATCATTTATGATAGTCAGTATGAATTCCCTTGACTGGTGTTCCAAAAATATTTTCAGAATCAGTTCCACATGCAAAATCAAGCCTGAATGATCTGGGGAGGGCTAAGGTTAGCAGAACCAGAGTATCCATGAGCTATTGGGTCCTTCTCCTGCTCTCAACTCACTCCATGTTTCAAGAGTATAATCTGGGATACTACACACTTTTTTTCCCCCCTCCTACTCTCATCTCGTTATCCTCCTCTAGAGGTACACATTGTGATCTTTTTCTTGGTCCTTTGGCCAATGAGACATGGAGTGTTTCTAAACATTAGTCTCTTTCTCACACACTGGCACACTAATCGTCCAAATTTTGTTGTCAGTTCCTGGTTGAGTGGTAACAAATATAAATTAGAAATGTTGTTATTATTTACAAAATCAGCAATATGTATGTAAGCCTCTGTGTGTATGAACAGATGGATGCTTGTTATATCCAGAGGTGGTATAAATTCAAAGCCTCCTATCTCTGGGTTGTTTTTCTTTTTAGCAAGAAGGATTGAACTACATATAATAAAATACTGGTACAGTAACAAAGTTTCAATAATTAATATAAAAAATCTATTCAGAAGCATACGATGATTTACATTCAAACCCTGAATATTTAAAAATTAATAGAAAATATTAGCATGTTAATAATTGAAATCACAGGAATGTATAATGAGATTGCACTTACTACAGTATATTAACCATTATCTGCAGCTTGATAGGAAAATGTTTAACCTCAGAATAAATAGGATGCTCATTCTGCAAGCCCCTAAGGCTTTGTGACTATTAAGCCAATGTGATCCTTGAAAACACGTACATGTGTACGTCTTGTGGAATCAGAAATACAATGTGTACTCTCACAGCATTTTTCTTTGTTTGTCTGAGAATAGACCTTTTATCCGTAAATCTGGGAGGGAAAAAATGAAAGCACTGAAGAATGACTTCACTACAAAAGAATGCAATAAAATTAGCACTACATGAATGTCATTTTTTCTGAATTTTTCAGTGTTTCACATACTGTTTCCTTTAACTTTCAAAAAATTTTTGTGTATCAGCTCAGCAAACCAGCAGGAGAAACAACATAATGATTTTTTTTGGTCAAATGGTTTATGACTTAACACCTACACTGAGAGTTTTAACCTCCATCCATATTTATATTTGTCCTCTATTTCTTCAATTCAAATGTCCTTTCAGAGAAGATTGGTTTCATGCAGAGAGAAGATAAAAATCAGAACCCTTACCTCACATGCAATAAATTCATCATATTTATTCGTCCCCAATACTGGTGAGTTAGAGAAGAAATATCTCAGATTCCAGTAGCGAACATTTCATTCATCTTCCTCCTAGAGCTAAAACTATAAAAAGGAGCTGGGGGAAAGGGGATACGTTTTTTTTTCTTCCAGTCTGTATGTTATTCAGAGCTAAAAACATTGGAATATTCGTATTAGAAAGGTTACTAAGTTGCTGTGGCCCAGAATCATGGGAAGATGCCCGACAGTGTGATTATAAAGAGCCTGTTGCGGCGGTGCAGCAGAGAACTGCTGCTACTATTGTTTCACCAGGGAATCTAGCAAAAAAGAGAGTAACCCATGTTCTTAGGTATAGACGCTGCCCAGTCGTGAACACGATGTGTTTGCAGCTTCTGTTCGCTGCTGCAGACTGCAGTGAGCGAGGTGGACTGCAGCAAAGGCTTTTGAACAATTGGTAAAGATGCATAAATTACTGTGAAATGCAAGTCAAAAGAAATTGGCATTCAGGAAGGCCAGACAGCACAGACAGTCCATTATCCCCTTAACCACATAACAGACTCCGACACAACTGCTTGATCAATCTGGAGGCAGATGCTATAGCTAGAAAACTATTTTAACAGCTTGGCATCTGGGTGCTGTGATTGCTCGCAGAAAGAGGACTGGTGCAATCCGATGAGGTGAACTGCAGCCTGCTGTGGAGTTCAGATTACAATTAAATATGCTTTCTTCCTAGGAAAAAACAGGCAAAGGAACAAATGTGATTAGAAAATGCAACTTACCTTTTCAGTTAAAAACAAGCTGTGTGGCATAGAAAGCAAATAGCGTAGTGAGTTTTGCCCATTAACCCCTAGTAGAAGTTTTAATAGAAAGGCTGCACTAGTAACAGTTTACAAAGGCGATTAGCACTAAGCCCTGTTTCAGTGAACAACTTCTCAAGCGTGTGAGCTCCAAGAAGCCCTACAGCCAAAGGCTGTGCTCCTGGGCCTTGCTGAATCAGAGACTGGAACTGCACCTCACATTAAGAATATTAAGTTATAATAACGTCATGTTATCTGGCTTATTTCAATAATTTGTTCTCATCTTTCCCACGCACAGCAATGTCTGCACGTTTTTCAAGTGCTGAGCAAACTACGTATGGGTAAATACAGGGGGAAATTGGTCTCTAGACCACAACTGATATAAATCCTTCATGGGTTCAGTATGGATTTATTCTAGTTCAAGGTCTGACCCTGCTATGAAAGATTTACCTGGAGAAGTCAGTCAAGTATAATCATTTTCAATGATACGGAATTACACAGGCTACATAAAATACTTGCTTACTGCTTTGTTGAGGTTTATGTGAGAAAAGAATAGATTTTTTCTTGAAATATTAATGTGGAACAATAGAGACGGGCAAAAATATACCTGTTTAATGTTGTTATATGTTAAAATTAAATGCTGCAAAAAATGTCAGTGTCTTTTGTCAGTGTTGGGAACGAAATACCTCTGCCCTTTATTCCCCCCGCCCCCCATCTCAGCAGCGCTGTGGTTTGGTGTCATGTAAGGTCACTGTTGGATGCAGCTCGGGATTGTGGCTTCTGAAGAGACCAAGAAGTTCTTGATGTTGTAGAGAATCTGATTCCTCCTATATGTGAATCCCTCTTAATTTCTGATAAACATTGGTAAAATTAACATACTCTTCTAAATTATGTTGACTGCTGTATTTCTCTGTTGTGCCAAACTCATTTTTTCTGCTTTTAGATGAAAGCAGACTAGATTTTGCTGTCATTAGACATCAATGGCATTACTTAAGACTTGGAGACTTTTCTTTCATCCTGTTACACCTAATGTGCTTCAGCATGTATGTGACCAGAGGAAAAACACAAGCTGAAGCTAAGGAACCTGCCAGAGTAAGAAAAAGAGTAACTGATGTTCTTCCGTCCCTGCACTTCAGTAAAAGCGTGATGCTGTTAAATCATAGGCCGGCTGACCTGGGCCATTTCGTTTACTAGAGGTGCGTATTCTCTTTTCCTTTTCCTCTGCCAATTGGCTAAAGCTACCTACTAGTTGTAAGTTCTTTTTCTGTTACTAGCTTCTGGACTTCCTCTTTTCAATCTTTTTTATTTGTTGAGGTGGTTTTCCTGAAAGTCGCAGATGATTGATAAGAGTCATGCTCTCCTCTCATTTGCATCCTCGCTGTCTGAGGATATATACTTCCTAGAACCCCTATTCCATCAAAAAAAGGAATCGTTAGCTTAAAAGGGTTTAAAATAAAACCCCTTTTAAAGGGATTTATTTTAATGATAATAAATTAATGAATAAAACACCCTTTATTTTAAAGAGTAAAAGGGTAAAATTAAACGAGTTAGAGGTGAAGATGTGAGGAAA
Source organism: Larus michahellis (assembly GCF_964199755.1). NCBI lineage: Eukaryota > Metazoa > Chordata > Aves > Charadriiformes > Laridae > Larus > Larus michahellis. The sequence continues at coordinate 8,262,863 of NC_133899.1, forward strand.
AAAACTATTAACATAGAGGAAATGTACAATATCCCCTGCAAATACCTGAAGGACCAAACAGTCAGGAGATAGTTGGAACCCCCCCCAAAGGATGTGGGGGGACAGGGAGAGAACGGTGAATACTTGGGGGAGCTGCACATGGGAACAGGACGCTGCAGGGGCAACTGAAGGCAGGTACTAGAGGGTTGCTATGCTTCGCTGTATGCTGACCTAAGCGAGGACTGGAGATAACTGGATGCGTATGGCTGTAGTTAATCAGATCAGAGACAGATCTGAAGTATTTTCAAATGGCACAGCACAAGCACAAGGACATTAGATTCTTGAAAAGCCAGACATTCAAGGAATTAGAACTTAGAGACAATTGACTGGAATTGGCTATTATGCAGGCAAACTATTGTGGAGAAGTAAATGAAATTTAAAGGGCAGGTGGTAAAGAAATATCACTAAAGCAAAATCTGATTTCCAGTAATGAACTTGAAAGTAGTGTGGTTATTATTAATCAGAAAAATAAGAAAGAACAGGTATATGAACAACTGGAAAGACAGACTGGTGGCTACGTCATTTTTTGTAAGTTAAATCATGTGGAAAAAATTATTAGGGAGAATAGCATCAGAGCACCAAGCTATGTCATACATCCATGGCAAGAGTAGAAGAGTTGTATGAAACATTTGCACACAGTAGGACCATATGATGGGAAAAGAGGTCAAGGAAAATTAGTCATGATTCTATAATACAAAGGGCTACGTTTTATTGTAAGAGCTGCTCTTGAAATTGAAACCTAGATTACGTTGCTACCTGAACTTTGAAGCAGAGATGGATGTTCAGGTTTTTAGAACAGGGACTGACATCACAAACACACATGGGTTATAATGATGGTTTTTTTTCTTTCACTGAATATGAAAGGGTAAATAAATTAAATGTCAATTCAGATCCAATTCTGAATTTTGCAAGAAAAAAAAAAAGGGGGATGTAATGATCCAAGTTGGTGGTGTTCAAAACTGGGGTCTTAATGCTGCTGCATTTATTTACTGGTACGTTAATAACGGAGAAGGGGTTGGTGTACACCAGTCAATTTATATATACACTTGTATTTTCAAAACCACAAAACTGGCTTACCCATTCAATTGCACTGTTTTAATTAAAAACAGCATATAAACATGTACTTCTGTTCAAATCCCTATAAAAACCGCTTATCTTATATAAGATTATTGCCAGGTTTTGCTGAGTTGGTATAAATGGATCTAGGAGCATTTACAGAGAGATTATAGTGATTAAGTTAATGCAGCCACTCCAGTGTATGCTTAAATAGTTATATGTGTATTTATCAATGTATGTGTGAATATATCAACATATGACCTTACCATATGAGACACTTCTTAGTGTTAGTTATGATTTCACTACGAAATATTCCGTCATAATTTTTCAGTTTAGAAATTGTTTGATAAAAACAGCCAAAAAAGAGACAAAGATTTTTATCAAAAATTCATTGTGATCTTCTATTAGCTATCAAATCCTTTTGATCTTCAACCATTTCATCACATTTCTAAATTAGAAAAAGAAACATTAAAATATTCCTTAACATTTTCCTTATTTTTTTTGTTTGTTTGTTTTGATTTGTTTTTCCAAGCAGAGTTTAACTCCAGATTTTCAAGGCAAAGATATCTCACATTTGAGACAATTTCTATTCCAAATGTTTCAGACAGGAACACGACCACCTTTCAGTCTTGTGATCCAGAATCTTTTATTTCATTCCAGTCTCACTGTTTCAATTATATTGACTTGTGGACATAATGTCCTTAATGCAGATATGCTCCAAGTATCTTGATCTTCCACCCGTTTTCATCTGGAAAATATGACTACTAATTATAAGAAGCTATGGGCTTAGGTTTAGTCCCTTACCTAGATCAATGAAGACCTGAATTACGGAAAATTCCAAGCCTCGGTGCTGGAACTGAAACATCCATGAGAATGAGTTACTTTGGAAATGGCAGCCTTCCTCTTGTGTCTGAAAAGCTGTGAGTATTTCTACTGATAATCACAGACATTAGCCAAGCAGCACATATGCCAGCAGTAACAGTTCAGTATTAATGAAGTGTCTTTTTTTCTGCTGGTAATGAAATTCATTCTTGGCATTAGAGCTCTGCCTTACATTGTGAAAGTAAATAGAAGATGAACAGAAATGGCATTTATTCATTAAAATTGCAAAATAGCAATTAAATCTTCTCCTCCTCTCTTTCTGAATAATCTGTTCCAAAGTATCTAAATAACAGGTAGTGGGGAACAGTTGTGGGTAAGGCTGATCAGATGACAACAACTCCATTTTGTGTCCGCCTCTGACTTTTTGAAACTTGTTTATATTTGAGCATGTTCATTTTCAAAAAAACAAACCCCTTCAAACAGGTCCCTACTGAAGAATAATCTGGAGAGGGCAGGATGTCACACCACGGGCAGGTGAAGCCTCTGCATCTTCGCAGCAAATGGGCACCCCCGGCATCCGACCCAAGTTTAAATGGGCACTCTGTCAGAGACGAAGGGGCTTGTCATCTCAGTCGTTGCAAATCAAGACAGATGCTGAGCTAGGGATCCACCTACCAGACAGTGGATCTCTGTTCCAAACCCAAACTATTCCTCAATAGTAATTTTAAGGAAACTGGGACGTCTCCAGGCAACATTTCAACCACACAGAAGCCAGCAGGCGCTCTGAGCAGCCACGGGCTGATAACGCAGAATAGTTGGCTAACAGTCCTCATCTACCTCATATGTAATGTTACTGTAACACTTCAGCTAAAAGTGCTTGTCAATGGGAGTTAAGTATCATCATCCTCATAACGCAATACAGAACACAAGCGCAAAAAAGTAAAGGCGTTTTTGAGATGACTTGGCTCCTGTAAAGCTCTGCCAGGACCCAGACTCCTTGGAGTGAATGTTTCATTAGCAACATCTGTTCTTTTTGACATCCTATTTTCTACACTTCCTTCCACTTTTCTCATAGTGACATGGATTTGCACAACCACTTTGGTCTGCACTTTAAACCTTGCCTGTACTAAGGAATGTCTTTTTTATTCCCTAATAGAGGCTCAGATGGTAAAAGGGGCGTACAGGACAACAACAAATTGGTTCCCATAAGTAACTGCTGGTATCCTGCAGTGATTCTGTCTGTGCTGGATGAATTAAAAAGCCCAAGGTGATATTCCTCCTTTTTTGTCCCCCACCATCATTTGCTATCATTCCATATGTTCCATCCTCTTCAGAAAAGATATATGTCAGCCTAAAACAATTAGGAATTTATCTCCTTTCTGGGACAAACACACCTGAAGAAGATGAGGAGCTCACAATGTGGCAAGGATTATTTATCTCCTTACCCATGTATCAGTCATACAACAGGTTAAAGCAAAGGCATGAATGACTGATCACAGGTGAGGAGTTAAGCGGGATACTGACAGAATTAAATATATGACCTATTAATACAGAGCCAGCTTTCAGTGCGGTTGCATGGGCAACATTAAAAAAAAAACCAAACAAACAGCAGAAATGAATGATATTACTGGTGCCCAGTAAATCATTATAAGCTACACTAGTCATAACATCCTGAAGCCTTTCTGCCATGTGATATTTGATTGAGATTGGTTTAATAGTTTATTTCTGAAACACTAATTTAATTAAAATATTCTAGGAGCTCTACTGCAGTAATGCAGCATGGATTTATATCTACATTCTGCCTGGGGTCTCAGTGAAATTGCATCAGACTTACCATGTGTGTGGCAATCTAAATCTACAAATTCAAATGCTGGAAAAGAAACGCTGAACTTACCTCACCAATTTTTCATCACATCAATCAAAATATTGCATGATAGCATCAGCCTTTTGAAATGGGAGATCTGAAAACTTCAATTTTGTTTTTTTAAACAAGAAAATTGTTAAGAGCCACTGCTCCTCAGATAATGCTTTGATTTTGATTGATTCTGATTTCTTCCTTTTGTTTCTCTCTTTTTCTAGTTAAATACATTTTACTGAGAAATGCCCAATCAGGGATAGGCCAATGTCTGCTGCCTCTAATGTCCGTTTTCTCGGTGCTGATGCATACAGAAAAGCACTGCGATATGTACTGAAGGTGTGTGAAGTCAGGGAATTAGCAGTTTCAATGAAGGGCACTGCAACATCAGAGAAAGCCACTATAATGCTTAAATGGGAGCTGGGACAGTGTTCTTCTGAAGGCGCAGATGCTGAACAGAGAATTCAGAAGCCAGGCCTAAGAGCAGCTACCTGAAAACCCCTGACTTTGCGTCATATTTCTCGGTGGGTGTGAAATGATGGTAAGGCAAGCATCTTTGCCTTTCTTGGCACCCAGAAAGGCTCAGCAGCAGCAGCATTCATCTGTGGTAGCAGCCAATACAAAACCTACTGAATTACCCAGAGGCTTTGGATCAGGCCCTGGTATTAAAAGCACTTTATATTTTTCAAATCGCTAGTTAATAAATAAGGGGCCAGCAGATGCTCCAAGAAAACGAAGCAGTATAGTTCCTGGGATTTATTGACCAATAAAACTTGTTGTTATTGTGAACTGCAAATGGTTTCCTCTGTGCAGCTCTTTACATCAGTTTTTAACAGCTCCTATAGAGAAGAAATCCTTTTTCATTACATTATTAGCGTACCTAGGCCCAGATAAATGGACAGAGAAATGTGGTACAATCAGGGAACATTTAAAACAATAAGCCCCAGAGAGCAAAAGGAAGAGCACGTGGGGAAGCGCAAACAAACAAAAGACAGTCAACAGTCTGATCAGAATAGAAAATTTGGCACTTGTTACAGAAACAAACCTCTAAAGCTTTTTCAGCCTTATATTTGGCTGGTAGTGAATAAGATAAACAGGCTGGTGGGAGGTGAGGCGAGGGAATACAATGTGAATCAGAGCAGGCGCTGTTACTGCTTCGCAAGGCGATGGTTAGGCTTCACGTACAGTAGTATATCTAGCATTTGTCATTCTTTCTTAGATAAGATATAATTTCTCTTGGAGGAATGTAGAGCTGAGTAACTTAAATGATGCCAAACTTCAAAGATTTAAAATGTGAAGTAGGATTGAGAATAGTTATGCATAGCCAGGCTGATAACAATAAAGATGATAAATTTCTGTTCAGATTGCAAGAGATTTAGGAATTAGAATTACGCCTCTCAGTCATTTTTCCTACTTTGCTTCTCTCATTCCTCTTATTATCACATTAAATAATGCCACTCTGGGCAAATGGCGCAGCGGCAAAAGTTCTGGAGGGGTGATCTTGTGGAGTAAAATTGTGTACAAAACAGTCATCACACATTCACAGGCATTTTTGATGTGTAAAATATTCTTACCCAAAATTTGGATTAAAAAGCAAAATTACATTGCCAAAAATCTGAAAAGAAGACAGATGAGGAAAACTGAAACATTATTTAAATTATTTCACAAATGTATTGGGTTGTTTTGTCTTTTAAATATTTCACCTATATGTTATTTATATTTCAAAGCAAAGTACATTTTGTTTTCATTAGAAACAGTTGGCACATCAGCAGCATGAAACCATTTTTTTCAGTATTTTTCCTGAAGCAAGAAGTTCACAAACGCTGTTTTTTTCCTAAGCGTTAACATTTTCCAAGGGAGAAAAAAATTCTCAAAAGGTCTATTTCAGAGCCATCCGATGCAGCCTGACACAGCTTGATCCGGAGGCCACTGAAGTTAATGAAATGACTTTTGTTGTTTTCAGTAGGCTTTGGGTCAAGCCATTTAATGACCAGAAAAGGACTGAAAGTCCTAATGTAGTACCCCCCACTGCAAACCGACTACTAGCAAAAAAGGAGTGGAGATGCTCCATCACTCAGAGCACCACTGAACTGTTAGCACAGTGAAAAAGCAGGTTTGCAAAATTCAAGCATGGCTGGTAGGAGTTCAGCAATTGCTCCTGAGCTACACGTTCCAATCTAACAAACCCTATCTAAGAAGGGAATCGTTGCAATTCGCTGATGCGCAGGGGCAGAGGTTCACCGCCTCCGGGCAGAGTATGACTGTGCTGCTGAACGGTACCCACGCAGAAAAAGGCAGGGGGGAGACAAGGGAGAGGGGGACAATGGGCCTGAAGGATGAGAAGATGAGGATGTGAATGAGAAGACCTAGAAAACTTGACTAATTAAGCACTTAGCATCTCTTGAGTGTCACTTTTAAATTATGGCATGGAAATGTTTTGAGCTAGTAACTTATTAACCCATTCTTCCTGTGACCACCCCTTCTAAAGGAAATTCCTTCTGTACAGACTGTCGCTACCTGCCATCTAGGCAGCGATAACAGTATTTTGCCTTGGCAAAAAGCACAAAGTAATACAGAAAGTGGGGAAAGAAAACTGTTCTCCCTCCCTTTTGGAGACGGCAGTGAAAGCTGCCCCTCTGAAGCCTGCAGAACCCCACAACAAGGGGCCTTGTGTCCCTGGTGGGTCTGCCTTCCTGTCAAGTTCATTTTGCCAAGGAGATAAATTGTCTCCCCATACCTTAAAAACACAGGGAATGCTCAAAGTAGCAGCTAAACACGTGGTTTCGTGTCCGTGCATGTCCTGAGGGAAAAATCGCACTGACTAAGCTCAGCAAATACCCAGCTACTAGTCAATGAGCCTGGAACCGGCTGGGTGAAAATTCACTAGTAAAAATTCAGTATCTGGTGAAAACTGCCTGGTTTCTGATTTTGTCACAAGTCTGGCACTTAGGCCAGACCCATCAGGGAAGCTTAGATCAATTTTCAGCTTTCCACGGAAACCAAATAAAATCAGGAAAAATTATTGTGGTGATTTTGGGGGGTTTGTGTTTTGTAATTCCATGTAGTAGATTGTCAGCTTGAAGAAAACTGTACAGCTTCACTGAGCTTGGTGAACTGATACTAATTTGCACCAGGTGAAAACCAGGCCCGGAATGTATAAGGCTACATGAGCAAAAACAAAAGGGTTTTATAATCCAGAGTTTGCAAAACAAACAGACGACCTCCTGCCCTGCATAAAGAACTTCAGATTTGAATTATCACATGCAAAGTAAATACAGTTGGCTGCACAGCAACTGAAGCCTGTAATTTTGGCTTGCCAAACTCAGAAGGCTTAAAGACCTGTGAAAAGAATCTCTCCTAATAATTTTTCAAATAGATCCAACGCATATTTAGAATAAAACTAGCACTGGGAGAAAGGCAAGCAAAAATTGGCCGTGGCTCATTCATTACTTGTATTCATAGAATTATTAAAGCATAAAAAAGGGGAAAAAAAAAACAAAACACTGAGCCATCAGCAGACCAACGGGGAATTGTTATCATCTGACTAGAGGCCAATACCTCAAGAATAGCAGGATTTAGGGAATAATGAGGGCTTTTTAAAATTGAAAATTGCATGTCTGGTAAGCAGACGGTTTTCAAGACAATGAATAAAGGCAGCTGGAGGATGTTACAAGACTGTACAATCTATGCTACAGTGCACAGATTGAACAAAGCAAAAACTAAGACAGCAAAAGATGATAGCCACATTAGCATATGTGAGGGCCAGCTCCGCGGAGCTGGTGCCTATGCACAGGGTCAGAAAAAGGCACAAAGATGCTTCAGCCTTTTTGTTCCCTGCATCTTCTAAATCCATTTTGTTTGATGTGCCATTTTGCGATGAGAGAGAGAAGGATCTTCCCAGTCACATAAAACAAGAGCCCGGCTATGTCACGCTCTGTGGGTAATGGCAGTGCCTCTCTCCCAGTCCCTCTGGCTGCTGCCACTCCACATCATCCCCGGCACAAACCTCCCTCCTCAGGGCACAGCATGACTTCAACTGAGGGGTTTGGAATGTATGATGGAGATGGGACTCTGCCGACTTTTAAGCTTCCATCTTAGCAAAATTCATGCCCCAAACTGGTTTGTGTTAGACCCACAGTCACAGCCTGTGCGAGACGATTTTCATGCATGCACCTCCATGGGAAAATGCTTGTATTATGAAAATCAAAGCCCCAGGTGGCAGATTCTCAAAGGCCTGTGTAATGACTGAAATGCATAAAAAATACATGTAATAGGGACTGTGTATATTGGAGGGATACGCCAAATATATAGGCCTTTTGGAAGCCTGGTTTCATGTGTCAAAATTCAGTCTCTTTTAATCTACCTTTAAAAAATGGTTGGATTCCTAAAATTAGACTTCGAAGCCTGTGATTTGCGGCTGGAGAGGCAGCGGTATTCTACCAGCAATTGAGTCAATTCTCATTAAGAGTCATGACTGTTTGCATAAACAGAAATGACAGTTTATAGGTAAATCCTACCCAGTGTGGAGTCCATTCATTTTAAATGTTATGCTCAAAAGGCCACAGCAGCGTAATAATGTGAAGGCAGGCATGAAGCCTCCCATAAAACTGCACCCACTGGGTCAGTGCCGTTGCATAGCGTGCTCTGGATATTTACAGAATGATTATACACTGGGTGGTCAATCAAAACTCAGTCTCTCTGTCATAAATATTAGACCTAAAGGCCACAGGTGTGGATTTTACAGAACTGTTTCTTGTCTCCACTCTCATAGGATACAATACCTATGTACCTTTTTAAAGAATTTGCTCTCATTCATTCAAGCCTTTCTTAAAGGGACTCTTCTGCAGACTGCATCTCGTATGTTAGTTTATTAAGGATCCTCCCCTGATGCTTGTACCTCCTGGCAGAACTCTTCTGTTATTTTTTCATCTCTCCTGTGGTCATGCAGACAATGAACTAGCAAGTCTGTTGCTTACATTTTTCCACTTACACAGTCTTATCAGTTGATGGCAGATGGTTTGGGGGAATCTTAGGGAGAAAAGAGCCACTGCTAATGTCACCACCATATCTTGAACTTTAGTCTTTCCCACTGCATGTTATTTGTTAGCAAAACATGGACACCAGAGCAACAGAGCAGTCTGTCTGAACAGTGAGAGCAGCTTTTCTCACCAAGAGAGACAAACCACAAATAACTCTGTTCTGTATATCAGATGGAAAAAACCCCCAAACAACCACCCAACAAGCCAGAAACACTCCATTAGAGTAGTTCTGCAAATGTCAGGTGTTAAATGCTTTGCGGTACACAAAACGCAATAACAGAATTTCAATATAAAATAAAGGGTTTACAGAAAGGAGTCAAAAAAACCACAAAAAGGAAGAAGAGCAGAAAAGTTGCGGGATAAGGAAACTAGGGGAGCAGAGCATCCAGAGGCTCTCCACAGAAGAGGCAGCATTCCTAGGGGTAAAACAACACTAAGAGGCATAACTGTAACTATAACACAGCACGGCTGCAAAGGTGGCCAGTATAGAGAACCATAAGCATCAACCTGTGCTGGCCCATCTACTGTTTGGCCTCCCCAGTGGAAGAGTGCACTGTGTCCATCTCGAGCCCTGGAAACCACTGGGCTGTGTTAGTGCAGAGCTCGCCCAGAGGGGCTGAGCACTAAGCATCAGAGCCATTGAACACCTCAGGTACAGTACCAGGTGGATGCTGCCATACCTTTCCAGGGCATGTGTGGTAGGTACTACCTACATACGAGGAAGCCCACTGCCGTATCGCACACCAGTGCAGCTCTAGTGAGGGGATTACGGTAACGCAGCTTTACAGCGTACGGACAAGTCTAGTTTTTTTCTTTGTGGGTAGCTTTTTTTGTTGTTGGTTGGGCTTTTGACAGACAGGAACATCTTAAGCAAAACACATTAATGGCAAGGAACTGCCTCAAACAATATATTTCATCTATGCTACAAAAACTTCTGAACTTAATTACAATATTTTTGTGTTCCCCTGTGATTTAAATTCCATCTTAATGGTTTAAGAATGACGCTGAAGTCTTTGCAAACCTAGGGGTTTGCATAATTCTTGAGCATATTTAGACCACATCTCTAAAGCAAGCAAAGTCATACTTAAATATGTAGGAGTACAACTGAATCGCACTGGTGTCCCAGCAGAGAACTTGAAAGAGATACAAGCACCATTACCATTAAGCTGCAGAACTCCGCTATGTATTCAATCCAATTTTACAAACTCAGACTGCTCCTCTCAGAATTATTTTAGCCCAGACAAAATCAACACTATTCATAATAATAACTCACGCTTCATATGTGCAGAGGACACGGTACTTTTGGCATTACTCTACATTATGAAGGGCTTTGAATTCTTTCCTGTGGATCTTGGGGGAATTTGTACTGACTGGAGTTAAATGAACCGCATTAGCCTCCGTCCTAAGCAGAAAGTGTTTGTGTAGAAAAATAATGAGTTTTAGTTTGTAAATTCTTTTGACCCAGCTGCTGCCAAAACCCTGGAGTTTGTGTTTTAGGCAGGACTGGATTGAGCAAGGTTTGGACTTGGACTCACTGAACAGCCTGCCCAAAAAAACATGTCCGGGCAGTCAAACCCATTCTCTAAGTATCACTGGAGGGCTGCGGGGATTCTTTGCAGTGCTGTGGCAGGACACCAGCATCTATTTGAGGACTGCAGCTGAGTTCTGCCTGTGACATTCAGGAAGCAAATCCCAGCCTGTGTGGTTTTGTACTGGAACAAAAGACTATTTTCATATAGAATTAGCCAATTGTCAAATTGTAGCTAGAGGCTCAGAGGAGATTTTTTACATGACCAGGAGGAGATTATTATTGCAGTCGATTTTTTCATGAAATTGTGAAACATGCATCATCAATATTTAATGTGAATAAAAATATAGCTGTTTTATACTAAAATTCAAATATACAAATTAGCACCGAAGGAGACTCTTCTGCTTCCTGAAGGATTTTAAAAACGTAATATCAGAGTACTAGTCACTTCTGCTAAGGGTTTTAAAATTGGAAGTACATATTTATTGCAGAATATTAATAATCCGTTTACACATAGTGAAAGTTTCAAAGAACTGTTAGATAGTTCTCTCCAGAAAAGAAGGCATTTTCCATCCCTAATAAAGATGCACAAGGTATTGCCAAAAATTGGGTGTGCACTGCTACAATTTAAGAATATTGCTGTTAAAAACGGGAAAATCTTGCATTCCTTACCAAGGAAAAGAAACTCACAGAAGCGAATGCATTTACCAGATCTTCAGTATTAGCCAGGATACAAGAGGCGCTGAAAGCAGCACTGGAGACGGCGTAATCTTACAGTACTCACCGACAATCAGCTGGACAGGCCACTCCGCCACCTGCATGGAAGACTGCTAAAGCCAGAGATGATACGAGATTAATTCAGAGTGTTTGGGATATTCTAGATTCAGAAAATTCACTGTCAGTCAAAAAACACAAGGGGTCAACTATGTCATTCCACAGCAGGAAAGAAAGAACGACATTCTGAAGTTGTTGCATCTGTGACAGGATCAGTGTATGCTCTGTTCTTCCTTCTCCTGCTTTTCCAGGAGATAGGGAGGAAGATAAAACAAGGCTGGAGCAAAAATGATTTTAATTTTTCTGGCACAGCCAAGGCAACAGGGTACAGAGCCTTACTCCAGCTGTCAATGACAGTGTGTAGGATGCTACCACTGTTATTAGATCTTTTGCCTCGGCAGCATGGAAAGGTTCTTCACCCAGGTACTACCTGACCTCAGCTGCCAGCATGGACTGCAGTTTCGATAGAAATGTAAAGATCCTATCATGGCCATTCTCTTAGGGAATCTGCCCAAAGAAGTTACCAGATCTCTAGTTTTTACTATAAAATTGTGTTCATTGTCATTTATATCACAGTGAAATAAAGTACATATGCAAAAACTGCTTTCTCCTTTTTCATGATATATATTGTATTCAGTTACCCCAAATTAGAAGAGTATTCCCAAAATTAAAAGAATAGTCTACCTTGCCCTATTGATATTCAGCAGCTATTGATACATTCGCAAAGGAGAAATGTTACCAGAAAATGCTACTCTCTTTCCTGGATGACACTGATGATGAAACTTGGAGCTCAGAAAAGGGTTTTGTCTATGTATTTTATGAACACATGGACAGGCAAAGGGTCTCTCTAATGCTTTGCAATGCATTCATTTAATGGCAATTTTAGCTTTTATTAGCTAACCTTTAATGGAGTTATTCTTACAGCCTATACACAGCAGCAAGGTAAGAATCAGATCCTAAACGTCGAACAAATACACTTAAAAATAGGACTCAGCCTTGGCTGGAAACAAGGCTCATACCTGAAGTTTTGCCAGTTAGTATTTGCCATAGTTTGATGATGATGATGAATTGCAGATTGAGGAACGTCATTATTCCCCTCTACTTGGCAGTAGTGAGACCACATCTGGAGTGCTACGTCCAGTGCTGGGCTGCCTAGTAAAAGAAAGACACAGATATACTGGAGCATTAAGTAACTTATAAGTTAAAATATACACAAAAGGCTGATCTGAAGCACAGGAAAATTGCTATACATTGCTATGCAACAATGCATTAAAGCTTTGAAACACCTCCACAGTTTGCAAGTAGTTTTATTTGTTTTCTTTTTACCATTGCTTTGGGGTTTTTTGTTTTGTTTTGTTTGTGTTTTGTTTTTTTTTTTTAAGTCTTGGAGATACTTACATGCTTCCTCTTTCAAAAAAGAAACAATAAAAGAGAGGAGAAATTGCTAGCAGAAGCAAAATAAACCAGGTAAGCAGAGCACGTAGCATAAGTCTCCCAGGTAAGAATGCTTTCCTAACTCAATCTTTTTCCTCTGCAGCTTCCAGTACCAAGGGAAAGAACCCTGTGCCAGTTCTGCAACAGCATTTCTGAGTATTGTCTGGCTGCAGCATTATGACATAAAGGTTTGTTGCAAGCTGCCAAATTAGGACCATGATAATTACCAGAACCAAAGACTCTGAAGAATAGCTTCTGGGTAATGGAATTTGATAATACATGCTGTTCCTTTCATGCCGTGTGATTCAGTATTATCCTAGAACTGTTGGAACAGTGGTAACAACTCCATGAAGCCTTCCTTGCTTGTGCAGCTCAGCCATGTCGACACGCAGAGCAATGCCCACTCAGTGCATACTTTCCTTTCCTTTCCTGCTATAGAATTTCTTGCTTCCAATAGCCTGCAGTAAAGCTTGGGTTTATTTGTCTCTCTCAATTATCATAGACCACTGCATGCAATAATCCTTTTATACATTCTTTTAATTAGGTTGTAAAATGTGACCAGTTCCTTTCTGAAATGTATATTTATCGAATTAAGAAATATATAACTACTAGTATTTATCATTAATTATTATTTCACAGATACAAGGTAGACTTTTGCATTTTATTACATGCCATCAATAAGTCAAGAAAATGCAGAGTCAAGTTCATTTCCCTGCAATTAGCAAAGTTGCACCTAACCTAAAATTTGACTCACTCACACTAGGCACCCATAATTAAATAAACATATGTTAAATGATACTAGGTGAGCGTGTGAAAAATTCTTCAGCGCGTGTTTAGATTGCAGGACTGTTACAGGAAAATACCATCAAATGCATCATAGATAATGTTACTGTGACACTGGTGACCATGTACAGCAGTGCTCATTTCCCACTTCAGTTTGTACCTGACGTGCGATCTTGTATTTCTAAGGTCATAGTTAGATATAGCTAGATACACTCGTTTTCCATTGAACAATGTCAGCTAGGAGTATTTTTGTAGTAGAAAAGCCCTGGGGTAGACACAGTTGCATTGAGAAAAAACAAAGCGTATTTCATTCAGGGAAGTGGCATAAGCAATTCTGACAAAACACTCCTTTACTGTTATAAGTTGCACCCAGACCAGGAGGATTTTCAAGTAGAGTAGCCTGTCTTTTTGGTGAATGTCTGAATGACTGGGATTCGGTGAATTCCATCTGCTGGTTTAATCATCAATTTTCCCAGTAAAGACCAGGTACTGACAGGGGACATGATAAGAACACTGATTTATTGCTCTCCTCTACAGCTCCACCAATATATATAGCAGCAAACCTTTGCTATAAGGACTAGCTAAAAGAACTGAGTAAACCGAGTGTTATTAAGTTAAGGCCTTGTCTACACAGAACAGTTCAATTTCTTTAATTATACTGTAAACTGTATTGATAAAAATGTTCCTTTGCTGCTATAATAGTCTCTCAAATATTTAATATGCTCAGCTGGTCTGAGGCACCTTCACAGCAGTATAACTAAAAACATACTAAATGAAAAATTATGTGATTACATTATATAAGTGGACCATACTAAATTAAGGTCTTGCAGTGAAAGTTTACCAGTTAAAACAAACAGGGGAAAAAAATTTTCCCACAGAAAACAGTGCATATAGACAAAAAACTACTTTTTGTTATCTAAGAGGGAGAGGCAGGTGGGAGACCAGGTACTGCAACACACAGAAATTACCCTAGCTTTTACTTCCTAAACAACGGAGCGCCACACGCAAAGCATTCGCTTGTTCGGAAGACAGACAAAGCCACAAAAGCACTGGAAGATTTGCATCTCAGTCCTTGGAAAGCAAAGAAGTCACCCAGCAGTATGCTTTTGAGGCTCAGATCCTCGGCAGTGACAGTCAGGGCTGTCTTCAACTCAGCTTCTTAACAGAGATAGACAAGAAGAGAAAAGGAGGACTGGCATGGGAAACTGTGGCTGCTGTAGGTTGCAAGATAATACAGTAAAAGATGGAATATGTAACATAACTCTGTGCTCTCGCTGCCATTTAGCACAACAGGCTATGCAGCTTGCTTGAGAACTCAAGTCAAGTGCCAGATGATAACAAAGTCGTAACACAGTCATTCAAAATCTTTTTTCTCTTTTCAAATTGTTAATTATAAGTACTTCATTTTAAGAACATGGTTTATCATCCACTTCAGAAAAAATAGCCAAAACCACAGGGCAAACAGACTGTCATGAAACATGAGGTTGTATATGCCAGTCTGGACAGTCCTCTTGGTAAGTCAACGGCACGTGATTTCCCCCCCAAGACTCACTATTTGGGACGCATGGATTCAGGGCAATCAGAAATGGGACCACACACTGACCCCTCCTCCCTAATTATAACATTTGCTGTATCATAAATCAAAATGAAATGAATAGAAACAATGTTTGGTATCATGGCTATTTACCACAAACATTAATCACAGACAACGGGAGCTCTGAACGGAAGGAATTTAGTTCATGTAAGTGTCCCGATTTAAATGGGATAAGAGTCTGCACTTATCAGATATTTGCTCTTACGGTGGTATTAACAGTGCTCTTGCAAAATACAGCAATACACAAGTAAGACTGTATTTCATAATGTGCTCCTAGAGAACATAACATGATAAAATTCTTGGATAGCTCCTCAGCTGGCAGAACCCCACTGGAGTCCTGCCATTTACACCAACTGAGGATATGGCTGATGACCAAATTTTCACCCTAGGCAACGAGAATCATGTTTTGCAATGTGTCAACTACACTTCACATGCAAGCAGAGATCCATAATCATTAATGAATGGCAGTTAATTCTTCCTGTACACACTGGCAGAAGTGATTAGTGGCTAAACTAATGAATGGAGCTCTATAGCAGCGTTCAGACAAGTGTGGTGGGATCTCATCTTGTTAGTCAACTTCAGTGAACTTCTGAACCAAAAACCACACAACTCTTTCTGAGGGCATATTTGATGAAAATAAACATTGCCATGACTACACCTCCATACACCCTCCCCCGCTCCAATGAATCTTGAAAACAAAATAGATGTCTCAGGAAAGCAAAGGGGATTGATCCCTTCCTCTTTCCTCCCTGAACAGTACACAAGTTACTCTCTCCTAAGAAATCGTATCAGCCATGGTTGAGGTTCAGACTCCTACCTTGATTCCTACAATGGCAGATAAGTAGAATTTAGGCCCCTATGTTAAAAAAGAATCAGCAGGATTAGCAAGAGCCACCTGAACCTAGAGGGTATCTAAAACACAGTAGACAGCTCTCTGGCCCAAAATCTTCGAGCTGGAACATGTACAGACCAAAATGTCCTGATATGGGAGAGTGCCTGCTCAGCCTAAGCAACTTTGTGAATTAGACATTCATTTCTGACTGTGTTTTTGGAAACGCCAATTAATTAAGTGTAGCATATGTACACTTAACATGCAGAGACTGTGCTCCCTGAAGAAGGGAGCCACCAAGCAGCCAGAACTCAATAACACAAGGACTCATTAACAGCATTACTATACTGTTTATTGGCCAAGGTACTGAAAAACGGTATTCTGTTATTCTGAATAATTGATTCATTATAATCAATTCAAATACTCCACACTACTGACTAGCTTAATATCCTTTGACTTGCCAGATGCACAGTGGTCCAGTTTCAAAAAGAATATTTTACATTCTGGTATGCACCGTCTCCTAGGTATGTTTCTTCCTTTATTCTTTCACTCCCTCCGTCCCCCAGCTCCCTATCCCAACCTTTCCCCAATGCTCCTAAGTGCACAACTGCATCTCAGGACCCATAGCTTAGAGCTAGATCTTCAAAGAGTAGGAGCGAGGTTTAGAAAGAGCGCACAAGAGAAGCAGGATGACAGATACAGCCCTCTCCTCAGCTGGGTCAGCTAATGAGCAGACCTTTCCCTTGTCTCAGTGTGCAGCATGTCTGAAATGCATTCCCAGGCATCAAACCTTTATCTCCTGCTACAGAATTTAATCTCCAGAATTTATCTACAAATTCTAGTCCTGAATTATAGGTGATCTAGCCCATGCATCACAGCGAAGTCTCTATTTTTTTGGTCAGACCACTGGTGGCTAAAACAAGTTGTGGGGTCTATCTCTCACCAGATTCATGCAATCTTCAGGTGGTTTGGCATATGGCAAATAGAGTTCCTAATGCCAACAAAATAAAAAAAAATAAGTAGCAATAAAGGCCTCTAAGGATTTGGACTAGTCAATGGTGAACGGAGCCTATCAAAACCCATGAAGTTCAGTAATGTGAGTCTCGGAACCACATTCCACCATGTGTAGCACCACCCACCTTGTCAGCTATCAGATGTGCAAAACGAAATGGTGAAAGACTGTAAAGGGCTTGGGTACATCTCAAAGCAAACTAAGCATATATACTCTGTGGAAATATTTCTTTTCTCTTTCTCCACCACTTTAAGAAGGAGAATAGAGCTATTAAAATTTGCCTCTCTTCTGTATCTGAGGTAGAAACTTACCAGTGGCTTTCTACCTTTCATTGAATTTTCAGTATTATTTTTTAACTATTATAGCTGTAGCTAGTGACAATGTTTCTATGAATGATGGTGCAGACTGAGATGCTGGCTAGTCTCTGACGAGTGATGCCAAACTTGCTCTATAAGCAAAATACTTGCAGCGTTTTCTATTCTCAAGTTTGTCGCACAACCACTGCTATGTATTTCACTATTCACACTGAATTTAATTCTATTCCACTTTGAGCTAAGACTTTAAGTTTTAATGCCCTTTCAGTACTTATTATCAATGAAGTAAAAATTGTCAAGAATAGTGGGCACAACAATAAGAATTACACTGAGGAAAGGATGCTAAAACCTCTCAATCACGAGTATTTCTGTATTCAGCCATCCAAGAACTGAGGACCATGACGCTACTTGTCAGATAAGCAACAGCTTAGATCTGTTTGTACTTAGATGAGAAATCTCTGATATCTCTGATAACACAATCTGAAACGCATAGTGTTGCAGCTACATGCAACGGCGCTCTTCCTTTTCCTTCAGATCTAAATCAGTGTTACATGGGTCTTACCACAGGTATCAGAAGGAAAGTGGTTTAGTGAAGTGATCCTTTGGCTGGGAACCAGAAACTCCTAAGTGCTATTCTTAGAAAAGCATCACATCAATGTGTGCTTTTAGGCAAATCACTAATTCAAACCACATCACTCTCCTTATTTGCAAAACTGGGAAATAAAGACGCTTTCATATTTTTGCAGCGTTCTTTGAAATCCATGCCTTGAAAGGTTCACAAGAGTATTTGATATTAATGATTACTATTCTTACTTAAGTCGTAAGAAAACTGAGAGCAGCCACTAGTTAATATTTAAAAGGCAGTATGAATTCTGTTTATCTCCAGGGCAGGAGTTAAAGGGTGTCTTTGACCTCCTCTCATCACTTGTTACAGAGGAGAATATTTCAAATAAAATGTGGCAGATAATAGTTGTGTCTTGGCTGTTTTCCAGTATAAACACTTGCATTTTGCTTACTTAAAATTCAGTAAATTGTATATGTTATTCTTCAGTACGTGCTCCATATTATTGTGGGATGTTGTTGAAAAATGCCGACAACTGCTATTCTTAATATCTGTTATTTACATTTGATACTGGTGTATGGTCAAATTGTGCTCTCAATGTCCATGCAAACCCAGGAACGTCATGCACGCAGGGGAAAATCAGTGCTGTTTCCTGGTTGTAATCAAAGTCATACTTGAAATTGAACTCTACGATCTTCCCAGATGAAAAAAAAAGGTATAAAAGGGGGAAGAGAGCGCAGTCTTGAAGAGTGACCAGTAACATGTACTGAAGGCAAAGCGGTAACCATGAGGCCGCTTTGACATGCCCCTAGTGCAACACTGCCAAATGGAAACGCTTCTGAAAACTTCAGCAGGGCCTTTATCACAAGCTGATACCGGACTTAGCTATAGACAGAGCTTAAAGCAGAAATTCACCAAGTGTCCATAAAGTAGCCTTAGGTTTACCACAACAGTCATACATCTAGCATAAAACTTCCTAGAGTTCCTCACACAGGTGATGGGTGCTGGTTATGGAGCCGACATAGAGGTGTCCTTTTTGGCCTGGCTTACAGACATGCGTAGTTAAGTACTGGACCAGCCTTACTACAGCCTAAGGACCAGCCTCATTAACTTACCATGCAACATGCCGAGAGATTAGCTTCCACTGGCAGGGCCAATAGGCAGCACTTGTGTAAATATAATTATATAATGACTCTTTAAAAAAAATAAGAACTGTGTGATCATCTTTGAAAATTATGATTTTAGTAATAACATCACATATTGCCTTTAAAAGGGAATGTTCAGGGATAAGCAGGATTTGCCTTATTTTGCCTTTGCAGTGCAGAGGAAGCAATGGAAGCAATATAAGCTGCAGAGAGCTGTGTTTTATCACACGGGAAGCCATCAAGAAACCCTTCTAGAAGAAGAGACCATATGCGGACTACGACAGCATGATGTATGAGTCACATTGCTGAAATCAACTCTTGGATTCAACAGTGCCATTCGAAGGGACAAAACCATTATTTTCGTTAGCCATTCAAGCAAGGGAAACATACTAACTCAATTGCCAGCACAGCTACCAGAAGGAAATTGTGTATTCCTTTTAGTATTCAAGACATTGCTCTATTGCCTTATTCATATGAAATTCAGCATCCTTTTTGAAAACAGGAAAACAATGATTTTGTTTCCATTTTAATTTGGAAGGAGTCCAAATGAAGCTATTATGAGAGATAAATGATATAATGAGAGCTGCATGCAATTTACTGTAAAAAATGAACAAGCAAAATGACCTCTCAAATGTTTGCATTTTTCTTTTTTGAACTTACTGAAATTTTAATGTTCTAGGTAGCGAAGTCAAGTTTCATATTCAGCTTTCCTGTTAATGTCGACATGCACATGACAGGTTCCAACTAAGCAGAAAAATAGGACATTAGGATGCCAACCTAGCATTCCATTATTATCAAGAATAAATGAACTCAACTTACACGGAGGTTCTATATTAACTGTTTCCAGAATACACTCCTATGTACAATACTGTCTCATAGGAATTTGTCTGACTGGCAAACATTAGACGTTCTGGCAGTGAAAAGAAATTCTGAGAGCCTTTATTATTCTGAGGCTATGATTGTGAACAAAAATATACTGGAAGCACTGGTGAAAACACGGGCTCCTGCACCCTATGATCACAAACCATTTGAGTAGTAAAGTCTGCCAGCTCATAGCAAAGGTCATCTTCAGTTTTGCAGCTTCAGGTTTTTAATCCTAAGTAAGCCAATCAGATCCATATTAAGTGATGAACACATTATGTTAATGAGCATAATTATGCTAATGAACATTCCTTCAAGGAATCTTCATTCTTGATTCATTAGTTAGATATTATCATCTGAAACCAATGGAAAATGTTTTGAAAAACTCAATTAACCCCTTTGGGGCAATCACAGACCTCAACAGATTGGCTTTCAATACTACCTCTCCTATTTATTCCCGGACTTGCATCTGTCTGTGGTCATCATGTCACAGAGTTCTCTGCCTTTTTCAAAATCTTAATTTTCTTCCTGAGAGGGAATCCAATCCTGCCTTGAAAAAAAACAAAACCCAACCACCCAAAGAAATAAACCTATCGTCATGTTTAATTTCTGAAGCCCTCTGTATTTTTTTGCAAGACCTACTATCTTGATTCAGTGGCTGGTGGTGTTGGTTCTGCAGACTCTCCCAGTGGTATCATATCCTGTACAATAATAAGAAAATGCTAAAACAGCAGAAAAGTCGTCAGAGTGCCTGCACAGGACTGAAGTAGTGTGACTAGCCAGGGACTAGCACTATCCTGGCCAGTATATATGCTACATTCTGCAGGAAAAGGAGTACTTGCTACAGATGGTACTTACTGTTTTCTATCACACAGCTCCTGTTTCACATTCCTAATCTGAAATGATTACATGCATTTCTAAGGTTACATTTACACTCCAATGCATTAGGGCACACCCAGTATCACGCACAAAACACGTGGTTTTAAGGCCAGGAAGCTATTTGGCCAGATGCATTTGAGGCATTTAAATATTATTCCATCCAGGTGCTGGTGTTAATAGCACCTACCTGTGTAAAATTTATATCGGTGGATATAAAACATCATCACTCCAGCAAATTCAAGGCCACATCATTTCAGCTCAGCAGCTGGCACTACAGCATTTAAAAAGATACGCTTTTCTAATGATGAAATACAGGACTATGTTGATGGTTATATGTTCTGCACAATAAGCCTCTGTGCTGCAAGGTTAGCCTAGTTTACATTCTGTAATCAGCAGTGCCCCACCAGTGGGTTTTTAATATGCTTTATTAGCTTAATATGCCTGAACATCGCACTTGCGTGTAGAAAGGGCAGGGGATTGCCAGCCCTGGCCCCAGCTGCAGGGAGAACGGAGCCGGCAGCCCTGAAGCCCCCAGTGCATGAGGGGGGCATCGGACTGAGCTAATGGGCCCGAGAAGTTACAGGTCTTGTAACTCTCCTCTCGACATTGTGGCATTACTTCACTCAATCAAAACTGAAAAATAAAACATGTGAAGCACTCTGCAGTGCCCTGCATAATCCCACAGAGGTCACAGCAGAGACTGATTTATGATGATTGACAACCGCCTATGATTATGAAAATTGGTAGCCAGTATAGCATATATTACTCATGCCTGCAGAACAGGGCACAGAGAAATCATTTTCCCTTTTAGTATTCCTAAAGGTTTACTGTTCTTAGCTTTATTCAAAGAAACTAAAGGCCCTGGGAAAACGATGCAGCATGTATAAACAGGGCAAACACTATGTCAAGCTATTTTAAAAATGTCACTCTGTTAGCTGATATAAGGTTCTGACTTAATATGTAAGAGAAAACAAATGAGTCTGAAAATCTCTGTTTAGTAGTTTAGAAAATGGGATCTGAGATTGCTTTAAACAAGGTCATAAAGACCTCTCAACCTTTCCTTTTATTTATTTTTTTGCAAATATATTGACTGTCTTGATGGTGCACCACAGACAAATATCTACATGCTTCACATAATGAAACAGGGTCATTGCTTTATCCGGACAAACTCCCAGTGTAACCGCAACCAAAGTAAAACATCTCTGAGACTGCAAAGAAGTGTCAAAACAAGAAACAGAATAGCATAGACCCGAGATGTTTTCCATTTGCAGACCTTCATATAGGTGTCTTTTTTCATACTTTTAGCCGTATATTGGAAAGCATAATTTGATGATAGACGTGAAACTGTGTATTAGTTTTTATTTTGACAAATTCATTAAACATCACATACCTTGAAAAATGAACCAGGAGCACTAAGCCAGCCTGGGAAGATTGTACTTCATAAACTGAATTGCTCACATGGGCAACATTTTGGTGGAAGTTATAGATTTTCTAGCATATCCCTGATAGATAGCACTAATATAACTTCAATAAAAACTCCGGATATGTCAATATAAAATTTTTTCTAGCATCGAAAGATGTAAGATACTTCAGCTAATAAATTGGAAGACTCCCTATTCCTCACGGTACGCTAACTTACACGTCAGATTATAACAAGTATTGAAACCATCTAAGGTACAGCAGGCAGCTGTAGGTTTGCTGCTTATAAAAGTTGCACTAAATTAAGTTATCAATGTACTATAGACAATAATTGGAATGTAAGATCTAGAACAAGCATTTCTGTAAAATGTTAGCATTGTCCTATTTTTAACTATTAGATAACATACAATTTTTCAAAATTGACACATGAATGAAAAAGATAAACAGTATTTGCTGCATAAAATTGATGTTCTTTCTCTTTGTTCCCAAAATATGACCTACCACTTACCTGCCTAAGATTTACTGCCTTTTTTTAAATTGCTATCACTTCCAAATTGATTTGGTATGCAAACAGGTTTGTTCTGAAAGAAAAACAGATAAAGGACTTAGAAGGCTGCTAGAGCATGAGGACAGTACAGTGTGGATACACACGCACACGTACATATACATACATGTGCATATGTGTATGCACAAACATAAACATAGAGCATTAGATTTTTCCAAGTTTAAATTATATATCTACTTTTGCATCCTACAAACAATGATGTCCCATAATAGGATGCACCCTCACAAAATGTGACTGGAATGTGCACCTGGTTGTTTTCACACATTCAATTACCAATGATTGTAAACAGAAAGAATACAGAAATGCACAAAGGTTTGAATAACGTCAGTTTTTAAAACTGAAAAAAGATACCATGGAAGAAGGTAACCAAGTTTGAAGTAGGATGCTGGCTGGAATTTGAGACCCTACTTGGACTCAGCCAAGAAAATTCAGCAACTTTTGATACAAAAATATATTGTGGACAGGGTGAAATTGGTAAGATGTACCATACTTAGATGCCACAGATGGCTTCCTCAGGCACACTAACCATTCCATACGCTTGCCCGGTTCAAGAGAGACTTCCTAGACAACGTTACAAATAGATTGTACAGACTTTGTGATTATACAGTACTTTCAAAATAATTACTGCACTATAAACCAAAAAACTATGTTCAAATGTGTCTAAGTAAGTTATGTTAATGCACTTTTAATACTACAGAGTAAGTATTCAAAAGTCAGTGCATCTGAACAAGGCATGAGCAGTCTAATGCAATTCCTTAATTGTAAGATCTCAGGTTAATAAAAAGCACTTTAAAGGCCCAACACACTTCAATGCATCTGACTGAGAGAAAACAGTGTTCATTGCCAGCTTTCATTTTCTTGACTTGCAAATCCCTGTAGTTAAATTTTAGCACCAACACAACATAGGGCTTTTTTTTTTTTCCCCTATCACAGGCACTTTTTTGTACTTCTACCTGGTATTTGCCTCTACTCCAGAATAGTAACATGATAATCTATCATGGAAATTTTTTTTCTTTTGAGTTAAAAACAGAGGAAAATACATTAAATCTCTTCAACTGGTGAAATCAGTTCTTTACCTACGTCTTTGGGCTCCTGGCCAAGAAATTGCTTTACTTCTTCCTCAATTTATGCAGGCCCTGCCCTTTCCAGAGTACCAAAGTGATCCATGTAATAATCCACAGTAGTCTTCTCTAGCGTCTAATTCCCATCTAAACGGTAAGAAAATAAAAAAGAGAATAAATTTGGATGCCTGTTAAATTATTATTATTGCCATATACATACACCTTCATTGCTTCCAAATAGCCAAATATTGACATGACGCAAAATTCAATTTCTTGACTCTCAAAACCTACATTGGATAATTTGGAAAACTATTTATCCTTTCAGTTAAGATAATTGATGATTTTATTCTTCTTAAAAAACCAGCCGCAAACCGCCTCCCTTTTTGCTGTTTGAGCCAAAGAAATGAACAGATCTACAAAAACTTTTGGTTTTGCTGCTGTTCAAGTACAATAGAGGGGAAGAGGGTGTTACATTCACAAGATGGTTGAATACAGTACTGGTAAATACTTGAATAAGATTTTCTCTTCTGTGAACAAATGCAATAATTTCCATAATTTATTCATTAACTGTAGAAGTGTACAGGGCATAAATTCCTTTATGTTTTTTCTCTCAACAAATACGTAAGCGATTAATCCAATATCTGTACTGCATATTCTTCCAGAATTATTATTTCACTTCTGAAAAGTGATGAACTCAGATGACAAAAATTAGCAGACGATAGTATCACTACACTGGTTTCCAGACAAATATCTGTGGTTAGAGCAGAATTCCCTCACTGTGGATCAAAAGCATAATTTAAACTGAATTACGGAAGTACCTGCCTATAGATTTTTTTTTTCTGTAAGAAGGTTAGATTGGAGGAAATTCCATCCTGTACAGAAATACTAACTTGCACACTAAGGTAGTGCTATGGAGTTCTCACCAGAAGTTGGAAAATCAAAACCATTTTAGTCCTAAAATCTTTACTCCATAAAACATGTTTTTACATGCTCTGTATGTTTCTTCTTTGTTTTCAAGAGTAGACATCATTCTGAAGCTAAAGGCTTTTTTGAAGGTGAAGTGTTTGTCAAAATCAGGGGGCTGCAGTGACGAATGTTTAGAAGGAAATTCCGGTAGCAAAGTTGCTAAGGGCACACAGCAGCTTGCCTTGGTTTGTCCTCCTGACCAGAGAAGAAAGCCAGATACCTCTTTTCTTCCATCAGTCTTGTTTCTAACAGCAAAGCCATTAACAGTGCACCCACATTGCTTGCAAGCCATAATGCACTGGAATACTAAATCAGATAATAGTAGAGGTTAATAAAATTTGAAATGCTTAGAGATTTGACGAGGCAGAGAAAAGCTCTTCAAATTCATGGATCTCCTTACATTACTGTTACATTCCAGCAGAGCATTCCCAACCTGTTAGGAGGAAGCAATTACGGTAGCTGAACAGACTGCATGGATGACCTGAACCTTGTTCACAACAGATGAGAAAATATGATATATTGCTCAGATGTCTGAAAGATCTTTAAAGCTGGTGGAAAAGAAATATCAATGAAAGTGGGAAGACTGAAGGCTGGGCTGGAGGTAGGTCTACGAGACCATAAAAACACTAAACGTAGGAGTTACACTATAGACATACTTGAAACGGCATTCCATAAGAACAGCAACTTAAAATGAGATGTATGTTTTATAATAAACATATGTGTGTGTATATATAAAACACACATATATATCTCATATCACCAGTGATGACAGAAAAAGTAGGTACTCATGTATGTGAGCATACGCATGCTGGTAAAGCTGCAGCTGACAAAACAGGCACAAGTTTTCTGGGTACCTTTTAGTAGGCTAAAACTTAGCGCCTTGCAATGTGACGGAAGCTGGCATCAATTTAAAATTTAATTTCAAATTGATTCAAAAATAGTCCAATTCAGACTTCAAGAACAGTATTCAAAAATTACATTTACTGGACTGGCTGGCAAAGCCATATTATGATTGAACATATTTCCCAGCTTTAAAACTTATACAAATTATTTTTGACACCGCAACTGTTAAAAATTTATGCAGACATAGAAAAGGAATAATGTTGCTGAATGTTTAATGCTATTCATTTCCCAGCACTGCCTAGGAGTAAACAGGACTGACACGTTCCTTTCTGATTATGGGCTGTGAGTAAGATCAGCTGGCTCCTTCATGCTGATTTCTCTGTTCTGGGTGCTTCTCTCATAAACCTTCACATCTGCCTTAGTTTGCTGCCCGCTAGCATATGGTGCACTTGCGTGTGAATGTACTAGCGCAAAACAAGAATAAAGTGGGTTTTCATTTGATACACTTCTTTTACCAGAAGCGGAAGCTATTCCTTTCATATCGTAATAGACAGATAATGATAAACACTAATTTTCTTAAAGTTTCTCCTTCTTGATTTTAGCTGTGCTGTGATTTCTTTCTTATCATATCTCCTAGTCTCATCACAATAAAAATATCTAAGAACAATACATTAAAAAGTGAAATTTCAAGTTTTATCTATACAGAAATGTATTTTTTGGGCTGTGTGAATCAGCCTTGTGAATATCATCCTTGTATTGCTTTAACAGTGTATCTTTACTTACACAATTATGGAATTGCTACTTGATTTTCAAATCCAATGCAACATAGATATTTATCTTAATCACATTATTATCTCTTTTAGATTTATGGAAAACCAAGGCTGAATATATGAATAGGGCCTTACTGACATGTTTTAAAGCTCACGCAGACGTTCTTCAAAGTGATGGTCAACATGTTGATTCTGACTAAATGAAGCTGAAAATCAGATTTTCTCAATATATCACATAAACCTACACATCTGCTGATCAGTGTTAATTGGTCCTATATTTTCCAATTTGTAATCTGTGTATGTTTTATGGGGATGTAAGTAGTAATATATTAGCATATATAATCTCTCTTTGGAAAGCTTCTGCTGAGCAAGTGACCAATAAATTGCTGTTAATGTAAACATTAATCAAATTGAATGCCAGAATGGAGAAGTTCTCACATTTAGAGGGAAAATCACCTTTCTACCATGTGTCTTATTGTTGAACTGTAATTAAGTAAAACCATGATCTTTTCTGAATATTCAGTGACAAATAAATATATTTGGTTTAGCATCCTTTGTGCCACCTTGAAGAGGTAATCACATCATCATTAGTGTGAATGCACGCCAGTCAGTCTATAATGGTGAATTAAATTTCCATCCATTGGATAAAGGAATACAAAAAAAGAGAGAGGGGAAAAATTTGCATAACTCAGTATGAAGTGATTTAATCTGAGAAAGAAAAGGTCAGGATATAATGCCACAAAGTGATGAATACTTCACAGAAATGTAATGACCTATATTTGGCCTAAACAAGCTATTGTGTGTCCATAAATGTACCATTACTGTGAACAAATGAGGGATTGCGGTTATAGTATGTAAACGGCAATAAATATATAAAATACAATCTGTTGTCATGAACAGAGAAAGCACTTAAATTACAGTGCTGCTCTGCACTTTAATAACATTCTTTATGTTATTCACCATTCAAAATTTCTCTTGTTCTAACAGGACTTGTCTTTCTTCAAAAGCCCCAATGACTGTAAGAAGAGAAGCTAAACCAGAGTTCTTTTATGGATTTCCCAAGGCATGACTATGCACACATACAAACTGACCTGAACATTTCTACAGAAGGAATGCTTATCTTTAAGTCTGACCAAGACAAGGAAGAATTTGTCAATAGTTCACAGAGCGGCTGATTGGAACGCTGGAACTTCTCAGATTCAGTGCAAATACAGATAAAATAGGTTATCTAAAATAAGAAAAAGCATTAAGTCAAATAAGTCTCAAGAAGTGAGATGACTTAAAACTTAGTTGTCTACGAATCTTACATATATTCCTTTTTCAAACTATGATGAGGTGTATACAGAAATCTACTCCTTCAAAAAAAGTCTCCTCCTAAAGCTAACTGAAATACAAATACCTTCAGCTGCATGCTTCTACGTAATAATTAGAGGGACACAGACCACGAAACAGAAGCCATCATCCTAAGGAAACCAAGAGGACCGTGATGATGTGCCAAAGGAAAGAGGAAGCTAATTGATGAAATGAAGAAAGGCAGGAGGGATTTCTAGACAAGACACGGTAAGAAGCACGTTAGTCGTTGAGGGGACAAACCCTGGCACTGCACCGCTAAGTGCTGACAGCCATCAAGACTCACTCATGTCAACAGAAACTGAAAAGGCACAATGTTTCATGGCGACGTGACTTCGGAGAACAAGACTGAGAAGGTAAAAAAGGATGGAAATAGCGCGTGAATTTATGCAGACTTTAAGCTGAAGGCAAAACAGCAGAGCTGATGTCTGAAAACAGAGGTAGATTATTTGTTGGAGCCTGGAAGTCTCAGTCTACCAGCCTAAATAGTCAACAAGAGGAAAGTAAATGGGAGCTCTGGGGTTTGGATTTGTTCCTTTTCCTTTCTTGTTTGCTTTCTAGATACAGAAAGCTGGGGAGACTGGTTACTGAGAATTATTTTGTGGTGTTACATTTATGTTCTTTATTAAAAAGTACCACTGTTCACACAGATCCTACACTACAAAAAACACGTAAAGGTATGTGGCAGCTTTTCTCCCTGCTAAGGAGTGAGAGAAATGCTTCAGGAGGGAGATGAAGTCTAATAAATAATGGCCGCCTGCTGTAAGAAAAGATGTGGTTCATTTCTTGACTGGGTTTCTAGGTAGGTTGGTCTCTGGATCAGAACGACCATTTGGTTTTTATACTATTTCTTACTACTTTCCTTTAACCCTTTTTGTGAAGTTTATTTTGACTGATATTGGATTAATTGCAGAAAGAAAACTAATACAATGATCATTTAAATTAGCATTATTTACTGTAAAGAAAAAGGAAACACTATTTCTCTCTGCAGTAAAACACAGTAAAAGCTCAGGAGGTTTTGGTACTGTTTTTAGTACAATTGCAAAGATTTCATGGGAAGGTAACTATAATTACCACCAGGTACAGCTTTGACCTTAACACATATCTTAAAGGACAATTAGGTTCAGCTCTGAAAGGTTTTATCTTTAAACCTCTTGCTGAATAAAACCACTTACTTTCTATTCTCCGGACTTCATTACATGCCAAACATAGTATTTGTGGCTGCAAAAGGGTACCACATGTGCTCTTTCTGCCACAGCCAATGTTCTGGCTGTTATAGCTGCTATATACATTTGTGGTTTTTTTTAAGAAACTATTTGATCAAGCTGTGAATTTACATGCACCTTCTGAAAAAAAAAAAAAAAGAAAAAAGAAAATTTGCAAACTGCAAAGACCATGCTCTCAAAAAGAGAAAGGGATGAAATGAAAATTGCCCTGTATTCCCTGTTAACAAATGGCTCTCCAGCGTATCTTGGGTAAAGTAGCCTGAGGTATGTGCTGTGGACACAGCACCGAATATGTGCACGCTGCGCGTGTTCATGAATAGTAAGCAGGTGCGATTAGTAAAGAGGAATCAAATTGCCTCACACAAGTAGGCCTGAAGAACTGAAGAGATCATTGCAATGTGTCCAAGGAGCTGTGAGCCCAAGCCAGGTAAGGACAGGGTACTGATGAGGTAGACGAGGTCTGTTTGTGCAAGGTTTAACAGTGCTTTTTTTCCTTTTTACAGCTAAAATTATAAGCCTATTAAGAAAAGGGGTTTTCAGTAGAAGTCAGAAAACATGATATTCATTCTGTTCCTTTCAGAGGAAAAGGAAAATTGTCAAGAGTCAGAAGGAGAACCAGAGCTATGGCACAGCACTATATCCTAATGGGGAAAGTCCATGCTTTGTGCCTGAGTTTGACCTCTGAAAACGCACCAAGCCTCTAAGAATCAACCTTTTTTGTTTCTTCTATACCTATTGTTCTTCATTTGATCAATGGGGCTAACAGAACCTTTGTTCTAAGAATAAAAACATTAAAAATTGAATCAGTATGATGGTAATGGAGCAATGTTAATCGATATGCGTTTTTTTCCTTATAATTTAATTTTTCTCTTGTTATTTCTTATTCTCCCCTTCCCCCATTCCCTTCACTATTTTGACAACTCCTTCGCTAGTAAACAAGAAGTTCATTCTTCTAATTCCTGGACTTCAGCGTGCTACAAATCAGCCTAAGGACTATATAATTTTAGAAAGGTAAGAGAGAACGACTAGCAGAATAGGTGACATCTCCCGAGTAGTTCCTGGGTTGAGGAACCTAACTGTCACTGCCTGCACGAGTCAACTCAACAGGCACACGTGCCCAATGACCCGCTCGTGCTGTATCTGCCTTAGGAGACAGCAGAAGATGGGCGACAGAAGCAGCTGTTACTGAGGGCTTGATGCCCAGGCCACACGCGTTCAGCAGGATTTTTTCTGGAGTAGGTTTGTTTAGGCGGATTCGTTAGGGTTTGGAAGAGATCTGCTGGTTTAAGTGAAACTGAATGGAACCCAGTTCACCTGCTTTGAGATTATACGTAATGCGAAACAAAGCACAGCAACTGGACATGATCAGACGAGCTTTTAAGTGCCCTCCTGCCCCAAAGCTCAGCACCTAAGTGCATCCCATGGCATTTCAAATTCTCTTGATTTCACAAGGATCCTATGTAATTTTTCCAATCAATTTTGGGGAAATGGACCTAAATAGAAATTGATCATTAAATAGGAAGTGATATTGGTCTGATCAGAGAAAACAGTAATTTGCATTGTAATGAGAAGTTTATGTGTCTTGTTCCAGACTGGATGGAAAGGAAGAGCATGTACAGGAGAGATGTTACAGTCCAGGATATCTATAAATGTAAAGATTAAAAAGTCTACAAAAATACCTCTGGAAATTTAAGATATCGTTCATGAAAGGAATGTTTTTTAACTTTCTAGAGCAACCACTAGCAACATTTTATCCTTTAGGGATCAGAAAAATAGTCTGAAACAAAAATAATGAGAGGGTTTTTTTTCCTCCAAATGTGGAACACACTCAGGTGAAGCTGAAACTGAATTCCCAGCTAGAACTCTGCTGCAGCTTGCAAAGCTACCTAAATCAAAGTGACAGTCCAACCAGGAACTGCGAAATATGTCACAACAAATTCCTTTAAAATATAAAATAATTTCACATGCTCTCCAGACCATTACCATTTTGTAATTGTAAAGAGAGATGACGATTGCACAAGGATATTTCAGGTGTTCTTTACTCTTATCCATATCCACATTTTTAGTGATTGCAACACTCTTATTCTATTGCTATGTTTATTAAAAAGGTACTTTATGTAGAACATCTTCTAGGCCTATAATCTTAAGGAAATCTTTCTTTACATTGTGTCATTTGCATTTTTTCATTATTTTTTACTATGAGTAACCTGTGTAATTCATTCCATGAAAAGATTTTTTTTTTCTTTAAAGAAATTAGACCTACTTTTTGGATCATTAAGTAGTGCATAATCTTCAAATGGGACATTAAAAACTGTGATCAGTGACATCACCATGACAACCGATTAAGAAATGTCTAGAGAAGCTTCTGAAAATGTAATTTTTTA
The DNA here is from genome assembly GCF_964199755.1 of Larus michahellis. Lineage (NCBI taxonomy): Eukaryota > Metazoa > Chordata > Aves > Charadriiformes > Laridae > Larus > Larus michahellis. The sequence goes on from NC_133899.1 coordinate 8,293,973, forward strand.
ATATAATACATTTAAATGAGTTCACCAGAACAAAGCACCCTAAGTAGATTTATTGTGCACTGAATTTCTAGAAATAATTTGGCTATAAAACTAACACTAAAAACCTTCTCAATGTGACTTCAATAGATTGGTGGGGGCATCAAAATTCTCCCCGTGACTTTGGTAGATTTAGCGGGGGGGAAAGCATCAAAAGAAAAATCTGGTTTTCTAACACTAAGAGACAAACCTTCACTTCAGTGCATGAGTTACAGAGGTTCGGGTACTGATCCTGCCACCGCTTTGGACAACAGCACAGCATTTATTCAGAGCAGAGAAAGGTGCTACCTCTAGGCACAGACGGCACACCCGATCTTCATGACAAACATCACCAAAGACATTATCTGATTCCTGTTTTAAGCATGTAATGTCCAAAGCTAATTCTTCAGAACCCCTGCACAGAAGCCACCTGACTTTAAAAAGCTCTGAAGTTCCTAAGTACGTAAGTTTGTATCCTTAAGGATGAATGTACTCCAGTTGGAAGCATTAAACAAATCAGCTCCTTCAACACCAACTGGATTTACAGACCTCAGCCCATCTTTTCTAAGTCTTTTGGTCTTGCTACATCACACATTGCATTTCATTAATCATTTTTTGGTGCATACTTCTTCCTATATCATTTACAAAGTCTACAAACTTGTAGCTACATATTACACCAGGTGAGGGCCTCTAAGAATTAGGCATTGCTGAAATCCCTATTGTGCTTTAGCTCCTAGTTATTACAAGATGCTTTGCCCATTGTCCTGCCTGCTCTAATGAGTGCAATTGGAAGCCGCAGAAACATCGTTTGGCACACAACAACAGTAAAATATAAATAAAACATGCCATAAAATGCCTACCTGCAATATATTGTGTTACAAGGTTATATAAATTATATGCTCAGTAGTTGAAAAAAAGACACTCATGAGAGTAAAAATCAATCAAAATAATATATTTAAATGTATCAACAAAAGCTTAAAAAGAAAAAAAAATGTACTTCTACAGATAATCTGTTTGAAGAGATTAGTTATACTTCACAAGAGTAAACTATCCAGCCGCTTGCTCTAAAACTCCTGGCTCATCCTCAAAATAGCTAAAATAATATCGGAATTTCTTCCTCACATCTTCCATTTTCCAATCTGTCCATTCAAGTTACAGCTTGTTCTTGTCTTTTATGGTTACGTCTCCTGCTTCTGCCAGCTGTGTTTATTACGCCCTTTTCTAGATTAGATCTTGCATTAGTTAGGTCTGTTGCAAGCAGAATGCCAGTTTAAAATAAAGCATTTCCCAACTACTGTGGCAAGTGTTATGGCTGCATGACTGGGCAGTGGGGGCTGGCTTTCCACATAGCACACGGCTTTCCCTTAGAAAGATAAATCCTTTTCCTACTGCGGGGAGCTCATGGCAGGGGCAGCATTGCAGCTACTGTGAACTGGCACCGCTCTGACTACACCTTCTGTGTCTGTCATATTTTATATCAGCTGCAAATCTGCCTCTTAAACCACGCTGGTGCCCCCTAGAATATTGCGAATAGGCATTTCTTAGTCAAGAATTTTGTCTAAACTGATAAAAAGAGTCTACTGACTTTGGGATGCTCACCCACAAAATGCTTTAAAGCGGTGGCAGGAAAAGGTTTTAAACGCCTTCTGAAAATTAGGTGTTTTGAATTGGTATCAAAACCATAGGCAGTCCCAAATCACCAATCCGTTTTGAAAACCCAGGCCATTATACTTACAAAACACTGACTCTCTATTAAACTCCTTGTTATTCTTTTACTAATGAGACACTTTACCAGCCTGTCATCACCCGCTGTGATTAATTCTCTACTTGTAAAATTTTAGCTCTCTCTCTGCTGCTGCTGTTAATGTGCTTTGTACCAAATAAAAATGAAGTTGATGTTTACAAATCCTGTCTGGAGGTTGCTTTAAAAAAGCTCTTCTTTAGCTTACATTAATGAGGCTGAGTGTACTGATTTTTGTTCAAAATTGTTCTGGACAATTAAACACTGCAACAGACTACCATGGAAGGTGTGAAACTCACCGTTGCTTAAAGAGCTGTATAACATAGTATCTTTTAAAATATATGCTTTGTTATCACCTGCCTATGGTTCATATAGACAGGAATTTAAATTTGAAGATCATATGCATTCTTCTAATCTTAGAAACATTTGTCAATCTAGGAATAAGCATGAGAAAACATTTCTAAATCCAGGATCTATGTAGTAATATAGTAATCTTGAATAAAAACTGTTAAGAAGAAAGTACAGCACAGAGTCTTGCACTGTGGAGTGCACATTGCATTACTAGGAACAGTGCGAAATTCCTCTCAAGCAGATGAGGAAACAAGAACTCTAAGCAACAGAAACCTGCAATTCTGTGCTGTCACCCCTTCTAGTGGAGCTGCCCAGGACCTTCCCCAGGGTGTTATCTAAGGATATAAGTCAATGTGCAGGTCTTGACTTGTATAATGATGACCATACTCCCTCCCCCAGTTCTGCATATTCTGAACCCAATCCAACTCACAGCCCAAGCCTGTGCAATACTTAGCATAACGCACGGGAAACGAAGGAGGTCTTACTACTGTCAAGTAGATCTTTGTTGTAGATTATTTTTTTTCACTTGCTAAGTAGATCTTTGGGATGGTCTAGGACCTTAATAGACAATTTGAGTGAAAAATAGTTCTGAATTACACTTTCACTTACATTACATAGTAATGGACTTGCAATTCAAGACTGGATGCTTGAGTATCCTCCTGTATTAAAAGCGCTTCAGAAGCTATTCTGCATCACCATTTATAAGGAATAAAGGAAGACAATGTCTAATTCATCTCAAAAGCACAGTGGCAGTGTTCAGATTGCAGGCCTCTCAGGAACTAATGTATTTAAAGAGCTTTTATGCTGGAGACAGTTAGCTTTCTCCCTTTTTCATACTAAATAAATTTCATTAAATTAAATAGGATGAAGCCATCTGCTTTCTTTGTCTTCTAATCTTAAAATCTTCTAATGCCTTGCAGATCTCAAATGTCCAAACTTGCACATCTCAAATGTCCAAACTTCATACAGTAGATGGGTCTTGCAACAATACAGATTCCTAATCATACTCATCCTTCAGTTTACTCAGATACAAATATTTACCAAAAAAAAAATACGCGCACTATTTTGTATTTTAATGCTGTGATTTCCTGTGTTTGTGTCTACTGTTTTCCTAGAGCTGGAGGAGGATTCCTACTGCTATCCCGGGAAAATGCTTCGCTTTCAAAAATTTAAAACATAGTAAAAAGGAATAGATAGATGAAACTTCATATTTATTATTAAACTAGATAAAACATGGCAGAAAAAACCTCTAGCATACAACAAACAGGTGTGTATAAATTATAGTCACTTCACTGAAAGAAAGACAGTGGAAGACAGATTATAAAAAATCTGAACGCACAAAACTTGGAAGTCGTGGTAAGAGAAAAACCGACTATTGAATCTCAAGGCCTGCATTTTTCTTACCTAAAGTATGGAATGAAAGCCGTCAAAATCTCAAACCGTCTCCTACCACTTGAAATCTGAAGCAATCCTCAAAAACAGAGAACTGCAAAACAGCGTTTTAAGCTATGTTGTTAGAACATTTATTAATCAGAACCATAATGAGAATTAATGGAAAGATATACAACTTTTTTGACTTTAACAGACAATGATCTCTTTTGAAAACACTATGGCAACCACATTTTCAAATCTTTTTCAGGGTAGGCTTTTTTTTTTTATATATATAGTCTGAAATGCCAGATGAGATTTATATATGGCAGTGAGATATACACTTTAAAAAAGGATATGTATCATATTTGCTTCATTTTACTGCTGTGTCAGTTTGGGTGTAAGATGTGACAGTTCTGGCACTGGTGGACATCTATCCATGGGAAATTAAACTGAGCTCAGCAGAGTATTTTCACAGGAACCCATGAACAGAGGGATCCTTCCTTTATTTCTTTCATAAGATCTAAGCTGAAAATCTAGGGTATATCTACATGGATGGGTACAGACAAACACGAGTTCTCTCTGCCAGCTCCCAGCTGTATGAATTCAAATCATTTCCACTCAAAATGTCATGTAGGTTTGTTAGTGCTTAGTCAAGCTAATAACACCTACCATGCAGCACAGTACAGACAAACCTTTATAAGCGCAAACTCTTGAGTCCCACTGTGATGCTTCACCACTCATACTTAGTTTAAAAGTACCATTTTAGGACTGCATCATTTGGAGACGTATGTGGAAAGCATTTAAAAGTGTATCTTTATGTATTATACCCGTTACAAACTACAGCCCAGATCTGAAATGAGTACAGAGAAGCATCATTATGCATCAGCACCGAATCCAGCACGGCAAGCCCAGAATACTGCTCAATATCAGTCATGGTGCTACCTAAGTTATTTCCAATTGTACTGAGTACATCATTAGAAAGCAGTTATTGGACTGACCATATTCCGCGTGAAGTCAGTTTAAAAGTACCCATTAACTTCCATGAGAAAAGCCAGCCATTAAAATACCAACTGTTCAATTCTGTTTGCTTATTTTTCTGTCACTGCGTTTTCATTAAAATCATTTCTCTTTCCTTACTAGGAATCTGCCACATTGATACTAATGAATAATCAATGGGAATACTCTACCAGGGGCTTTTTAACGTGCATTTCACAAAGGAAGCCAAGTGCTCCTATGTTATTTTGATACTTAACAAAACCAAAATTATTATTTACAAGGGCATAGCTTAAATAATTCGGTGTTCTCAAACTGTTACAAACTTGCAACAAATAAGCAAATACTCGGAGAAAGCTTTGAACTCTGAGATTTTACTCCTTTTCATGCATTTTGTGACCAAAAAAAGAGAAAGAAGCATGGCAATCAGGTTGATAAAAGAAGAGTTATCTGTTCAGTTGCGTTCACTGTGAAACGCTGGAGGTTCAGCTTTGTGTGCGAGTCCCTGTGGGATTAGTTACACCACATCTTTTCGGTTCTCTCCAGGCCAGGCTCCAGCAGCACAACTAGCCCCTGAGTGCCTGTCACATCCCTGCCCTCCCCCTGACTGCGGTGGGAGCCCCACGGTCGCAGGGAGTCCCTCCCGCCGACTGCACTGCAGGGGTGGGACAGAGCCACTTACAAGTTTTTAAGTCTCTTTCTCTATTACACTGGTCCAGACAGTGCTGCAGTAAACAGCGTTAATGTTTTAAAAAGGTAAATAGCAAATATCAGTATCACTATAAACTAAGATGACAATTTTGGACAAATGGATAACGAGTCTAGGCATTGCTTTCTTAAGTTAAATTATTGCAAGGAGCTCCACTGTATAACACACGAGAGAGACATGTATAAATAATATTAAAATACATTACTACAGGATGCTATCCATTATTTCGTAGCACTTATACGTTATAATGTGCATTAGTTCTTACTGTCCTACTCAACACTGCCCTAAATAACAAAGAGGGAAAATATGTATTAATCATTTACTGATTACTAATACATTACTTATAAGAGGCCATAAATTAGAAGTGTAATTTTTACAATAAAAATGTGTTCCTTAAGGCACAGACATGATGAGCTTAATATAGATTCTATACATTTATATGTTTTATAAAATTGATATGTAGTTTAAGGTTAAGAATGTGAGAGAACCTTGTAAGAGTGAAAATGGTATATACTAACGAAGTGCTACTGCCTTAAAAAGAATATAGAGAACTACATAACATATTGCAGTATGCAATACTAGAGATCAAATTTTATTTTCCTCCTATGGTTTACTCATCTCCAAAATACAGATCCCATTAAAGTCAATGGAAAAAAGTTTCAAATTACTTAAGCCACAGTTGATTGGGCCATTTGATACATCTGAAACTACATTCAGTGTAGAAATGTCTTCTCCTTTCTTGCTGAAGATATACACAGGAATAAAATATGTTAGCGAAGATATAAATGTCAAGGATGTCAATAGGATTTAGAGATAGATTATATATGCTGTAATTTTCAAGACATCCAAAATGGTTTTGGACCATCTTTAATGACAAGCAAAATGCAGAGCTTATCTGAGGAATGACAGGGACATTGGCTCACCTGTGATTTACCTGCATGCTATGAGATGAGAGTTGTATTTCTGCTACTGCAGAATCAAATCAGAAACCTGGTTAAGAGTTGCCCCATAGTCTCCCTGTACTCCTGGTATGGAAGAAATAATCTAAGCACTTTACTCGGGGCACTTCGCTAATTCTAACTTTTCCTACGAGCTCCCCGGCCCTGAGGGGCACCGTGTGCCCGGGACTCATCCACCGCACGCCCGCCTGGACAGGAAAGGACGCACTCAGGCCTACCCCCCGCCCCGCTAATTCCAACAGTCACCCCACAGCAAATTGAAATCTTGCCTTCCATCTATGAAACAGATTGTACATGTGTAATAGGATGCTGACATAAAATAAGCTTGAGTTCTGTAAACTTGCAATTTTTGAAAAAACTTTTGTGTTTACTACAAGAACTTGGAGGAAGATGATGCAACCAGCACCAAAATACCATAAGCACTATTTTTATCAACTGCAGAACCAGATATTAAATCCTCCCTACGCCCCTCGATACTACGGAGAGCCAATTCTGACATGCATGTGGAGCTACCCTCTACAGTCAATGAAGCTCTGAAGTACTTCTTCTACAGCCATTTTAGTCATGTGAGGTTGGGGCATTGATTGAGAATTTTCTCATTCTATTGATTACACAAAGCCTTGCCAGTGAAAAGACCGTGCATACCATTAACACTCATCTTAGACATGGAGCTCATGGGATGCTAGGAAAAAAAGTCTTTTTCTTTTTTTTTTTAGGCCAAATACAGCTTTCTTTTTCACAGGTAAGTTTTTCACAATTTTTTCTTCGCTTTCTTTATGCTCTAAATGATTTTTACACAGAAGCACCCTTTGGTGAGCAGCATCTGTTCAGCATACTAGTTCAGTTAAATATTGCCTGATAACTAATGAAGATCAAATCTTTTCTACAGGTTTTTCTTGAAGCAAACTTTGCTGTTACTTGTATTTTAGTTTTCTAAGAATATTTCTCTTCCAGGGAAGCATGCTGAAACAAAAGAGAAGACAGCAAATTACCTACACCATGTTTCAGTGGCCTGAAAGTCTTATTACAACTGAAAAACCTAAAAGCTATCTCCTCTTATTTTCAATCTACTAATGGCTAACTTAACTAGGTGGCAATAATACCTAGCATTTTATATGTCAGATGAAAATACGCAAATATAAACTAATCAGTTTTTAAAATCCTATCTAAGCATCACTGTCCCTAGTTTCTAGTTAGGGAAACTGAGGCAGAAAGCAAGATGACTTTGCTGAGGGCCCCCCAACAACGCTTTTGCTCCCCTTGCAGTTTCTTATGCTTTTGCAACCCCCGTTGGCACGAGCAGGGTCAGAACTCAGGTTAAAGGTGGGTACCTGCGCTCATTTAACAGCATAAAACGGATACATGCAGCAGGACCAGATGGTATGCAGTTTTTTACATTCAAGTAAATCTTTAAGTATTCTTATTCGCATGCCTCACAGATCCCAGGAACTATTTCCTACTGATAGAAAGCTACTGGAAACAATAAAGACCTCATACATGAAAAGGAACCTGTTAAAAAACATGAACAAGTTTCTCAAGTAAGTGAAGGGACTGTGTGGCTCAGGGGAATGGTTATTGAATTTTAGAAAGCTTTAAATCTAAGACACCTTTTGAATCCATCCCAGATTCACCGTGAATGAAAACCATTACCATCGTATACGCGCCAAGGTATGTGAGATGAATTTGGTGTCTCAATCTAGTGTCTTTTGAGCAGTCATTCGGATCACAAAGTCACTATGACATCTTTCAGTAACTGGCATCCTTATTGATGGAATCAACAGGATTTAATGGCCATGGAGACTGAACTACCTTCGCTCACACTTCAGGCATATTGATGAGGCGGAGGGGTGTTTGTGCTGTCATTGACTATACTATTGCAGCCTGAAGATAAACACAGGGATTTCAGTTTTCAAGGCTGTCAATCTGGCATTTTCCACAAGAAGGAAACGTGCTAAAAACAAAGCAGGGAGCAGTCCAGCTCCAGATGACACTAATAATGATGAATGGCTTGGAAGATCACATTTAATATCATTCGTGTTTGTTTAAAATAAAAGGCACATGCCATGTTTTCATTGTCCCGATTCTCAGTCCTTTTTAAAAGAAGCAGCCGTATGTGGAGAGAGAAGGAAAAGCCAGCACAAGCGCGTGCTGCAGCACCGCACTGAAATGACAGAAACCCTTCGCATATAGCAGTTGGAAACCCAAATGTAACTTCTTTCTGTATTGCAATAGCTCAGGCACAACAAGCATCTAACCAGAATGCATGAGGAGTAAAAGTGCTTCCACAGAGCGAAAGCTTCAGTAAAATTAGTCATTATGGACGGGAAGCACATTAATTTTTTATTTTTTCTTGACAACAAGATTCCTAACCGTTGACAAGTTTATCAGGAAACTTGGTGAGATTTATTATGACATTTCATGGTAACTCCACTATATAGGAAAAATTTAAATGGCTGCCAACATTTTGTGGAGAAAGAAAAAAAAAAAAGAAAAATACCTTTTATAGTAACAACTGATGGGTGAATCTCAACATTTGGAGACTTGTATTCTTCTATTGAGTAAGCATCTGAAAGTGAGGGCTTTCCTTTGAAAGGAGAACTTAGGCAGGCTGCTCTAATAACTGAAATGGAAGATTTCAGCAAGAAAACACTTAAGATTTTTCTTTTGAAACAAAGAGGAGATTAACCACTGAAAAAAGTTTGTTTTAAAAAACTTGCAAGAAAATTTCCACAGGCACAGCTATTGAGTTGAGACACATGCCAGTAGTTTCATAGGAAGCTATGAGATGGAAGGGGAAAGAACTACCAACCACTTCATTTTCTTCACAGCTCGCTGGGACAGGCAGTCTCAAAATATTTTTCTTTGCAATGCTGGAATAACCATTGAAAACAATCATGCAAAAGTTTTCAAAGGGAATCTTTTCCTATTATTACTTTATTAGAAATATCAAAGGAGGACATTTTTCAAGATTAATACCCCAACCCTATTTTCAAGCCCAGGCAGTTCATCTCATCTGTGTGAGTTTCAAGTAGGCTACACAATTCTGTATGCTTAACCAAATGAGGTGTTGAAATGTTTCCAACATTTCAAACAAAGTCTTACTTCGTTCAGTCAGTTCATCTCTGGGCTCGCGACTCTACAGATAACTATACAAGTGACCTGTACCTGACGAAACCATAGCCTGAAGTAGCTAAGAAGACATACGGATTCTGTCACAACTAATAGGTATTCTAGCAGTCAATCCATGTGTTACATAGCTGTAAAGATACACAGGATAGTTTGTCAGTAAGATGACCTTTCTGTCACCCACTCATTGAGCTGCTGAATTTATCAGCCCCGAGGCTACAAACTGGAAACTGCAACAATTCTTTCATTGCACGGAGGTAGCCTAAGAGAAGAAGTTGCCTTTCATAAGCTAAGTGATAAAACACCAGTGCAACAGAAGCATATGTGAACACATTTGCTTGCCTTTGGTTCTCTTTTGCTTTTCTTTATTTTTTGTGGTTTTTTAACCTGCAATGCTTATTTCGGAGACTAGTTGTAGCTTATCTGTAGGAAACACTAATTAATTCTAAAACAGTCTTCTAAAATTCATCACATTTTAATCAAGGAGTCAACACCATTAACAAAATCTACTCTCCTTCTCCATTTTTGTTGGGTCTACAATAACCAGCATAATTTCTGAGTAAGGAAAGACTTAAATTTTACCCTTATTAAGCAGGAATTATTAGCACACCTGTGTGAGTTACAGGATTAAATTCCACAGAGTTTTCACAGTGCTCTAAAGGATAAAAAGACTTTAGTAGAAATCAGTGGATACTATAGTGCCAAATGATGCACTTTTAAAAAGGTCATTGTATGGTAGGGAGTAAAACCTGGATTCCATCACTTAGTTATCCTGTGACACATGTCCTCCTTCTGAAGAAGCTAAGATACACAGACCTCTTATCAGAGGAAAACAAACACAAACAAGCTCAGAGTTGTCAGTGACAGTAAGAAACAGCAGAGGCCAAAAGTTCAGATTTTGGTTCAAGTTCACTCCCTCAAGTCAAACAAAGTCAAAATGTCCGCTGTAACTATGGCCTTGTGTTCTGATCCACACTAGTGAGGAAAATTTCCCCTTTCATGGAAGTTACTTTATAAGGCGCTATGTTTATCTGCAGCAAATGTATACATTAGGAATACACACACATATATGTATATTCTCATTGCTCCCTTGCTGCTCGCTGGACATTGCTATGGGACAGCCTTCACCAGAAATCTGTATTTTTAAGTATTGCATGATACCAATTTATCTTCTCTCTAATAAACATCATCTCTCAAATCTTCCTTGAATCCAGTAAACAGTTCAAAACGGGACTAACCAGTGCATGTTAGATAATGCACAACTAAAATACCGACAAAGAGGCTTACAAGTAATCCTTTTTTGGTTTTCAGTGAGAAATTAGTCATACCTGAAGCAACAATGCAAAACCTGTATTTCCATTGGCTGCCTTCTGAAACTGTTTGTAGTAATTGCATGTAATTAAATTAGGGCTTCTAATATAAACATTAATAAAGTCTATACTATATTTGTGTTGACAAAACGTAGTAACAGAGCACAATATCTACCTTTCCAGATTGCCAGTATTAAAAAACTGATAACAGTGTGTTTCCCTGGTTGTTTGTTCTCTAGAGATAAAGTTAAGAAATTATTCTTGTAACACTGCAGAGGGTAGAAAATATTTCTGTTCAATGATAAATATCTATATGTTCTTGTCTGAATAAAGTAACACAACCCAAACCAGTGTACATACACATACAACGTCCATGAAAATGAAGGACAGTTGTATACTTAAACAGAAGGACCACCATCCAGATCACAGTGAGTCGCTGACGATGTCAATAACATTTCAGAGGCACTGCTAAGCTTTAAATGGGTGTGTAATTAGGAATCACATTATTTAATGGAGGGCTGCCAACATGGACATACATAGCAAGATCCAAAGTCTTTGGCCTGTACTCCAAGTGGACAAAACACAAAGCGGCCTTGTGACAAATAAATAAGCCCAAACACACAGTTGGTAGCTAAAAAGCAAGGCGGTCGTGGGGCACAACACTACATAAAACGGAGAGAAAATTTCTTTCTTATAGCTATGTTACTTCCACTACATTGGAAAAAGGGAAAGGCACTGGAATCTTTTGCACCCATTTTTATGACTCCTAGGACTGTAAAGTACCACAACACAGGAACCGAGCACAGCGTTCCCCTACTAAAATATCACACCCACAGAGAAAACTCTTCAAAAGAATCGTGTTGAGGAAAAGAATCTGGTGAAAGGAAAAGCAGGCAGACTTGCCTGTTCAATGGGATTAAGCAGGGCTAAAAACCTCACAACTCGCCTCCTTTAATTTACTATACCCTATTTGCTTAACTCTAGTTCTCACTTCAACGCTGTATGAATAAGTACACAAGTTTGTGCCAAGTCAAGAAAACTGTGCATGTAACAATCCAGAAACATTTGCTGTGCCTCGGTGTTGCCTACTAAAGGGTCATGGGATTAAGGGCTTTTATCTCAAGTTTACTGGCTCTTTACTTTAGCATTTTGCATTATTGGATTATACTTGTATAACGTTTCTACTAAGGCACTATGAGGCTATTAAATATGTAATGCCAAGACATGGAAGTCATTCACCAATGTTAAGAAATACCACATCATTTCCTTTTTGCCTAATTTCAGAACACATTATGTGTTAAATTTATGCTTAAACTACAGAATGTATTTCTTCGGTATTTATCTGCCACTGCACTGTGTAAACCAATTTTCATCCCCAGAACAATAAATAGCTCTTAATCCCGTCCTTTGTCTCTGCCTGAAGGAAGCCACACCTTTGCCTGAGCTTTCAAGCTGCTTCAACAATATTCGAGTACAAAGCAAAAAAGAAAAATAAAAATCAGTCTCTAGCATATAGTCTCACTGATATTTTTTACTTTAGTATTTACTGTGCATTTTCCTGTGAGCACATTTGTTCACATATATTCTCTGTCTGTAGCTCTACATGCTCACTTGTAAACTGCACAGCTAAAACCAGTGTTGCACAAGGTCTGGAAGCGTTCCCTATTTTAGTGCATATTATGAGGGCATTCTGGAGTAGTTAGGAAACCTTGGGCAATGAATTGTATCCATGCTGGATTCAATGCTGAATTCTGAATTTAAATGACCAACACACCATAGGGTGTAGTTTCATACCTATGCTTCCTATGCGGGAATCACAAAGAATATTCCATCTAAAAATATCCAACAGAGATTCTTATTGAAATGAAGGTGATCCTTATTGGTACAAGCCTTGCACTTGTACTTCCTTGCCTTCATACTTCAGCTCATGGATGTGATCAATTAAGCAACAGTTATTCTTTTTGATAGGGAGTCCACTAAATACACACACCCTGGTGAAATCAGAGCTGACTGATATTAAATGAGTTTCTCAGGGACTCTGGGATTACAGACCAAGAACCGGGACCTTCACTAAACTACCTGATTTATCATAGCATCAGATTTCTCAGAAAAATCCATTGCAAAGTATTTGATGCAAGCAAACATAACCCAAGGAGTGAAAGGAAGACACTGCAGCTGGTTCATTACTATCACGACCGTTGCTTCAGACTGTCTTCATTCACAGACCAACCTTCACCTTAAAAACAAATCCACTTCCTGAGTACTTAAAGGAACGTCATTAGTCCACTGTCCGCAGTATTATCCAATAATAATTTTCTCCACAAAAAAATTTAAATATTACTTACTTATATATCCTGGTTTAAGGTTCCACTCATCCCGCATGCTTTTAACCTGACCACCCCCATCTGCGCACAGGACAGTTACACAGCCCGAGGAGTAATCACTTCTTTCTCCCTATATATAATTTTACATATACTCGTATATGTGTACACATACATGCAATACATACATATGGAGCATATGGGAGAAAGCTCAGTGGTATGCTGTATGTTTTAGGTTCATCATCTATGGAACAACGAAGGATAACAGGTAGGGAATAAAAACCTACAGTTTTGGAAGGAAAAAAATTGCACAATGTCCCTATTGTGTACAAGATTAGATACCTTTTTCTTCTTTTTTTTTTTAACCACATATTTCTGTTGTACCAACTGAGAATGTGAGTGATATCAATCAGAACAACGAAGGAGAAACTTTGAAGGTACTAACATGCTTCACTCGCCACAGAAGAGGCACAATATATATATAGGTAAAGAGATACATGGTGGAATTGTTACTTAGCTTGCTGAACTGAGTGGCACCATCACTCTGCTGGGTTCTGTAGCTGCCCCTTAGCCACCACTCCTCAATGTTCTCCAAGCAGAAAACAGCCTGGCAGAAGGTCTAAATCAACACAACAAAACCATCCTAAATGGATATGAAACAATATCTAACACCTTGAGATCCGACACTGAATCTGGACTGAATTTAACCACTTGGGAGAACTCACTGATGGCAGTGTCATGCAAAGCCAAGCCCAAGGATATTTTGCAAGACTGTACCTGTTGCCCTGAATTTGGTGTTAAACACAAATCAGTAAATGCATCCATTTTTGTTTGCTTGTTTTGATGCAATAAAATATTGAAAATTGGAGCCCTGGACAAAAGAAAAAAAATAAATTGCAAGCCTTTCATTTACATAAATTGGAAAATGATCTGAATTAAACAGACATGTTTTTTCTTTATAGTTGCTAACATTCTACATGTCTGAAAACTTTATGTTTGAAGTGGTTTATCACAAATAGACGTTTCTGAAGGTCCCTCAAGGCAAACAAGTGCACTTCTAGAGAATTACACGCAGCTTTGTTTGAAAGCATCCTAAATTTCTTTAATTTCAATGAGACAAAAATTGTCAAGTAATATGTAACATCAATTTTGCACTGATCATCTGTGATGGAGTCTGTCAGTAATATCCATTCTTAATTCAAAGTAAACTAATTTTATATTCCTTTTTTCTAAAACAGAACATCCATCTCAATTTTACTGCTTAGAGAGATTATAAAATAACCAGCAAAGAAAACAGGTAGACTCTGTTTATCCAACCACATATCCTTGCAAAACAATTTTGGTAAGTGCCTCTGTAGACAGCTGTCTCCAATATGAACACAAATTACTATCTCTAAGGTTAAAGGTTAGAAGATTTCTTCACCTACAAGTCCATCTCCTCTGACCTGGTCCTTCGCTTTTTCCAGCAGAGTGCAAGTGCTACATTTAAGGCTTTTGTTTAATTAATTACCATTGCAAAGAAACTGAATTAAAGATTTTAAACTGTTTATATAGATACTTGAAGCCAGCTCCCAGTGAAATTCGTGCTCTCACACTAGTATAAAATGGAGTAGCTGTACTGATATCAGTGAAGATACTCCAGAAATTCATCGTTGTAACATAGGTCAGATGGTGGTCCCTGGGCTCTGTAAACTGCTGACCTATTCAGAGAAAGGTCAGTTTGCTGTAGAAGACAGTTTATAAGCGGAAAAGAACCTAACATACACTGATGCTAAATGCTTTTGATCTGTCCAGGAATAGTTTGCACACACATGAACTAACAGAAACACAGGTATCTTGAAGTACATGAAAGCTGATTTTGTGTTGTGTGGGATTTTGCTACCTCAGACACATATCGTTAAAGGAATTTAATTTAGCCTCCTCTTCATGACACCTGAGCAAAAGCTTTATCAGTCTTTTAAAGCAGGAATTTCCACTCCTTAATATGTGTATGTTCTTACATACCTAGCTTAGTCAGTGCTTTACAGAGTTTCAATGAATTTTGCAAGTGTCTAAATGGGCTCTTAGCATACAGACCTTGATTCTAAAAAAAAAAAACCCAGAACACCCAAACAGAAAAGAACTGTGATAAGAAACAAGGAAAACTATAATGCCAATTAGTGTCTCTACACAAAACCCTGTCCACGAAAAATTGTCCAAGGTCCTCAGCTCTGCTGTTCTCCTCAGCCCTTCATCAATTTTGTATGCAAAATTAGTCGCTGAGATTCTTTCTGCTTCGGATAAACCATTGTGAAATTTGGATATTTATTTCACATTTTTATGAAGCTGGAATGAACAAGCCGACAGCATAACTCACACTGTATTGATTCAATGCCAGTGCTAGTTAATGGAGAAGCCGATTCTCACTGAATGTATGACCTACTGATATCCCAAGGCAGTTTTTGTTTCAAATACCTCCAAACACACTGAATTATTTAGAGCGCAAAAACGTTACAAACGCTTGGTACGTCTGTAATATCTCTACCTATGTATATAGGTATAAATATCTAACACCTTTGTAAACATACGTATGTGCTGAAATTTGACTGAATGCACCACCACCACCACCGCATTGCTTTAATAAATTTATAAATCGAAGCTAGAAAGAACTATGTAAGAATGCAGAAATACTGAGATAACATAGGTATTTAGCAATATGCAATCTTTAAGGCAGATATGGATACATGAGCACATCATAAATTTCGGCTGTGCAAGGTCCATTTGATTTCACACAATATAGATTAGAACTCAGAAACTTGTTGCAGAGCATCATGTTAAAATAAATAGTAACCATATGTCCTTCAGTCTCTCAGAAAACATTACTTGCTGAATCATTGGGTCAAATCATTTCAACTGTAATTTGATTAACTGTAATGGAGTTACACTAGTGACAAATTTGGTCATTGTTAGTCTATTGCCCTAAGGTTGCAATTTACTGACCCTTTTTATGTCATTAACTGCTGTTGTCAAAGGAGTATACTATGGTACAGAGCATTTATCTGTGGATAAGGGGTCTAATTCCTTCTGTAAAGTATGAAATCTAAGTCTTCCTTAGATATTCAAATAAAGCTTTAAAAGCATCAGCCATGGCATTTTTTATAAATATTTTCCAACTGCGCCATGGATATTGGCACGTATATGTTCCAACATTAAGAAATGATAAGAGACTTAAGAACAGATATACTGTGAGAAGATATCTTCTTAAATTCTTTATTCAATCAGGTGTGAAACAGTATAATATCTTAAAAGGACACATTTGGTAGCATGAAAGACAAGTGCAGTGAGGCTTGAGCTTGCTAAATTCATTGCATTCTTCAACCTTAGAGCTGCAAATAGATTATTTTTTAACCTATCAAGAGGATGGCAGGTATTCTGCAAGCAACTGGCATTGTGAAGCAATTTAAATCATCTCTATTTGTTAGCTGGTTTAGTGATTGCTAAACTGTATGGGTTAAGTTTCTTATAGGCTTTTTGCTTTTTTTATTTGATTCAGTAACTTCTAGGCTAATAGCTTGCATTTCCAAGCCTGCCACAGACAATGCATCCACTGCTCAAAATGGATTTGAAGGCACAGCTTTAGGAAAGCTGGAAGCTTGACTTTTGAAGCAGAGTTTGCAGGGTAGGTTAAAATGTGTCTATGGTAAAATACAGACATAGCCTTTGCTTTGTGAACCGCAGACCTGCCAAACTGCTCTGAAATGATTTGCTTAGTGTCTGGGAAATTACTGCAGTTATCTAACCAAGTCCATCCTAGACTATTATGACAACAAAATATCTTTTGCCTGTCTCTTGTGTTTCCCTGATCTGTTGAAACAAGGATGGCTACAAGCGTTATTCAGCCTCACAGGCTTTTATTAATTACATTTGTGAAACAGATTTGATTTCTTTTGAAAACTGTGTAAACTTGTTTATAGTTTCAATCTGGCAACACCTTACTATTAAAAAGTTATTGAAATTTTATGAAGTCTTAAACTTTGCCTGCATTTTTAATTGATGTATATCACTTATCTTCCTTTGAAACTTGCACTTAGTACATGGACAGATGGATGCACTGAAGCATGATATTAATCAAAAAGAAATCCAAAAATATGCCGTAGCATACGGGCATCTTAGGCCATCCACATACTTGAGTGCGCATTTCCAATCTGGGCAGAGAGTTGGGAATCCCCTTGGTTTTGCATAGAAAACTACACACATTTTCATGCAGATAGAACACTTTACATGATATTTATCAACAAGGAAGCCTCCTTCATCTAGTCTACTAATGCGGCTTGTTCTGATGCTGCAGCTTCTGATGCCCAAAAGGCTGTTGCCTCCATATGCTCACTTGTAACTGCCATGACAAAATCTCTGCTATGAAGAGACAGAAAGGGAGCACGATCTCAAGATTCACACATGAAGAGGAACAAAGTTGTCACTGCGTAAAGGATAGGAAGACTGGTTCAGAAGGTCACTATTTGACCCTGGCAACCAATCTTTGGCTCTGGTAAATACAATGGGAATTCTAAAAATGCAAATAATACATATACTGGGACATACCCAATGGCATGCTAATCTATGCATACTATTTTCCAAAAATATCAGGAAGTCCTTTGCATTGCTTAGAGTGTAATTCTCCTTGTAGTTTCTTCTTTCATGATATCAGACAGAAAATACAAAGCACGTACTGAATGTATACTCACACTTCTTTTATAACAATTTAATTGCACAGATTTCTATACATACACTTTTTTCTGTACTTACAGTTAATATCAACACAATCTACCTGGGCCAATCAACATGGTATAAAAATACAACTAACAACATAGCCTAATTGTGAGCACAGTGCATTTTAAACGCTGCCGCCTCCTGCGTGGTTCTACGACCCAACTCATGCCTGCGTGTACTTTCATTTTAGCACTCTTGAGTTTAACAGCAGACCCAACCAATAACTTCTTGGTTGCTAGTACTAAAGGGATTTCTAGTACTAAAGGGATTGTGTGTGGTTTTCACCTCACAGATCAGGTAAATAATATAATTATGATCCCTATAACTTTTTATAACATGAGAAATTCAAGCAAGCTGTATTTTTAAGAGGAATATTTTACTACAAAGGAAGTAATGGACAGGTGGATATGAAACTGTCCTAACAGAGACCAGCAGAATCAAGAGACATGCACTTTAATGGCAGGGTAAGACTGCTTCTTTCCTTGTGCAACATCTTCAAGAGCTCTACCCCATCACAAACAGATGAAAAAGAAATTGTATTCCCTGAAATCAGGTGTTCCTGATCAGTCAGATTTTTCTATGTGAGAAGCAAAAAGTTCAGTTCCTTGCTTTACAACTTACATGACTGTTCACTGTGTCTGCTTTTGGTTTGAACCATCTTTTCAAAGCATTTCTAAAGTGTTCTTTTCCCACAGGTGTTTCAGGAGGCCCTTTTTCTGATGACCAAGAGGGTATGAACAAGCAAACAACTGCATTTGGATGTACCTGTTTAAAACCACCCCTCTTTACCCTGGAACTGGTTAGCCCACCTCCCTGTGCACGCTGGAAGAAGCGGGTTCTGTGTTTTGAATGTTTGTGTAAGGAACAGGGTATGAAATGGAACTTACTCCAAAGTCTGTTGAAAACCACTGGATCATCTCCATTCACTCGACTGGGCTCTGGAGCCAGCTTAGGGAGCCAAATGTCCAGTGTGGGCAGGGACGGATAGGAGGACAGAACAGTGCCAAACATAATCATAAACCAAAACTGTTATGCGTCACCTTTACCCCATGGCAAGGGCACACATCCACATTTTTGTACCCAGATGGTTACCCAGAAGCTTACCACAGAAAGGAAAATCCCTTCTTCTAATTGTTTTCCACACAGAGACAGAATAAAGATAATGGGCCTGGTAGTGCCACACTCAGAACTTAACATCAGTATGAGTTCCTTCACACTTTTAGGACTGTTTTCAAGTTCTTCTCAGACAAAGTGTTCTTAAAGTTTTATATTTGAGCATGCTATTTGTGCTTCAGTCTGTTATTATACATGACCGAGGATCTTTAAATGTGTATTTCTCTGACAGTATGAATTGTGATAGATTTTAGCATTCACGTCTCACAGTCTAGCTTCAAGCTTTTCTCACACTTGATTTGTATCTCGTGTCTTAGTGGCTAACAAAAAAGAGCTTGTATATGAGCTATGAATTTTATGCAGATTACTTTTACCCTGGACCCATAGTCAAAATCAAAATTACATACAAATAGTATTTGCTGAGCAGTCAAATCAATGTCCAAACAGTCACTAAAAAAAAATTTATATTTTCAAGAGTATAAGACAAATAATATAAAGAGCATTACGAATCCTTTGAAGCACAACAAAAGGAGCCATGGTTAAAATTTTAACAAGTTAGAATCATTAGCTAAACAAATTCTGACAGCCTAGCTTTGCACTTCCAGTCACACATGCTCAGAACAAAGGCTTTCTATGTGAGGCAACTTTAATAGGTCCCTCTGCATATGACTAATTTTTCCTCAAACAGTCATTTTTTATTTCATATTTTACTCTGAATCCTGAAATGCCACATTTTATTAATCTATGTCACTCATATGGATTGTTAAAAGAACAGACTAGCATTGAAGGAAGTGCATCTCATCATTACCATACATATGTGGGATGACAAAGGAATGTGTTAAAATTTGGAAGAGTAACAATTATTAAAAGTAGAACAAGCAAGAATAGAATATAACCTGTTTTCCTCTAAACTACATTCCAAATTGCACATAGACAGAGAAATGGCAATGACAAGAATTTGTCCGGAAAAGGTCTATTTTGTACTTGCACCCTCGATAAACAACAAACTGGTTGCGCACTTACTGATGTTTGCACCCTATTGTACAGCTGAGTCCGTCTCACCAAAGAACCAAAGATGATAAAGCTGGGCATTTGCCTTTATTCCTTTTAGGTAACCCTCCCTGTTTGAGTGAAACAGTACTACCCCGTTGAACATATTTTCATGTATTCAGTAGAATCAGGCAAAAGCAGAAACAATGTATTTTCAATAAACTGTGTCTCCCATTTGGATAATACTGACTGAAATAACCTGTAAAACTCAAAACACCAACATAGAATTCAACGTGAATGTGCTGTATCTTAATGAAAGTATAGCATGCACTCGGGACGGAGAGGGGGTTGAGAAAGATATTAAGGCTTGTCCGAGCACAGAAGTTTGTTCTGAAGTTCATACACACAAAATAAATTTCTTGTATTGGTGCATCTTAATGGCATATCCTTTCTCTTATAAAAAACCATAATTGTAAATCATTTCTATTAAGAGACAAGGAAGGAGTGGAAAGAAGAAGCAGTAGAAAAAAAATAGAAATACGAAGAATAAAATATACAAAATCTTAATATAAAGTAGTCTAGAAGATAGTATTTCCAATTCCAAAACACTTGCCCAAGGAACAGGCAGTACAAACTCAGTTACATTGACTATCCCAAGGAGGAAATAAACCCAAACAAACTACTGAAGTAATTATTACAGCTCAATTGTTTACCAACCTGCTCCAATCTAAACAAAATATTATCACAAAAATAAAATAGCCACACTACATTGGCAAAACCAATGGGTGGCAGGCGAGGTAATAGAAAGATACTTAACTGTTTACATCCACTAGATGTAAATAATATATATTCTTTTATTTGATACTGCAAAAGAGCTTATCATGTAATGATCTCAGCTGACAACACACATTTATACTGCAGCACTGGAGTCTATCCTACCTTTAAGAAAGGATGACTACCTGATGTCAGTGTAGCTTTTGGGCCTAACACACAACCACAACCCTTATTAAGAATTATTCACACCCACATCTTTAAAATTATAATATATAGACTTGTACAGCTACTGGATAGCAAAGAATTTGCTATATATTGTAACAGAGTTGGCATATAACATAAAATGGCATTTGACCCTAACTCTATTATATTTGCTCCCCATACTACTTGTTTGAGCATCTACTTAAGGAAAAAACATGACAACAGATGGATATAGACAGAGATGGAGATCTACAGAAAAATAAGCAGACAATGTTTGTCCTGGTATCACTATTCCATGGATAAACAACTAGGCTTAAAGACGAAAAGATAACTTCAATAGCATGAGTATTTTGTTGGCCATCACACTGGACACAGAAGAGTACGTGCTGTACAGATGTCAGCGTAATATATTAGGAGCCAAAAACCTGTTCTCGCCTATCTCTGAAGACTGAGAGGAAAAAAAATGGGAGACTTAAGTCAACCTAACACTTGATATTTTTTTTCTGCCAAAAAAATAGCTGCAGAAGCTGAAATGCGTTCAAAACAAAGTAACTGTATACACCTAGGTTTAGTGGGGTGGAGGAAGAGAACAGAGTCTAAAGTTAAATTGAAGGCTATATAAAACAGGCAAAGTCCCAACAATTCCTAGCCTTGGCTGAATATGTGCAGAGCAATTTGGAATTATTCATCTACATTGGCATTCGTGTCACACCTTGGAAAACCCTAGTGTTTACCTGCAAAAGGTTCTGATTAGTGACGTATTGTTTCAAACCTCCTTGTAAGCCGTCTTCTGAGGGAAGTTGTGTTCTTCACCCCCAGAGACAGATGGTTAGCTAGTCAGGAATTAAAAAAATGTCTGTCTTACCTTTCTCGGGTTCTCCACATGGCAAGCAAGGCTTCCTAGAGAGGAAGAGCAAAGAAAATCTTTAGATACTCTTAAATGAATGTAGTGATTTCTGTCCCCGCAGACTGGATGATAAAAGCAAAGAAGAAAAGCTGTTCCTTAATTTTGAAACATTTTTACTGACAAAATTTACACAAATCAACAGTGCAATTATACTGAAGTGACCCTTGCCAACGGTCCATTACCCCATCAATCTGATCTGGGAAGAATGATTTCCCAGGCCCAAATCTGGCAACAAATATAAGCCTGAGATTGTGAATAGAACATGCAAACCAGGGCTCTCAGAAATGAGATATTATGACAAGCGTAAAGGCTATTAAGTCAATCAACAGCAAATCCCTTGAAGCCTACCACTTCTAAACTAGAATTAGAAATGAACAATTATTTTAAGTTCAAGCTGTGTTTGGATCTGGCAGACATTTAGTACTGGCCCACTTCATGTTTATTCCTTTGGCAGGCCTGAAGATGGGAGAATTACTTCCAAACTGGACTCTATTGCTTGCATAGCAATCTTCCATTTATTAAGAAACATATATATAGTTTTTAAATTACATTTTCTGTGAAAAGTAAGATGTTAAATTAAAGTTCAGCCTTCCTGCCTTCATCGTGGAGGCTCTACATAACTTTGCTCCTCCCTTCTCTTTGATTTAGTCTCTTCTCTCACCACCCTTCAGCTATATCACTCCAAAAGCAATTTAACACAATCAAGTGTCCACCTCTCCCAAAGCCTCTTCCACATTCTTACCTTCCGCATCTTCAAAAGAATACATTTCATGAGGCAGTCTACTATTACTATTGTCCCCTCCATGTTCAACTTGAAGGCTCAGTATTTTGCATTCACTGTTCAGAGTTACTGTACAATTTGTCTGGAATACTCCATTTACTTATCTAACTTCTTTTAAATTCCATTAAGCTAGGCATTGTTTTCACTCATGCACAGTCAGGTTGCCTTGCTCGCAGTAAAATTTCCTTAGGGAAGCAACTGCTATTTTCACCTAATATTATATCTTACCTTTAAAAACAACAACAAGACAGATTGGGCCTTAAGATAAATGATCGAGTTGCTCGTATTTTATAAAAGCTAATTTACTTAACACTAATAGTGAAGAGGTGTCGACAATTTAGGCAAGAATTTATAAGAGTAAGAATGGAATGAAATCACCATGATTTATTCTAGTGCTGTTCTGTGTCTGTCTTTCTGGAAGGTACAGGTGAGAAGTCTGTTCCAGAGAAATGAAAATAGAACTTGAATGTGTTAGCATTTCCAGGACTGAAATATTGTTTGCAAATCTACTGCTATCTGGAGATAATAGCACACTACTGTGATTGAAAGAGAGTCCCACAGATATATATACCCAGGGCCCCGTGAGTAACCCCAATCTGAAATAACTTCATCTTCACAGGAGCACTTGAAACATCTCTAGTTGGAGTTTCTTTACGGAACTCCATAGTATAGATTCTAGGTGTTTTAATCAAAACCTACTGTTTACCATTTTACTCTGAATGAACCACTGCTCCTCCACTGTTTGATAAAAAAACTTTTCAAGTTGTTGCACCAAACAGCTGACAGTAATTACATTTACACCAATTTCTTTATCCCATTTTCTCACCGTAGGCATCTGTGTGCCATGCAGCTTCAAGAGGCAAACAGAAAAAAGCTCTGCAACCTCTTTGACAAAGAATATTTTTGGCAAACACACTGCACTAACATGAAGTGTCAGGATATCAAAGGCTCCCTGAGGAGTTGAGCAAACATATCTAAAGAAATCCAAAGGAATGATTATGAATCCTTTTCAAGACTCTTAGACCCTTCTTTAAAAAATTGCAGTCTGAATAAAGAGTCAGTTGCTTATCCTGAATGACCTTCCTGATAAGGTAAAAAAGGGGAACGAGGAATAAAAGATGTTGAAGTTAAAAATAATTCTGTCCAATCTGTGATAATATTCCCACATGTAATTAGTATTTAAATAAATAGCAGTTTGTTAAGATACTTAAGTATTTCATATATACATTTAAGAAACATAAATGCTCCTTCATCACCCAGGCATACGTGTAGTAGTGAAATGTAAATCAAATTAGTACCTTGATATTGAAGATTTCTCTACCAAGATAAATCTGAATGTTTTAAAATTCATATAATTATATGGAAATCCTAAACCATCGGTAACCTGAATATATCTAAGAAATATAGATGACCTACTCAAAACCTGATTCTGCATAACGTTAAGTAGCACCTGAATTGGTTTTACTTGACTAGTATTAATTAGCACAACATGGAGATACACCAACAACATTTTCATGTTTATACTGAGTGCTATCACCTGGTACTTTTTTGATGCTTTCTACTCTAAAACTGAAATTGAGTTTCCACTACACATCAACAGGCTATGTGCTGTGAATGCTGGCTACAGGCTGAATGAAAACTATTCTGTTCCACCATGCAGTTACTACACAAGAAAGTGAACAGAAGTCTAGTGATCTTGTCCAACATCCTGACTTCTCCCTCCCCATACAGCATATCCTCCTTTCTGTGAACATTTCCTTCTCAGAAACCCCTCCTCCTTGTCAAAATCTAATAGTTTACAAGTTTTGGTGGCCCCATTTTCACCCTTCATTCCCTATGATGGTTACTTCCTGGCCCATATGAGACTCTTCCCAAGAAGCCTAACATCTTTTAAGACCTTAAAAAAAGAAGTTTGGTGGATTGTTTCCAATTTATCTGAAGAGTGTCACTTTTCAGGAAGGCTAATTTTAGGAATGGGAGTCAATCCAAATTCACTTCCTACAGAACTTAGAGTGTATATCTACAATGAACACAACTTCAGGAAGCAAAATGGTATCATTTACTCTGATGCAGTTGTTAGAACTTTTCCCAAAATTTTTCTAGCATTCTTGAACCTTCACCCCTTGCATGGCTGGACAGGGCAAGCTAGTCACAGTATGTTTTAACCTTATGAGGACTGACATCTTTTTTTATATGAGCTGAGAAAGCCATTTTCTTCTACTTTTCAATTACTAAAATGGTATTCAAACAACTTCAATATATAAAGTATCCACTTAGCAGGGACTGGAACAATAAAAAAGATTCGGAAAAAGAAAATCATTAAACTAAGGAAAAGAAACCTCCTTTAAATTTGACCAATTACCAGTCAGTGGTAGGAAAAACCTCCCAGTACTTTAACTATTAAAGAACGTGCCAACTAAAATATACACAAAAAAAGAGCTCATCAGTATATTCAGAGAGGAAAAGAACTGCTACCATCTCATTTAGCAAGCACAAGGGCACATCCTCAGCTTTTTATAATTACACGTCACTCAGTGAGACTCTGCACATCCCAGCTTGTTCTTCTGTGACAGCAGTAAACACGGTTTGATGAAAACTGCTAATTTAGAAATTAGGCACCAAAAATAGAATCTTAATCTGCCACTCCAGCAAGTATGACAACAGAAGGGATAGATTAATCTGAACTTTCCTACAGCAGACAATCTGGTCTCAACAAGGGGTGTGCGACAGGCAGGTTATGGATGATGATCTTAATGAACCACTACTTCACCACGTAGTTCCAGTAACATCCTTCACTTTATTCTGTTTCAACTAACTTAAAGTGACAAAAATTTCCATTCGATCTGATGTGTTTAATATTTCTTCTCTTTTAGTGCAAATTTGTTTGCTGTCTGTCCTGTAAGTCAGTGATGGATGCTTCCATCATTAGCAGTAGAAATGCAGCTTTGTATGGCACTTTGTACAGCCCCACCTCAGCAACAGAACGAACAAAAATAAACACGGTCCAAATATTTAACACTGAAAAAAAATCTGTAATTTTTGATTTCTGCATTGCAATAATTTTGACAGGAGTGGGCTCCAACCCACAGACAGGGCTGCACCAAGAATCACCTTATGGCATTAATTCCAGATAATAAATTCAGGGAATACTGAGTGAGTGAACCTAAAGCATATGCATTCTTTTACTTAAACGTGTCCTTGTTCGGTGAGGAGATGCTGTATTTTAGTGTCATTGAATGCTTACTCAAAGAAAAAGATAAGCACACATCCTCTTTTGGTAAAACTCTGAACACCCTCCTCAAGTAAGCAATCAGTAACATATAAAATATATTGATTATTAAATTAATATTAAGCTAATTAACACTGAAGGGAATGGTCAATAAAAATAAGCAGTTCCTTTGTTGTCATTAACGTAACAGTGCATGTAGGCCATATATAAAAAAACGTGTGTGTGTGTGTTGTGGTTTGGGCCGGGTTGGACAACGACAAGACGACATATGCCTTCCCCCACCTCTTGCTCCAAGGAGAGGAACAAGAGAGACAGATTTATGAGTTTAGAAAAAAACTAAACTACTTCAATGAAACCTTAATAATAAAACAAAAAAAGGAAATAATGAAATAGCTACAATATATACAAATACATACAAAACTGTATCAATCTCCCAGGGAGATGTCACTAGCAGGCACTGGAAAAGTTCCACACTGGACTCAGTCACAAACGGGAACTGGATTCCGGAATGCACTGATGGGGATCGAAGGCAGACAAACTGACAGGGTCCTCCTCAGACATCAGCCACTGAAGAAGACAAGCCACTGAAGAAGACAAGCCACTGAAGAAGACAAGCCACTGAAGAAGACAAGCCACTGAAGAAGACAAGCCACTGAAGAAGACAAGCCACTGAAGAAGACAAGCCACTGAAGAAGAGCCCTTGTTGAAGAAGCAGCCAGACTCTTTGATCCCTCAGCTTTTATACTGAGCATGGCCAATGGGACGAAACACCTGATTGGTCAGTTTGGGTCACCTGACCTGTCTGCACCTCCCCACAGGTGCAACCCCTCCCTGGGGTAAACACCCGGGTCAGCTGCCCCCGGTTGCCACGGCAACGAGTGTGAGCAAGAGCCTCCCACTGAAGAGGAAGTTGGCTGTGCTCCACCCCAAACCAGGACAGTGTGCGTAGAAATGTTACATATAAAAATGTTTTTTTTATATATATTAAAAATTACGTAACAGTGAAGGGTATTTCAGAGTGAAGACTGCATTACCATATTGCTTCCTAGGTTTCTGAGGAAGCATGAAGCAGAAGTCGTCTTCCTCTCCTTATTCATCTGCAGTTTCACATTGTTTCTCCTCTATAGCATGATAAACGTGCACAGAAATCATTCTTTGTGATATCAGAGAGATACAGATTCCCGAGACACACAGAAAATTGATTCACAAGACGATACATTCATACAGCACAAGTGACAATACCTTGTTTCTGTAGACCCCGAGCCACAAACCATGACTACCCCAGACATCCAAAGCAGGGCTGGCACCACATCCCCTTCTATCCCTCTGGCATAGCCACACAGGCTTATAAACATTAGAAGAGAGTTAATTGCAACCCAACACTACACATAGTGTTTTTCTTCCAATCTCTCTGCAAGTTTAGCCTAAATTCAATATGTTTCTACTGTAGGCTATGTTTACTGAAATAAAGCTACATTCAACTATGGGCAACCTGTCTTTGAACATATGCTGTAGGCAGCAATCTAGCAGAGAAATGGGCAACAAGCTGTGAGACTAAACTTTTATCATCGTCTCTATAAATCAATATGAAAGCTATAGACTTCCTCCTGTGGACCGCATACAGCCTTGAGAGAAAAGTTAAAATATTTAGATTGAAAGGACAAAACAATATTAAGAGAAAAAGAGGAATGCAAAATTAAAATTATTTGAAGCATTTGTTCAGCACCAAGTGCAGGTCCAGTTCCCAAGAATGCATATTGTTATTTATTTTTTAAAGATATAATTGATATCGATGACTAATTAGTGAGATTAATGACAGCTGTCCCATCCAGAAGTGCTCTTTCTTCAGTTCCGTTCAGGTTGCTAGCACAGACTACAACTAAGAATGAATTCCCACGAAACCAACTGTACAGCAAGTTGTAACAGCACAGCTTTAGTGCAGCAAGTGAGAGATACCACTTGGTAATTCTCCTGTCAGCTAATCAAGTGATTTATAGTGTGTCATATAGGCAGGTAATATCACCTGAAGTCTCTGAAATATGAAATCCATATAGATTCCATTAAGTTTCCAACATATATAAAATTACTGTAGTGAATGGCGTTTGCGCTGATGTTTTTATAATAGTAATGAATTACAAAAACACTGTCCTTTGTGCTTTCTTTGGAGGATCTCAAAATTTGTCAATATATAGTTAAAAGAGACCGCAATTCTATTGTGGTCATGCTTGCATTTTGCACTGGAAGTACTAAGGCACAAAGATACTTAGCCACTCACCAGAAGTCAGAATTAATCTGAAGTAGAAGCCACACCCAGTGAACTGGATCTGTATGAAACACTTCACCCCTTGCCTTCCATAGAGAAAGAAAAACTGAGTTAACAGCTGCCACCCTTCAGCTGTCACCTGCCTTTGTGCCACAGGCTGTCACCCCTGCAGCACAGTCAAAGAAAACAACATTGCCTTTGACTTAACTCAGTTTACAATCAGACAGATTAGCTTAACCCCCCAGTAAAGAGGAACTGGAGTAATGGGGGTCTGCCCTGTTCCACTGACCCACTCATACGGATAGGAACCACTTGCAGGAATATAATGAGAGAAAGCCAGAGGCTGTTAACAACTTCAACACCTCTTTTCTTAGTGAATGCAAGTTAAACTGTACTGTAAGCTGCAGAATGTCAAGAATACCCTCCCTTCTTTTATATTACACTATGATGATATAAAAATACAGAAGAATCATCTCAGTCACACAAGAATTTAGTGTACTCCGCCTTCCGATGCTGGATCCACGCTGTGCCACGGGCCTGCTCTGGAGGAGCAAGAGGAATTTTCCTATAAACCTTGGGTTGACTGAAACTGAGCAGCCTTTTCTGCCCTCACAGCATCAAAGATAGGGCTGAAAACCGTGGATTTATTTGTCACGTGTTTGTCCCAGCTGGAGTATAGTTGGTACAACCAAATACCACTACTTCAATAGCAAAATTTCCATGCCACAGACACACAAACAGGAGGAAGAGACCCAAAGATTTTGACAGACCTGGGTATTTTCCTTCATTCCCCTTAGCATTCTCTAAACACATCAATGCCCATGTGTCTCCACAATGGAGTAACTGCTAAGACACACTGAACAATTCGTATAAATTTTTGGCCTCCTGTTTAAGCTATACCTTCCTGTGCTGGCATCGCTTTTTTGTTACCAGAGGGATAAAAGAAATAACCTTACACTGTGCACTAGCATCAAATACGGAAGCTGCATGTACAGATACGGTCTACACTTAAAAAAAAAAATTTTTAAAAAAATCATACTTAGGACAGAGATGCCCTCTGAAATCTAGAGAGCAAAGCTCACCTCTAATACACTGTTCTTACCCTGCGTGCAAAAGTCCCATTGATCTCACTGGGTGATCCGCTCAAAGTGAAAGCTGCTTATTAGAGTTGAGCTTCAATGTGCCGATCTAAGAGGGAAATTTTGTCCTTCAGACAGAACTATGATCGAGACATAAATTTAGGCAAAAAGGAAACAGGAACACGTGACAACTGCTGTGCTTGCACAAGCAAAGTGGGCAGTGAGATAGCCAAAGCGAGTGCCTTTAAACGACCTTTGCATCACTGCATAGGCAAAACTCTGTAGAAACATAACACAAGGGAGAAAGGTATTCCTTTGTACAAAAGGCATATACCAAATTGTGAAGTTAGTTACCACAAGCAGTAGAAAACTACTAAAATAGTTCTGCCCTTATTTTTTATCTACTAGTTGTCGCGTCATCTTCTACTATCTCTGTACTATTCTACACTTTCCAGCTTTTTGTTTAATCCTCTGTCTTGGAAATAATGAACCACAAAAAGTCAACAGTAACCTTTATACTTATCACATTGTCTTATAATGGCATCAAATAAAAAAGAGCTGTAGTATCTCCCTTACTTACCTTCCTGTTAACATGGCTCTGATAGAACACACACTTTGCAGACCTCCCATATATTCCTTTGGTCTTTGAGCTTTCAAAGCTATTTATTGTAAACATTTCAGGCTACTAGTAATATGTTGAAAAGCGAAGAACAAAGTATCTTAATATTAATCTTTTTGCCTTTTAGGAGCATTGCGCAACATACTTTTATCTCCTGATTTGACATGGGAAATGACCAGTACATGGCAAAACTATTCCTATTATATAAAAAGGCAATTTTTCCTTATTTCATTTCAAGACAAGACATTTTTCAAAATAAAATTAATATGCATGCATACTATATCTTCTCTTACACAAATCAATGCAATTTGCTATTTAGGGTGTGCCTTTTTTCCTAACCACGAATTCTTCTAACATCAGATAAAAGAGATTTATTGTCATATTTCCATTCTATCTTCCAAATTTGCCTAGTGGGAAAGTATAAAGGGGACAGGTGACCCCTGTTTGGGGGTTCGGATCAGTGTTTACTAATTCCCTGAGAGAAAGCCTAGTGAAGAAGCAACATTCTTGTTTATGTTTTTGGTAAACATTTGACAGCACGTTTATAATTACAGAAGGTTAACATACCTATCAAAAGTTTTAGAAAAAATATATTTCCATAATGCTAATTCTAATGTGTCGGTGCACACTTATGCTGCTGAGGGCAATAACACAGAGATTCCAGGTGATGGGCATTTGTGAGAACAAGGATATCTAGAACCAGAATATTTAAGACCAAAGAAAGCATTAGCAGACACAGAACTTCAAACTTACAGCTTCAAATAGTCAGACTCTAAATATTGGCAGTTCAGTGACAGGATGCCCCTGTGACCGATTCGATGGCCCCTGTGTTATCCCACACCATGATGTTTCTGTTTCATAGTGACCGTGACCATTATAAAAATTTAACAGGTTTTGAGATCAAGTGCCAGTGCCTGGGAATACTCCACAATGCTCTTCAATTTATTACTACAGATCCAGTCTCTACATTACCTCAGAGAAGGATTTTTGAGAAAACGTCATGGGAAATCAAAGGACATTAAGAATAAGTGCAGGCATGCAGTCACAAAGCTCTGGAGCAGGTTCTGCTGTTCTTCCTCTCACTACCATAAAACTAATATCCTTGGCAAGTACAGCTCTATCCTACCTTTGCCAGCTGACATTTAAAAAAAATAATGATAGACCTTAGCTCCTACTGATGCTTCCCAGCTGCCATGCAGCTGGAAAAATCCTGCCTTCTCAAAATAAATCCAGTAAAGCACTGTTGTGGTGGCCTTGATAAAATGCCTGTGCTGGCTCTGCTTTTGTTTAGGCCAGTGACACTGGGAGATGGAGATGCAGGACTCTCTGATGGCCTTGTGGTTACAGAATGGCTCCAGGTCTATTGCTTCAGCAGAGAAATTAATCTGAGGAGAGGAACCAAACTGTGGCCATGGACTGAACGGATGACACTGTTTTGGGAGGGGGGTAAGGGTGGGGTGTGTTACTGCAGAAAGTGCGAGAATAGTGAAGACAGACAGTGAAGTCCGAAGTTGTTTATTTACCTTGCATCATCCAGGCTAAAGCAGTCCAAACCATACAACAGATTTGAGAATCCCTCCTTTTCAAAGCAAATCTCAGTAAATCTCTGATATACCACCATACACACAAACAGCAAATCTCTGTTATAGCTACATAGTAAAATGTAAATAGTAAATGACATCGTAAAATGTCATCATGAATCATTTTTGTGAAAAGAAGTATTTTTAGTCTGTAGTTTTGGAAATTATGAACTTCAGCCCATTGTATTCTAAAGAACAGAAATAAAACCAGATTTAACTGCAGAAAAAGCAAAGATAACGTCTGCTGTTAGATCCCCAATTTCTTGAGAGAAAGATGATGTTTACATTAGAGACAAAGAAACATTGGCTATGCTGTATTGTAACTGCTACAAGTGCACAAGAATTACATAGCACAATTACAGCAGCAGGAGAAAAAAAATCCTGTTGTTTTATTTAATAAATAATGTATTAGTTATTAAAATAAGTATTTATTATTTTAATAAATAAAGCATTATTTATTATTTTCTTTCAAATTATTTTCTTCTTAGACTTAGTGTTTTACATTTCTCTAACACTTTTGAAATGGACGACGACTCACGAAACAAGGAATCCCAGACGGAGGAAAAGAAAGTAAAAGAACATAAAACAGTTTCAGACAGAGCAAGAGATACAAAACCTGAAAACAGTAATGTTATTCATCTGAACCAACTTCTCATATCCACCACTCCGGTTTATGAATCTAGATTGAACTCCTGGACTCCACATTCGTCTGCTTTGGCCCTTACCAGGATATGTTAATATTTTGCTTGTGATTATATTAAAAGTGGAAGTTTGAATAATTTCCAGCTTGGACAAGAAACAGTATTGAATTTACAGAGTGCATTCAACAAATCATATTACTTTGTTGAAATTATGTTACTCTGGTGGATATTGATGAAAGCATGGGCCATACTGAGGTAGTTTCATCAACACCAGAAAACATCTTTTTTTCTTTACCCTTTATCTCCATCACATGCAGTTACACACACCTGCGCCATCCACTGATAAGTTCTTCTCCCTACTCTAGCCTTGACTCTCTCACCCCGCCTCAAATGCACATCGTCACATACACGTTCTTTCACAAGAGTTTCTACTCTAAAAGACAGAGTTTTGGTTGCCACTGTAATTCTCAATAACTATAGTAATTATTGTATATTATGACATAGTAAGCTACTAGATACCACGTTGTTCTTGGTCTGACTTTTTATCCTGGCTTCTGTCCCAGCTTTTTGGAATTGCAATGCATGTGGCTGATGAAGAGGCTGGCTCAGTCATGCCGTAACAACTTCACCAAAGACCTGCATCACCTGGGCCTGTGAGAAAGACGGTGTAGTGGAAGATGGTATTAAAATCATGTGAAAATGTGGTTTTCAACACCTCTTCCTCCTCAGCACTCCATGGCATTCTCCATTCTCACAGACTCAGTCCCTGGCAGCCTGTACGTTGGCATTGCCCTGCTGAGGCAGTACCTCTGGGGTGGTCTGTCCTCTCCTGAGACAACCCAGAAATGGAGTTCAATTCCTTGCTGTTTTGATGGCAATTGAAACTTTACTTTGGCAGCCATTAACACAGTAAGCAGCAGTTAGTATGTTTCTAAAGTATATTCCTGGTATATGCAAAAGCACCAGGACAAAGGCAGCCTCTCCTCATGAACAAGGTACTGCAAGTGAGAAATGTCTTTAAAAATTAACCTCTTCTCTCCACAGAAATCACACAGAGAACTCAGATCAACAAGAAATACTTTAGATCAACAAGAAATACTTTAAAATCAAATGTAGAGCCAACACGGATAATCCACTGTGCACTGCAAAAATGAACCCGGGATAGCAAATAGCAATAGTATTTTCAATTAACACAAAGAGGAAAACGGTTTTTTTTTTAATAACAAAAAAATACGTATGTTAACCACACTCCTTTGGGATGGTAAGAGAACACTAGTAATGCTGAAAGGCTCCTCCTGTATAGTAACATGATTAAAGACGTATAGGCATCAAACCTCTTGAGGAGTAGATACACAACAAAGGAGGCTACTAGAAAATGAGAGAGAATAGCATGATAAATATCTCCACAGTATACGTGACAGTTTAAAGACAGCGGGCACTGTTGCTCTTCCCAGCCAACTTCCTGCAGCACAGAGTTCAGCACAGAATAGATTACGCTGTGAAAAGCAGACGTGTGCCTGCACGGTGGGTATACCTGGGTTAGTTCTTCTTTAAGGCTGCTGCTGAAGAATAAGGATCAAAGTAATGGCCACAACTGTCATCCACCCTACTGGGTATCATACCAGCTTGTAGTTCTTTTCCTCTTCTGCCCTCTATTTCAGGGGAATAAAGCAATACACTTAAGCATGCAAGCAATTTCATTCACTCTGAGCAGACTGCTAAAATGTGCAAAAGAGCTTTCCAGCACAAATGTGTTCTTCTCCACAAACTACCAGATCACGGGCTGTGGAGAACAGTTTGGACTGTATTTTGTATTGCTCTTGTCTTCATGCACAAATAGCTTCCCCTGAAAACACACTATACTTATTATATCTTATCTCAGAAAAAACCCCAAATTATCCACAGGTGATCCTACGTAAGTTATTTTATTATCTTCATATTTATGCATTTTAAAACTACATGCAGTGCACAGGTCAGGCTCAGTGATGACTTGGCTGCCGAGTACCAAAGCACGACCCTCACTGGGACTCTAATTGCTAGCAGAACTCCTCAGCTCCCTTTCATATGTGTAATGTGTGTATATTTTCTTGGTTAAATGCTGTCTTGCCTTTTGATCCTTTTCCTGCTGATGTTGCTGAGTGATAATGATCTGCCTGTCTGGCCTATTGATATATATATAAAAATTAATACTACAGTTAAAGCCACTTGGGAACTCTTATTTATGCTGATCTAAATTAATAGAACAACGGAAATTTCAATGTGACTATAAGGCAAGAAATTTAAAACCAGTTTTAAAAATTACCTACAATTAATTTTTCAAGCCTCAAAATCTACTGAAACAGACAGACTGTTAAGATTTAAAGTAACATGAGGCATACAGCTCACCTCCGTATACCCATTATGGTACTACTACAAACTTTTTATGTTGTAGCATGACTGTCTCTACCCTTATATATATACCCTTATATTGCCTGGAGAATAAATCTTATGAGGAGCGACTGAAGGAGCTGGGACTGTTTAGTTTGAGGATGAGGAGGCTGAGGGGAGACCTCATCACTCTCTACAACCACTTGAAAGGACATTGTAGAGAGGTTGGTGCTGGTCTCTTCTCACAGGTAATTAGTGACAGAACAAGAGGGAATGGCTTCAAGCTGCAGCAGGGTAGGTTTAGGCTGGACATTAGGAAAAAATTCTTCACAGAAAGAGCGATCAGACACTGGAATAGGCTGCCCAGGGAGGTGGTGGAGTCACCATCCCTGAATGTGTTTAAGAGTCGTTTAGATGTGGTGTTAAGGGATATGGTGTAAGGGAGAACTTTGTAGAGTGGAGTTGATGGTTGGACTCGATGATCCCAAAGGTCTTTTCCAACCTAAATGATTCTACGATTCTATAAGGCAAATTCTTGTATTTTGCTGAATACCGACAAAGAAAACTACTGCACGGGCCATTATTTTTCTACAATTAATTCTCTCTATTTCCTCCTACTCAGATCTTTACTAAATGCTGAATAGCTAACTGGAAGTTAAATAAAACACTGGGGTTGAGCCACTGCAGAAAATATAACAAGAGAAAATCTCTGAGACGCATAAGGTAGACATAATGATAAGAAAAGATGAGTCAGGAAAAAGTGGCAGAAAGGTCAGTTTCACATTTGATTATATATTTTGTTATATTCTGTATGCATCTAGAAAACTTTACTATCAAGATTCAATTTTGCCACTCCCATCCCTGCCCTTGCACCAGCCCCCCACAGAGGCTTAGGAAGGACCAACATTATATTAGAGGACATGTTCGATCATCACATGATGTTTTATCTGCAAATCAATTACAATAAACTCAAGGAATGTAATTACAGGAAATCCTACAAATATCTAACTCTTCACAGCACAGTATTATTTCACAATCAAAAAAGTCCTGATAAAATCGGGTTTGTACAAGTATAATTTGTACTGACAAAATTGTACAAATTGTACAAGCATAAAATCCTTGGTAGAAATTAATGCTAACCTGGAGAATTTCCTGGTGGCAAAGGAAGGAAGTCCTCACGTAAGAAGAATTTTATGAATCCCAAGTAAGCAAGTAACAGATAATAATTCCAGAAACTACTGGAAACTAGAAAGACTATGATTTTATTCTGAGACATTTTGATTTAAGCAGAAATCAATGAAAACAGAGAAATTATTTAAAATGTACATAATCACATTACTTTATTAAGTGAAATATTCCATTGGTTTAAAGTTTGATGGTATTATCTACCAAGATTGATATTATTACAACAGATTATCCTTTCCAGTGAGACTGCAGACAGAAAAGTGATGTGGTAGAAGTATAATATCACATTTAATAAAAGTTCTTAGAAATAATAGTTCCATTAGATTAGAATTTGAACAGCTTTTCAATGAACCAACAGGCAGTGTGTCTTCATCTTTTATTTCTAATCAGCTAATAAATCTACAAGTTGCCAAAACCATGCCGAAATGTTGGCATGCGTTCTCATTCATCATAATTTGACTTCGGTAATGTGCAGTCCACTTTATGACTTCTGCACACAATGTCTAGAGGAAATAAAAGCACATTTTTACAATTACCTTTCTGTAATTGGCCCATCAAGCTGCCACCCTAGTATTTTGTTTATTGACTGAACGTTGTAGTTTAGAGCCTCTTACAGAATAAATCACAGCGGGTAAATAAGAAGTGAAAGCACAGTGGCATGTTGGGATTTCCTACGGGCAGAAAAAAAAAGAGGGAGAGGGAAGCATAGCTCCTAAAGTCTAGAACAAAAACTACAGGAAAAGAGTGCAAGCAGTTCAAATCTCAAAAAAAAAAAGAAAAAGGTGTTACTGGACAAAAGAAAGGTCAGGTTTAAGACTAATTGTTTGCGAGTACTTTAGGGACAAATAGAGAAGTGAAGTTAAAATCATGCCAGAAATGCAGGATGGGGAAAAATAAATTGATGCAGCGGAAAACACAAAACAAAACAAAACAAAAGTTCTATCAGGTGAAAGCAAAGATTCCTCCAGCCCGATTCCTCCAACTGGTTTTGATGGCAAGCACTGTCTAGAAGAATATTGCAGAAAGAAAAGCTTACAATGATACCTCCTCAGAATGCTCTGCCCTGCCCTAACGATCTTTAGCTCTAGTGCTGTACAAGCCTGAGAGATTCCTCTGAATTTCAAACCCCTTCACCAGGAGTGGTGTTCCCCAGGGCTCAGTACTGGGGCCAGCTCTGTTCAACATCTTTATCAATGACCTGGATGAGGGGATCGAGTGCACCCTCTGGAAGTTTGCAGAGGACACCAAGCTGGGTGGGAGAGTTGTTCTGCTTGAGGGCAGAAAGCCTCTGCAGAGGGATCTGGACAGGCTGGATCCATGGGCCGAGGCCAATGGTACGAGGTTCAAATACTCTAAATTCACACAACAATCGGTGGAACGTTTATTCTGGCAGGAGTTAATTACACAGTTTTGAAGACTGGGGTTTGTTTGTTTGTTTGTTTGCTTTTTGGGCTTGGGGTTCTTTTTGTTGTTGGAGGGTTTCTTTGTATGTTTTTGTTTTTGTTTTTTTTTGTTTGGGTTTTTTTGGTGTTTGTTTTTTCCCCCCACTTACTAGTTTAATTTAGCTCTGTACTGGAAAAGACAGAAAATAAACTTTTCAAACTCACCTTCTACATGCCACTCACAACTGAACAGATCTCTACTATATCCCCCTAAAGTCATCTCTTTTCCAGGCTGAAAAGTCCTATTTGATTTCATGTTCCACATACAGAATCTGTCCCATATTTGATTATCCCTGGTGTGCTTCTTGGGAAAACTGAAATGCTTTTAATACACAGACACATTACTGCATAAAATCCTTGGGACAGTACTATATCTGTCAACTGAGTATATCTTAAAATTAGACCTGAGCTATTTTAAGCCAAATGACTTGGATGTGGATAGCAGTGTAGTCCCAACGACCTAGAGAGAACAAGTGAAACGCGGTCAAAGTAGCCCAGCCTGACTTCCTTCAAGTTTTTCAGAACACAATGCAGGCTCTCCAGTCCCCCCTGAATGCCAAGCCACTGCTATTACAAACTGTGTAGTAGATAAATCCTACCAGCTAAGCACAGAAAAAATGACATATCAGAACTCTTAAGCTCCACAGCTGCGAGAACGGTGCTTTAAAAATGAAGTACATAAACTATACTAGTGAGGTGCTTGATAATGATCCCACAGCCACAGAGCAGTAGGCAGCGTGCTCAACAGAACCTTTCAGGGACTTGCACAGTGCTTTCTCTAGCTTTAGGCTCCCAGGCAGGCACAGGATTACAGCTGCTAAGGCCAAGGCTATTCTGGCTATGTGAAGAAAGCCCAATGGCAGGCACTTAAAAAAACTTTATGTTAAAAATGAAGGCTGTCAGCAATAGACAACTTTTAAAGTAAAACTAACCTTTAAGTTGCAATTTCAGAGTTAAGCATCTGAACCCTGCTTGTGTCTTGTGAAAAGCCATATGCACTGGCCTGTAATCATTGTTCAGCACTGCTCTATCGGTCTGACCTGATGGTTCAAATCATGTGAAGATGATGAATCTATTTGGAAGGATGACTGATATCAGTCTTAAATCGACCCATCATCTGCATAGGAATTGAAATAAAAACAAATAAAAACTTGATGGTGAGTTGCCTATTCAGCTACCCATACTTATTTTTCCTGAAAGGGCAGATAATTGAAAACTGCAATTTACTTTCCTTGGAAAAAAACAGAAGAAAGCAGAAGCTGCGATATAGACTTCCTAATAGCATAGTCAAGACACGTAGTTACACTTTGCTTACCTCATCTGCATTGTTTTCATTTACTTAATTTCAATTAGATTGCAAATTATACAGGGATTAAGGTGTTTCTACTGTGTGACCTATTCAATTTTGCAGTCAATTGATTTCTACTTATTTAGTAAGTGTTTGGACATTAGCTGCCTTAGCAGTTAGATTTACACTTGAAGTCAACTCTCCAACATGGCAAAATACTCGCAACTTGAGTTCCTCACGGACATGATAGAGGAAAAGTAAGTCACAGGAAAGGAGCTGGATGAAGATCACCTATAACAGGACCTAACTCACCAATGGCATAAATAGACAAAATCAAACACAATAGGAGGACATGCTAACCGCAGCGGTTTGTGAAACACTTGCAGTCATCCTGCCATGCCACCAACGTCTTCAGCCAAAGGCGTGTCGTCAGTTTCAGCACTTCAGGAAATACTGATGGGAAAACACTAATGAGGCAGACTTTCAAAGAGAAAAATGCAATTACTTAGCTACCCAAACAAAGAAGGGGAGGAGAAAGGGAGAAGGCTGAATCAGACTTGTTCAAGACAGAGAAGGAAATGCTAGAGGGAGGGGAGATGGGATGGATGTAACAACAATCTTCAAAGTATCGTATGCTGCTGCATATGAGAACAGTGATTATTTATGTCTCTGTTGATACAACAGCAACAGGATTAAGTTGCAGCAAGGGAGATTTGTGTTAGACATGAAGAAAAATGTTCAAAGTACTGAAGAATTGAAGAAGTTAACTGAAGTAGTTTAGTCTCTGTCAGCAGACATCTCCAGAAGTCAGAGATGCAACTGTCAGAAATGACAGAGAGTTCATCTCGATTTTCACAAGGGACAGAAATGATGGTCTTTTGAGGTTCTTTCTAATCGCCTGAGAATCTACACAGTATTAATCTCTGCCATACTAATAAATTCCTGAAAACACTTTGGCAATTTCTTTCTTAGGCAAAGGGATTCTAAGAAAGGGATCGGGAAAGAGTCTAACATTTTTAAACTAGATTTAGTGAAAACAGACTCCCTGCTGGCAAGCCAGCCACCTTAATATATTATTGGCACAGATGTCATAAGTTAATAAGGTGATACTGAGACAGATGCAATCATTAAGCGCTCACCTTCTCTTTACATCTTATCACGTTAGTAGGCCAAGTTTCTTCTGATTTTTCACTACATCAAAGATTAGAAGCTGATATTGGCATTAGAATAACTAATAAGGTAGTTAAGAGGAGTCTAGATATCCTGATGAAATTTTTAGAGCTTTCAGTGGAACACTGGTGCCTAGTACGTAACACGTATTTACAGATGTGTAACGGGAGAAGGTGATTCAAGATCTGCTGTTGGCTTAGTGCTGTGCTGAAGGAGTGTACCTAAAGGAAGTGGAGCTATACCACTACTCAAGAGCAGTTACACCTGAGTCACTTCAACTGCTTGCATGTTGTTTATAAGAATGACTGTGCTTGACCTCTAACATTCAAGGGAAAGAAATCCTGACAGCCCATCTCCTCTTCTGCAACTGTAGTTTTCAACGTGTTTCCTCCAGGAAGTTTGGTAACAGCAACTGCATCATTCCTTGTGGCCTCCCCTCAGAGCAGAGTGACCCCACACAATGAGCATTTCTACAGACACACTGCCTACAGTAAGTCCAGTACATGGAAGCATGGGAGAATACCACTGACACTAACTCAACCATTCAAAATGCAATAGTGGTAGAACTTGCCAGATCTTCCACAAGAGTGTATTATAAAGTTAAATTTTTCTTTTGTCCAAGTAGAATTTTTTCTATTTTATGTGGAGTTCAAGCCTCCTCCTACCCAGTCTGACTGTCCAACCCAGAACGATTATGTTACCCTTTGCCAAAAGCCTATCAGGAAGACACTTGCTGGCAACTGCGAGAGCCATTTTTTAAGTGAACATTTCTGCTTGCTGATCATGTTTTATGTTAACTCAATTTTCATTGCTCTTGTTTAGCCTTGCTGTTTAGGGGGTTGTTCTAACCTGCTTTGTGGATTGAGTGGATGTGTTTGCCACAAAGTATTCCAAGAAAAAATGCTCCAGATTAGTATTCTGGGCCACAGCTTTAGCTATATTTATTTTTTTTCCTTGCTGGGTTTGCAAAGCATAGAAATAGCAATCCTCCACTGTTTCCATCATGTTTACTTTCTCGTCACTTGTGTTCACTGTGTTTTAGTTTTTTTCTTCAGAAGCTTGTTTTATTTTTAAGAGCCAGAGCACAGTCACTTAAGAGGAGAGCAACCAAACAGGGGCACAGATCCTGCTCTTTAGATTAACAGATAATGAATACTATATTTGTATGAAATATGTACTTATGTGCCTCATCCTGAAAACCACTGATGTCAAAAGAATACATTCAGCTTGTAAATGGGAATCGGTACTTAACAGGGAAGGGATCTGAAAGAGAACAGATGATTCCACTGTATTTGTTAAGTGCCTTAAAAGTGACCTAAAGGAATTAAGAGAAATTTACTCATGAAATACCAGAATGCAGAAATACTACTGCTAAGTGAGTATTTATGAAGAAAACAAAGAAGAATGATTTAACAGGAAGGTCTTTGAGAAGAGCATTAGAAGAAAAAGCATAATTAAATGAAGTAGCTATCACATAACAAGCAGCAGAGAAGAAAGGCAGGCAGGCAGTGAAGAACCTAAAGTAAAAATATTGAAGAAATTGTTGATACCCTTTTCTCCCTCAAGCCTCGTTCATTGATGTATATCCCCACCATCCTTCCAACTAGGAAATCACTCTTTGAATGCAGACCAGGAAGTGCAACGAGTCAAACAGAAACAGTCAGGAAGGAGAAAAACCACCGAAAAATACAGTGGCTTTGCATAATGCATATACAGTGCCAGCAACGTGGTCTACCATTACCACATTGATTTCTAAAGCAAAAGGTAAACATAAATAAATAGAAACCTAAAATAGCTTCTCTTACTCAAAGACAAGTTATATATAAAAAGAATAAATATACTTTTACTACTATTCCGACTTTGAGTAACCAGAAATAATAAAGGAACTTCAATGATTTTTTTCCCCCATTATAAATAGAACACGAAACATAGCAATGGATCCACAAAAGAACAGATCTACTGGGCCTCTGCCCGGTAATGCCAGCAGTATTTATTACTGCACTGTGATCTAGACTCTCTAGGAGGTAAGCGGGGCATGTTGTCCAGGCTGGATTCCTCAGCACTTCCCAATCCACAACGCCTCTCCACACAACATAGCCCTTCGCAGCTCCACAGGAGAAGAGGCACAGGGGTCACATGCCAAGACTAAACACACATTTAGGGGTTTATCCTGTAGAAGGCTTTGCTCTCTAATTCTAAAGCCCTGAGATGGAAGCAAGTGCTTCAACCTACTAAAGCCAATGTAAAGATTATCACAGTCACTGAAAGGCAAGCACCTTGCTTAAATACTTTGCTCACCCACAATTAGAAAATTCTGTGCAAGACCAGGCTCTTACAAACTAACGGTAGTTTTGTGCCTTCTATTGCACACTGGCTTTGTGCATTGAATTGACACAGTCCTTGCAGGAAGACTGATTGTCTCTCAATGGAACTGGAGGCTTAGCTGCAGCATGAGAACACGTGCTCAGGTCACCTCCAATCCCATAAAGTTAGATCCGAGTAGCTGTGAACAGAACAGGGGAAGACTTCAGCACAAGTGTACAAGTTCCTGGCAGTGATTGATGCAGCTCATGTCAACATGCAGGTGCAGCACAGCACCTCTGCATAGGTCATCTGTTTGGAAACCAGAGGTATGAGTGACAGGGACAGGCTTATTAAATCTAGCTTTCACCTAGTGAACACAGGCACCAGCACCAGTGCGACTGGAGCCACGGGCTGCAGCTCAAGCAGCCGTCTTTAGAAACCTATGTGGCTCCGGACTTCACTGGTATTAGTGGCTCAGCCCATCTTTATCAAAGCTGACACGCATATGCCCATCCCTGCTGTGATGACACCAGCACTGCAATGGAGACATCAGTGCTTCACCTGCTGTTTGAAAACTGTTTTCCAGAGTGCACAGAACAGACAGACTCTTGCTAGCAGGCTCTTTTTTCTTTGTTATCTAACATTTCAATAAAAATAAGTTTACTTGTTAAACACAAGTCCTCTGCACCTTAATAAAAAGTGCAGCTTGCAGGGAAGGCGGGGTAATTCCTTACCATAAGGCCCCACAGCTGGAAGAAACACACCCCGATGAAAGCAAACGGTTAAATGGTCCACGGAGAATTCTAAGCACTTCAAAAGACACGAA
The DNA here is from genome assembly GCF_964199755.1 of Larus michahellis. Taxonomy (NCBI): domain Eukaryota; kingdom Metazoa; phylum Chordata; class Aves; order Charadriiformes; family Laridae; genus Larus; species Larus michahellis. The sequence goes on from NC_133899.1 coordinate 8,336,374, forward strand.
CATTGGCGCCTGCATCAGAAATTCACCATATGCTATTCAGTCCTAAGCTTATCCTAGCGAGATAGTCCCAGAATGCAGTCAATATGTATCCTTTGGTTCAAATGACACGTGAATTTTATACAACATGAATTCTAAGCATTTCACACAATTTGCCAGTAGTTTGATCAGCTTTGTTCATGCTGTTACATGTGTGCTTTTTACTATTAATACTATCCTGTTTGTCATTATGTGTGTTTTTGTTTGCAACGTTTTCTCATAATTCAATTTAAAAAATTGCAATAAAAAAATGACCTCTTTTCACATTCTACTCTCATTTCATAATTTATATTAACGAAACTGTACAAATATAACTCATCTCACACAGCACCAAGACTACTGGTAGACTCCCACTAGAAAAAAAAACATTGAAAACCAGAGAAATGTTTCAAAGAATAAAGACTGTCACTAATTAAAAAAAAAAGCATTGATTATATGCAAACCAGATAACAAATAAGATGCTCAGAGCTGAAGATATATGTCTAATATAAAATAACATCTCTAATGCACAAAAAAAATAAACACATCATCCTATTTTGCGCATATGAATATTTCATAAATAAAGCTGGTTTGATAAATATTGATATTCAATTTCCTTTCACTTACTAGAATTCCAAACCCCCACAAGATCACAATTTTGTGTAAAGTGCATTTACTCTATAAGAAGCTAATATTCCCTCATACAGAGAAATCTTAACATTATATTGCGTAATGCTTTTTTAAACTAAAAGATAAATTTAAAGTATACTAACTACTGATTTATTTCTAATTTTTATATGGAAATGATCAATAAATCTTCAAAAAACTTAAGACATGTGTAAGCATGATTTCAAGTGGAAAAAAAAAAGAAATATTTTTAATAATGATTATATATTCCTATACTATGGGTAAGAAAAGGTTTTCTTTCCATGTAGTAGCTCTGTCACTTTTACCTAGAAAATCCCTTGTTAAAAGGATAATTTTCCATCTGTGGATGCTGCCTCTCTCTTTTTTTTTTTTTTTTTTTTTTTGAAAAACCAGCTGAAAGGAACTCAGAATGACAGGTTTTAAGTGAAGCCACAGCAATTTGGCTTGCATCACCGGATCGTTTTTTTTCCCACATGACTCTAGTCCTCACACACCGCTGTTGAAAAGAAGCAGCAAAAAGCTGCTAATACTATTTTTCAAAGTAAAGATCTGTGTAAATGCCAATTGTTGACCCTTTTGGCCTCCTACCCACCAACACGTGTTTTTTCTCACAGCCATTATTTGATTTGTTGCTGTCGACATGAGCCTGTCTGACAAGCCTGTGAGTCAGCGGGCAGTTTTAAGCCATGTAAAGCTATCGCGTTCTTCAGGAGAGACTGCAGAATACACAGATGGGCTTAAACTCAGCAGCCAGGTAAATGATCTAGCACTTAACAGTTTTATTTTTCTTGTTTAACAAAAATGATCCCTGACTAGTGAAGCATGAATAACCTTGCTTGGGATACTTTAAAAACATACTGTAATAAAGTATGCATCCTACTGCAATGATTACAATGTCATCTATTCAATTTCTGCATGAACGGCCTAAATTATAAGTTATTACAGTATTGCTTGCAATTTACTGGTTTTTTAAACTTTGAAAACTCATACGCTCATAGGGTAGACACTGCAAAAGACTGTAGTGTAGAGGTCCGTTAGGATAAAACCATGCTGCAACTGCATTTTTAGCATTTCGGTATGGCCACCTCTGCATACAGTCTAGTTCTCCAGAAGGCCTGAAGACACCTTTCCAACAATCAACTTTTTCTTTTTTTTTTAATATTCTAACTCATTTACATTTTAACGTTTAAAAGTACTTTTAATGTACAATATTATACGTGCACTATAAAAAGTGATCTCAAATGAAAAATCCAGTACTTCATTCAAAATCTTCTAAAATGGGTGCTATAAAGTACTGTAATGATTTTCTTCTCTTCTGGAAGACATTCTTTCAAAAGCTCTTGATCAGCACCAATTGTAATGTTTTCACTGTCATCTCCAGAAGGGAACTGAGAAGCCAGAGAGTTTGCAGAACTCCAAACAGAATTCTATAGAAGAGCACAGAATTGAGCCAACTGCTGTCAGCACACTCCAAAACATATTCACACCGATTTGTCCTCCTCTTCCTTTATTCTGCCTGCATCCTCCAACATGTCAGTCCTACTCACTAAATGTCCAAGAATTACATGGTTCCCCGCTGTGCAACCTTTTAAAGGTTCAACGCCTAATAGCAGTGGTTTATTTTCACAGTGTTCGTGATGTGCAGACATTCACGGAAGTGGGAAGAAGTGCCTGATGAATACAACCTCTTACAGAATGTACCGACTGACAAAAATCAGTCTCCAAATCACGGTTTAACAATAACTAAAAATTTCCAAAATTAGAGAATATCAAACTATAGAAAATAATTTTCACTATTGTTTTAGAATAAATATTTCTCTAGTCCAGTTCTCTTTGGATATTCAATGCTGAATTTTAGAGCAGGCCTTCACAACTCCCTTTGCAGCAAGGCTTTACCACCATGTGCGCTTAACTCAAACTTTAGGCTCATTCACATTTGGACATCTGTATCTGGATAGATGGATGGTAGTATTAGGCAATTCTATTGATCTGGTACACATATTATATGTATCTAAACTGCATGTTCATTACAAAATACACCATTATATGTATCCTGAAGTATATTTACATTATTTAACATTTGGTAACTTCTTATTCTCCATTTAAATTGCCAGGAGAGTATCTCTGAAGACTGCACCTTCCATAATAAGGCCATGACGACACTCACAGTTCAATGTCAATGTATTAAATATATGAAACTTCTTCTGACAAGAATATTTTGGGGAATGATCACATCATTATTTTTTCTACACTAGTATTTTCACAATTGGCAGGTGATCAACATATTCCCCCAAAGCCCCTACTGCATGTTGAGCACAGAGTGAGCATTAAAATTGTATATCTAAGATAACTGGGATACAGCACTCAGATGCAGAATATCTATTATTCCATGCTGTTCTAGGCCAATTGCTTTCTGAAGGATTCCAAGGGGAAAGGACCACAATGGCATAATGGTGGTCACTTCGTTGTGCTTGAAACAATTCAGCTGGACAATTTCTATGTTGTTGCATTTTCCAGCAATGATAAGAAACATTAATTAAAAAATATTAAATTCTAGATAAGTATTTATTTCTTGGAAAGAGTGAATAAATTTAAGATATTATAACACTTAAAATACAGAATTTGCTCTATTTAATTTTGGTTTTCAGGTTCAGCCACATTATCATGAAAGAGGTAAAACAGTCGTGAATTGACAAAGAGTCATTTGTAAATGGCCTCTCGGATGCTCACTAGCTGTTGCATAGCTGTATCTCTATTACATGTGGGCGTGTGACCCATCTGTAAGTCAGCCTTTGCTTTGCAGTGGTTTTCCCTAAGTTTTTCTGTAGCTCCATGGAAATTACGTGGTGAGAGACAATGTTATTAACACTCAGGCAAGCGTAAATGATCAATAAGGCTTGAGAATAAAACCCAGAGCGTGTCAAGGTGACAGTATAGAAACTGTGAGACAGAACTCTGATTAGAAAGATCTCTTTACAAGGAAGCATTTTAGCTATTTCTCAAGCTAAATCCCAAAGTTTGTTTGAATAAGGACCATACATTAAGAAGGAAAGGTTAAGTCCAGAGGGCAAATTTGAATACAATTGCCTAAACAGGATCATCAAGTCTAGCTTGTCCAGAGTTTGTGGGAGAACTAATTTTTAGTTTCCCTTTACTATAAAAAGTAAAAAATTAGCTGAGAAGAAATAGTGTGAAACAAAACAAAGCAGTGGTCCACTGCTGTGTGATTTAATTCTAGACAGCCTCAAGCTTGACCCCCAAAATCTCTTAATCAAAATATTTATTCCCCATGAGGGCCTAATGGGAATCTTTCTGAACCATTTCAGAAAGTGTGCCCTGCCCCCAGCCAGTGTACCCTCATGAAGAGGAGAAGCCAAGCAAAAGTAATTTTCGAAAAGTGTGCACTGACTAAAAATTGTGTGCTGATGGAATCATAGAATGGTTAGGGATGGAAAGGACCTTAAAGACCATCTAGTTCCAACACCCCTGCCCTGGGCAGGGACACCTCCCACCAGACCAGGTTGCTCAAAGCCCCATCCAACCTGGCCTTGAACACCTCCAGGGATGGGGAATCCACAGCTTCTCTGGGCAACCTGTTCCAGTGTCTCACCACCCTCACAGTAAAGAATTTCTTCCTAATATCTCATCTAAATCTCCTCTCTTTCAGTTTAAAACCATTACCCGTCGTCCTATCACTACACTCTGATAAAGAGTCTGTCCCCATCTTTTCTGTAGGCTCTTTAGGGACTGGAAGGGGCTCTAAGGTCTCCCCAGAGCCTTCTCTTCTCCAGGCTGAACACCCCCAACTCCCTCTGCCTGCCTCAACCTTCCTAAAGTGTCAGTTACACTGCGAATGACTTCTATAGCAGGGACCACGCCACACACAGCAGCAAGTACTTAATGTAGAGTGGTTAAAGAAGGTATTCTAGAGAAAAAGAGAAAATACCATTTCAGGATCCTGTTTCTGTCTTGGATCCAACCTGACTCGTGGCCCTTAGCTGAACTAATCTGAACACTAAGTTTGTGACCTTCAGGGCAAAGGTCATTTCTTTATGTACAGTTTCTAAAACACAGTAAATGAACTATACACTTACCTGAGAGCTAATATCTGTCTATTTTTTCAATTGAGAGGCCTAATCTAGGCAAGCTCTTTCTTAAACATTCACTAATCTTAAGACTATGGACTTCAGAACTGAAAAAAACAACGAAGAGATCATTCTATAAATGAAAGCAGCACAGGAGCTCGTTCAGCATGCCACCAAAGGAGAGAAGAAAGCAGAGATTTTTGAGCTGTTAAGTGCAGAAAATATCATGTTGCCAAAACTGCTGGTAACTCTCCCATACGGATGTACTTATGATGTGCTTGCCCAGGCATATATCCTCCGGTCTAAACCTTCCCACTCATTTAAGTCATAAGCCAGGCACTAAGTGCCACTCAAGGAGGCAGGGAATCCACAATCTACAGGAAGGCAGTGAAATTTGACTGTACATTATGTCCAAGTCACTAGAAAGGACACAGACAAGGTAAAGATTAAAAAGCTTAAGAAGATGAAGTATCACTTTGGTTTGAAAATGAAACAGTTGTTCTATAAGAAAGAGACTAGATCCTTATCATGCTAAACTCAATCTTGTGAGTCTAGGCAGACAGATGAATGGGAGAGGTGAATGAAGAGCTGTAGAAACACTGATGACAAAAGAAAATAAGATATGGTTATACAAAGGAGAATTGGTGAAGATATTCTTTAGAGAATTTCAAAAGGACATTTACAGTGGCAATAAAAAGGCATATGACTAAGGATGTATATAAAGGCATGGCGCATGCAATTTTCAGTGCAATACTACATACAACTAACAAAGAATATGGAAGCCAAAAAGGAGTACAGACATTGTACAGATTCACTTCCCATCCAAAAAATAAAAAGGAGAGAATTATAATTATCAGCCAGCCCAACTTCAATTGCTTGACAGAGTCTGGAAAAAAAAAAGATTAAACAATCAATTAATAATCACCTACGGGATAATAAATTGATGGAAATAGTCAACACAGATTTGTCAAGAGCAACCTGTGCCAAACCAATTAATTGAGAAGGTAGGAGCAGTAGATGTAATACGGCCTCACTTTAATAAAGCTTTAAACACTGCTAGATATCGAATCTCCATAGGCAAGCTAGGGAAATATTACCTGGATGAAAAAAACCTTGAGGTAAATCCTTAATTAATTTAAAAGATATGTTCAAGGAACGATTACCAATATTCTGATTTTGAACTGAAAAAAGGCATTGAAAATTCACAGGGGTCCACCCAGGCAATATATAAATGATCCTCCAGGGAAGAGGGGCAGGGGAAAAGGCACAGGTGAAAGAGGGCAGGAGGACATGCAAGCACTCTGGATCTTTGTGATCCAAAATGATCTTTACAAATTGGAAACAAAGTCAATAAACACCTCAAGGATGAAATTTGGTAAAGGCAGATTCAAAACTTTGCACATGGGAATAGGTCATGAAATGCACCAAGACAAAATAAGGAGTAAGGGACCAGACAGCAAAACTGAAGAGGGAACAGAGGGCCTAGAACATAAACATTATTTAAAAAAAAAAAAAAAAAAAAAGAAAAAAAAAGGCAAAACAAAACCAAAACCAAAGACAAACTCATTCTTGACACTGATAGTATGAGCCAGGTTCTGAGACCCCAAAATAGGTGCTGTCAAATTGCAGACTCTACATGAGAAAAACAATAACGACAATAGATTTTAGAACATGACATATAAAGAAGAACTGAAGGAACTTGATGTATTTGATTTACAAAAGAAAACATTAAAGTGAGATTCATGAGAGACTTACAATGCAAATATCTGCAAAATGACAGTCATCCTATGGAGGGCAGGATAAAACAAATGACAGGCATTATGATTTGTTTCAAAGATTTACTTTAGATATTAGGAAAAGTTTTCTGACTAAAAAAGGTACTAAGCCTTCAGAGATTTCTAGAAAGGCTGTAGAAACCCTTTTGATTTGTTGTTGCTATAAACACATTACACAAACAGCTATTTTGGTGCAAAGGGATGCATAAGATGATTTCTTACACACCTCCTAGCCTTTAATTCCTACAGTTAATGGATTATTTTCCTACAGCCGAGCACGTCTTGACCAACAAAAGTCTAAGCAAATTTAAGAAATTATTTCTAATTGCTTAAGGAAAATTAATCTTGGCAATTTTAGTGGAAGTCACTATAATACATACAATACAATAGATATTCAATTCTAAATGTGATTAGAACTCATTAGAGATGGCAAACACTAATATGTTGTATATTTTTATCCATTCTACTTTATTCAGAGAAAACTTTTTTTTCCAACACTAATTTGTTACCACAAATCAGATTACTTAATGGCAAGGACAGCTGAGCTTACATTGTTCATTGGGGTTCAAACCTTGCATTCAAAGACTAGTTGCAATTAAGAAAAATGTGAGAACTTAGTACTTTTGGCAAAATACTTCTAAAAACAGCTCCTTCAGATAGAAAAGATGAGCCCCTTTGACATTCAGGACAAGAATTTAATGAACTGTAAACCATCACATATGGTGACAGCATCCCTGCTGTAGGAAGAAAGGGACAGAAAAATGAATGGAAGAAAACCACCTATTTTCAGTCACTTTATCAAACAACTCTAATTAAAAAGCTGAATACGAGCAAAAGTGCCAGCCTCAGAAATAAAAATTTTCACCTTATGAAGTACAGTTGATCATTTACTCCTGTTTTGATCAACAAAGAATGTTACCTAGTGATTGTTTTGTACAAATGACTTACGACGCAATCCAAATCCTGTCTTTTCCTAAACACTAATGAGCTGGATTAGGCATGGCCTCAGGAGTGAGATTTTCAGCCCCATGGAGAGGATGCTTAGAACATATCTCATATAGTAACCCCATCTGTTTCCCTAACACAACTCCACTGGCTGATTTATTAGTGGCTGCCAAGAAATCACACTGCTCGTTTATTTTCAGTGTTTGGGTTTTTTACCTTTTGGGGTTTAACATGGGTGTTTAATTAATACCTTTTGTTTATTAAGAGAGTTAGTGCTTTTGTAAATATGAACATGAAATATGAACAAACCATCAAGTAGTCAACCTGAAGTTCAAGTAGTACAAAAGGTGGAATACTGGCATGAGAATAGAAATAACCTAAAGATCTGCATAACAGAGAATTGACCATCTCTTTAAAACTGCCACTTATTTTGTTTTCTCTTTTGCAGAGGCATTTTGGATTTTGGAAATTTTGGAAAATTTTGGATTTTGCCATCAAAAATTTCTCCAGTGTTGTTATCACCTGACAATATGCTGACAAACTTTTGTGCTACTGTGATAGTCTGTTGATAAAGCTGAATACATTCACACAACAACAGAAACAAAACAAATTCTATTGCTTTTCTGGCTAATAGAATAGCAGGCACAGAACAAATAACGTAATGAACATACTATGTGGTAGTCCTATTTATTGATAATTATCTTTTACATATCTGAGTAAGCTTATGTTCCTGAAGGTGTAGGGACGCCCTAGAGGAATAAAAGCAAGAATTAACACTCTAGTGCACATGCTAATTAGGATTTAATTAGGGAATTTAAAAAATGCAGAGTGCATGTTTTCAGCAAGTGAATAATTACCAACTTACTGCTTGTAGGGTTCCCCCCCCCAGTATTTTTTCATTGTAAATATTCTAATTGTCATTTTAGGTAAAATTCAAGAAATTCAAATTCTATTTCAGTTTTCAGGAAGAAATATTTTTCCTCTGGCACATTTTCATCCATTATAATTCTTTAACATTCCATCCTGATTTATAATATTTTTCTACACTACCAATTCAGCATGAAAGATATTAAATTGCTTTTCTTTGTGCTTTTACTATGTACACAGGTTGTTCCCTACAAATTACACCATAACATTTTCCTCCAGCATCTGCTGTTAATCTGAATAACAGTTATGACCTATGGGTCAATGTAACTAGTTCCTCCAAAAAAGATGCAGGCCTTCCTAGAATTATTTTTCTTCCAAGAAAGAACATCATGAAAAAGCCAAGCTCTGTTTGAACATAACAGCACTCCCTCCACACCGTCTTTCTGCTCCCCCCTTTCTCTACCAAATAAACGTCCCACTTTGTTAGGAGGCTGATGGGATCCTGACACCAACAGGCCATGAATTTTGAACCTCATCTAAAACTGCACAACACTAACTTGAATTCTTCCAATCGTTTCTGTGCATCTGAGAACTCTCTAAGTCTGCTCACTGGAATATCCACATGAGAGAGAGATAAACATGCAATAAAGGCAAATTTTAAAGATCTCTCCAGCTGGGCTTTGAAAGGAACTTTTGACTAGGGACTTTCTAATAAAAGGGAATTAACAAGATGATTAAAGCTTTAAGAAAATTCGATTTGCATCAGTATTTTAATTCTTACAAACCAGACTCTTTAAACATAAGGTGATCTTGTCAAATACCTTTCCTCCTTAATTATTAATGCTAATTGCTGTTCTTCATTGTTTTCTTTTCAAAATCAAAACTTTTTCAATGAGCTTCCTTCGCTATTTCTTGATTTCTGTTTTTACAGCCACAGTGCTCAATAAATCCTTAGACTATGCACAGCGTATAATTTACTCCACTGGAAGACCATCATAGTAATAGCCCCTTGAGATTTCCCACTTTTCCACTTTAATCCCTGGACATCTTTAGAACCTACTAATCAGACTCTAGTATAGTTAACATCCTTGCAAGTAACTATACCCTTTCATTCACTCCCAATATGGCTGGGAAGAAAAATGCCTGACTTTATAAGAACTTCTTGGGTAAAACAGCTGTGAGAGCATTGATAGCACAGTCTGTCAGACCCTTCAGAAAGCCATGGCAGGATGTTATATGACACACAAAACACATATGAACCAACAGCAATACAATATTTTGGGTTGGCAGTCACTACTGGTAAATCAGCTTGGGAGTTTAGGGATTTGAATGTAAACATTTACTTTCTTTGTTTTCATATGCTGTATTTTTATTAATTTGCTGAACCAAGACATGAAAGAATGAAAATGAAATGAAAACCAAGGGGAAAAAAACCAAACAGACAATGCACCAAACAAACAAGTGAAAGATCCTCCAGTAAGATGGAGTCCTGATACTGTGTTTAGTTGCATGAGTGATTTTTCCTGCTGTTATTTAAGCAGGCAATTCGGGGTTTGCTTCACTGAAGCCACCAGGGTATTACTGGCAGGGGGGAGAGAGCAACGCTTTGAACACACAAGCACTCAACACAACTGGATTAGCCAGAAAGAAAACAATACCTAGGAAGTTAAGTGTGAAATGTTGGTTATTTATGTTAAAAATAAATTCATCTAACCTCAGACGCAAATGCTGTATTTTAAAAAGAAAATAAAAATCTTAATTCCTCCCTTGTTGTAAAAGTTGTTGAATCACTTTAAAATGATCTAGAGTTGTATTTCATTTCCTTAAATGCCAGTACTGAAGCTTATTAGCAGCAATCAAAATATTCCAGAAAATAAATTAGGAGGAAGGATTTCTGACATTTAGTAGTCACCAGTTCCAAGTTAAGAGTGAAATTCATTGCTTCCAAAGATCACGCCCCATCTAACAATCAAATTAAGTATATTTTAAATGCATGTGCATTTCGTTGTCTCAGTGAAGCTACATTAAAAAAAAAAAATAAAAGCTTAAGCAATTTTATCGCAGTATGTCTATATTGTTAGAACATAGACCAACAAAGAGCTGAGATTTCAGACTTTATTTAGTCTTTCCTTTGTTTTCATTCAGCATACATGTTCACACACACTCAGACAAACTAGATTATAACATAATACTAGGCAATAGCTAATAAATTTGTGCTCTCAGTACATCACTCAACTGCCTTTGATATCACAATATTTAAATGATCTATCACAGCATGAAACATTTCAGCTGTCTTTGTAACGATTACAAATTAAATCCTTTAAAATGTTTTTATAACCCATTTTGTTTTAACCAGTTTTTCTTTCCAGTAGCTGTACTGAATTTCAAGACATCATACTGGATTATGTTGAAAACAGCACAAAAAGGCAAAGCTTTTATGAAAACATAGTTGCATGAAAGATTTCAGACCGGATGAAATTTAGCAAATATTTTGTAGATAATTAGTAGGTCACCTAAAGAAATATTTACTTTTTGACTACTTCCCACGTGTACAATGAAACATCTGTTTTCCTACTAGCACTGTTTAAAGCAAGATTCTGGATAGATTTTATCTTGTGGAAATGAAGTTTGTCGTACTGAAATACTTCATACATTTTTTCCAAGATGTAACTTTTTACAGTAATACTGAAAACCTTTGAAAACATCAGAGCAAGAAATTACACAGCTGATAACCCATTTGGGTCTTTTTTCTCCACACCTACAAGATTTCAGTAATATCAACATCCGGCATACCGCTGTAGAGCTGAATCTATTCGTCTCACACAGTTTCAGTCACCTCTGCACATCTGCAGCGAAACAAGTGGAGACAAACAATTTCCGAAAATAAGTATGCTCTCAATCACTTTCTGGAGAAACTCATCTCTCCCTAGTAACTCCTCCAGGAAGCCTGACAAGACTAGGTTTATGTTTAATTTGTAGGCTGAGGGAGAAAGATGGCATTTCTTGTCAGGACCAGAGGCACTTCCTCCCCCGCTCCAAGGAAGAAAGCCAGGCATTCAGGCGGGGGAGTGCGTTCCAGCCAGAGTCCCAGTCTGAATGACCAAGAGACCATCAGTGAAACTTGTTTTATTTACAGATCTCTAACTAGCACTGGAATGTCAGTTGTGGAATAACATGCCGGTTGTTATTAGAGCCCAACACCAAAATCACAGCCCAACAGAGCAATTCTGTCTCAAGAGACCACTTTCACCAAAGAAGACAACCCAAAGAAAACTCTCATACTATGGCACAGCTTGATATGCACAAAATATGTATTCACAGAGTCTAGTACAGCCAAATACAGGGCATCTACCTAAAAACAAACACTCACCAATACTTACTTCAGAAAAATTTACATAAAGAACAACATCACGACTTGAGTATTTTTGTGCAGTTATGCCTCAGAGCATTTCTGTAGAATTTCAGCTGCTTAAGGCAAGTCTGCAGACTGAAGTATGTCAAGAGATACCCAAATTGTTTTACATACAATGGAATTTTAGGTACTGGATTTTTTCTAACTGCAGCTACAGCAACACATTTTCTGTTGTGGAGGTTAATAAAATAAGACATTTTTGGCTTAACAAGGCTGCTTTTACCATGGAAGTCCTCTCCCCTAGGTGTCTCTATGTCACATTATAATCTAGAATCTGCCTCAACCCCCACCAAGGAGTAGGAATAACTTCTAGGGACACCACGAGCTCTGGCATTTTGTGTTTGCATTTTTCTTTGTCATGAAGCTTTATCCCACAGCACATTTAACACAAATTAACTCCTAACCTCATCACTTCAGTCTACTGTATTATCTGAAGTTCTGCAAATCGTTGCAATGACTGATTTCACAGCATTTCAACCAGGGGCTCAATGGAATTCAAGGTTTTATAAATCTTAAATTATAATTCGGTTCTGCAAAAATAACTTTATGATTTTTAAAAAATGTAAAGCTGTGGGGAATTTTCCACAAGGGATACTTTGTTGGTATGAACGATGTAAAAATGTAGACTCTAAATACAGAAGCTATAAAGTTCCTGATTCAGATTCTATTAAAACCAGTGAGCACTGTTCCAATGGCTTCAGGCGGAGTGGGTGGCCTGTTCCAAGCCTGTACAGCAGTGGTAGAAATAAGCACTGCTAAATATGAGACCGGAGCTTCTGGGCTGGGATGAAGAGGAGAGACCACAGTGAAACTAAGTTTAACTTCTGCAGAGGAAGGAGCAACAGCCAAGATCTGAGATTTTTCTTTCTCTATACTACAGGAGACTACAGATAATGCTATATATAAAAATTAATCCAGTGTTAAAAATAACACTTCTCTCCCTCTTATCTTTACTTTCCCCATCTCATTTTCTTGAAGTAAGCTAAACAAACATTGTTGTACTCCTGTCATATTTTTAAACACAAAATTTCACTTTAACTAGTTCTAACATTAGGAAGTTAACCACTTTTAACATTCAGATTCTTTTATTAAACAAGGTCTGTGAAACTTCTAACTAAAAAAAAAAAATCTGAACAATTCTAGCTCCTTCCGGACAATAGATCCATTCTATTTAATGTTTTTAAAAGAACAAAGTATAAGATACAGCAATTAAAATTGGAGCGTGTAAAGCCAGAAAGATGGAGTATTTATGCTGTTTCTCATACCTAATTGACTATGTTATCATTCCAACTGTACACATAATGATGAAAGAATGATGAAGAAAAATCTCTGAGAACTGAGATTATTTTTCTTGTTATTCTCCCTCTCAGCTGTCTCCTTAGCTTTTCTACTGTTCCAACACTACTTGCTACTTTACTTTCTCAAGGCCAACTCTGTACGTTGTTGGATTTGTAGATCCATGTTCAGTTGGAAAAAAACTCACATCTACTCTCTCATACACATCTCCAGTACTGCACTTCTAGACTTTGCGTCACAAGATGTTCCACGGAACCCAAATCTACACAGTGCTTCTAACTCAAGACCGCTGGACCAAGAAGGCAAAAGGAGTTTGCCTCCTGCCACGGGTCCAGCTGGACTTCTTTGAAGAAGATGAAAAATTGTTCGCATCTTACTGTAGAAGTTCCCAGAGCCTTTTGGGAAGGCATGTTTCTAGGGCAGTTTGCTGCAAACAAAATTCTATTGTATTCTGTTCCACTAGCATAGGAGCTGATTAGAGTAAGAAAGGGAACCGTCTCTGAGACTTCAGTATTCACCTGACTAGCTTTTCCTTCCAGTTCTGCCCCAGTTAGAGGGAATGGGACAGATGATCTGTCATGACTAAGAAATACTTCTGCTTAGGTAATGGAAGATTTGAGGTGTTATTCAGAAACAGAAACTAGTGAATGGCTTCTGCTCCAGTTCACCTATTCCAGTTTTAGTACAGAGGGGGAAATGAGAACAGTTACTATTTTAATCACGTGCCTCATACTTAAATAGCAAAGATGTGAGTCCCAGTAAAGATCAGGAAAACTCCTTACTCACAGTGCATCCTAATGAGAACTCACATCAATTTCCAATAATTTATTCAGTAGGCCTTTTAAATCAATCCTTTTCCTCATTGCTGCTTCCTCCACCTCTTCTTTCTTCCTTCCTGACTCTGCAATTAAGTCATAATGCTGAACTTGGGATATCAACATCCTGGCTTTCCAAAACACAAAGCCCACTGAATGGAGCAGTTCCTCACTTAAGAAGCTCTAATGTATAATGTGGCTTTGGCCAAAGGTGGAAAAAGAGGCACATGCTTCCCTTCGTGGGTTTTGATGCGTTATTATAGTGCGGTCAATGAGCACGCTGATGGACAGCTAACAACCAACCTTATAAACAGGATTTCAGTTTGCCTGCAGATTCAAAAAGAAGAGCCTGTCAGTGTTGTTGGGAGCTCACAGATGATCAAAACAGAGGTCTACCACTAGATACGTAGCAGAGGAGCGTACGAAAAATTTTCCAATATTTGGTTGAAATTCTTATGCATTTGCTTATGTCTACAGTGTTGCACACAACACAACCTGTCATACAGCTACAACATGGCCTTATTTAGTATGCATTAAGCACATAATACCCCATGAACATAATACATCTCTCCTGGTATTGATTAAACATACAAATATACATTATGACAAACAATCTGCCATAAAATATCACACCTTGGTACTTCAGGCCTTTTGGCTTTAACTTTCTTCTAGTTACATCTATTTAACTTCTAGTTACATCTATTCTATTCTAACATCATCATCCTAAACTCAAAGCTTGCTCTTATTAGAATAACTCTATTATTATTTTTAAAAACAGCAATAATAGCAAAAAAATCAAACCTATATTCTTCATATCTCTGTAAGTGACATGTAGCTTAACTTTGTGCCCACTATTCCATACTTGTAACTTTTCAAATAAATCGAGGGAAAAAATAGTGTTCCTATGATTACTTTTTTCTTTTAAAATTAGAAAAAAGGAGACGGTTTCATCTGCTTGCACATCAGGTGGTCATGCATATGAGTGGCTGAATACACAACACCAATACTGACTGATAAGTGATAAAAATGAACAGTACAGGGTAAAAGCTTTCAGGATTTGCAAGTTAAACATGTAACACTTGTAATATTCAATATTAGTATTACTATTAATGAACAACAGAAACAACAAAAAAAAATCAGTTGTTTGTGCTAAAAAACCACAAGCCTGGTTCCTAAACAAGGCATCATTATTTTAAAGAGCTCTATATGCAAGAAATATTATACCTGTTACAAGTTAAGTGTTATGCTTTTACAGCCACAGAGGATCTAGGTCTTTAATTCTTTATTCTTTAATTCTCCCTCTTTTACGTTATTTTCTTAGTTTCCTAAAACATACCAGTTCTTTCTAAGAGGCTGTAACTTTTTCAAGAGGCCTTAAGGGTAAAATTTGCCATATATTACTTAACCGCTAGGACGGGATAGCACCTGGGTTATTAACCATAACCGTGAGAAGCGTCACTACTCACTCTTGCTTCCTCGCTTCTGACCAGCCACTACTGTAAGCTCATGTGAGAAAAGCTTCATATTGTGCCTAACCACCAGGTACACTTCCTATGTAATTAGAATCAAAACAATAATGCTTTTAACTGCTTCGATAGTCTCTCCAGAGATCTGAAACGACCTAAAACTGAAAACATGAAATCTGCCAAGATGCTGCAAATTTTATTCTGTGCAGAGATTTCTCAAAGGCCTCCTGCTGCTCACAACTGTACCAGCGGCACAGGGAGCACACAGGGAGATTCAGGGAAGGGCAACAATTCTGAAAATGCTACTAGACCTCGTCGTGATTTGAGAAAGTACTTGAACCTTCACTGCAAGAACAGAAGATTAGGAAGGGCACTCGCTGGAACCTTTTCATACATACACTTGCATGCAATGAGGCAATTACCCTTGGAGCTTGTTCTGACCAGAGATTTCATGCATTTGCCAGAACAAACGATGATGTGCATAATAGAGTTTCTGGTGAGGATTAGCCACTGCACAGCTGATTTGTACTGAAGTGAATCTGTTTAAGATGACAGGTAATTACCTTTGATGCAAGCTTGACTGCAGTTTACTTGAAGACAAGATATTGTATGAGCTTTTCCAGTATGCAACACCTCAAGGTCCTCACAACACATAGCTAACTGGGATAGTATTGACTCACTTTTGAGAGAGAGATGAATTCTCTTGCTCCCAAGAGATTTTACTTTCAGTTTTTATTCACTGTACATGTGGCACTCGGGACTTTCGACCTCTATTGCAGTTCAAATTCATATTCCTCTTACTTAGTTTAAATACCATAACATACATCTTTCAAACGTATCCATAATCTATACATCATTGAAATACCATTTTGTCTGCAGTTTAGACATGCTTTTGAGCTCTCTTGGCTCACGATCACACATTACAAACATTCTTTACTTCATCACTGTTTTCAGCTTTTTGATGTTCCCTACCCACATAGAAGTACGGAGTTTCACAGGGTTTCCACAGCCGTCCCACACACAATCATGCTGCCAGTACCCTGAGCTGGCTGGAAGCAGGGCAGAAACTTCAGCACATACCTGAAGTGCCATGGAAGCAGCTGACAGCCTTCCTAAGGAGCTATGGCTGGAGTATGCCTTACACACACACCTGATGAAGAGTTCTGAATGAAGACCAGTATTTTTTGGGAATAACATATATCTCAATAGTTCTCCAATGACAAGAAGGAAGTAATATATTCCTGAAGGTCTTTTACTCCTGCCTACCTCTCTCTGTTCCACAAGCATCTGCTAGCACTTGTGAAACATTCCCTCACATTTTTTTAATCTATTTATATTAAGCATGAATCATAGAATCATAGAATGTGGAAGAAACTCTTCGTCACGTCCATCGCACATAGAATAACACACAAACACACAAAACTCTCCCTTCTACTGCAAAAGTCTGTTCTTTCTCTTACTGCCCATCATTTCATCCCCTTTCAAGACATTTAGTGAGCAACCAAGCTGAATGTGTTTTTGCCCTGGCATACTAACATGGCCTTATATAGGTGGAGGCAGATTTCTTGCAGTTCAAACAGGTTTATATCCCTATGAACTTACTTTTCTTTCAAAATGAATGATACTAAAGATTCTATAAAAGAAAAAGAAGGTGAGGTGCAGCTGACAAGCTATTAGGTCAACAGAAAGGTGAAAGATTTGAAAGACTCAAAAAAAAAATAAAAAGGCTTTGCATGCTTCTAATGGCACTTCTTCTAGTACACTGGGGAGGAAAATCCACCACTGCAAGGTGATGTAAAGGGTGAGATGGGAAGAATTTCTGTTGTTGGAGGAAGGAAAAAATTAAGTCAAATCCTGCAAGGGTATCTCAGAACCCCACAGTGCTGCTGTGCAAGAACAAAATAGAAGATTGAGAAGAATTTTTTATGAATGTTGGAGAAGTTTAAGAATGTGTCAGGGCACATAGAATTCTGCCAATAAAGAAAATGACAGGAATCAAACTAAAATGCAGCTTCTTACTCTATTCAAAATTGAAATCTACAGACCAGGTGATTCTTCATCTAAAAGGTTACAGTCCGGGGGTTGTATCTGGCCATCCAGCATCCCTTCATCTTAGCTTCTGCCCTTTCCTGGAGAGGCTGAGGAACACTGAAATCTGCACAGTGAATACCTATCCCAGGGCCCATAATCTTTTTTGGCATTATGTTGGCCATGAAAAACTGCTGTTGCTCTGCCACTTAAGAAGAACAGATAAGCCCGTAGGTATATATTTTACTGCACAGTGTGGTTCAACACAGAATCAGCAGTAGCCATTATTGCAACTGCAATTCAAAGCTTGGGTTCAAACTGCCACAGCTTCTGAAATCATATCGTTGCCCAAAAGAAATGATATTTTCCTCCAGACATACTTCTTGGCCACAGTTCCATGAGCAGCTACTTCTGTGTTGATTTGGCAAATGGCAGAACACACACCAAAGTAATACAGGGAGAACACACTAATTAAAATGTTTTTTTATTGCCTGAAGTATTTGTTGAATTGGGTGTGTACAGGGGACAGGAATAAATGGCTGGCTATCAGACAGAAAAGCTCAAGCTATGTAAGAACAAAGTAATATTACATCATGCCTTTAATTTGCATCACATTCTTCCTTTAGCTTGCTATTTTCTGTTTTAGCAAGAGTCTGTCCTCTGACAGTGAATTGTATTAATTGTCAGGCCAACAAAGAATTTCAACAAAGTTTCTCAGTCAAAGCTCTCCAAAGTCAATGGTAGCAATTACATTTGGCTCTGAAAAAATCAGGAAAATTCCAGTAAAATTTAATTTTTTTTTCATTAAAATTCATTTGCTGGGCTTAAGTTAAATTCAATGCAACCAGCCGAAAACACCATCACATAAAAAACTGTTCATCTATTCCTTCCAGATTCTTTAGCAGTTTTTAGAATTCTGTTAGATTACAGAGAGATTTATAAGGGATAAGACATCTCAGTTAGTAGTATCTCAAATTTGTTTCTGCTTTTAGTTGCATGCATATTTAACTGACTTGTTAGATTTAGCTCCACTTAATGAAATAATATGCAAGTTTCAACATGGATCTATTGCAGATCAAGGCCTACTCAATTTGCAGACTAAGAATTAACACAGTTTTCTTTAACACTCTAAAATTTTGAAAACAAACAGATCATGGGAAGTACCAACTCGTCTCATTTTAACTGACACATTCACACCTTTGCTGATAGCATCTTTTGGCTGGAGAGCGCTTTCTGCAAGGTTGGGTTAACAATGCACCAGAGTCTATGTTTACACAGTGATAGCGGTAGCCTGGAAACTGAAAAAGACAGTTTCTTGAGCAATTCAACAATATACCGTAGCATTGTATATTCTAGTTTCTTTTTCAGCTTTTTTCCCCAGGTTGGGCGTGGGGTTTTTTTTATGCTTAATGCTGCTTCTGAGACTAAAACGATGACCATTGGAAAAGTTTCTGGAAATTCCATTGATTTAACTGTGGCATAAGCCAAGCAGAAGTGGTCCAACAAAAGTTCTACCTATAGCCATGCAGTGAAAAACGTTGCAGAAATTCTACTGGTTTCCTTAGTAAACAAGAGCAGGCTTATCTTGCAACAGTCTGAATTTTATTCAAATCCATTTCAAATTCAGAGACAATCTTTCTGCTGGACATTTGATCATTCCTCAACAAAACCCACACTTAGTGCTTCTAAGAATGACCGCTATAATCATAAATACATATATACTAAAACAAAAGTGAAGAGAACAAGTTATTATATACTGAGTTTTTCATTAAACCTTATTATAAGGTCATTAGTATCCTCAAAAGCAAATTGAAAAATCAATTATGTCTTTTTCTTCAAATTCTGTGAGAAACATTTTAGCACAACTACCCACATACACAGTTCTGTATTTTCAAGTACATAAATTATTCCTTCCCCCCAGATTTTAATTTGAGGCTACCTATAAGCCACAGCAACAAGTATTTCCTACTTAGCCTATTCAGAGAAAGTCTAGTTATTTTCACGACGGCTGGAGATCCTTGGTTCGTACCTCCACAACCCAAAGGGTAGCATTTTTTTCCCCAGTTAATATTACAGAAAAAGTCTTAAATCATTAGCGTCTTGCCAATCCCTAAATGGTGAAGTTGTACAAACTCATATTAGAAAGAACAAAACGACTGTGTACCCATCTTGGGTCATACAAATAGCTTCACAAAAGGACCTACTTGCAGAAAAGAAATATGTAGAAATGTCTTGGCTTGTTTCACTTAATTTCATTTGTTTTCCTTTTTTTTTTTTTTTGACCTTCAAGGGCCATCACAGGGAACAAGCACGAAACACAGAACATTAATTAGGGACACTCCAACCACTCTTAATAACTCTTAATAAGCAGTCTTCCTGTACTGTATGAATCAGCGCCACTGTATGAAAAAATCCTTCAGCTTTCAGGCAATATTCCATCCCATTATGCACATTTCTCACAATGCCCTTGCCAACAAAAAACCTAACATCACCTCTGCCGAAACTCAACACACTGTTAGGGTTACACTTAGTTACTTAAAATAAGATTAATGAGGTACTCTAGTTTATTTTTTACTCATTAACAGTTTATTCAACTTTCATGTCGCCTAAATCAACAATTATGGGATCTCTGTTGTTGTTTGCTTTTAATGCTTTAGGCACTATTGGGATTTACTCTTCACATTTGAAAAAAACACCAAGGTGCTCTGGACAATTTTTCCTCTGGAAATGTACATTTACAATTAAAAGGAATTGCAATGATTAAACACCAACACTTTGCCTCAATTATCTGAGCACTCACATTAGAGAGAGAAACAGTAAAATATTTATTTGGAAGAATTAGAGAACATTACTTTTGGCCTTAGTGAAGTCTAAGATGCTCATTAAAGGTCTGAGTGAGCTTTGGAATACTCAATTTCCCATTAAAGCTAAAATATTGACCACAGCACACACATTTCTTCTTCTGAGCTCACCTACAAGTCTAAATCAATTCCTCAATTGTCTGATGTTTTGAAGCAAGTGGCTTTTTGAAAATATCAAGATACAAAGAAACTATGAGCATCAATCCCTTAAATGAAAGTATTTCCCTCTTTTGCCCTTTCTTGATTCATCACATTTTTTTAAAGAGGAAAAGAGCAGGGAAAATCCTCAAAACATCCTTACCAGTTAAAGTTCTATACAGCACAGATAGGTTTAACACCTCACTGCCTTGTAAAAGTTATTCTTTAAATGAGGGTCCAATGCTGCGAAAGTCAGTGAGATTTCTCAAGTACTTGCGTAAGTATTCTGCACGACATACACGGAACATGTTAAAATGCAACTTCAAAACATTTATATATGCTGTTCGTTAGCAAATCCATAAATTGGTTCTAACTGTATTTTGACATGTCCTGGCTAAAAAGTCTTGAAATATTAATGATAGCTTCCAAAACCGGCCATCCCTCATTTTCAACAGCGCCAGTGGTAGCTACTCAAACTGTACAAAGTGGGTCTGCTAGAACAGAAATCTCAGAAGTATTTAACAGCATGGTTTTGGATTCGTGTGTGTCATGGGACCTCTCTAGATGGTTGCTTTTCAGAGACACAGTAAGATTCCAAGATCATCTAGGGCATAAATAGTGAGTTCAAAATTGTATCACAAGTTTAGATCTTTTGCAGTTTAACATTTGCAGAACCAAACAAACATTGACATTTCCCTGGCTCTCCTACCTCCAAAGCTGAATCCAGTCTGGCTGATACGAACACCTTTTTTTCTTTGGGTTATATGAATATCCCAATGTTCATATTAACTCCACTTTCACTTACATCAGTGATGAAAATACACTACTCCAAAGAAGTAAACATAATTAAACAATTAAGTAACTTTCCAGCCTAAGACAATTTCTTTATTTTGGCTGTGACCATTTCTGCTGTCACAAATGGGATATAGAATACAATTAATCTCTGGAGTTTTCAAGAAGCAAATTAAAGCAAGAAGTATCTCCACTTTGTAATCCTGGTAATATTTTATTTAATTGTGATGAGCTTGAATTAATTCAGACTTTTCCCAACAAAACATTATGTTGCATTCACCAAACACAAGCAACCAACCTAAATATGTAGGTCTACTCATTTCACATCTCCCGACGAATGCAATTTATTTTCTCTACTGCATTAATGCCAAATAAGCAAGTATCTTTTTGCACTGTAATAATCAGATCTAAACAGCATTGATAGACAACAAAAAGTACCACCACTATTACTTTGAGGTTTCAAAGTAGTCAAACTAGGTCTTTAAAAAGTTTGGGGTAGAATTAAGTGAAAAAATGCTACAACACTCGTCAGAACTACTAGGTCAAGATGAGAGAATAACCATGAATGCAACTAGCAGTCAGGCTGCTTACAGCTTCATCCTCTTGGTTGACAGACTTGGGAAACATTATATATTATTAATATAGCTGGCTAATTTCTAATTAGGAACCCATTAGCAGTTCTAACAACTGTAGATTTTGATGGATTTGCAGTCAACCTGGCCAGAAAAAAAATAATAAACTATTAGGTGACCTCTTCCATGGGATTCCTCTATCTGTCCATTATCATTTAATGCCACTCAAATACGGATTAAAAAAATGGAAAAAACGCATTTTTCTTCTGACCTAATTTCCTGGGTGCACAATTACCTCTTACCTTCTTCTGTGGACTTCCTGTCAGGGAATCACCTTAGTTTCTCTTCATTCAAACTGTTTTTTCCTTAATTAAGAAGAAAAAAGCAAGGTATTTCCTGGCTTACTAGTGTTCACTCGTACATCTAAGTTTGCATGTGTACCCTAAGAGAAAAGCATGTATTAAATTACATGCATACAGTCCATTTGTAAAATGGAAGAAAAATAATTTACATCAGAGGGATCTGAGTCCGGATGAGAACACACGACAGTTTCATCGAATATGCAATGATGCTCACAGAAAACAAATGCATTTTACATAAGGTGATGTGAGGCTACACGAAGGCAGACAAACTGACATGAAACATGAAGAAGCTGCTCAAGGCCTCGTTCACTGAGATATAAAATAATAGCGTCACTCGTCCAGAGAGATAGATTATTGAGTTAAAATGTATTTGGGTTTTTTGTTTTTGTTACTTAGGCTCATAAAAGCCAAATGAGTCTGGCAGAGTCTTGAATAAGTCTTATTGGATTTTTTGATATCCCCAAGTCAGCATACAAATTCAACATAGGTGGTAGTTTCTTTTCTGAAAAAGGTATAACGTAACAGTAACAGTGCAGCATTTGCAAAAGAAAGACTGCAAACATATATAAAGCTCGGTTTGTCCTGTGCTGAAGAGACAGGAGAACTTTAAGTAAAAGAAGACGTAGCAACTTAAAAAACATGCAAATGTATTTTAGGTAATAAATGCAAAGTCTAAATGGAATGTCTCCAGAATTGGTGAGACTGAAAAGATGCTTTGACATATCCACGTACTGCTAAAGAGGAGTCTGAAGTATCTAGGTCCATATTTCTAAAGAAGATTTGAAGGTTTTTTAAAACTTCACTGCTCATCAACAAACTGTTGCTTCTTTATACTAAGTCTTATTTCAGATACTCTAGCTCCTAAGTACGCTGAGTTGCAATTTCCATCATTTTACTGTTGTCGCTTCTGTGGATTTGTATGAAATGCTGTTTTGTAGTAGAATTAAGTAAGTACAGGAAGAAGTTGCAAACATTCATAGAACAGGATGCAACATACTGATCATTATCTTACGTCCCAAAATGAATAAAGCATAGATCAAATGCACAAACAAGGTATACTGGGAAGAATAATGCTAACCTGGCAAAGAATAACTACTTACAAAAATTGATCTAGTGTTTTTTGTCTCAAGCCTGTGGATATTCACTGGAATAAACGGACCGAGTGGCAGCCCAGCTTTCAGCTAGGTTAAAGATGGCTTTTTGTAGATATCATTGGATGCCAAGCCACTGAAAAAAGGCAAATTCTAATCAAAGAGGAAAATTTCTCAGAAGATTTCACTTCTGAAATTAAGCAAGAAGCTCGTGTATTCTGCTGTGTTTACAAGCTGTACTCTATGAACTGGTAATCCCACCCAAAGTACCATAGGAAAGATTCCTCATTGCTTTTCTTTTTCTTCTTTTTTTGTTTTCTTTTTTCCCTCTTTTCCTCCTCTTTACCTCCCCCTGGTGTACACAAATCCCCTTTTCTTCCCCTTCTCTTCCAAAATACCAAAACCAGGGTTTGTTTTGTTGTTTGGTTTTTTTGTTGTTGTTGAGGAGAAATTACTTTCAGACAAGATTATTTATTTTCCTTTCTTACATTTGCCTTGTTCTCCCTACCACAGTTTGCAGATTTGCAAACATATCAGAAAGCATCACTTTGGCTGGGGGCCAGAAAACACAACTGAAGATTCTGTTTATTGCTTTAATGATACACTTAGTCACCAGGGCTTTTCAAACACATGAAAAAAAAGAAACCTAAAACAATAATAAGTATCTAAAAAGATGCCCTAGTTTTAAAGGCTGAGCACAGACAGCTCTCAAGCTAAATATCCAGTCACTTGTTTGGGAAATAAGGACTTTCAAATAACTTGAATTTTTGCTGGGTTCTGTTCTCATTAACACCGAGGAATATCATCTCCATGGCATAAGAGGGAACTAGTGAAAAAAGATAAAGGTAGCATTAGAGAGGAAAAATAAAACTGTGATACAGGGTCTGGTATTACACATACAAATGTGAGATACGCATATCCAAATGCCATCAATTTTGTGGTGGGGTTCTTGAATAGAGCAACAGAATTATGCCTGTTGTGAGTGATTTTTTTTTTCTTTCGAGCTTTCCACTTTCTACCGTGCTTGATTTTTCTGCACTAACTATATTGGTTTAACAGATCTTAGACTAAAAGCACAATTAGTTAACTGAATGTAAAATACACTCCTGTGCATCAGCGTTTTACTATCACCTCATACCTAAATAAAATCAGAGCATTCTGGAGACGAGCAGAGAAGTGCTTCTGTTAAAACAGGGGAAGCAGACCAATGCAGGGCTCTAGTTAAAAAAACAAATTCCCCCAGGTCCTCTAGAATTTTATTTGCCAACAAGATCAGCAGAGAATATGAAAAAGTATAGTCTCTGCTGATCTCTCTTCTGTTCCATACATCTATAAAACATTTTCTTTTGTTTTTTATTTCTCTACTATTTTATTATTTTCTTATTTTTACACAGTGTATCAGATGCTCAGATCACGTGGTCCAAGTTTACAATTGTATATCTGATTCACAGTGCTGTCATCATCAGCAAAGTCTGTCCAGGTTGCTATAATTTGCATCTCTTTTCAGGAGATTATATTCTAAAATCATTCATATAAAAATTTGAAAAAAGATGCAAGAAAATTGTTCCCATGCTCAACGTCTCATATCAGCCCAGACCTAACACATAGTCTAGAACAAACCCTCTTTGAATTACTCTCTTCACTAATGAACAAAACTGAGTTTCTATTAAAAATACCATAAAAAGTATGGTTTCAAAGCTAAGCCCACACAATACGTTTTTGTGGCTTTGGGGAAAGGACTCTCTTTTGATACAGAGTTTTTAACACACTAGTCCTAGTGGCTGCTCTAACGGTAGCACCTTCACAGAGGTCAGTATCTTATCAGTGTGGCAGAATTAGCTGATCAACTCCCTAGGAGTTATGAGTTAAAAAATTAAATAATCATACAATCTCTTTTCCATCCCTCCCCAAAAGCAAGATTTTTTTTTACTATCTAGACCACAAAGAACACAGTTTTCTGACCTAAAAAACCTGTTAACTTTGAGAAAGAAAATATTTATGAAAGTACTTCTCACTTACTTTTAAAAACTGTTACAAGTGAGGAACAGATGTGGGACAGACTGGTAGGGGGAAAAGAAAGCAGAATGGACCTTTATATACTTGTCACTCTAATTACAGCTTTATGACACAAGCTCTTAAGCACTAAATTAGAGTGGTGATATTATAATGGAAAAGCATATAACCTGATTTTTTTGTGTGTGTGTCCATGCTCTGCACACAAAAGTACTTTTTAACGGGAATATTCCCACAAGAACTACTTCCCTCGGATGAAGGTTGGTTATTGAAGAGGGTAGTGCTTTTTCGCCCCAGCACAAAGAAGAGGAAATTCTAATATTAGTCCATGTACATGACTGTGTGCACAAACACAATACATAAATCTGGTAGATGTACTAAATGACTTTGTGGTTGGGATGTCTTTGTTGACTTACTTCATGCTGTTATCACTGAAGCAAAAAGTATACCAAGTGTAACAAGGGTCAGACCAAATCCTGTGCTCTTAACTAGTTATCTTAAGCAAAATGTGACACAACATTTTAATCTTTGCTCTGTCTTGGACACAAAGCCTACGTTGTTTAGGTTCACAGGAGAGTTTCTGGTGCTCCTACAGGCATAAATTCATCCTGTAAACACACTTATATTAAAAAGAGACTAAATAATACTTGTAACCTACAAGATAGAGAATAGCAGAATCCCCCTAACTGAATAAGATGCATTTCTTAAGACCTTGCCTGTAATTTCTAGTTTGCAATGATTTCTGCAATATTAATTATTTAGAGAAAGTTGGGTTGAGGACCCTTTTTGCAGGTTAAGATTCACAACATATAACTTGTAATATTAGGAGATTCAAAATTAATTCAATACATAAAGTGAAGGTTTACACAAACAAAATGTTAGCATCCAGTGTGCCTCAAGCTTTTAGTACAAAATAAGATTAAACTGGTACATTATTAGCATGCAAAGCATTAACACTGACCCTGGTCTATAAGAAGCCAAAATTCTAGTGAAGCTCATGGGCATGTAAACTACCATTTTGTCAGCTATATATAATAAGCTTCTTTACGACTGAAGGCAATTGAAATAATTAGTTACTGCCAAAATACTAAGATGGCCAACAGTAATTGCAAAGTGTTCCCAAGAAGTGAAAAGGAAGAACCAGGTTTGGAACGGATATACAATCCCAAGGCAATTAGATGATTTTGGCCTCAGCAGCCCATTATGCCCAACTAAATTCATAAGCCATGAATTTAGACTGTCTGCAACCTTTGTGCCAGTGCAGCACGATGGCTCAGGGACAACACACTGATCGTTTACACGCTATTATTACACGAGATCTAGGCTAAACAAGCCAGTACTGAATGTGAATTTTTCCACCCCTACCAAATCTGAGGGATATGCACAGATATAATTTGCAGAAGTAGCAAAAAGCAAGCTTTCCAGAGGAAAGGGAGGATACCTGGTTGTCACCAAGTCTCATTCAGGAAGAGATGTATTATATTGTTTATGATCAACATGATCATGAACAACTGCCTACCTAGAAGTTATAGAAGCTGTTACCACAGTTTACATTCTATCCCCATGTATGAGCTTCCCCAAGCAGAGTGTGCTTTCCAACAGTGGAAACAGCAGCAACAGCCTTGAGATTTCCATGTTTGTTATCCCTTTTCTCCTGCACATCACGGATCTGTTGAGACCTATAGCTGCCACAGTTCTAGCAATTTCCTTATTTCTGGATGGCCCCAAAACCTGCATTCATTAACACCGTTTGAGTACTGTAAAGCCTTTTAATTTTCTGGGAAGCTGGGAAACATGATTCTCACAATCTTTCGAAACTGCTTCCCTCCTTTTCTCTGCATAAAGCCAGAAAAAATCCTTCGCTGTACCAAAGGAAAGAAGAGGAGCAACCCACCAACAGGGAACGTCCGTCCTCCCTCCCTCCATCTCTCTTGATGTTCTGTTACTATTGCTCATATCTGGGATCAGTATCATTACAGTGATTTCACACTTGCAATTTTGTCTAATAATGATGAAGATGGCATTAATGCTAGAAAACTACTGCTATCATGCCAGGCTGACCTCTGTACCTCTCCAACAGAAAGAACTTTAATACAGTTCCTTCCTCTTAAGCCACAGCTCATCTTTGAACTTGTTACACCGCATTAGTTTACAGCACATTGTGCAAATTCCAACTAATAATATTCAGTGCCACTTCTTGACGAGGATGAATATTTACACATGACTTAGCAATTAGATTCAGTCGCAAACAGAACCGAGATAAAAAAGTACTCTGCTCGGACAGTAAATACAGGAAATTCAGTCACCCTGGATCAACATATACTAGCATGTAGGATGCAACCAGAGCCAACAAATCACCTTAAATCCCATGTGCTGTTAAAAGATTTATGATGAAGCAACCCACACTGGCTGTCTCACACCGAACGTCATCAAGTAGAATGCAGTCTCCAGTATGTAGCATACAATTTACAAAGATAACTGACTTACACTAAGTCCAACAGCAACTATGACAAAATAGAAGTCTCTGAAGTACACTGAGCCTATTTTCAATTTTCGTTTCTTAAAAAGCTACAACTGTCCCATCACCAAAACAAAATTCCTACCAGATTCTGAAAAACTGAGTAGAATTTTATGGAAAATAAAACCTCTTTGTCGCACATCCGTGTTCAGCTGCTCTGAATATCAAACATGCAGCACTTTCTCAACAGTTCAAATGCAAACATTTGCAGTTTTATATACTTTTAGGCTATGTGGATCTTCCTTGCTTAATTGCCTTAGAATACCAACCAAACACGATTGAATGAGAAAGATAAGCCTTTCCTTTTTGAGGAAAGATTTGTTCTAAATTCTATTCAACAGGACACTAAACCAATAGGAAATATTTCCCTTCACCTCCCAATCAAGGTACCAACAACACTGAGCAAACAGATTGTTTTCTATCACCTGTTTTATTGTCCCTTTATGTACAAGCACCACTGTTATCAACTGGGCACATTCCTCAAGGCTCTGCAACATCACAGCCCCACAACCATTTGGTCTACAGGCATAATTATGAGAAAATATGAGAGAGTTAATATATTTGTCAGGCAGAGAGGGACTGTGAAAAAAAACAACAACTGGAAAATGATAAAATATCACTGACTGTCTTCTATATTTATGATTATGCTTTAATCCTACCAAGTAAATACCTTTATTATATTGCATTTACTGAAAGTAGAATTGCAATTAGTACAGATATATAGCAAACTAATATAAAACAGGATTTTATTATCACTGGAAATTGAGACAGGTATTTTGGATTTAACTCTAAACAAGCCCCAGTAGATACATTTAATGTATCTGAGCTGAACAATATTAATTGCTATAAATACTAAAAATTATTTTTTCCACCCTGAAAAATGGCAGGTAAATGATTTGCTAAGTAGGCCGAGAGGTTAAGAAAGTTTGTCTTACACCTCTATGACAAAAGCAAGAGACATTTTTTCATGCATTTTCCCAAACTAATATATGCCCGAACACAATAATTTAGAGAAGGAAAATTTACAAGAGACTTTCTTTTAAGAGGCTACATCTGTAATCCACTAAACAGAATGAGAATTTCTCCAGTGAGATCAGAGGACTCTAAATCTAGCAGAATACATTAAAAAACGCTTCTCTGCAAGAAGTGTATGGAAAAACGTCTTTCAATTATTAGAAGGGAATATGCCTACCTCTACTTATTACCATGCCAATAATATGTTCTTTTTTTTTGGACAGACTAGACTTCAATAAGATTGATCCAAAAAGCAGTATAGTCACTTTTCTGCATTAATACATAAGTGTACAAAATAACAGTTACAGCAAATATTTCATAACTATCACATGTGCTCGTAGTAATGACAAAGATGAAAATGCATGAAACAGAATCTGAGCTCAGACAGTGAGTCAATCAAAAAAAGCTTACACTAGGATGTAAAAAAAAATCACAAAAGCCATCTGCAATAAAACAAAGCGTTTTCATTTGTTTCTGGGCTTCCCCACAATATTGTTCTCTCTTCTTACTACTAATAATGAATTCCATAGAGAAAAGTGCATGCGTCCCTTCTATCTTCCACTGCTGTGAGTGGTGTTGTATACAGCCATGATGTCTTTAATTCTTAAGAGAAATTCTCTCTGAATAAAATGAATGAGAATGGGAAACTACTTTAGATGAAAGTGCAAGATTATAATGAAACAACTGTCAGTAGACTAGTATCAGGTTGGTGTTTATTGCTTGTCTTAAAAAACAGGGCCATTAAGTTTTTATAGTTTACTTTTAAACTTTGTATTGATGTACAAATAATATTAAATATAGTTGATTCCACTTATCAAAAGTGCAATTCTCTTAACAGCTAGTTCGGCATTTTTTATAGTGTGATGTTTAGTAAAGAGAAGCTTTAGGGTCCAAATTAATCTAAGTGGAATTGATCTGTAGGCAACTGCAAATGTAAAGGCAGAGTAAACACCTCTCCCATTCATTCTTTAAAGATAAAATATTTGCCCAGGCAGAATATTGTAACAAACTTAGTTCTGAGCACATGCACTGGATAAAAAATAAATAAATGCAGAAGCAGGTAGAAGAATGTAGGTCACTTCAAACATCTGATGTTCTCTCTTTAAAGTTCTATGGTACCAATTTCCAGCTGTTATGAAGAGGAAGATAAATTAATTTTAAAAAGAGTTATGAGAAGTGCAGCCAGTTAGGGGAGGAGAGAGGAAAGCCTAGCAAGTAATAATATTTACTTCATGGAACCTCCACCTTCTAAAGACATCTATCACTACCACCTAATTAGACCAACCAACACGTTCATAATCGTTGCTACGTATTACACACATGAGCACACACTCACATACATATATGCCTGTGTGTATATATAGAGCATATTTACATGCAAAAGAAGCTTAATACTCTTTGATTGTGCACTATTTAATTTTTTGCTGTATTTACTATTAAGATAAAAAAAGTTTGTACTTGCTGAAACAATACCACTATCCTCTAATAAATGGAGATGGGGAGTAGCGCACAGAGCATCAGCTCTTTAGTTCCCATTTTGTTTCAAAAGGACAAACACATTCTTAGAGTTTCAGCTGCCAGCCACAGTCACGTTAATCACTCAAGTGTAGAGAGTTACCTCCTTGTAACCACACAACAATCAGAGCCCAAATACAAATCACAGGCACGCTCTTGACTCCTTGAACCTGAAATTTCATAGTGTACTGTTTGTCTTGAGAATAAGAATCATAAAATGACTTACTGGATAATTATGGCTTGAGAAGAAATGTGTTAAAAGCACAAGCTGCTTAAAGACAAAAACCTTACTTGAATTCACAAATAACTTATTTACTGTAAATGCTTCTGCTCTAATCAGTAAGCATATTAAAAATCAATGTTGGAACACTGAAAATATTCTACCCAAGAGATGGAAATTCCCTGGGACAGCTCAAGGCTTCAGAATAAATCTTCCAACTAACTAAGGACCATCATAAATCTTTTCACATTTCACTCAGTTGTTCAAGAAACATCTGTTGATACTGACACAAGCAGCAAGTATGGGACTGTGTAAACATATGTGCTCCTTGCAAAGCCTCTTGCAAAGCAGAACTGTGTCTATGGAGTTATGCTGACTATTGTCTCCCCAGTAAATTTGTGTGTATTTGTTTTTCCACAAACACATCCCATATAAAACAACAATTCAAAATGAAGTAATTTGCTTTAACATGCTTCTCCCCTAAAGAGCAAACTCTGTGGCAGTTGTTAATTGTGTCGCTTAAGGGACCTGTAAAGCAAAAGATAGGGAGATAACACACTAAGAATCTGAGAACTAGGTGACCTGAGCACAGTGCTCTCAAACCAGAACAGGAGCTTAGTCCCCTGAGGCAGTCTGAAGTAAGTGCTACATTATTGGTACCCGTAATTTAACGAATCTTGTCTAAATAGAAGATATTAGGCAACAGAGCTGGAGATGCAGCATTTTTCTTAAGCACCAGTTTTACTGTGCCATTTAGAATATATAGTTTCACAAATACACAGATACTACAACAAACAATAATGGAAGAAAAAATACTGTATAGGTAGGATGCTAACAGTTTTATACACTGTTTTTAACATGCTAAGTAATGCATAATACACTTTTTCATATTCATTATAGGATATTCAAATACAGAACAGTAAAACGTGTCAGTCAGAATACATGATTTTTCTTCGTTACATAGAATTTTTAATGAGAAACTTTTACTGCATTTTTAGGGACATTTTTCAACGCCTTTGCTTTTCTTTGCTACATTTTTTGTGCTACATCCTGCAGTTCAGAATCCATGCATTACTAAGATCAATAATTATACGTGGCCTAATTTAGAACAGTCTTAACTGTGTATATATCTCTCAGTACAGCTAAACAAGGCTTTCCTTTATGAACAAATTTATCACTTCACACTCCCTATCACAGATATAAAATGAACTGAACAGTAAAACTTAATATACTTTGCCAACACACCGCTAAGTTTATCAGCTTAATGGAATTTTTCATTAAACTTCTACTAATGTAGTAAACTTAGTGGGAGTATTCAATACACATGCTTTTGAAAGTATGAGTGACAGATCATAAAAAGGAATAAAAAATTGATTTTACTCATTGGTTTAAATATTGCTTGTATGTCTACATCCTCTGCTGCACAATGCATTATGAAATAAATTCCTTCAAATTTGGTAAGCACAACAAATTTACTGCATACAGTAATAAACTATGTACCTGGGGAGGTACCTAGCAGGACTTCATTTTTCAGAACTTTTAGCCTTTACACACCAGTAATGGTACTGACTATTGAACTAGATTCCCATGCAATAATTAGCTTTAAAAATGGACTAATGTTTCTATTTGTCTGCTATCTTGGATGATGTGAGATCCTGGGTAATATCACTTAAAATACCACATAAATAACGTTTTGGTGGTTTTTTTCCCCCTCCATTGACTGAAGTCCATGAAACCGCTATTGTCAAAACAATTGCTGGTAACTCCCTCCTCAATTAGTAAAATGGGTTTTTCAGCTGTGTTTGGAGTGGCCAGGATTCTAGCAGTGAATGATGACTAGTACAGATGTTTTATGCATCTGTCTTAATGAACAGCCAAGACAGGGAGATTACAAGTTTTAAGAAGGATGCCAAACAGCAATTTGTTTATACACTTCCTACATGCTTCTAGCACTTTTACTTCTGATGGGGCAGCTTTTCCATTTTTTGTGCAATACATTGCAGAAACAAATGTTGGAGGTGGATTGAAAGATGTAGAGCCATACCAAAGAGATAAAGTGAAATAAGACAAGAGCTTTAACATTTCCAGAGAACAAAGAGCTGAAGTATTGACTAGATAG
Source organism: Larus michahellis (assembly GCF_964199755.1). NCBI lineage: Eukaryota > Metazoa > Chordata > Aves > Charadriiformes > Laridae > Larus > Larus michahellis. The sequence continues at coordinate 8,368,941 of NC_133899.1, forward strand.
GTTACAGAAAGATGTCACCGTCCAAGTTAATTACATTTTGCACATCAGCTTTGCGGCTGGATAACAAAGTCCTGGTTATGTTTACATATCATGACTCCAAGACTTGAAACAAGTAAAAGGATGAAGGAAATCACCAGTGCTGTCATTTTTTTCCCTGCCACTAACGCAAGAGAAAAAAAGAAGATGTTTATATGGTGTGACTGACATAAGACTTAAGTTTTAAGGGAGCATAACCATTTGTCCTTGTTTATAGCAAAAGAGAAGGATAAGGAACTGTTTTGTGATAGCAGAGGCAGAGCTTTCATTATCACACACAGTTTTCCCAGAAACTGAAGCATGTGTATTTCAGAAACAAACAAACATACATAAATAAACAAACAAAAGACGGGATAAGATACTTCAAGAAACTAAGACAGTAGATACACAATTACTCAGATCCAAAAAAGCTACAATGTAAGAGTAACACTAGTTATGCCACACACATAGGGAGGACACACAAGTCGTTTAAGAAGCAGTATTTGAATCAGTGGTTGCACCCTTTGTATTGTGAAAAGATCCCGAGGAAAAGATAAGGTAATCTGCTTCTTGATGCGTCTGTGAAAGTCAGGAAACTGAATCTTTATGATAAGTAAAGGTCCCATTACAATTCACCGATCCAAATTCAATTTCAGGCAGTCATGACAATTTGTCTTCCTCATTTTGCATTTCCAGTTTTGTCCTAAGCCTTTATTGTAGCAGGTTTGCTTTCTAACAGCTGCTGAATTTCTCTGCAGCAGCGCCTCTATTGATTAGGACATGAGCACAAATGAATTAAGAATAGAAGAGTTGATTTAAAGTGGGAGGCTGTAACTTTATTATCACAAGTGGAGATATTACACCGAAATGTTTTCACTTGGTTCAATATGTTGCTAACTGTGTTCCCAGCCAAATAAACATTACACAGCCTAAACACTCTGATAGTTAGGTCTTTCAACAAAAAATGAGGAAGGGAAGTACAGAAGGACTATCTTAATCAGACAGGATTTAAAATACCTTTTTTGATTATTTTAATAAACGAATGTCACTCATTAGCGCCTTAATCTTCTGTATTACACTGGAAGTAATCTACGTGTGGTAGCTGAAAACTGTGACAAAAATACAAATCCAATCTAAATAAGAAACATACAACTTCCTACTCCCCAGTAGGTGGGATCTAAATATCCAGGCTACTATGAAGAAGATACCTTGACAATTTAAGTTCCCTAGAAAAATGTATTCCTGATTCTGTGTCTCAGCAGTTGAGCAGCTGCAGAGTATTGTGGGAATATGATACCCACACTTTGATGCGGGACAGGTGAGGTGCTCTCAGTCAGAATGGCTTAACTGTCCTGTTTCCACATGTATACAAAGAAGAGACTATACAGATGAGCAGCTCTGCCCTCCTGTACCGGCATCTGGCCAGCAGTGGGCAGGTACATATGGTCAAGGTGAAATAAAGTGGGAAAGGACCTTAACCTTGACTTGAGGGTTCATTTCCGAGGGTCAGCCTTCTCCCTACCTATGTGATCACAGGCACTCTCTGTCTGGACAGGCAGGAAGATTAAAACTGCAGCAGAAACAACACGCTTGCACTGAGAAGGGTCCAAACTCTGCCACACGCTGTTCAAATAGACAAAGGCAGCTTCAAAGATTCCAAGAATACATAGCATGAGTTTTTAAACATTACAGATTTTAAAACAATATTACTAATTGTTCTCTGACACTTGAACATGGAATTTAAAAATACACATATTACTTCATCCTCTATGCTTCAAATGCAACTAGTGAACTGTGTTTCTACCAGCGAGCAGACTTTTCTGCAGCAAGACACCACTGCTGTGGTATCGGTTATTTATATTTGCATGACAAACAGTTACTGGCTCTTTGCCTAATGCGTTGGCGTTGGAACATTTGGTCCAAACAGCGCGTCTGCCAGCTAAGAACTGCGCTGAATCTGTCAGAAGGCGTTAGATAAATGTGTCACCCTTGACAGCCTGCATGTGTATAATTTGAACTACAATAAGTGCAAGTTATTGACCACAATGCGGTCTGTACTAGGATTGCACACACTTCCCACGCAGACATAAATAGTGACTGCAGCTATAGACCCATTTCTATTTTCTGACTGAGGGTGTTGTACTGTTGCCCACCACTTCGAATACTATTTCCATTTCATGCAAGCAACGGAAGTGGGCCAAACCAGCCTCTACAGTCAAAAAAATCGCAAACAAAATAAACAGAAAAAAACCTCAACCCCACCACATCCCTATCCCTGGGACTCAAAATCTGTTGCATACATTAGGTTATTAAATACCATAAGCAAGTTCTCAAACCACCTTCCTCTTAGATTCTACCACATTCACAATGTGTCACTACAGAATACCTGTTCCCCTAGTCAATATATGCAAAGTGAGCAGCTCGGGCAATCAAATCCTACGATGAACAAAATGAGCTACCAGAACTCTCACCAGTCACTCTTTTGCGTATCTTTCGCTATATGATGCCAAATGTACTCAAATTCATTTGTTTAGCCTGTGCTGAGACTGCAGTAATAATGCAGAGGCAGAGCTTGGCGGAACAGTGGGGGCTGGTCCGTGAAGGCCATTCTCTGCTTCACGGAGGCTCTGACCCCACTCACTTTGAACGCAGCAGGGGCTGGCTTTCAAAGAACAGAGGAGTAAGCCCAAAGGTACCCACAGTACAGGCAGTATCAGACAAATACTCTTCCAGTGAGATTCCACTGCTTTTAAGGAAATCTTATTTTTGGTGCCTCACTCAAATGCAGAAAAGCATTCTTTACAAAGCAAATAGAATGAATTGTAATAATTGAAAACAGCGTGAGCCCTCACTGTTAATTTGGGGAAAGGGATCTTGAAAACTGAACAGTTACCATCTGAAGCAATGATAAAGAACTTACCAGCAATTTATATAAATACCAATATAATAGGAATTTAACTGAACAGCAGATGGAAAGGAAAGAAGTTGTCTATGCTTCTGCAGAACTGCTTATCGTAAATGAAGCCAGCGGGGTATCTACTGAGTGACATCATATTTAGATAATAAATAGATCTCCCCTGGCAAAATTATCACCCAAAAGTGTAACACACAGTATACAATCTTTATTTGTCCTGTTCTCTGGAATACTAAGAAGTGATACTACATTATGGATACCCATTCTGTCAATTTTTAACACTTTGTTCCTCAGCTTCAAACAAGAATTAACTATATTGTGCTCTTTTGTTGTTATTTTGTTTCTTTTTGGGGTGCTGAGCATTTCAGTCAATAAAAACAAGTGATCGTCCTTATCAAAACAGAAGTCTCAACTTTGCTTGGAGGTTTCTACTTTCAATATGCTCGTAATCACCGCAGTCATCAATACACCTCACCTCACTGCAGTCAATTACTGCAAAACTACGTGTCTGCATATATTTTACCCTAATCTTCAACATGCTTAAGCATGGGAATTAACCTACTGAACCATACTTAATTATACGCATTGGAAGAAAAGGACAGTTCAGAGACTGTCCTCAAGATCAGATTCACATCTCCTGCAAACAGCAGCCCTGCGAGAGAGCTCTGGTGCGGCCTGAGCAAATTCTAGACAGGTTAGTACAGCCACACAGCAAAGCGGCTGCTTCTGCAGGAGACAGGCAAAGACAGAGCTCCCCAGGTCGTCAGCCACAACAGAGACTGCTCTGTCAAACAGATGAGGACATGAGTTTTCTTCCAGACCCAGATGTGCCAGACAAAAAGCTGTTGCCAAGTTTCTTGCGACTGTTCCTACTTACTCCTCCCAAAGCTGCTTTTGTGAATGCCATTCTCACTTGCTTTCAGTCAGAATGAGCAGGATGGCTTTAGCCAATTTCTAAGCAAGTCTTTCTGAATCCAGCTTTCTGACTAGAAATGGGTCAGGGAGCTTTCAAAAGAGCAATTGTGCCAGTAGGGGGGAAAACCCTACAGGGGAGAACAGCGGGGAGGAGGGCATCACTTACAGATGATAATTGCTTCCATAGGCAAAACTAGATGCAGAAGAGGACATCTGTCGCTAGCCTGTGACTGTTTATGAGCTCCTAGTTAAGCACATGCACAGCTGACTGAAGACCGCAATTACTACAATCCCTCAATGCACCGAACACAGCTACACAGGAGCGTGCCCCACGTGTCCTTCCTCTCCCACACCAACCCAAACCCCCAATCATTTTTCACTGAGTCTGTCTGGGTGGGAAACAGACTGCAATAAACCCAAGTCAAAGAATTGTTAAATATTTTACCCGTCTTTTCACCCATATTTTAATGATTTTACTTTCCATACAATTTGAAAGTACTTCTCTGAGAATCCTTGAATTATTTATCTAGCAGACCGTCAGGCCAACCTAGAACACCAATAAATACTATGTAGATACTGAATGCAAAAGTGCTTTGTCTATTTGCCATTCTGTTATCTGTAGAGAATTCTTGAATAACAAGAAAATATGACTACCAGCAATAAAACTAATCTTTTTTTTGATATTTGAGGGTTTACAGACTGTTTGAAAATGCACCATGCTCAGTGTTACGCCAGTAAAATTACACTTTGCCTCTCAAACTAACAAGCATTTCCATTAAACATAGCATTCTCAGCAAGTTTTTTTCTCAATAGTGAATACTTTGATTGACAAAGGATTAAATTACTGCTGAGCCATTCGTTATTTATGGCTCTTAACACCTGTTAGGTGTTAAATTTACCTTTTCACATCTCTACTGTGCAAGATACCTGCTCCCAGTTCATTAACATCCTGTGTTTAACGCCAGTGATGACATTTCAACATACAATGGAATAGAACTGATGCCTTTTTGAATATAATACTAAGAGGTTTTTTAAAATTTATATTTAACGATTTAACAGACATTTTTTTTTCTCCCAGAATGGATTCAAATAAAAGAATTCTAGAAGAAATGCAATGCTTAATTTGGCATTTTTCTTATTGTCCCCTGCAAATTGACATGATAAAATAAAGATTTTTTTTTTTGTCCTGTCTAACAAAGTGTCTATAGACACTGCTGTTTCTTTGAATAGCAATGGCAAACAGTAATGGACATAACACATAAATGCCTTGAGACTGTCAAGAAGGGATTCCCTTAAGCACTATGAATAATAAACTAAAAGGGGCTCTATATATCTGTGTAATCAAATATAGCATATAATTAAACATAAAATGTATAATTATCACCTGTATTTTCTCTTATACTAAAGAAAAATCATTAGACTCTTGCAGTAGTACAGTTAAAAACCATTGAGACTATCAGAGCATCACGGTGTATTTGTACAGACAGAAAGTGTTCAAATGTTTTAATAAGGTGCTGTGCAGTAATAACTTCAGTGTGTTCCCAAATCACAGAATTAATTTACAGTCCTTTTATAAAACTAAATGGCTTTAATAAAATCTGATCATAAATTAGCACTAACAATTGATGTAAATGGCACTGTTAGTGAAATTTATTTCAGTTATGTTACTGTTTACGGTATTATAAACCATACTTTAAACATATTGCAGGCTGAAGGGCAATCTGTTTAATATGGGAAACAGATTCGAAGGCAGGGAGGTGACCTGTTTGCAGAATTCTCCTAAATCCCAGGACAATTATTAGAGAAGCACTTATATATAATCTTGACAAAAGCAGTGGAATGTGGCACTGTAGCAATGTGCTTTGTTGAGAGATCTTTTAATTAAACACACGCAAAGGAAAAGGTTAAGTGAAAAATAAACAGTTCCTAAACAGGCATGATGATCAGAGCTTAACCCACGTAAAAGTGGCAGAAGATGGTTGCAGTATTAACTAAGACCTCAGGAGCTAGGCTGGCCAGAGGAAGCCTAGAGTCCTATGAAGCACACATCTGCATGACTCTATCTATTCATGTTCACATTGAGCATGTTCAGGGACTCAATAAAATATGTATGCAACTATTCAACTCCATATTACACCACAGCAACTTGCTTTGCTATTTCCTTCTTTTGAAAAATGTTTCCATCAGAACATTCATAAGCCAACTCCAATCCACTGCTTCAAGATTCAGGACTACCACTCTTGTAACTGGAAGAACTGCATAAAACCTACAGGAATCGCAGACAAAACTTGGATTAGTCAGTTCATTTTTATGTGTGAATTTTCTATTCTCTTTTGATGATATTTCATTCAATAAGTTAGTTGAAGTGGGATCTATTTTTCAGATGTTAAACAAAGAGATGGGCAATCGATCAAAATTATATGATCAACTTGCCTGAACAGCACATAACTGTGTTTGCTTTTGAGGAGGAGGTGCTCTCCACCACCTACAAACGAATTTGGTGTGCATACTTCCTTAGGGTGAAAACTGGTACTTCACTAAGGCCTTTGGAAAATTACTCAAAAGATAATAGGAGAGTCTATTCTTCCAAATGTATTTGTAAGAGACCACACAAATCTACTAAAATGTAGCAAAGAACAAGAATCCTTAGGAAGAAAATTTCTCAGAAAATTGACAGCCTCATGTTCACGTTTGAGGCAGGTGACTTAGAGGAGTCCAGAGAGGGCATCCCTCTGCAGTCAGCATTTCCTGCTATTTCAACCAGTTCTAAGCAGCTTGTCCATCATTATGTACAATTTGGTGCCTCATCTTCCTAAGTTCCATACTACCACTTCTTTAAATCCTACTGGGAACACATTCCAAATTTTCAAATGTGTAAAACCCTAATTGGAAACACCAAATGTGCCTTTCTAAATCTCATCCCAATAGACAAGAGACCACCCAGATTCAAAATTAGATATATGCAGCAGAAGTAAGATTTAACTGGAATTTACATGCTTTAATCCACAAGAGTAACACTCAAAATTCTCATCTACTCCCTACCAACACATATATTTTCACCGGTAATATTTCAGGTGTTACAGTCATGCTTTTCTGCACATGCCCAAAAGGACCACAGTCTTACCAGAGCTGAGCAGGTTGGTATCATCTCACACAGACTCCCAGCAGAATCTTCAGCGTAGATGCTCTCCTGCTATGTTCCCCAAAGGGAACATTTGGGAAGGTATGACAGCATAAAACACAGCACCAGATGCTACTTTCTTTCAAAAACACAGCTTGGAGTGGAAAGAGGCTGTGTTCCACTTTTATCCACGAACTGGTGAGACCAGACCTAAGCTAGAATAAGCAGGCCCTTCAGTTTGGTCTCCACCTCAGCAGCGCTTGTCTTCACCGCTGAACTGGAGCAAGGGGGTTCTCTCTCTTCTTCTGGCTCGGCAATTTATCTCATATTCTTCTTCAGGTCCAATTACATGGGACCTAAATACATTAACAGTTTACATGCTGCTGTGGAACTCATCTTCTGCTCCGTCTTGTAGCTACCAAATCTCTTTTACCCTGGCCACAATCTTCATGTGGACTGGCTGCAGCTTGTCTGATCCCTCGAGGAGGTAATTCAACATATTAACCCAGAATAACCATTTTTCTGGAGAAGGAGATGGGGGTTGGGCTTGTGTTTTCTGGATCTGATAGCTGAATCAGCTCAAAAATTGGTCTGCAAAGCACCAGACTCCAGACTGGCACAAGTGACCATGCAGTTGGAAGCAGAACTGCTCTATGACCACTATTCATTTCTTTTGGAAGATGCAGTATTACAGAAAAGAGACAGCACAGCTGTTTTTGAAAGAAGTGTTCGGGACCCATCACAAACAGGGTTTCTGGGATGTGACTCTCCATATGAAGACAGGTGCTTTCTGCCCCACAGGCAAGCAATAAACACCTCAGAGAGCTATGACATAACCTGCAAAGGAGCATTTTGATACTTCTGTTACTGATTATATCAAATTTGCAATATTAAGTTTTTTTGTATTCATTCCTCAAGCTTTTGATCCCAGCTTTACAGGTTTCTTCTTTATTTGAGTACCCTGTGGATATTCTAGTTCCAAACCCACCTAATCAATTCAGCATTTATGAATAATGCTGACTATATTTATAATGTATGGACTTTTCAATACAAAATCAGATAAAAGATATAAAAAGGAACAATAATTAGTTTTGTTACCTGTTTTTCTGTAAGGAAAGAATTTATCAAGCTAAGGTAAAAAACAGTCCTCTTTTTTTAAAAAAATCTTAATATTATTCTCTAAAAGATATTGGTTTGGCATATTTTCAAACAGTATGAAAATAAGAAATAATATTGTTAATGAAAACATCGAAACAGCCTAAGGTATTTGACCTTTCACAAAGCTCACTATAAATAGCTTCCAATACCATGATTTACACTCTGCAACTGCAACAGATTGATAAGGAACAATGGCAATGCTAAGGGAGGAAAACAGATTATGAAACGCTATCCACCATTTCAGATACTACGATGTAAAACATTCCTGTTAATACAGTGTGAATACCAAGGTGGCTGAATTCAGTCATGTGATGAACTACTTGAAAAGGATATCAGAAATGCACCAGGATAAACAAGGAGGAAAAATGACTCTTATTTCTGTAAGAGCCAGTTCCATCTGTTTTGAAATAACCCATTTCTTTTCGTAATTCCCTAAATAACGTGTGACTCCGTGTTATGTGACTTTAGGCAGTACCTTAAGTAATACAGCTCTCGGCCTAACCAGAGACAAGGTGATTTGGCAAGGAGAAATACAATAAAAAAAAAGACAATAGGGTGGAATAATGTTTTAAGAAGAGTTGCACTCTCTCAAAACACACTATTCCATATTTCTATGAAGCAATCTTTTCCATAGTAAATCCATCTTCAGAATGATTTTATTTCCACTGCTTGGAAAAACCCCACATAATTCACACTTTCACATCAAATCTAGTATAGGGAGGGGTTCTATTTGTTAAAGGTAACTATTTTCTCTCTGTTTAGTGTAAAAATAATGCAAAAACCATGGTATAAACACAGATGAACAGTAATGCTAGTTAGCTAGGTTAAGCTCTTCCACAGCACTTTAGTATTCAGAATATTGCCTCAAAAATTAACACCTCAAAATTAAACAAGTAGGACCTTGTCTAATATTTACCTAGTCACCAATGTTTTCCTTTTCTAGAATTCATTAGACATTGTCAAGACACATTAAGTAACCAAAACACCAGATCTATTTAGCGTCCTATAAACATTCACTGCAAGCCTTGGGGTACACACTTTTTAGCCCCATAATTCCATCACAAAATGTTTCCTCTGCAGTTGCAATTTCTTTGCATACGAAGATCAGCATCTTAAACACACAATAGTATCTGCATACTAATTTCTAGTGAGAGTGACCATTCGTATAAGAATCATCAGTCCCTGCTAAAGTATTAAGTGTGTTAAAGGCAGAATTCTTCCTTTACACATTTATAAATGCCAATAAACAACCTTAGTCCTCACAAGTCTGTCATAATTCATGCATGAGATTATCCCGTTTTACTACTCTGGAGTACACTCTGAATACAATTCTTGTTATGTTTCCTTTGGGAAAAGGGAGAGGTTACTACTTCAAACTGCTTCATCTGAAATATTTCATAATTAACTCAATGTTAATTCTGTGCTACAACACAAACATAATCATGTTATTAAATTAATATTTAATTATAAAATAATCACTGTGTGATATAAAGGGTAAAAACGAATTACAGAATTATTATAGGATAATTAAATATTTATCATTGAAACATATGAGTGACAATTTGTGACCATAATGTGCCAAGAAGAATTTTGTCCATAGCAAACTGCTGTGAACCACAGTCAATCTGTTTCCTTATATTTTACACTCAGGTTAATGTCAGGCTTTATCATCTTTTTGTGAGAGTAACCATGGGTTTTTATTCAGATATATTATACCACATCACTAAATACACAATTATTAATACAAAACGATGTTATTCACCCAAGAGGCATAACTGAGTTACTTTATATAAGTGTTCACTACTAATACTATAATTCACAAATATTTTCTTTTCCTCATGTAGATGTGTAAAAATAGAGGAAAACTAGAGGCCTGAAAATTTCTGAGGCACTTAGGGGAGTGAGACAAGAACTCCTCTACAGTCAGGTAATACCTCACCTAAACCCCCTTGGGTTCAGCCTAACCCACTTTTTATATTCTAAATTTACAGTGAAAAACAACGCCATAGAAATACGCATAGCTGCACTGACAGATTAATTCTCTCTCCCTTAGCCACAGATACCAGCCTCAGGTACAAACATTTCCATATGCAGAATACTTCTTTTGACCTAAAAATCTGGGCTCAAAGTTCAGCAGTGCTAGAACACTCTGCGCCACATGATGAGAAGGAACATTTGAAGTTTTCAGAAGGCAGTTTTCTCCTAGACACTACTTCTTTCGGAAACAGAGACAAAATCAGACAGTGAGAAAGCAAGTATGTTACTTCACCGATAAAAACAGCTTCCCTTGAAACTTTCACTGCATGATCACCTAAAAGAAAGTGATGATCCTTAGTGTATGACATCCAAACGTTAACCATTAGCAGTATCCTCACTCTATGTATGGTAGGCAAATAAAAATGCTCCAGAAAAAAAGATGCTAAATTTACCATAGGTCTAATACATGATCCAAGGGATGAAGCTAAAAGTGTTTACTGCCACTGCTATACACCTAGCAGCTTAATCTGTGTCTGAAGATATGGGCTTTTTCCTGCAAGGACAGATAGCACCAGTGGTGGCACAGAGGAGAAAAGATGTCACTAGTCTGCTTTAGTCTCTGTGTACACTGAAACCTAGTGGCAAAGGCAGATATTGTCAGTGAATTTCTGCTGTGAAGAAATGATGCAGAAGACCCATGCAAACCTTTGCTTTGCCTACTCCTTCCTTTTAATCAGCACTAAATCTAGCTTATCTGGGAAACTGGAAAATCATTTCAATCCCTACAGAATGGCAAAAAGCTAATTCTTAGAGCTTTTTAAGTTTCCAAATTGAGAATCTTTGCATTCCTATAAGATATTTTACTGTGAGGAGCATAAATGAGCACAAGAAAGCTCAGGGGAAAGAAAAATCACACTTGGGAAAGGTAACCTTCTTCAAAGAATTCTCCACAGCAGGTTATTATCAACAGGATCTAATGCAACTTCCTAGGAAGATCAGTTGCTAAGTGAATTGCTGAAGGAACTAATTACTGAACAGTAAAAATACGGCACATAGTGCTGAAGAGGTCTGAAGTTCTCGATACAGTTGGCCTGCTTGTTGCTTACATGAATGAACTACATAGGAAACTTCAAGCCAATAATGAGGAAAAAGAGGTGAAAAAGTATTTTCTTGAAATGAAACAGAAGAGAACAACGTACATCAGGAAATGAAAATCAAGTTTGGGCTAATTCAACTGTGCTAGATTTGACATGCTCCACATATGAATATTGAAAAATTTCAGGTGAATGAAATTCTGAACTGAAATAATTAAACTTTTCTGTGAAGATTCTTAGACAGATAAAACACCCCTAGCTTAATTAAGTTTAAGCATTACTAGACAGCAATAAGCTTATGACAGCTAACCCCTCCACTATAAATTCATACCTTGTAATTAATACCATTAGTAAGACTGACAAAACAAATAAATCAAGTAACAGGTTGCAAATACACATTTGAAATAACTTCAATACCAAAAGTAACTAAAACTTTCCGGGCAAAATCTCTGCTTAGTCATTTAAAAAATTAGTTGAGCTAAGAAAGAAATACCTGATGCAGAATAAGGAAACTTCAAAAACCTTGCAATCTGAAAAACAACAGATGGACAAAGATAAAAACCAGGCTCCCCATTTGGTAAGCAAATTGTGTATAGCATTTTATTAAAAGTGTGTACTTCTCAACCAGAAATGTTAATTATTTTCCTGAGAGCTTTAATGCTGTTGCCGTATCAGGAAACAGAAAAAAGACAATCAGGTCCGTACATATATATTACTGTCCATGGTGACACAAAATCAATGACAAAGCCCAATACCTACAGTCTTTTTACTGTTCATTATATATATGCCCACTTGTATGACAGTCCCAAATTATTAATAAACTGGTTGGGGGGCAGGTGGGTATTTTCAGGGGTTTTGGGGTGGTTTTGGCTCTTTTTTTAACCTATTAACCCCAGTCTTGTTCTCACAAATGCACTACATAACCAGAGAGAAGGTTCCAATGATGGGCATGAAGAAGCACAAAACATTTCTTGCTACTTCCATTATTAACAAGATCATTTTCACTGACACTGCAAAAAAAATAGTGATTAATGGGTTTGAAGGCTTGTAGGGAGAGGTTGCATATTTTATTCGACAAATAGACAGAAAAAGTGGACAAGTTTTCAGCTGCAAAAAGTCATTTTTTGGATCTGAATTAGAACCTTCCTCCATCTGGCATTTGTAACAGCTTTAAAACCTTCTCCATAAAATATGTATTTCAGGGGAAGTCATTCCAGAAAGAATTTGAATTTAAAAGACTCCATTTAAAAGATCTTGCTATTGAGAAGAAAAAATTTAAGGACAATGCCAGACCAACAGAAGCTGAATGATAAATGATCTCATTCCTAATGGATTTATTGAGAGATTTCAGGAGGGGAATGAAGTAACAAAGCTATGAAACATGAAAGCTGTTTGTGGTTACAGGAAGACAGTGAAATAGGCACATGAAAACAAGCAGCACCACTATGGTCATTAGAACAGTTAAAGGTAGAAGATGTTTAACAAGCATTTAACTTCAGAGACTTTTTTTGTTACGGTGATTGTGTTTAACCAGGGAAAAGTAGAAGAATGTATCTTTGTACGACACAGGATTTCAGAAGACAGTACAATGTCACTGGCAATCTCAATCTCACTGTCATGGCCTCGCTCTGCCCTTACAGACTTGTATTTAAATACATGATTGACTATAAACCCACAAGTTACCTGGTTGACTTGAAGAGGATTAGTCATTTATTCAGATGCACTGAAGCACCAATAGGGCACTAAACATCTTTTTCTTATGCCAGCACGAACTCTTGCAGAAATCTTGCTTTGCATCAGCAGGAGACAGGAATGCAGAATTTAACACCTATTACAAAGTGGCTCTTCCTTTAGCTGTTACCAAATAACAAGGTATTATTTGTTGCTTCCCAGGTATCTTGGTGATTAATGAAGTTTAAGAAGGGCACCTTCACTAATAATATGTGCCTCACATTGATCATGTTTCCAGCAATCATTAGTATTCATTAGCAGCAGTCAACTTCTTAATTCCTTTTTGCTTAAGTCCAAATTATTGTAAGTTATTTACAACACCCTGTAGGAAAGAACAAGGCTCTCACAAATCTTAATGGCTTATTCCCAGATCTTCATATACCAGCACTTTTGGGAAATACATGCACACTGCAGAAATATCCTAGCTGCTACTCCACAGAATTAACTGCACATAAAACTCTCTGTACAGAGTAAGCAGAAGATAAGCTTGCATCAGGCACGTGTCAGAAATACAAGATACGGGAAGGCAAAATAACTTCCTCTTTCACATCTCACCCTCTCCTGTAAATTCAGCTTTGTAGCCTTCTCCTTTCCCAGGCTGGCTGACGCAGGCTCTCTGGACTCCCAGTATGTCCTCACAGGATCATTTTATCACACGATTTGTCAACATAATTCCATCAGTAAGCTCCCAAGCCAGTCTCACACAAGGAGCCCGCCCCACATGGCTGGTGATTTAAAATACACAAAACCACCTTGTGGTTTTTTTTCTGCTCCCCAGCTCACTCTGGTCTGGGCTGACTTTCCTTCACCCTGTGCTGGACGCCCCTGGTGCAGGGCGGGCTCTGTGAGGTTCCACAGCCGGTTCCGGCCGGTTCCGACCGCTTCCCGCCAGTTCCAGCCAGCTCTGCAATGGCCAGGCCGCAGGGCAGGGCTGAGCGCGGCAGAGGTGCTGCTGGCCTCTGTGAGAGCTGATTTAAGAAAGGGAAGAGGAGGAAGGAGAAAGATACTGAAAACCAGCAGTGTGAACACCAGGGTGAGCGAGGGAGGAGCGTGAGGAGGGGCTCCAGGCAAACAAATACAACAAGTGATGAAATTATTTCCCCGTGTTTCACCTGGCTGTGTGAACATGCTCGTGCTGAGACTGAGGGGACAGCTTAGTTGTGACAGCCGAGGACAAGACCTAGGTCACACTGTGGAAGCTCAGATCACAGGACTCATGTCTCTCTATCCACACATGCGCACTTAATAGCATTTTTTTAAAATGTTTGAACAAATACATTTCACCTTGCACAAGCACTGACTGCGTAACGTACTACATGGAGGAATGCTAAATCCTCGCATTACTGGAGTTTACACTGAAGACCAGCCACCGTTAGATTGGTACAGAAGAGTATATTCTCAACTTGTAACTGTACCCCACTAGCAAATCTTTAACTAGATCTTCATTACAGCGAGGAAAGGAAGGTAGGTGGATTCCAGGGACTTCTTATCCACAATGATATCGTCCTATTATGTCAGAACCTACTTGGGGACATTGCTAGGTCTTTCCAATCAGGTTCTCCACTTTACACTCTGTGTCTAAAAACTATTCCAAATAATATCCTTATGTCCTCCTTATCACTTTTTTCATTAAAATATTCAAATGCTACAATACAAAGCATCAGAGTTATAAGATTTATGAATACATATCCCATCTGTCATTGGTTGCCACAGTCTGCGGTTCCTAACTGCAAGTATATGAGTAAATCTGAAATTATAATTCCTTCAAAGACCGTCAGGATGATATAAATTTGCCAAAATCTGTAACACTATATGAAAAAAACTAGAAACAGTGCATGCCTCAAGATGCAGTGTATATATACTCCATAAGAGGAGTTCAAATATAGGAAAACAAGTTAAGTCTATGATAATTTTTGCACTGAGGGATATAAATAAAATATAATACCATAAACACAGAGACTGTCTTTTGGAGAGTTAGTTTGTAATCCCACTATTGAATTAAGATGAAACTGAAATATAGTTATTCACAACTGTAGAACACAAATGTACAGGAAAAACCCTGACCTGAGGTCAGGAGAAGTCTGTGGAAGAAGCAATAGTTCGCTGCACGTGCACTGCGCAGTGTGCATTTGCACTGCGTTCAGCAGAGACCACTTCTCTCTTCCTACAGTGAACTTACCATGTAATAGGAGAACTAAAACAAAACCACTGTCAACGTTTTAATAACTCAGTGTGCCAACACTCATATTCTCTTGCTATTTGTGGTCTTGCATTTCTTGTGCCTAATGGAGCTTTCTGGAGCCTTCTCATTCATAGTCAAACCTGCCCAGCCAGCCCTAGGCCCAACCACATAAATGGAGGCCCATGACGTACTCCTCTAGCCAAGGAGTTTGTCTCTTTCACTCTCGGCACTCTCTTCTCCTCTCTTTCCACATCAGTGGAAGAATAGCAAGGGAATGGGGAGAGCAAGAAGGTAAGATTCGGATGTAGGGTTTGACATACAATTCTGAAAACTTCCACGCTGTGGTCTATGGAGCTCAACCCTACCAGTCACTGTCACGGGGACCTTCTGCACCCAATGAGGCGGCCAGTAACTCCCAAAGCTGATTTCTCTCTATGATCCAAGCAATATACTGTGTTGCGATATGATACGCTTTCTGATGTAGAAACCTGACTTTGATGAACATTTCTGTGTCATAAAAAGAAATAACTAAGATACCTTCCCTTTCTTAAGAGCTAATTTGAAAGCCTGACAGCTAATAACATACGGACGCTTGTACATATGCACCTCCAAGCAGCAGCTATTGATGAGCCATTCTGGGTAGCTGGGTTTTCCTGTCAACTTTTCAGGCCTGAGAAAAAGTGTAGGCAACCTCAGACTTCTCCATATGAATGATCATGGAGGTATTTGTCATTCACAGGCCCAGTTTCACCCATGGGTTAACTACGGATTCACCTGTGCAGATTGGCATATGGCATTCAGCCAAAAACAAAGCAGCACTTCAGCCTTCAGGTATATGGAAGACAGTGAGACATAGTAAATAACCCGACCTAGCCAAATGGTTAAGCAGCTGACATTCATTTTCCACTGGATTTCTTTGTAGCAAAGAAACAGATAAATAAATAATAAAGCAGATTTTAGAGAAAGGCTTGAAAAATTAATGGAAATCTGAGTTTTCAAGCCTGGAAATGCCTGATGTGAAGCTAGCGAGTAGTTTTGATCAAATCAGAATAGTCAGGGAACTGTTTCACACCAATGCAGACATCTCTGGGAATACTTTTATAGTGACACCACTTCAGCACACTTTATTAAACTTGTTAAGATACATTATAATCTTATCTGACAAATGAGTAAGGTTGGATCTATTCCAAACTGAATCCACATATCACTATAGTTAATTTACATGCTGACTTAAAAATATGAAATTATGCAATAGACATAATTAAATGCCTCCTGAAAGGTAAAGTATAAAAGCAAAATAGATATATCAACTAATAAAATAATTTGCTTTCCAGATGATACAACTCTTAAAATTCCTCTGAACCCTGGCAATACAAAACAGCCCACGATGAAGGAAAAGAGCAATTCCACTTCACTTGTCCTATTGCTGGTTTCGAAAGCTGGAGCTAATTAAGGAATGTGAACTTATAGGAGAAAGGTTTATTCTCACTACTACTTAAATATCAAAATAAAGCAATGACTATTTGTTGCTGATATTCAGGGAACTCCAGGTAGCACTGAATACTAACACTGCATTACTGTTCTTTCTTCAAGATCCTGCTTTTTCTGGCTCAAACTTTAGGCAATTGTGTTGACATTTCCTACACTGAGTCTCTCTCTCTCTCTCTCTGCTTGAGCTTTTCTTTTTCATTTTTGATACTTTCATCCTGATCAGCTCAGCCATTTCTGACACTGGCAGTGGGAGAGAAGAATTTTGCACATGTAAATAGTTCCCAGACTTTTTTGTTTTGAAGCCTGCTAGCATTTCCACACTTCCCACACACGTAAGCAGGCACTCAAAGATTAGCAAGCAAAAGAATCTGTTCTCAGTGACTGAACTGGTGCCTCTCACAGCTCAAACCGTTGGATTTTGCTGACCAAACTTTACAATCATTGTATCTCTGTAGGAAAGTGGGTATTAAATACTGTTTGTAACTACACAGGGCATGTTCCAATTCCACCGACTGAGTAAGCACATCCTGTTCTTTGGTACTAAGAGTGGAGAAGGGTTTTAATGATAATTGCTGCTACAAGCTGCAATAAGGTATTTGTATAAAAAGCAGAGATCTTTTGTCTCCTTGCACTCTGCTGGCATTCTAGCACCACTGAATCACTAACTAAAGAAAGAACGAAAAGGAGCAGTCTGAAACTGCAGACAAGGTGCCAAAAAGCTGACTTGTCAAAAGAAGAAGCAGCTGATGGTCAGGAAGAAAACAGGATTAGTTAGTATTTATGAAGGATAAAGAGCTGACACTTGGGAGGGCAGAACCAACGAGGAGCTGATTAAGGAAGCTTAGGTTTTATAGTCAGTACATTCTTGCTGGGGAACAGCACATAATCATAACATACGTGCAAGAAGGGGCTAAATGCCAACAATCTGTTATTTCTTAACTTCTAAAGATATGCATAATCTTGTTTCACTTTTTTTTTTGTATATGTTTGGTGGAACATATACATGCTGAGAGCAGTTGCAGAAATGAATTTTCAGTTTCTGGGAAATTTATATTTTCAAGAAAAATAAGACTGAATGAGGAAAATAAGCCAAAGCTTGAAAGCCTGTACTTATTGCCAAACTATGGCATTTCTAGAATGAAATATCTACTCCAAGGTACTGATCTACTTGCTAAACTGATCAGTGGTCACACTAGAACAGGACATTCGGCAGCTCTAGATGGATGGGATAAAATATCCATCAATTCCATGGCTATTCACCTCTGACTAGCACAATAGATTTTTATTCTGACTATGGATCTTAATTTCAGTCTGCACCTGCCACAACTTCTATCACAGCTCATTAGGGATCTCCCACAGTCAGGAAATCTGGAGACCAGATGCCAAGCAAGTTGGCCAGCCTAGAGATCTAGTCTAGAAGCCATGGCTTGTGAAAGCACATGGCAAGTGATCCCAGATACATGACCCCGAGAAGCCTTGGGGACTTGGCAACCCATCTACATTCATCTAGAGCCAGATGAGCAATTTAAAAGAAAATGAAGTTTCATTATGAACTCATAAAAAATGAAACCACTTATGTGAAATAACTTCCAATCAGACAATTTGGCAAATTCAACAATTGAAAAAGTCCCAAAATACAAGACCTATGACTAGTACAACCATCTGGTAAATAAATGCAAGAAAAAGTCTAATTTTCACATTGTTCTCCTCCTTCGCTAGGTCATATCCTCATAAATTCCTGAAAACTATCAAAATAATACAAACATCAGTTCCCTCCTATGGGAAAACACTCTTTATTGCAAAGGCAGCACTTACTACAATGTATAGTTTGCTACCATGCTACACAATGCACATAGAGCACGTTAATGCAATGTGTGTAGCAGCTGTGTTACATTTTTTAAAAATAATACAAAAAGTGGGTATTTATTGAGAAGAAAATCTGAACCTCTAACAACACACGGTTGTTGGGTATGGTAGAGAAAATCATAATATATATTTCACTCTGGGACTTAGGAGTAAATGCTTCAAATAGAATGTTCTTTCTGGATGACGAAGAACACATAGAGCAAAGCCACACAGAGAACTAATGACACCAGAATACAATTACAATTACAACTGATCCAAAGACTGCCCTCCAAAAGCAAACATTTTTTACAACTGCTTTGGGATCTATGTGGCAATTTAAGGTGGCTTCTTTAATGATGGAACTCTTACAACAATGGGAAAAGCTCTCTGCCGTAAACGTGAAAAATGCTTACTTCTCCTTTCCCATATAACACACAAGCATTTTGATTACCACTCTACACTAAAAGGATGTTTCAATTTAAAGCTCTTCAATAGGCTGCCAGAAACGCTCTGCTCAATGATAAGTCTATTGTACAAGACAAGTGAGGAGAACATTACCTTTCTAAGTGGCCAGGAAAGTATGTTATTTACAGCCTAGTGACAAAACAAAAAGAAATGTGGAAAACGTCAAGGAGAATCCAAGACCACAAGCATTAACAAATAGTCTGAAAAAACACATTTTTTTTTCCTCTCCCCTATCCCCATCAGTCTTTATATACTTTGAGGTTTAAAAGTAATACAAAGTCTTATAATGGAAGAATCAAAGCAAACATGTCTCAGATGATGTCTAGCCAAACAATGATAATCACCAAATTAAATATTTCAGGAGAATGCAGAGGAGGATGGTAAAAGATTACCTCAGCAAAATTGACACCTATCAATGATAACAGTGTGTAGTAACATTGACTAGGGATGCTTTGTGATGGGTTACATCTATCGGTACGTAAAAGGACTCTGATGTACAGCGCCACAAGCAGTTGCACAGGCATGATCCCCTTGGCACAGCTCACACGACTGGAATATGCGCTCTTGAGGAAGGACAGGAGGGGAAGGTAAAGGAGAGAGCCAAAGAGCAGCTTAGACACATGCAGCTTTGCTGCAGAACTGGTGACAAGCTACTTTAGAGCTTATGGGTAAGAACCAGAGAATAGACCATCATGGGTGACATCACAGTGGGTGCCTGGTACAGATCCCCTGATTAAGAAGACAAGGTAGACTAACCCTCAAAGTACTGGAAGAGTTTGCTTGAAGTCTTCACCACATCAGCAGGGTGGGACTAGATCATATGACCTCTAGAGGGGCCTTCCAAAATAATCATTCTATGTTTTTACAATTAAATTGAAGATATTTGGGCAATATAGAGGGTTATTTAGAATATGAAGGCCAATTTTGAAAACAAAAATAAGAATACACATGCATGAATGAGTCTTCCTTTAATCTTTCTTCCTAATGCTGTATGTATACTGTGATAAATACAAAATACACATATGATGCATTTGAGAGAGAGAGAGAGAGAATATTAACAAACATAATACATCTGTTAATAAAAGCACATTTCTTGGTACAAAAATTGAAATGAAAATGCACTGTATTAAAAACTATTTTCTTTCCTTTGTTAAGTATCTTGTGCAATGCTTGCCACTGCATTTATAACAATCTAGCACTGGCAACAGACTGCAGGCCCAATACTCACTGTATAGAAAAAACCCTCTTTCACAAATATTTTGTGAAATACCAGTCTCGTATTTTTCATTATGGTTCTCTCATGCAAAAATCTAAGCACTAGCTGAAGGCCTGTAAAATGCATCTAGATTATTCCAGTGTCTTCACTGTAAATTGGATCAAACTTAAAGACTGGGAATGGTAACAGAGGATTGACTAACCTCTCAACACAAGTAATAAATTAATATTAATATTATAAATTGATATTATAAATTAATAATTGTAAGAATGCCTTACGTCACTTTCTGCATGCTTTGTGGTGGCTAAACTCCCTGACAGACAGAGGAGAGGTAGAATTTTATTCATGACCTGGGGAAAAAAAAAAAAAAAAAAAATAATCTAAGTTGTTTGGTGAATATTTACAAATAGTTTACCCATAGGAAATCTGCGTCAGTACATCAGGAACCTACCTAAGTTTTCTAGAGTTTGTCTTTACCATATGTTTGGCTTACACCTAAGCGTAGAGCTCTGGCTTGGTGAGCCATCTGACCCACTGTCGCTGTGTTCACAATAACACATACCCTTAACTCTCACAAGGAAGACAGCAAATAACAAATGCTACTTCTCAGGTGGCCCTGACTTTGGAAGGAAGATATGTGACTGGCAACTGCCAATTATTTCATCTTTTCTGCACATTTCCCTCTGGGACAAAAGTGGTATCCACTGCAGAACATTTGTAAGCTCAAAATGTCTTTATTCTTTTGATGCCTATGCTGCCCAAAGAATTTAATTACAGGGGTTTTTTTTGTGGAATGATTTACATTTGTAAGTATCAAGTAGACTAGAGAGATGACAAATAAAAGAAAAATAAATGTTAATGTTGGTAACAAGAAAGTAGACATGGCGCATAACCTTTATAACAACAAATAAATATTACCCATTTTGTTTAAAAATTGCAATACTTCATCACGGCAAATAATCATCTGTCTTTGCAAAGCGACCAGAACAATAGCTCAGGGGTATTTTGGGAGTTTACCATGGTCTCAGTCAACCATGACATGTAAGCATGAGTTCAATTTTAGGAAACTGTACAACCCTGGTGACTTCAAAAAGATATAAAAAAGGACAAAGTGCATGTTTTAGCTGGCCACAGTGACATTACTCACTTGTTTAGAAACTTTTTTGTATATAGATATGTCTAAGCAAAGCATGCTTCTCAGACCCACTGTAAGGAACTGTTATGAAGTACAAATTTGTATTTTGGAAACCCCAATAATCACAACACTGTTATTCAAAATCTGCTTGTTTATTTTATCGTGCTGCCTTGTAACAGTATTATTCTAGGGGGGAAAAAAAAGGTAGTTACTGATGAGTCCAATCAAAATGATCACAAACTGTATTTTAAATCATAGCACACCTCTTTTCTTTTCCAAGCATTTGTCATTGCTCACAAGACAGGGATGGGGGGCACTCAGTGCAGATTTCTAATGGCAACTTCCATTTTACCAGACAGGAAACAGTTCATAAACTACTATCAAAGAAATAAAGTTATAGTTGGAATTTAAATCAAAAAGCTTTTTAGCTCATGTTTATTATTTACGATTGCATTCAACTACTAATACCAACATACTTGGTTTGCTACAGAACTACACCTTCTCTTCAGCAAAAAGCAAATGCTAAATAAACTTAACTCCAGATGTTTTATGCTTCTTCATAAGACTTACCTATTGAAGTAAGAAGTTCCAAAAATGTCAAGTAAAGACAGAGAGAAACAAGTGGCAGAAAATTAAACTTGGTTAGATTAATTGTTAGCAAAATGCTTAGATTTTGGTAGTCTAGTATCTCGCGGATAGTTTCCGACACTTGCTTAGAGTAAGTATACACTTATGTGGTCTTCAGAACAAAGGCCTACACTGGTTTTTTTCAGATGTTGCTCATTTTAAATAAACAAAACAGTAAAAGGGTCTCCCCCTAAATCCATCAAACAATTGCTCATCTAGAGCTTTTTGCAAGAGTTTTCCATGTGAATTGCAATGTGTACAGTATTGTTGATGATAACTGTTGGCACAGCAGGAACTCCATAATAAGCCGCAGAGACAGCAAGCTATTGCAGCAATTCAGCACAGAGACAAAGAATTCTAGCCATGAAGTCATCTGTCTACACAAATCTAGGCAAAGCAGAGAAAATGACATCTTCACTGAGGCAAATAATGTTCCAAACATACCAAACCATGTAAATCATTCCAGGAGAGCACATGTTCATCTTCATGAAGAGACTACGCTCTGACAGGTAGATCATTCACAGCACTGGAGGCATGTTAAAAGTTCTCTTCTCTTTACTAGAGTTTCCAACGCTATTCTTACTTCATATGAATGAGTTTGTGACAGTAAAATAATCCAGCAACAATAACTGCTGCCACAGAGATTCTTCTTGTATTACATACTCAACATATATACTTTTTTCATATTAAATAGACTAAGAGTTGCAGAAAGAGCTTTTGATACTAACCAGCTGGGGGATAAAGTCCCATGTCAGTTAAGTCCAAAGGAATTCACACTAAGGAGAGTTAATGCATACACTGAGAGACGATCACTGAAACAAACTGACATCATTCAGAAAAGAGATCTTTATGTCACTGTGGCCAGCTCTCTGAAAAAAATATAACCCATGTAATTATTATTACATTACATCCAGGAATTCTCCTGAACTTAAATCCATGGAAGAATGGCATCTCATACCGCAGCCATTCTGGCCCCTTGTCTCACAAAAACAAATGAGAGAATTAGAAAAAGCACAGCGAAGGGAAATAAGGAGATTAGGGGAGAGACCAGCATAAAAGGACTGACTAGGACTCTGCAGTGTGAGACAGAGGCATTAGAACAATACAAAGATGTTTAAAATCTCAAACAACAGCGAGGAAAATAAATGCAGAATGAATGTTCCCTGTTTCTCACAGTATAGGAACTGAGAAACAAGATATTGTGTATGACAACTCTCAAATTCATATGATCTCATTAAGAATCCTGAAGGAAATCACAGAGTGCACTGTATTAAAGGGGTTTTCTTTACAGAGGTGAATTAATTAACTAATCAATTGAAGCTTAAAAGCAGAAGTGCTGAAGGACAGAAAGATGAACAGAATCCACCCCTTTCAATGATTGCTGTGTTTTCAGCATTGTGTATAACAATATTAGTTTCTAAGAAGGGCAGACAAATATGACTAACTGATAAGATGCAGACATTTTTATGAAGTCTTTTCTCAAAATAGCACAGAAGTCTCAAACTCACTTACAAACTAAACTTCTCAAAATCCTGCTTGAACAATGAGCTACCTATTTTGTATCCTGGACAATAAAAGTTCATGCCATACATTTCCAACCTTTTAATACTGAAGTAAATGACAGCCAAGACATATGAAACCATAAAACCCCCAAAAAGTAACAAATTATAGTATGTTGAGATTTTTTTTTTCCCTTCGCTGACCCAGTGGTGAGCTTGGTGAGTACCCCTCTGATTACAGTTAACAGGAATTGATTTATTAAGCCTTTGCTTTTTCTGAGGAACTATAGGAACTAGAACAAAAAGACAGAGCGTCACCTACATTTAACATCATGCAACAGCTATCGTAAAGAAAGCTTGTACAATTCCTAAAAAAATCCCATTCCATGTAAAAATTACATGCTCTCTGCATGCTATGTTCAAGCTAAAAGGAAACAGAGCACAAATACCTAGAAACATCATGATTTTACACAGTATTCTCAAAATAGTCACAAAATCCTATGCTAATTTACTGTGTACATAGTCATTTTATGAGCAACAACCACACCATGGAATAATACATGGAAGAACGCTATCCTGCTACTAGATTGACCTTGAAAGTGAATGAATGCAAAGATCTACAGTTACCAATGTTACAATCCTTTCACCTACACTTTTATGAAAACTGAAGGGTTAGCATCAATTAAGATTCTAGGAGGAGTTCAGTGTTCAAAAGGCATTTGGCTGTGGAAATTCGAACACAGAAGATCTCTGCCATGAATTATTTCTCCTTTACAACATTTGAAATAAAATATAATCATTTGAGCTATATTTAAATTACAAGAGTGCCAAAAAAGGGAGTCCTGGATGCCTAAAGAACTGAAGCACTGATGTAGTCCTTTTGATCCTAGGATCACAAGCTCCCTGGAAACATTTTCAGATACTTTATAAGTTGAAAATGTCTCTGTAACTGAAATGTTGCTTTAAAGAAAACAGACAACCACAAACTAATTCCATCTGCGCCAACAGCAGCTCTTAGTTGACATGGTCAAAACTGTCATTTCCATGTGAAGTTGTGGTCTGTAACAAATCTAACGCTGCTCCAGACTGACTATGTGTCATACTGTAACAGAAAATAAGACTGTTGGGCTGATACATTCTGTCATGCAGAGAATGACCACAGGTCTTTCCACCCACCTTACAATGCAAATGACTTAGTACATACCAAAAGATCACCTACTGGATGACAAAAATGTAAGTTATTGGAGAAGCCTCCAATAAATATAATAAGTTTTAAGATGTTAATGTGGTCTTAAAACCATAGATTATTATCCTATTAAAAACGTTAATAAGATCTCAATTTGGGGTTGGACACAACTGAATTAAACACCACCTGGGAAGTTAACCAGGTGGGTCTTTATGAACCCATTCAACCACTTGTTTTCTCTCCATTCATACTATACATTACTTTTTTCTGTCTAGGAAGTACCATTGACATGAAAAATCTCTCTGTTGCTAAACACACTTTGGAAAAATACTTTTTCTGATTGCCATTGCAATTTCTAATTGCTCTTGCTAGTATTTCATGGTTTGGATCTGTTCTTACACTTTTGACAACGTATTTTAGCTATTAATTAACTCTATTTTCTATAAATTTCAATCAACTCTTTTAGCAGAGCTCCCCACCAACTCTTTTAGCAGAGCTCCCCACTCGTACTTTAATGTACGCTTGCTTTAAAAGCAGTCTTTTAAGGCTTCAAATATTTACTCATTAATTTGCAATCTTTTCAGTCTCCCTCTTCTGTTTTCTTATAAACCACTTCCCTTGGGAATCCCTAAGGGATCCCCCTTTACCCTAAGGAATACCTCCTTACCTCCCATAAGATCAGTAGATCTAATTGGGGAACGTTCTTCTCTCAAAAAGATAAAAATGAAAAACAAAAACCAAACCAGAAGACCAACCCAAACAAACAAAGACAAACCCCAACAAAACTAAACAAATAAACAAACAAACCATCAGCACACACACTCCTGCGCTGCAACATCTTTCAGGTAATTATATAATAAAACACTTCAGATAATTAATAGTTCTAAGGCACGTCCACAGTTACTAAGCAGACCACACCTGGGAGATCAGACCTACAACAGAACTCTCTAAAACATTCAAGAACATCAAGCTCTTTAAGTTTCAAGTAGGAAACTGGATGCTCCTTTGGAGCGCTTTGAAAGAAAAATATCAAAGATCTTACTCTAACTGTCTGTACAAAGAAACCACCTTTAAATTTTTCAGGATCATAGTGAAGAACACAGTGAAGAACATGCATATCCTGTAAACAACACCTAGGAGACTAAAATGTGCTGACAAAAAAAAATAAATCCTTATGTGGTATAGTTCTGTCACCACAAAATTTGTGAACGAACTTTTATATTGATTGAAAACAAAATTCTGCAGTCCTTTGCCCGAGTGGTACACTTCACAAAGAAATGTAACAAGCCAACTCCTCACAAGCAACAGAAAAATTTAAATTAAAAATTATGTACAGCATTTTACTTTCTAATTAAATGCTTGCTATATTCTGGATTTGATAAGGTGCAGCCACTCACAAATGATACTTGTAATGTATATTACTGGTCAATGTTTGGTCACTTTTTTCTCCAAAACCAAATGTGTAAGTAGCTGAAAAGGTTGTGAAGGAAAAAAATCAACAAAAAAAATTAAAAATATCAGTAAAAAGGTCCTTCATTCTCTCTTCTCTAAGATTTGAAGTGAGAAAGTGAAGAATCATTAAATACATTCTGTCCTCGGCTGGTATGCAAAACTTCACGTCAATGGACATTCAGTCAGCAAAACGAATATAAATTCAGAAAAAAGATCTGCAGTGTAGATAAGAGAGCTGCCGTGAGGACCGGAGATGGTAATTTTGCCTCGAGGATAGCATAGAAGAGAAAATATATGTCAAGCTCAGAACAGATGTTAGAAAGCTTATCAGGAGATTAAGCTGGTGAAATGGCCTGAAACACAATACCTTCCTACAGCTTGTAAGATGCTTAGCAAGATGCATCAACACCAACCAAGTACGTGCGAGGAGAAAGGGGAAATTTTCTTTTGTTGTTTCCATTTCCTACAGTATTCCTTAGCCTATCCTGAATCTGTACTACTGCTTCTTAATAAAGAAGCTACCTCTCAAAGCGTATCAGCAAGCTCTCTATCTCCCCCCTTGTGTAATTCTGTCTTCCTCTTAGGGACTGCATACTGTAACACTAGCTATAGGTTTCCCTTTCCTCAGTGATGAATGAGCCTGGTCTGGACCATTACTTTCTTTTCTGCAAGAACTCCACAAAATATTGGAAGGTACAGGCTAACTGTACAACATCAGACTGAAAGGAGCAGGAGCACAAGAGCTTGCAAGACAGGGAGAGCCCATAAGAGTTTGCAGCTCCTTCTCTAGCAGCCTGTTGCTGGCAGCTCCAAAAAGCACAGTGGTAGGACAATGAATTTCCTTCTTTCCCCTATTTTCTACACTGAATATAGAATTTGGGCTTTCACATCAACATTGGACTTTCAGGCACCATATTAATCACATAATACAGAAGAATACCTTTATTTACCTACATAATTCTGAAACTAATTGTCATTCCTACTTTATTAAACTTTCATCTACCAATGTAATTTCTACTCTTTGGTAACCTAAGAAAAGCTAGCATTGATTACAGCAGATCATTTCAAGTAGTTGATAGGTGTGTTTAATGTACTGCTTTTCAAAATGTAAAAATTAAAAGATTAAAAGATTAAAATTTATCTTTTTTTTAAAAAAAGAAGTCTTCATTCTCCATAGCTAATTTCAATTTAAAGTTTTTGCGTTGCATTTTCAGCTTTTGTTTCTGTCTTTTTCACACTTAACCCATCACTTTCATGCTTGCTCAAGTAAGTATGATTGAAATTTAAAGTTTTTGAGAGCAGAATCTCTAATTAAGTCTGCATAAATTAGACAAAATGATGTGGAGACAATCTTTTTTGAAGACTGAGAATCACAATGTGTATAAATGAGTGGATAAAGTAAGAGCAATTAATACACAGTTCTGTGGTTTTTATAGTTTAATACTAAAAGCTACTGTTGTAACATTGTAGACCTGCTACTTCAAGAGCTAAGTGAAATGGCCAATAAGAAATCCCATCCAACAACTCAGCTTTTTTTTCATCAAATGATGTTAAAATACCTTTTCATATGGTACCCTGAAATTCTTGTGTATCAGCAGTTGAATTATTCTCCATAACCTACAGGCAAAGTAAGAGAGAGAACTGTTTTGTCAGCTGACAAAGCAATATGACCCTTTTATTATGCTAAACTTTCTTCTTTTACCTTAGAGATTATTTGCATTGTTTTCTTGCTTTTTGAAGGTCAGATGGTGGAGTCAGTTCAGGAGTACTGTTAGCCTCTTGGCTGATGCTAAGTTCACAAACACCACAGATATCAGCAATTCCATGTTGTCCAGGATCTGCTCATGATTTCAGCACTTCCCAGCTGAGCTACGTAATGGGATATACTGGACCATGATGAAATGAGTCTTTCTTGGTCAGGGAATGTATCTAACACTTAACAAGGTAGTATTAAGTGTTGTGTAAGCATACCAGATGTGTCCAGGTGTCTGCTTTAAAAAAAATAAATAAAAGAAAAAAACCCACAAAACCCAGAGGTTTCCTAATCACCATATTCAAATATTTTTTGTCTTCTGTGTCAAAGTGCTCTGCCATCTAGTCCAAGGGCATCTAAAAGACTCCCAGATGTCCAGGTTAAAGACCATGGTTAACAACTTCTGGCCCAGCTAATATCTCTGTAACAAGTTCAGCTACATGTGGGACAAAACCTTCAAGGTAATTCTCCCAGGAAATAGGCACAATCCCAAATCTCACTACACTTTCCTCCAAGTGCAAAGAAAATATCTTTACCAGACCAAAGCACTCTCACTTCAATAAGAGACAAATGAAAAAAAAAAACAATAAAAACAAGAACAAAATGTCTCATGCCAAACAAAACAAGTCATTTCACTAAACACATCTGTAATAGCTGCTTCCTTGGCATTAACGTAACACATAATTTGCAGGCAACAATAAGTTCCATGGGATTTCAGTCTGACCCACATCTCCCGAATTAGATCCTTACTTGTGATTCCCTCCACTAGACGTAACAGTTTCTCCCCCATCTACCACAAATGTAGAGTTCATTTTTAAAAGCTTGTCAGTGACACACAACTATACTGTCTTATCTACCTTATTTTAATGGACATTGTTTGTAAGAACACATCACACTCACGCACCTCACAAAAAGCAAAACTTATGCCTTCACTCATACATCTAAAGAAGAAAATTTATCTTAGATTGTTTAACTGCCTTCATGGAATATTACAGCAATTGTATTGTGAAATAAAACAGTTCCTACATAAGCCAGAAGGGCACTCTACATGATAAGATTTGAGCTCTGCTTAATAATTGACATTTTCTATTCAGTTGTTCATTGTAAACTCAAGTTTTGGATACCAAAGAACTCAGTTTTGAATTAAAACAGGATCCCTGGAGAATTTAATAGCATACTTCCCATAGTTTAGAGTTTCTGAACAAGTCAGCTTTTATCAGCAATAATTGAAGTTGCCAAATTCAAGAACAGAACTGATGTGGCTACACACTGTGAAACCATTTAGTGACAGCACAAATATGGTACACTGTAATTAGTTAGCTAACTGTTGTTACAAGAAAAAATTGTGCAGTGTACTGCCACCTCTACATAAATTCCAAAGAAGTGCTTATGTTGTACATT
This sequence comes from Larus michahellis, assembly GCF_964199755.1. Classification (NCBI taxonomy): domain Eukaryota; kingdom Metazoa; phylum Chordata; class Aves; order Charadriiformes; family Laridae; genus Larus; species Larus michahellis. Next base: position 8,398,118 of record NC_133899.1, read on the forward strand.
ACTTCTAGAGTCGTCAAAATTAAGTGCTTCAGTTTGCCCATCTGTACTTGTAATTAATTGATTCATAACTTTTTGTAACTGAACAAAGGTACCTGAAATGTCTTGAAGTAAAACACTGTGCTATTGAAAGGTCATTATTCAACCTCCACAACAGTACCATCAGTTGACATTTCAGATTTTCAGATACTTTGACTTGTGAAAAAACACTTTGAAGGACTATCTAAAGAATTCTTTCAAAGTAATTTTAGTTCCCATCAAGTACATGATGTTGCTTGCCTTAAGCTATTTTAGAGCCATTCTCATTTAGTGAACATTTTTTACTTCAAAGAGACGAGGTTTACAAGAGGTCTCCCTCTCAGCGCAACTTCCCAGCTGGAAAGGTGGAGAAAAACAAGTGACTACCAAAGAGAAGAAAAACAAAACATGTTTTCACACAAAACTCTCAAAAAAGAAGGCTATGAATATACTTCTTGACTTTTGACTTACATTTTGTATATACTACTTGACTTTCAGTCTAGCCTTTCTCCTGCCTGTGAAACTCAAAATATGCACAGAGGACACATGCGTCCATACACAAAAAAGCAAGAAACATACACCTTTTTTGCTGCTTCAGAAATCTACCCATAATCACAGAGCAGTTAAGTTTATTGCTTTACATATAGCAGCATTGCTCCAAACTTTAACCTTTACCAATGAAAACTGGAAGACATAAGGGATTATATTAGGGGACGTAAGGGATATTACATTAGCAATTTTCATCAGTCCAAATTCTGCAAATGCAGCAAAGCAGTGTACATCAAGGAAACCTACGAGGAAAAAAAGAAGTGATGGGGAACTTCTTCCCATGATTTTTAATGTATAAAGATGAAGTTCCATATTTATCCTAGTTATTTAATACTTCAATGGGTTTATTTTACAAATTTAGATGTCCAAATTTACAAAGTAAGGTAACTAGTTTATAGTACACAAATTCAAAGCATCTTATTTAGTATCATCTTTGCCTGGTTCGTTCCATCTCTCACTCACACAGGTATCAAAATATGATTTGGTCACTTAGCCAGTTTGAAGACTGCCAGTTGTTCCTGTTACAAGGACAACTTGAAGGAGTTACTTCTTGGACACACTCACTTTAAATAGATTCCCCTTATAGAGCAGGAAACAAATGATGAGACGCGGCATCTTTGTTCATCTCTCCAGCCCTCTCCTCCATCGGCTCCTGATGCTAAAACTCTCCTTCAAAGCTTTACTTTGTTTAGGTGGGGGCTGAGGTTTCACACCAGCCTCCTTCACTAAGGATTCCTGGTTTCTTGAACCTTGCTTTCACAAGCATGAAAATCTTCAAAAGAAACAGACAATTTCTAAAGGGGCTGACATTCTTGTGCCTTTTCTTGACCTAAAAATCTGCTGCAGTTTCACCTCTCTGCTTCTGTGACGCATCTGAAATACTCCAGATTCTGAAGTGAATGGCAGCAATTACATTCAATTCACAACCGTACGACTGGATACAGGGTTAGGCACATGCACTGGACCGCATGCAGCTATCAAAATCGACTTCAGGGATGCCTCGAGACCTACGGTATATGTGTAGCCTTTGTATGCAACAGCTATTTATCCCAGGTTCCTGGACATCCGGAAGCTGAGCAGAGCTCCAAAACAGCTGTCTGACATGTAGAATTAATAAACAACAGACCAAATAGCGCATGTAAAGAAGGATACAAAGAAAAGATTTTAATAAGTAAATTAATACTTGAAATGGATTGAGAAGTCGTCATCTGTGTGCTCCCCTATGATAATTAAGCCTGGTATTAGTAGAGCTTCTACTAACACCTTTTATCAGTGCAAATTAATATTTTAAAAGCAATTGTGTAGACTGAAGAATTTTGCAGGCAAAGAACACATTCCTTTATTTTGTACAGTACTAATACCAACAAGATTTGATCTTATATATACCAAACAAGATTTGATTAATATTAGATTTGATCTTGTTGGTTCACTCTGGACCACTTCCCCTGTGTAGTTTCAAATGCTCAATCCCTGCCTTAGTTCACTGCAATCATTACACAACCAGAAGGTCCAGTCTGTTTGGAAGAAACTTTACATAGGATTTCAGAATGGCACTGCATATGTGCACCGTATATACTCATGTTTCTGGACAGAGATTGACATGGGGTTGAAATGCAGTAAATATAGACTACAGCTTGGAAAAATGACTGCAGGACAAGCCCTATGTGCACTTGCTTTTATTTAATTATCCCAGTTAGGGGTAAGGTATTCAACTGTCAGAAACCTCTCCTATAACAAACAATGATGGAAAATGCAGAGTTGGTGCAGAAATGTAAAATAATACATACTGATTAATTAGGACCACAGTTAAAAAGCTTTGCTATCAACATAGAGAAAAATTTCCTCTTCACTTTCAATCATTTCCAGCTCCAAAGACCAAGCACTGTTTTTCGAAAAGATAAAAAAAACCTTAAGCCATTTCTCGACCTTTCAAAAACAGTACATATAAAATAACATTGTGCAGAACTCTCCATTGGAAATGTCATTTGGAATGGACAAATCATCAAGAAGCCTCTTCTTTGTATAATTTTTGTAGCCCGAGATGATTTGTTTGGAAAAAAAAAAAAAAAAAAAAGAGGTGGAAAATATTTGTACTTACACAGTACTCATTTGTACTGAAGAGTAACCAAGTGAAGCTCTTCACACATTTGTGGGGCATTCCTCATATGCATATATCCATGTTTTCCCACACAAATAATCTGAAATATTTTTTATAAATTCAATCGGAAAATGGCATTACAGCTTACTAACTAAAATGTAGTCAGTTAACTACACATGAGTGTCTGTATTTATTACTATGGCTTAGCTTATAGAGGAACAGATGGTTTCCATGTGCTCCCAATCAAATACTTTCAACTGCTTATTTGATCATCTGCACTAGGTTTTTTGGTTTAAATAATTGAGCTTTAGCATTCTGTACTTCTTAAATTTGACCTGCTTCTTGCAGCTCTGACTTGTGGCAATTGCTGTTGGCTGATGGCCAGCCTTTTCCTCAGACTTCCAGTATAGTTAATTCAGCAGTGAATTAAAAACAGACACTCTGTATTCCTTAGGATAACACAGTCTAAATTCTGTTCTCCAAACAATCCCTATAGATGCATGCAAGCACAATTAATAATTCAACCATTAACCAAAAATGAAAGACTTGTTTAATCTCATTTAGCACTGTACAGTCTTATGACACATATATGAGTGGCTTTAACCTACTGTTTATGTAATTCTTTAAAGAGCAAATTCATTTAAAATACAAATACACAATTTACACAGAGACAAATAATGTTTAAAGTCTACCTTTTATTTCTCTTGTCCATTTGTTTTAGAGCCAAGACTTGTTGTGAAATCGTGTTATTACGCTCTCCACCTTAGGTTATTTAATTGAAGAAAACACATAGAATCACAGGATGGTTCGAGTTGGAAGGGACCTTAAAGATCATCCAGTGCCACCTCCTGCCCTGGGCAGGGACGCCTCCCACCAGACCAGGCTGCTCCAAGCCCCATCCAACCTGGCCCTGAACACCTCCAGGGATGGAGTAGCCACAGCTTCTCTGGGCAACCTGGGCCAGGGTCTCCCCATCATAGTGAAAAATTTCTTCCTGATATCTAACCTAAATCTCCCCTCTTCCAGGTTGAAGTCATTACCCCTTGTCCTATCACTACACACCTCTAAAAAGTCCCTCTCCAGCTTTCTTGTAGGCCCTCTTCAGATGCTGGATGTACAATATTCAGTATCATTCATTGCAAAGCAGCAGCACAGAGTTTTATCTTGGGTTTAGTTTGCTACTACCACTGAAGTTGGATGTTATAACAAGATAATATAAATTCTCTTGCCTACCAAATGCAAGGAAATAAGCATGCTAGTATTGTCGAATTACTGAATGATGGAAATATATGTTTTTAATTACCTGAAACACAATTTGGCATATGCTCCCTTTTGGGAGAGTTTTCCTTTAAATAAAAGGGTTGAACTGCAGGGTAATCTTTAGCATAAAGCAGGGTTAACTTAAACATTATAGTCAATCTAAAAAAAAAACAAAGAGCAAGAGTGCAAGAAAAAACACATGAGAGAAAAAGCACAAGCACAGAAAAAGAAAATGTATTCCCATAAATCTTAGTTCCTTATAAATATGTATTGAAGGGTCTTCTGCAAATGAAAACACACATAACTGCACCAATGCAGCTGGCCTGATAGTGGAATATTCTATGCAATTTAGAATACTAAATTAAAAGACTAAGCTTGAGTTCTTTAGTTTTCTCATTTGGTCTGTAAAGCTGAGGCCTAAAGAAATCTGTATTATATTAGATCACTCAATGGATATATAATATTCTAACATCTAAAATCTCTGGTAGCTAAAAAAATTAAAAATTTTTAAGTGGGCATGGGCAACAAATAGGAAGAGTTGGAGGCCAATGTACAGCAAGGAAACTATGATATAGTTGTCATCACAGAAACGTGGTGGGAAGACACGCACAACTGGAGTGCAGTGATTGACAGCTACCAACTCTTCAGAAGGGACAGGCAAGGAAGGAGAGGTGGTGGGGCTGCCCTCTATGTCGGGGCAGTTTTGAATGCCAAGAACTTAACAATGTGCATGACGACATTGTTGAGTGTTTATGAATAAGAATCAAGGGGAAGGCCAATAAGCCAGACACTGTGGTGGGAATTTGTTATATACTCCCCAACCAGGATGTAGAGGCTGATGAAATAGTCTATAAGCAGCTGGCAGAAGTCTCGCAATCGTTCGCCCTTGTTCTTGTGGGGGACTTCAACTTCCCAGATGTCTGCTGGAAATACAACACAGCAGAGAGGGAACAGTCCCAGAGGGTCCTGTAGTGTGTGGAAGACAACTTCCTAACACAGCTGGTGAGGGAGCCAACTAGGGAAAGTGCACTACCGGACCTGCTGCTTGTTAACAGAGAAGGTCTTGTAGGGGATGTAAAGATTAGAGGTCATCTTGGGCAGAGTGATCATGAAATGATAGAATTTTCGATTCTTGGTGAAGCAAGGCGGGGAGCCAGCAGAACTGCCACCTTAGATTTCTGAAGGGCGAACTTTGGCCTGCTTGGGAGCGTGGTTGAGAGTGTCCCTTGGGGGACAGTCCTGAAGGGCAAAGGTGCCCAGGAAGGCTGGTCTTACTTCAAGGAGGAATGCTTAAAAGCTCAGGAGAAGGCCAACCCCAAGTCCCAGAAAACGAGCAGACAGGGAAGTAGACCAGCCTGGCTAAATAGAGTGCTTTGGCTGGACCTCAGGAAAAAAAAGGAAAGTTTATGATCTTTGGAAAAGGGGGTTGGCTACTTACGAAAAATACCAGGATGTAGTGAAGCTATGCAGGGTGAAAATTAGAAGGGCCAAAGCTCAATCAGAACTCATCTTGGCTACCACAGTTAAAGATAACAAGAAGAGGTTCTTTCAGTATATCAATAGAAAAAGGAAGACTAGGGAAAACGTATGCCCACTAATGAATGAGATGGGCGCCCCAGTGGTGGAAGGCACAGAGAAGGCAGAGCTACTGAATGCCTTCTTTGCTTCAGTCTTCACTGCTAAAGCTGTCCCTCATGAATCCCAGGCCTGGGAGGCAAGGGGGAAGGTCTGGAGAGAGGAAGAGTTTTCCCCAGTAGAGGAAGATCAGGTTAGAGACCACTTGGCCAAACTGGACATCCATAAGTCCATGGGCCCTGACAAGATGCACCCGTGAGTGCTGAGAGAGCTGGCAGATGTTATTGCCTGGCCACTCTCCATCATCTTTGAAAGGTCATGGAGGACAGGAGAGGTGCCTGAGGACTGGAGGAAGGCCAATATCACTCCAGTCTTCAAAAAGGGCAGGAAGGAGGACCCAGGAAACTACAGACCAGTTAGTCTTACCTCTGTCCCTGGGAAGGTGATGGAGTGACTCGTTCTGGATGTCATATCCAAGCACGTTCAGGAGCAGGAAGTTATTGGAAGTGGTCAACATGGATTTACCAAGGGTAAATCATGCTTGACCAACCTCATAGCCTTCTATGATGTTATAACTGGTTGGCTGGATGAGGGCAGAGCAGCAGATGTCATCTACCTTGACTTTAGCAAGGTTTCTGACACTGTCTCTCATAACATCCTCCTTAGGAAACTGAGGAAGTGTGGACTAGACGAGGGGACAGTGAGGCGGATTGAGAGCTGGCTGTGTGACAGGACTCAGAGGGTTGTGAGTAATGGAGCAGGGTTGAGTTGGAGGCCTGTAACCAGTGGTGTCCCCCAGGGGTCAGTACTTGGACCAGCATTGTTTAATGTATTCATCAGTGACCTGAACGAGGAGACAGAGTGTATCCTCAGCAAGTTCGCTGATGATACCAAACTGGGTGGGGTTGCTGACACTCCGGAGGGCCATGCTGCCATCCAGGGTGACCTAGACAGGCTGGAGAGCTGGGCAGAGAAGAACATAATGAGGTTCAACAAGGACAAGTGTAGGGTCCTGCACCTGGGGAGGAAGAATGTCAGGCACCAATAGAGGTTAGGGGTGGACCTGCTGGAAAGCAGCTCTGAAGAAAATGGTCTGGGGGTCTTGGTAGACAGTAAACTATCCATGAGCCAGCAATGTGCCCTCGTTGCCAAGAAGGCCAACGGAATTCTGGGCTGCATAGGGAAGAGTGTGGCCAGCAGGTCAAGGGAGGTCATTCTCCCCCTCTGCTCTGCATTGGTGAGACCACAACTGGAATACTGTGTCCAGCTCTGGGCTCCCCAGTTCAAGAGAGACAGGGAACTACTGGAGAGAGTCCAGCGTAGGGCAACTAAGACGATTGAGGGATTGAAGCATCTCCCTTATGAGGAAAGGCTGAGAGAGCAGGGACTCTTTAGCCTGGAGAAGGGAAGGCTGAGGGGAGACCTTACTAATGTTTACAAGTATCTAAAGGCTGGGTTTAAGGAGGATGGAGCCAGACTCTTTTCAATGGTTCCCAGTAACAGGATGAGGGGTAACGGGCACAAGCTGGAACACAGGAAGTTCCGATCAAATATGAGAAAAAACTTCTTATGGTGAGGGTGACAAAGCACTAAAACAGGCTGTCCAGGGAGGTTGTGGAGTCCCCTTCTCTGGAGACTTTCAAGACCCGCCTGGATGCAGTCCTGAGTAATGTGCTCTAGGCAATCCTGCTTTGGCAGGGGAGTTGGACTAGATGATCTCTAGAGGTCCCCTCCAACTCTGAACATTCTGTGATTCTGTGATTCTGTGAAATAATTCTAAATGTAAAAATGATTCCTGACTGACACACTGGAAAATGGGAGTGTGGCAGGAGAGGAGAAAGAAATACAGTGAGAAGCAATGGGCTTAGACAAAAGATGGATGCACTCTAACCCCACACTCTGGATTTTCGGTGGTCAAAGAGCAAAAGGTTACAGTACATAAGACAGGAGTTTCTGCAAGAGGAAGAGGAATAAAAGTAAAAAGGGCAGTACTACCAGTGCTGCCAAAAACAACAGCACAATCAGGGAGGAGGAGGAGGAGGAGGATTCCATATGCCAGAAGGATGCAGAGCCAGATTTTCAAAGATACTTCAGTACCTAACAAATGTTACTGAGCGCTTAGCTGCAAGACATGTTACCAGCTGATTACTCTCATTGATTAAAGAGCCATACAGTAGTTAAGTCTAAATTCCTCAGGGACCTATAGGGTATTTTTGGTCACACACATTTTTCAGCTATTTTCCACCTAACTGCATCTACTATCTACAGGTTTTGGCTATATCCATCGAGTCCTGACCAGACCATCAAGTTTTGCTAAATGTTGCAATATTTAGGCTTAGGAATGCCTATTCAGAAGGTATCTTAACAGTTTGTAAAATACTAAAAAGGTCAGCTAGCATGGGTTGAAAATTTTTTGCAGTCTTTCCAGTTTCATCTGCCCAAAGTCTCTACATTGGAGTTTCTTATTTGGTTTTATTTTCCGTTAACTGAAAGAAGAAAATGAAAGGAATAATTACTTAAAACAATTGGGGTAAAGCACTTACATGAGTTGAGGTGGGATGGGAAAGGAAGTCCCTACTCCAACTTGTTTAGAGCAGGCTATGGAACATTTAGGGATGCTCTCACTCAAAGTTTTTCTATTTCAGACGGTAAAATAATAAACTAATTGCAAAGCAAAAATCCCAGAGGAGGCATCCTCCACTGGTGAGGTACTCTACAATGGTCAAATGGAAAGAACACCTATCTGCAGCATACAAAACAAGATCAAAATCAATATTGTATGTAAGGATGCTTGATTTCAAGTACGCTTGACAAGTTGGCACCAGCACCAATAGAAATTTAAGTATGAAGGACTTAGGAGACCTTAAATTCTGAGAGGCTGGAGATGTATCCTTTGACTCAAGCACTGTGTCTTCCAATCTTTTTCATTCCTTGAAAGTAGGCCACCAATTTCACTGAGCCCTCAAGAAATTAGGAGCTGAAAGTATCATAGACACCCTTTCTACTTTTCCATCTCCAGACAGCGATAGGAGGCAGGACTTCAGCCTGTTCCTAGAGGCTTTGGAAAGAGCACATACCTCAAAATTTTGTCCTGGGGCCAAGCAGATCTACTAAACTGGCAACCTCTTCACTGCTTTTGAAGACCAGGGAATAAAGATCAGATAGAATATCAGTAAACACCTTAAAATAAATGGTATCAATTCAACAAAGACCAAAACAAGCTGAAGAGCACAGGAGAGATGTTCAAGGGAAGGCAAATTACAGAAAGAACATTGAATAAAAATAGAGGGTAAAGAGTACAGCTACTTACTGGAGAAACAAAGGGGGCTTGGAGGTCTTCTGGGGTTTATTTTTCAAGGTAATTAAAGTAAGTTGGTTATGTAAGAAATTTCTGCTAACTTCAAAAGTATGCATATGCTCAAAGTGCTCTGCAAACCCAAAGCCTAACAATATGGAGAAAATAAACACCTTGATCATTACCAGAAGGAATTTGTGTATTCGATGTTACTTAATTTCATAAATACTTAATCATAATTAAACTCACTGGATGGATATTTAAAAGTAGTTAGTTGTTAAGATGATTGGCAGTTTTCCTTGCTGTTGATAACACCTAATGATACCTTGCAGGATGAAGAGCTACATTAAGAAATCCAAAAATACCTCCTCTGTACTCACCACATTAGATAATTCTAAGTTTTTCTTTCCACAGAGATTTTATTGGTACTTATCATTTAAAGAAGGCTGATGGATGTCAAAGGGTTCTCTCAGGATGCTTTTCAGATCATTCAAAGGTTTCTTCAAAAGATTTTTAGGTATTGGTTGTTGTTTTTTCCCCCCAACTTTATACCTCCAACAAACACAATCAGCAAGCTTCAAGATGCCAGCCAAATTACTTCAGAATTTCATTAATTTATATCTGCCTCTGAATAAGAAACAGAATTACTATGTAAAGCATTTAAACTCCTAAGGCCTGTAGTTCCCTGGGTGCTTCCTTCCTGTCCTTTCTAAACAGAGAAATGAAATTTGCTTTCCTCCTGTCTTCAGGCACCTCTGCCAAACTCCATGTTCGCTACAAGGGTATTAAGAACAGCCTCAAAGACATCAGTCAGCAGCCTCCCTCAGCACTTGTTCATGCAACCCACCAGGGCCCAGTGACTTCTGTATGTCCAGTTGCTTAAACGTTCCCTAACCTCACACCCTTCCACCCCAGGGAAGACTTCCTTGCTCCAAACTTTCCCCCTGGTCTCCAAGGTCTGGATTTCTGAAGGCCAGTCTTGCTAGTAAAGACCGAGATGTAGAAGGCATTCAGTACCTCAGCCTTTTCCACATCCTGTGCCACCAGGGCCCCTGCCCCAATTCAGCAGCAAACCCACATTTTCCCTAGTCTTACTTTTGCTGCTTTTGTATTTATAGAAGCCCTTCTTGTTGCCTTTGACAACCCTCACCAGATTTGACTTCAGGTGGGCTTTGGCTTTCCTAACCCCATCTCTGCATTCTTATATATATAGAGCTTCTCTATATTTCTCCCAGGAATACCTGTCTTTGCATCTGCCTTCTGCGTATTCCCTTTTCATGTTTAGTTTTGCCAGGAGCAAGTTGTTCTTTCTCCTGGCTAGACTTCCTGCTTATTGGGATAGACTGCTTTTTAGCTTGGAGAATGTAATCTTGAACATGAACCAGCTTTCCTGCAACGCTCTTGCCACTAGGGCCTATCCCTTTCCACTCTGGCCCTATCCAGGCTCCCTTGGAGCAGATTGCTGAAGAGGCCAAAGTCTGGTCTACCAAACAGGGCTTGGGGGTTTCTTATCTTCAGCAAGGAGTTGATAACACAAGTGTGGGATTCCCTACCACATCCCCTGCCCCCACAGCCTCCCTGCTTAACATCCAAGGACTATATGGGTAGCAAATAATGCTACATCAATAACGCTTCAAAATAAGATCTGAACCACCTAGGTATTTTCTCACTGAAGCCAGTTTTATCATAAACTTTGACAAGACCACTGTTGCACCACTGTTCCATGGAGGTCTCTTGGTACCTACACAAGTAACTGAGATTTGCTTTTCTTGGACATCAGAATGAAAAGAATAACCATCTTTGGACTAAGGGCTAAAATCAGCATACCAACTACATCTGTGGTTGTCCTCTCAGCTACTTCTGAAGAGGCAGACTTCATGCCTACCTTTACTTGTAAAAATTTAAGACATGAAAGAACTAATCGGGAATCTACATGCAGGTAGTCCATTAGCTGCTACTACACACAATGATTTAAGTGCAATTTCTGCCTCAGAAATACAAAATATTGGTGACTAATGCAACCTGGGAGGCCATGAAAGACGAAGGAATGTAGTAGAATGAAGGAACAGTAGTTAACTTGGTAGTGTTAGGTTAACGGTTGGACTCAATGATCTTAAGGGTCTTTTCCAAACTAAATGATTCTATGATGCTATGATTATACAGGACCCCTACTACCTATATGCTTCCCTAAGCACCTTATATGGCCTACTGTGAAAGACAGGATTATCAGAATAGACTGATATTTGCCCTCACCGTGTACCAAACCCTTAAGTTCAAGACAATAAATTAAAGTGACTCTTAACAAGGTATGTTGAAATCATTGCTAAAACCCAGGCGGAATGCTAAGACATGTCTCCCCAGGTGGACAGGACTGCATCTTGCCTCTCTGCTCCTCACCCCAAGCCCAGCTGGTGCCTTAATGACAGGGCTCTTCTTCCATAGCTAGACTGAGTTCCATTAGCCCCTGCAGCGGGCAGCAGAACTGTCGCCCATCCTCGCAGCTCTCAAGACTAGATAGACATCTACAAAGCCCATGATGTTCCAGCCCAGTGCTTTTGTTAGCACTAAATAAGCTAGATTGAGCTACCTGAACAGAACAGAGCTGAGAAGCCTAAAAAGTTTCTGTGGCTAAAGAAATTCCCACACAGGATGTCACGCACACAAACCTAGTGAAGCCTGCAGCCAGAAAATGTCCCATGGCTTAACCAGTGCCATCCTCTGTAATGTGCCAAAAAATATAACATATGTATAAATAGCAGGGTCCTTGATGCCACTGAGCTAAACTCATGCTATGTAGTATTAAAAAAAGCCCACTTGATCTATAATATGACATCAGTTTTCCTATTGCAATTTTTCAAATGATGCCAAAAGAAGAGTTGCACCTTGTTCTTAAAATAAACGAAGTATTTTGCTTTTTCTGTAACCTCTGACAGCACAAAGTAAAATGATTCATTAAATGACTACTTTATGGTTATTTATGAGATGCTAACTAGGTGTATGATGTGCTAATTATTAAGAAAGCACACATTTGGAACATCTCCAGGTGTCTTTCCAAATCTTTTTCCCCAGGTGCAGTTGTTTTTCAATTTCTTTCTGTTTGAATGAACATTACAGCATACACAATTTCTTCACTTAGATTCATTGTTTCACAGACTTTAACATCAGAGCAAATTCAGAGCACCCTACTCTGAATACCTCACCTGCCATCCTACTTCATCTGGACACTTCTATTACCAAATCCACAAAATTATTTAATAAGAAAAACCCCACCGTATCTTTGAAGATAAAACAGACAAGATAGAAGACTAAGTGGCTGCTAACATCTGAAGCTTCTGCAAGGACAGTAAAGCAAATACTTTAAGAGCTTCCAGGAACAAATGGTTAAAAAAAATCTCCCCAAATTCACCTATTCTAACTTAGGAAAACATTCCTTTCCTGATGCCAATTTGGAAATTAGCATCTAGAAAAATCACTGCCAGAACACCAACCCACTCCACACTATGTGCCGTTCCCTGGGCTGACCCAACTGTCTTGCTCTAAAGGAATCTAAACAGCAAAACTAGGGGGGTGGGTTCTCAGAGCAGAAGACTGAGCCGAGATGAGTTTCAGAGGCATCGCAGACACTATGCCAAGCAAGGGGAGCCCGAAGGAGTGAATCGTACGCTGAAGTTAAATGACTCAGCGAGTCTTTTTACACTGGAACACACAATTTGAGGAGATCAATACACACACACCATTTCATGGGCTATTTAATAATCTGATAGTATGACTGTATCAAAGCTAAATGAAAATATATTTTAAAAGGATTCACTTAGGTGGACATCACTGTCACTGATTACACTGATGTGGACATGCCTGAAAAGATGTTTAAGTAGCAGTAGAATTCAGAATTAATCAATTTTGACACATGTTAAAGTGCAAAATACATGGATCCATAGCACAGAACTGGGAAAATAAATAGAAGAGAAAGTACCATCAGGCAGTGGTATTATTTATCCCAGTATACAACCTTCGCTATCTCACCCCTAGCATTTTCCATACTATTTTATTATTTTCACATTAAATTGGATGTTTACACATAGCACGATCATATCTTTCTGCTTCAAACAAGCACTAACTAAAAACTGAATTTCAGGTTACAGCAAACTGAAGGGTGGAAAAGGAAGATAGTTTTCTGACAACAAATATGAAATTAAGACAATAGTAAATAACAGCAGGTAGCACATGTGTGCCAAGCCATGGTATTATAGATAAGGCACAAAGCATTCTAGGCACACCAGAGAATTAATTTAAGTTGAATATTAACACTTGCTAATATAAAAAATGTTTTTAAATTTTAGATTGTAAATAAAAAGTTCATTCACCATACACTAACGGAAGAAATAAAAGTTTACTTATTATTTTGCTAAGTCTAAATTCCTGATCTTGCCTTAGAACAGGCTTTTTCATTTGTTTTTCAGTTTCTAAGGATGCCTGCATAAATCTGGGAAGTTAAAGTTTTTAGATTTTTGCTTGCAGCCTGTTATATTAACTAATCTACGTTCTGCTCCACATTCTAAGAAAATTTATTTACGTGCAACAAAGTACTTGGACTGCGTTACAAGTGGCATATAATGAGATTAAAAAACCCCAAATTTCATTGTATTACCCTTTAAATTAAGCAAAGCTTGGGGAAAAAGAGGTTAAAGTTCAGACCGAAGGCAGAAATTTTGTGAAAACTTGAGCTTGTGAATTGTAGAAAGAAAAAATATTTCTAAAGCATTTTACAAAAGTTAGAACATGTTTTTCCTTTTCTTAGCAGAATACATTTTTTGCTTGGTTTACAACAAACATTAAGGCAATGTTGAAGGCGACAAAGAAGAAATATTGTAATCCAGAAAATAAAAGAACTTCAGCTTGTTGCTACTATAGATCCCTGTAGCCTCAAGTTACAGTTTTATTCCAATGGACATTCTTTCTTGCTCTCTCTCCTGTCCTACCCTGAAGATGTTAATGCAGATTTCAGTGAGCACGGCACTCCCATTTTAAAAAAATCTAAGATGCTTGATAAATACCTACATAATCTACAACTATCTACGCAGTCTGGAAAACAGAAACAGGAGGATAGACTTAACACAAGGAGGGCTATGAGAAAGTTAAACCTAAATAATTATAAAGAAAGATCAATATTTTTTTTTTCACTTCGGTTGATTCATTCAAAATTCAAGATCAAGCTGAACGTGAAAGTAGCTTTGATGCTTTGTAATCTCTATTATAATCTATTATTTTGAAAATGACAGAGCAAGTAGCTAAAGAATCTGTAGTATAGGCTTATAGTTTGGCTATAGTCCTGGCCCAAAACTGCAAAGTATCGCTTTACTTTCATACCTGATCCTGCAAGTAATGATTCATGCAAGTAATTTAATCCTAATGGGAAAACCACTAAGATTTCAATAAGTGAGAATAAGGATCAGATCCCTCGTTTAAATGCTCAGAGAGTATCAAAGAACAATTAGCAATCAAGATGAATAACAGAGTAAGTAAAAAATAAAAATCAATATGCTAAACTCCTTTCTTTGGAGAGCCCGAGTCCCTGGGATGATGACCTTAGGTTGGGTTGGACTTGTTCCGCCTTTCAGTAGAGATGCTTCTGCTCTGTTTATTCCCATAAGACACAACGCATGCAGCTCCGAATCAATCAGCCAGAAGCTGCTCCACACGCGCAGCATCGCCAACTGCAAACTTTCAGATCACACGCATTTTCTCAACATCACACAGAACCCGTGGTGGGAGCCCTTTGTTCAGCACATTGCAAGAGACAAACGAGGAGATTCACTGACACCAGGAAACACTGCAGCACCGTCGGACTGTTTCTGTAGGTTTGCTCACCGCTCAGTACGGAAAGCTGGCAGAGTCTTTCAATAGCGCTAGCTTGCTAAGGCCCCCACACTGACCTTGCCATCTTTCAACCCACGTAATTTCTCCATAAATGTTGTAGCAAACTCCTCACCTAACTTCACAGAATGTAAGAACCACTGAAATTACATAGATAAGACAACTCAGGTTAGTGAAATATCGGACTACTTGGAGCTCACTCTTCATTGACAATTCCAACTCATATACAGAAACTCAGAAGTTTCTCTCCATAATAATTTTATCTAGAATTAGACACCTGAACCACAGCAGTTCTTTTTCAATCAGGACATAGGTATGAAAGTCTTTCTAGATTTATTTTAACCAAAATAACAATGGCTGCAGCACTTGGTTTGCTGATACAAACCCCAAGTTCCAGTCTCTCCAAAACCTCTGACAGTCACATCACAGAATCCATTGCAACTTCCACGACTAGCACTACACTGACTTGGGAAGGATCCTCTTAAATCTTGTAAAAGCCGTGAAGTCACAATGATGTAGGCATTTTGCTAGAGAAAGTAACAAAAAAATCTTAACAAAACAACGCACAGTTGAAAAAAAAAATCTAATTAATTTTATAGCCAATGTGGTTTTAAATATTCAAACAAAGAAATTAATTTCCGTTTGATGGTTTTGGTTGGTTTGTGGTTTGTTGGGGTTTTTTGGGGGTTGTTCCCCCCCCCCCCCAAAAAAAAATGTTTGCTTTGTTGTTTCAGGCTTTTTTAGCACTGTTGGAAAAACAATAAATTTCATCTGAAATAAGATTTCTAATGAGCACTAAATGTTTGCTGAAAGATAAGTCAATAAAAATAAATTCAAATAGAACCTGATCTTAAGACAGCAAGGATTTAAACGTTTGCTTAATATAAAATATAGAAATGTTTTTAATGAGGATACTACATGACTCGTGTGAAATCATTCTGGATCGAGGTTGTAGTGAATTCCTAAACAAAGTAACAAGATTAGAAAAAAGAGCTTTACAACTGTAAAGAAACTGTCTGAATTTTTTCAAAATAAGCTGGGAGTCGCATTAGTTAAGCAAAAGCAAGAGCTCTAAAACACTTAACCATTATTTTAGAAAGAAAATATTCAAAAGTGGCCAAGGTGGGCAAGAATATCCATCCATCTATGATCAACCAGAATCCAGGTATTGTATCATTTCAGTGCAATGCAACAGAAAAAGCTTATAGGTGACACTAAATCTTATTACAATTTTCCTCATTCTACTGGTAATTTTCATTAATATGAAAAATAAAAGGCACATTACTATGACAGTGACATGATGTGAGCAATTTTATTGAAGTAGAAAGCTAAGAATGATAATATGCAATAATTATTTTATTGATGCACAGGAAATGAATTATTCATAGTTACAAAGTATCTGTGGATAATTCTAATTACCTGCTTTTAAAGTATATGAGATCCACAGAAAATACATTAACAACTTTGATTGAACACCTGCTATCCTGTGAAAGATTACAAGCACCAGATTCCAAACTTTTCTGACATTGAAGTCATCGGCATTAGGTTTTCCAAGTGCATATTACTAAAAGTTCATGGAGAATTTTGTTCTATTCTGTGTTTTGGTGACCTGTGGTAACTTTTGATATAACCAGGAAAACAGTAATAGCTTAATTTGTATCTTGATTCGTATTTTTACTTCATGGTTTGTTTTGCATCCTTTTTTAGCTAATGCAAGGTTATTAATGAAACCGAAGTCTATGTCTATGAAGACTGTCCTCTGTGATAAATTTACTGTCTAAATCCTCTAATCTACATAATTCTTAATGCTAGCATGTAGGGATATATATTGTGATTCTAGATATTAAATCAACTTGCTAATTGATGCATCTGGTATTCAATAGTGTATTTTTTAGTATGTGGCTAGGCAAACTTAAATATTTTTAATTCCTAAAGTCCAAATTCTGTCACTGTAATCTGAGCATTGCCTTTAGACTAACAAAAATCCAGTATTTCTACTATCAGTTGCTCAAGTAGAAGCTAAGCATAACAGGGAATAGAATAAACTTCAGTATAAACTTCAGGAAGATAAAGCACTTAAAGGTAAGGCGGAATTCTTCCCATCACTTGCCATAAAGTCCTTTCCAAAAGTGTTCTGCACCATCAATCCTGTTGTTACTTATCTTGCTTTTAAAACAGACAGAGAGCTCACAGACTACTTCACTACCCTCTACAAAAAAAATGAAATCTAGAGAACCAGGTGCAGAATAAATTGTAACTGAATCCCTACTTCTTCAAAGCAGCGTCAGTATTTCTTTAACAAAAAGACCCATTCTGTCCTGTTTTGCGGAACAAAAATATGGACTGTGCAACGTATTTCTGAAAAATGCTTAAGAATACTTTATTAGTTACCTGGACACAGACTGGTCTGACTTAAAGAGTAGGTAATTACTGTTACCTTGGAGTTAATCAAGTTAATTACAGAAACATAAAACATACCTCTCTATCTATGACACTTTCCTTCCCTATACATTCTGCTGAACTACAGCACATATCCCAGAAGACACCATATAATCTTTCCCCCCACCATCCACCTCTAAAACCACTTATTTCCTGGGTATTCCATACCTTTCACTACAGGACTCCACGCTAAATAAAATATCTATTTGTAAGTTCTCATAAAAGACAAAATACACTGGGCTCGTGCTAAGTTAAGCTATGCGATACTTACTGTTCATACAGTGTGTTTGGTCTCTTCTAACCCAAATAATTTTCGTTTTACAAGCAATCATTCCATTGTTAGCTTTATTTTGTCTGACTAAATGTTGACTTTGCTTGTGAAACTACTTATAAATGTGTTTGCTAGGGCAGATGTAATAGCTCAAAATAAAGGAAATGTCAAGAGAAACTAAAGTGTTGGAACTGAAGGTCAGCTAATTTTTCCTGTGTACATTTGTAAGGCTCGATAATTATTTATCCTTTTTCATTTACTTGAATGTTTAATCAAGCAGACGTAACAGAATTACGAAACAAGAGTAAAAACATCACAATCATTTTGTTACAGACTTAAAATTGGAATGGCAGGTCTTCTTGGTTTGAATTATTCCAAATCAATCTGGTGTTTGCAACTGCCAATGACATTCTTGAAAAATTTCCGTAGGTCTTCTGCTACTTAAGCTCAAGCATCCCGTTAGCTATGAGGATGCAAGGCACACAAAAGCACCTTAAGAGGTAGACAGATGGTTCCAGTTTCATATCTAGTTCTGTTTGCCAGCTGCCGCATAAATGTGTGTGTTAGCGTGAAGTGCGATGGAAGGGATTTTTGTACAGTCGTTATTTAACTATATGAAACAGAGTAAAAACATTGTATATTCTTAAGATGTTTTTCTCACTACCTGTCACACTGTTGTGTGATTTCAGCTGATGTCCCATAGTTGAAAGATCACTCATCTCACTATCAACCCATTAACATGGCATCTTCTACTATATTTCTGACAACACTGGTTTTTAAGAGGATATTGATAAAGTAACCACTTACTACGGAAAAGTTTCTTCATATTTTACCAAATGTAAAAGTTAAAAGGGATTCCCAATTTTACCTAATACAGACAGTTCAATACTACTCTTCTCCATAACACCACCTGTACCAAAAAGTATGCACCGCTTTTCATGGACTTCTTAAAATATCAAACATGTTTGTGCTGAGAGGGGCTAGACAGCAGAGAAAGAGCAACATTAGTGTGTTAACAAACCCTCTTGACAGTAAATAATGATGGAGCCTTAAAGCATAGAAGAATAACAAATCTTTACTGGATCTGTGCAAGCCGTAAGTTCTGTTAGTGCAGAGCCTGCTGCAAGTCGAGGAGTTAATTTTCAGTTCCATATGCCAGTGTGCAGAGGGTAAAAAGCCAAGCAGCAATGTGTTTATTACTGGTAACCATAACACATCTGGAGATCACTGATTCTTTTGATGCACTGAAAGATGAAGGGAAGTGCACCTTCCCACACCAGAGCTGAAAGGTACTAACAGCTAACTCTGCTGCTTAAGACAACGTTCTGCATTTTGGAATATGAGGTGAAATTCCTAGCAAAGACATGCAAAACCAAACTTACACATACATAGAGCCAAGTATTTAAAGAGAGAAAGAGATAAATTGCACTGCTAAAAGAATTACAAGTTTCTTTTGATCATAATCTAAAATGTATATTTTACCAAGTGAGATGGATACAGGGAAGTGTGGGCTGTACTAATAAAAAGCGTTGTGATTCTTGGTTTACTTTATAAAAGCAAAAGGAAATTAAATTACAGAAAGTTTAGAGCTTAGATGTGACAACTAATCTCTATCAGTTATTTGCTTAGCATAACCCACATCTTGGTGTAAGTCACTGAAAATTATATTTAAACAGCATAAAATGTGAGAGAGATACTATACCCACCTACTCTAAAAAAATTTTTTAGTTGGTTGTTGGCTCTGAACTGTATTTCTAAATCCAGTTATCCGCCATAAAATTCTCACAGTTCAGTTAATCTAAAAATATAAACATTTACTCATTTATGAGCTTCAGAATCAAACAAGTTTCCAAATGTAATATATGAACATTAGGGAGGAAGCAGCACGTCTATCGATGACTGATCAAAGGAAGTGGAGGAGAGCTGAGCCTGCCCTTCAATTCACATTCACACGCTTTGCTTGCCTTTAAAAACCATCCACATGTAAGGTGAAAGGTACACTGAATATAGTTTTTAGTTCTTGCAGTTTCCATTTAACTCATCCACAGTTTGATTTGCACAAATCTACTTATTTATTATTAAAAATGGTGACTTATTTTCAAAGTTTTTACAGCTAAACGGAGAATAGAAATGTTTTAATCAGCAGAAACTAAGGTATAGCTTTGCTGGGAAATTAAGACCTAGATCACTTTCTCTCTGTGAATGAAAAACAAAGTCGTAGCTGAACTGTAATTGTTCAGAAAATATGAAGCAATTTCATACGGCAAAGTTCAAAGGAAGTGGTTATGTGCTTGTGAAATGACAAAGAAATCCATAGTAAGGTAAATATAAATGAATGTATTTCTTTAGAAAAATGACTGTTGTATATGAATGGACCTGCAAGTTGGAGAAATAATGAATAGTTGTTATAAGACATGCTAACTATTAGCAGATTGATCATTTAAGGTTTTTTTTTTTAGTATTACAACAGCACATCCTCTAACCACAGTGAAGCAGTTCAGCCTTTCCTGGAACATTCTACAAATGACAAGACAATCTCTTATGGGAAAAAATTATCTTTTGGAATTGCAAAACAATTCCTTCTCAGCTTAAATCCTGGAAAAGCCCAAACGAAACCAGAAGTATAACATTTACTGTTCAACAAAGCTGAATTAAGAGCTACACTGTTAATGTGTTCCTTCTTAAAATATTTTAGGCTTTAAATAAGAGTTCAGAGAGAGTAAAAGAGAACACTGCCAACAGAGAGACACTCTTCCGACCGCAGGCTGATACGGAACTTACCACCATGCGGTGACCACACACACAAAAAAAGAAAAAAAAAAAAAAAGAAAAAGAAAAAAGGCCAGAGTGCTTATTTTTGAAGAGTCCAGAGTTTGACACGAGCTTTATCATACCATGACACAAATATTGCTTCACTGTTAGATGATGCATATTTTTTTTGGCTTACACCAGACAGAACTTCCCTTATTCTTGGAGTAGAAATTTAATTCTTGTATAAAAACGCAGCTACTGTAATTTAAAAAAACATTCTGGACATTAAGACAACATCTGATCATCAGAAAATAAATGTATGCATCTAACGCATTATTTATTATTGACCAAATTCACTCTTACCGTTTACTTGTATGAAACTGAGTATTATTTATAACCTTGTGCCTTTCAATGCAGCATTCAATTGCATGCAGTTCAATTAGCACCAACTGGTGAGTCATTCTTTGCGTGAAATCCATGTAAACTCCTTTATATCTATAGTAGCCTAGTATTCTTGAACATGCAACACAATTTTTTAATTGACATAAGTATTAAACAGCTAACTAAGTTGCCAAGTCATCTTTGTACAAACAATATATAAAACATTTTTATACATGATAGATTCACTTCAGAGGATATTAATAAAGAGTCACAGTAGGATTCAGATTAATTTCTTTTTAAAAAAATGTCATTTTTAGGCTAGAGAAAAATAGCTGCACGTTGTTTTCTGAAGGTTCATGTCTGTAAAAGGTAGCAAAGAGAGAATATGATAAAGGAAACAGCAAGGAAGCATCTAATATGGTCTGAACAACCACTGAGAAGGAGCAATGTCTATGGAGACCTTTTAAGTTAGTTAATCAAAATTCAATTTGAACTACGGGCAAGAACGGCTGCATTCAGGGAACCAGAACTTCATATATGTCCTAGAAACAAACAGTGGTTCAACAAAATGAGAAAACCCTATGCCTCACAGGAGAAATAAAACGCAGAACCCTGAATTTGCCATTCTACTCCAGTGACCACATGTGAGAAAGCATTTGGCGCCTAACTAGACTGAAAAAATCCACAACCACAGCATCTTTTATGATAAGACATAATCACCTTAACTATTCATATTAAAAAGGTATCACCCACCACTGACTGAAACTGTGAGCCAGTGGCTTCTACAGAACGTTTCTGATTAATTGACTGACATCAGATAGGCCCCTCTAGGTAAGATTAATGCTCCTTTCACAATGTCTCACCTCTAGGTAAATAAAATTAGCCAGCGAATCAACACACCAGCTAGACTGGAAAAACCTGTCGACAAAAGAAATTGCTACAATTTTGATGAATGTCAAGATTTAGAAAAGATTTTCAAATTCTCAGATTTATACATAACAACAGGAAAAATCCCAATATTTTCTGTGTTTTTCTTGTTATGTTAAAGCATGTGAATTACATACATGGCAACACTTCCCTTTGCCCACATGCTCTTCTTTTATGTATATTCTCCAAGGTACAAGTTGAAATTAAAGTCTTACTTAAAAAAATGCAATCCTTAACAAGCTCCAGCTTTTATTTGTTATATATATTTTACACTTATATGCAGTATACATACATACATTAAAATATCTGAAAGGGGAGTAGGAGTGTATTTTTCAAAATCGGAACTGTATTTCATTCCAAAGAATGCACCGTTACCTTAATTTTGAGAATTAACTTAGGAAAATCCAATTTATATAAGCAGATTTAGAATCCTTTTATGGAATTGCCTCCCCTGAAGGTTTTTTTGACGTCTGTCTCTTTTGCTAGAAGCGTTACCAATTACCGTGTTCTGAAAATATTTGTCAGGGGTAATATTATCAAATGCATAGAAGGTAAAACATATTATTTTAAATTAAATGAAATTTATTTACACAAAATGAAGAGACAGTCTAAACCCCTACTTCAAGATCAGCATCAGGGCAGCTTTTGAATGAATAAGTACTCCATGGCTGTAGTTGCTGCTTTTCAAAATACGGGTTCCTATGAAACCAGAAATAGAAAATATAACTACATACCTGTAGACTTTCCCTGTATAATACATGCCTGAGATTGAGCTTCCAGTTTCAGATATTACTTCTTTTTAAATATTAAATCATTCCAAAGACTACCACCTCTAACACAGGGACCAGAGAAAATAAACCCATTAAATCAGAAAACAGCAAGAATTTATTTGAGTAAGTGTAACTGATACGTGTTGCCACCAGCCCCCCAGTGTCAGTGCAACACTTTTCACATCCCCACCTCTCCCATTTGGCTCTCCCACTACCCATACACAAACAGCGGGGATAAATCTCATACAGCAGACATCCGTAAGCCTATCCACTCCACACAAAGCACTCCAGCAACACGTGAGGAGAACTGGGACAGCTTACTGGCCAATAGAAGCTGTAAGTCATACACTAGTAGATCATAATGGTGAGAAGAAAGGAGTAACAGCAAAGAAATCCCATTTTTCCCAATGCAGTTTATGGCATCATCACCCAAATCACTGCGGTAAGGGGTATACAAGACTTCCAAAAGTTACTGCAGTTCAGTTCCTACGACTTTTCCTGCCAGTTTCCAGACAAATATTAATACTACCAATTAACTTTATGCTCGCATCCCAAACCTTGCTTTCACAAATCCTCACTATTTTTGGTATGGGTTCCTACAAAGACATTAATAAGCACTCTTTCCCTTTCAGAACCCCAGTTATCAAGTAAAAATACCCCATATTTTTCAGAATCTATATATTTGTATTCTAAAACAACCAAAATTACTTATTTGTATTCCTATTTGCCATATAAAACAAGGGTCACTTTGAAAGAAGAATTTATAGCCCTTGCAGGCAATACCAATGGAAAATGTCATAGCATAATTATGATAGATTATTTTGTTTAAAAGATGATACTGAGAATTATTACTAGTCTGGTAGTTCTATATCCAGCAATACTTCATTTCTTTCAGTACCAATTATAAGAGAAATTGAAAAAGCATGCAACATTTCTTTATTCTCTGTGCACAGCTCATTAATCTATATTTATCAAGATTATATTTTGTATTCAGATAGTTTGAATATTTTTATAATATTTGTGACACCCTTACAATATCAATATTCCCATTAAGAAAATAAAGAACGGTCATATGCATATACCTTTGTTACGTATTTTTTTAGATAACTGCTTTTCAATATAGAAAATCATTAATATCCATCTTAAAAAATCAGTAGACAGCTTATCAATTTTCTCACTGAATTTCCTTCAATTTTAGCAATTCTCAACTAAATCTCAATTAAACCCAATTTCTTCCCATTAATTTAATTACTTCTGATCCCTATCAATAGCCTTTGTTAATTTCAATTACTTTCAATAAATGTTCAATTAAATTCTTACCTCTAATTCATTTCCATATATTTGTTTCCTTTGAACTCATTTGATAGCTTTAAAACCAATACTACAGATACAATGTCTGACAGAGTTTTCACTTGAAACATCATATATTTAAACTCATAGAAGTAATACTAAGTATATCTATTTGGGTAGAAATTAATGAAAAAGAAGGTTTATACAAATCTGACAACTTTCCAATTGCCTACGGAATTTAATTGTGAATACTCTAGTAAAACAGTGAAAACTCTTAGCTTTTCCATGTATTTGTAGACAGGTAGCCATCAATGGTTTTTCAGAGAGGCATTGTGATGCACTGTCCTTTCCAGCATATCCTGTTCCGATACAAAGTCTCCTCAAAGACACCTCGACAGACTGTATTTAGAGATCCATGTCTAAAGCATTTAGAGATGCTTTCCCAAGCTCAGTTCAAATCTTTATTCCCTCATTAGCTAGAACTTTACCTATGAACCACAAGACAGAATTAAAAACGCTTAATGACGATCATTAACTCAGTCCCTTCAAAACCAGTTTTCACAGCTAGGTGAGTGTGGTGGATGGTTGCTTCCCATCCTTCCATTCTTTCTCTATACCAAACTATTAAGGCTAAAACTTTTTAAAGATGCAAATTGACCAATTACGGTCAGCCTTCTCTTAACTCCAGAACGTGCACACATCCTTAGTGGCTCAATCTAAGACCATCATCGTACACCCACTAGACAACAGTCTGCTATTTAGGTCAAGCGCCCACTTCACAAAGGCAAAGTGTATTCCACAGTGGAGGCTTTTCCTTCCCACTAGATCGGCCGGGTTGCAATCCCAGTGAGAACATCAGTATTCCCTATCTCCTGGAGTTGATGTTCTCTGGTTTCACCAGGCAGTGAATCTTGGTACTGAACATTACTGAATCACATGAAAACAACCCTACTGTGTCAGAAAAGATGCCGTTTCTTAGTAAATGTTGCAGAAAGTCCTCCTGAAGGTGGCTTATCCCCTTGAGTCATTGAGGAAAACACATACATACATCTCTAGAAAACAAAGTCAATATCCATAAAGGATAAAGGAAAAATATTTCCTTAAAGAAAACACACTTTGAGTACCTATTTTCCTGTGTCTGTGTCAAGCTCCCTTCCCAATCTAAGTATTTCTTTTAAATGTCTGAAAAAGCCTTTCAAACTTTCTATAGAAATGTATCAAATGCTGATTGAAAGTTACATATTAAAGAGCAATAACAGAAAAATAAATGGACTTCTAGAAAAAGGTCTAGACTTCTAGACACTGGACTTCTAGAAAAAGGTCTTAATTTTCAAAGAAAATGTAAATGTTTTAAGGCCATTCCTGTAATAATCCTCCTGATTGCCCCTCATTGAAGAGCATTCAATAAGCACTCTCAATGCTTACAGCTGCTGATAATTAGACCATGAGGGATTCTTTCCAGAGTGGTTTGGATCAGGACCTGCGTGCCCGAAGGCCAAACTCCATCTTCCTGAATGGAAGCAAGTGAAACAAAGCTTGGCTGGTTTTGCTTCTTTACACAATTTTTAAGGCTCCCTTTTGTTCAACGTGAAATTTGGTTTTGGTTTCTTTCAACCTCTCAGGGGTCTAATACAGAATGATAATCTGACTCAAAGCACTCTGAACCAGAGGAAGAAAAAAAAAAAAGGAGAAAAGAAATGTAATCAATAGAGTACTTTACTTTCTTCACTCTACAGATCTTCCTCACTAAAATAAAAAGGAAAAAAAAAATCCAAACCAAAAAAACAGGACTGAAAACATTCTTCAGACTTTCAGAGTACTTTTGTATAGTATTCAGCTTGTTTCTCCACTATAGATTTAAATAGGACTTTCCCCTGGCAATTATTTGCAGTTTAGTTTATGAAACTCTTATTACCTAGCTAGAAGGTTTTTTTTAAAAAAAAATCAGATTTCTGAAATGTAAACTGAAACTTTAACATTTTGCCAGTTATCCCCTCTGCTGTATGATGATCTCATGAAGTAGGCAGAAGTAAGTTTTCATCTTCAGTAACCTATAGCTGATAATGTGTAATTTCACAAACATGTTTTTGTATTTTAGACTTCCACTGCAAAATAGAGAAGGGATATTTAAGCAAGACTTTTGAAAATCCCTCATAATAATCACTAATCTGCAGAAGAAACTTCTTGAATATAGTTACAAAATATTAAAAAAAAAATTAATCAAGTGATAATTGGTTAAACTCACTAGAATTTAAGATCTAAAATTCCCTTGAAAGCCCACCTGTAGTTGTCAGCATATGCCAGATAATAAATAAATACATAAATAAATTATTTCCCACCTTCAGTACCAGATACAGGCTTGAAATAGAGTTCAGGTTTAAACGAGGTGCAAATTCAAAATGGAACATTTTGGATAAAATTAGCATCTCTAACGAGCTATTTGGAACAGAAATCACATATGCTGAGAATATAAAAAAAAGTACAAAGAATTCATCCCCTATGTACTGACATATGAAATAGCCGTTATGGTTGATCCCTACTGAGAGGCAAGCGTTACTGTTTTTAGGCCAATGTTTTTCAACAGCTGACTATAGAAAGATTTAAAAAAAAAAAAAAAAAAAAACCAAAAAACAACAAAACTCTATTACTTTACAAGGAACTTTATTAGAAATTATTGGCTTTAAAAGTTGAAATGCAGTTTTAGACTTACACTGTCTGTAACAGCCATACAGTGTTTTCTTCATCTACAAGGCACTGAGCTTAATAGAGGACTTCAAATTCTAGTCTCTATTCTTTGTCTCCCTTTTCCTCATTGTCCAAACCTCATAACGATAACAGCAATTACTTGTTCTATCCCCACTGCAATGTACTTCAGATTTTGTCAGCATTTCCATTTAAATGTTGCATTATTCTTTCATGCCCTACTTTGAGGTTTCTAAGTAGTTTGAAAGTGTCTTCTCAATAGAAATATCTTTGCATAAATATGTCTATTTCTGAATGTTTACGATTAAGGAGATAATATTGTAGGCAACTAGCAGAGACCATATCTTCTAATTAAAAACAATTATTTTAGCGTTTACGCATGTTACTTCTAAACTGAATATATTAGCACCTCTGTATCCTCTTCATCTATTAAAATATAATTTTATTCTGTGACCATCTTAGTATTTATCTGTTTTACAGCGTGTGTGTGAAAATATTTTGAACTTCATATATGGGTTTTTAAACGGCTTTCATTTTTCCAAACATTGTTAGCTCTAAAATAAATACTAAACACAACAGAGCCGAATTTTAGCAGATATGTTGCAGATAGGGTCTATTTAAGGAAAGTTGTTTTTCTGCTAATCATATATCGTTCAACCTTCTCAACAGTGTAAGTAACTCTGGTCTCTTCAGAATACTTGTCAAGGCATACAAAAAGCTGTGGGTTTACACAGGGCCGGAATTGTCAGGGCAGTGGGTAGAAACACATGCATGATACCCCCAGAAGTCATCTTTGCGCCTGATAACTGAACAGTTCAAATATTTTCCATTACCAGAAAAAATGAATTCATATTGATCTTCATCCTCTCTAGAGCATCCTTTGGAAAAATGATATATATGTATAGATGAGGCACTGTTCACTTCAGTACCATAACGATTGGTTTCAAGTGAAAAATGAGGACAGCAACTCATTATACAGTACACATGGGGCAATGTCTCTGTTTCCTTTTCATTTCTTTTTTTTTGCCAGAGTAAATGTTCTTATTTAAAACTTCATCACCAAAAAATGCCTCTATCTAAATTACAGCATAAGGAGGCTTCACTCAGTTCAGACACACATTCCTTAAAAGCAAAAAAACAGCCCAAAAAGCAGCAAGAGAAAGGGAGTGTAGAGTGCACGTTCAATACTACTGCTATCGTACAGAGCATAAATCACTAGCCATGTTTATGGAACATAATCTATTATAATTTCTTATTTCTCTATAATCATTGTATCGTGTGCTCCATAAACACTGATGAAAGAAGCTAAATTATATCAAAATAAGGTAATCAGATAGGGGTTTGCAGTTAAAAAAACAACAACAACAAAAACCAACCAACCAACCCAACCACCAAAAAAACACAGCCACCCACAAAAAAAAATTCAGAGAAAAAAAGGCCACTATTTTCTGCCAAGCCCTTCCTTGCTGGTACTCTAAATTAAGCACAAAAATTACGAAATGTCCACAAAAAGTGCCAGAGCAGCTTGGGGTTGAGCCGCAACCCAACCCAGAGAAGAGAGCTGGAAGCGCTGAGGTTTCTCCTGGACTCTTTCGGGCTGTGTCTGCATTGAAGCCACAGCAGATGCAGAAGTACTTGAAAGAGTTCCAGCAGCTACCTCAGGTACCGGCAGTCTAGACAGTTGCCTGGGTTTATGGACCTACTAATTTAACTTGCTTTAGAGCTTCGTGTTACCATCCCTAAACTAGTAATATGCTTACACAAAACTGAAACTAGTGTATCTGTCCCACACGCTCTTTTTGCAGATTAGAAATATCCATTATTGCCTTGAAAGTAGCTTTACTATTGATGGAAATAATTTTTACGTTATATTGCCTGTTAACTTCTACATCAAAATATCATTAGGTTCGCAAATATTCCCATTCAGCTCTAAAAAATACTGAAATAATGGGGGAAAGACTTAAAAAACAAAACCAAACAAAACCACTTGCCAGCTGCTATTCTAGGTATGAAAAAAGAACCCACAAAACAGTTGTGAAAACAGTTTTCAGCTATTGAAAAGTTTGTGCTCAGAAAGCAATTACAGATGTTCATTTGTGTATAAAAGCCATGTCAGATTCTGCACGTATGCCGTTTGAGGGTTAATACTGAAATGTGGAACATTCTCTCCACGGCAGAAAATTCAGAGACTGAGCACAATTTCCTCATCTCAAAGAAACGTGGAAGGTCTTACCACCCGAAAGCTTAGAGACCAGTAATTAATTATCTTTATGAGAAAGAAGAAAACTTGTGGAGAAATTCAAGAGAGACAAAACAGTAGGAAAATGAATGCCAAAAATAATTTTTTCATGAGCTCAAAACCCCTTTTTCTTTCTACAAATTCTCTGCATCCAAATGGACACAGCGTCACAAATCATCTCTTAAGGAAAGGGGTTTATATTTTTGTATTCCAGCCCTAAAAATTACAACAAAGCAACAAGTGTTAATTTTGCCTATTATTAAAGTCCTGCATAGTGACTCTTCTGTAAGAATCTCCATCAAACAGATTCACTGAGAAAATATGGAGCAGTGAAAAACGAAAACACTTCGAACCAATGAGCCCTACACCGAGATCCCCCTTGAAGCTTTCTGTGCTTCCCTCTCTTCCGTATCTATGGGCAGGAGTTTTGATAGGTCTGAAAAAAGGAGGAAATAAAAGGTATCCCATCAATATTTGCTCTTCTGTCTTCTAGGGAAAAAAGCCCCAAAAGACATACTATTCTACAGCTGAATCCCTTGAAGGGCTGTTCTCTGTTGTGCATACAGTAAAATTTTCTCTAATCTAGATCTGCAAAGGAAGCTGCATCAAATAAAAGATTTTCTGCTTACTTTGTATAGGAAGATATTTCTGAGGTTTCTAGATAACCAGCAAATTTCTCAAGGTCCAATCCTACAGTCACTGCATCACTAATTTCAGAAGGAGCTAACCACTTAAAGACATCACTGTGAGTTGCAGTATTGTTAGATGTTTGGTACTTTCATTTTTGGGGAAACCCGATAAACCCATTGATATTTAGTCCAACCAGTGAGAGAGAGCCACTAACAATGGCAAGCTAGAGTCACATCCAAACAGGCACCACTGTAATTCAAATATGCAGCAACTACAGCAGACTTTTAAAACAAAGTAGAATAATTTATGAGGAGCACATGAGGGGTTAAGAAGGTGAAAAATTCTGTGCAGAGAGGTCCTGGAATAAAAGCTACAAAATGTAGCTGTGTAATCAGTAAAACGTTTTATTTGCATTGCGGTGTTTGGGTTTCTTTTCAATCACAAGCACCAAAGTCAAAGTGGGGCTCTGATCATCTCGCTGCAGTTTACCAATCAGGATTATATGCCAATGTGTAATGAAGTGGAACTACATGATGTGACAAAATATGATGTGACAAGTAAATTTTAAAGGAGAACCCGCTAATTTGGAACCAGTAATTGCTACAATTCAAACAGCCCCATTACTTATATACTGAATTTTCAAAGCTGAATTTGTGGCATATTTTTAACTGGATTAAGTGTCAACTTCAACGGAGCAATTAGCATTTTTAAAAAATATTTCTCATCAACAGAGTACTATTTATCACCTGGCAGGTAATAATTTCTTATTCCTACCTTTAGTACTGCTGAATATTTTCTCTCAAATAATATATTCAATCAAAAGAACACAACATTTTATGCTAATGTAATCTTTGTACAGCTTTAGCTGAAATCTCAAGTGCTGATAATTACAAAAAAGTCTGTGAAGGGATTCCAGAAAACTGGCATTTTATTTATTTATTTTTATGGGGACAAAAATTCAGTAAATTCTTGAACAATGTTCAATAGCACAAACTGCAAGTATTATCTTTCTATGTCTTGTATTACTTGCTTAGTTACTGAAAATAACGCTGGAAAGAGCAGGTGACTCACTGCAAAGCTTCTGGAGAACTTTGCCATCTACAAAAAACACACACCGCTTTGGAAAGGTGACACTTCAACATTTCAATCTGGCAGTTTCTTAATAAAAAAAAAAGTCCAGTTTCTGTACAGAGTAACAGTATTTTACGATCACAAAAATTATTCTGTAAAAGTCTATATAAAGTATTAAACAGTCCCCTGGGCATCACCGCAATGCTTCCATACGCAGAGATTTTGAATGATGTGGTAGAATTTATAAAAAAATAACAGGTAGCATATACTGTGAGAGTAATTTTAAATACAAGATCATAAAACAAGGACACGGACCTTTACCAAAAAACTGCAAGTGGCTCATCCTGTGTACTTCTCACCAGGTCTACCAAACACAATGGTACGCAAAACTGCCAATCCTAAAAGCTATTAAAAAAAAAAAAAGCAGTTTAAATTGGAAAGAAGATAGCTGCAAGCCAGCTGAAAGCAGCTGGCATTTAGTCATCTCCCTCCCAATTAAAATTGTAAATGGCACCTACTTCACTGGCAGTGTATGTTATATATACAATCTGATAAAACAGGTATTTCTGTTTCTCTTTTACACCTACACACTGGTAATATACTATCCTGACCAGCTCCCTTCCCAACTTCTAACAAATGTGGACTTCAGTAAACTCATTTTTAGTTTTTTTAACCAATACTTTGGAAGACTCATCAGATATGGGGAGCTTGTCCCTGGATGTCAAAAAAGCCATTTTAAGAATAATATCCAAGATAAAGCATCAAAACCAAGTGTAAATTATTTTACACTTTGACTACCACTCAGTTATTAAGCTGTTTCACGACATTTGTAACAGCATTAAGGCGGAACCTCCTCTTCTCAGCCCTCTGAAGTTCTGTTTATTACCACTTAATTTTCTGCTTTTACTATGCTTGTGTTACTAACTAAAAACAGGTGGTGGAGGGAAAGTGATAGTCAACCTCATTTCAACTCCAAACACAGGTCCACTTATCAAAATCATCCACTGACAGAAGATGTTTCTGGAAAGACAACCGTACCAAAAGAACTGATGTGCCCTATTTCATCCTACCTAAAGCTGCCTTGTGTAGGAGTACGTTTAACTGATGTTAGTAAACATTCGCACACTTGTGTTTTGGGGTCACTAATATATAATTGTGATTGTGCATGTGTGCGTGGAAGAGCACATTCATGTTTCAATACATGGGACTTAAGCACAAAATCTTGCTAAAGGTTTCCAGGTATCAGCCTACCTGCACAGCAAACCGCCCATTTCTGGCTGGTTATTTACTGCTTCGGATGGTTTTCTTACCCCTAACTGATTTTCTCCCTAGGGATTTCATAAAGGATTCAGCCACAGTTCAAGCTTCTGCACAACTTAAGTACCTTCAACACCGATGCCAACTGCCTCTCAAGAGTAAACAGACTGAAAGTTTGGGTTTTTTGCCTGTGTAACTGGCTTGGAACATTTTTAAAGCTAACAAAATACTAGAAACCCTCAACACTGCTGCACATTATCAGCTCTATTTTGCAGAAAACTACACCATATCTTTCAATTCTTTGTGTGATGTACTAATACTATCATGTATTAAACAGTTCCGTGAAGTACCTCATCATTTCTAATCTCGCACACCTTTAGGTTTGTCATAGTCAATACCCAGAATGTTTTTTTCAATATTAATTGCACAAATTTCAGGCAGGATTAAGCAGCACATAAATAAATTTAGGGTGGCTAATGTGACACCCATCTACAAGAAGGGTCGGAAGGAGGATCGGGGGAACTACAGGCCTCTCAGCCTGACCTCAGTACCAGGAACGATCATGGAGAGGATCATCTTGAGTGAGCTCTCATGGCAAGTGCAGGGCAGCCAAGGGATCAGGGCCAGCCAGTGTGGGTTTAAGAAAGGGAGGTCCTGCTTAACCAACCTGATCTCTTTCTGTGACCATGTGACCCGCCTTCTGGATGCGGGGAAGGCTGTGGATGTTGTCTATCTGGACTTTGGTAAGGCCTTTGACACCATCCCCCACAGCATTCTCCTGGAGAAGCTGGCGAATCATGGCATAGACAAGTGTACTCTTCGCTGGATTAAAATCTGGCTGGATGGCTGTGCCCAGAGAGTTGTGATTAACGGGGTGAAATCCTCTTGGCAGCCGGTCACCAGTGGCATCCCTCACGGCTCCGTTTTGGGGCCAGTTTTGTTTAATATCTTTATTGATGATCTGGATGAGGGGATTGAGTGCACCCTCAGTAAGTTTGCAGATGACACCAAACTAGGTGGGAGTGTTGATCTGCTTGAGGGTAGGAAGGCTCTACAGAGGGACCTGGACAGGCTGGATCGATGGGCCAAGGCCAACTGTATGAGGTTTAATAAGGCCAAGTGCCGGGTCCTGCATTTTGGTCGCAACAACCCCAAGCAACGCTACAGGCTTGGGGAAGAGTGGCTGGAAAGCTGCCCGGCAGAAAAGGACCTGGGGGTGCTGGTGGATGGCCAGCTTAACATGAGCCAGCAGTGTGCCCAGGTGGCCAAGAAGGCCAACAGCATTCTGGCTTGTATCGGGAATAGCGTGGCCAGCAGGAGCAGGGAAGTGATGGTGCCTCTGTACTCGGCACTGGTGAGGCCTCACCTCGAGTACTGTGTTCAGTTCTGGGCCCCTCTGTACAAAAGGGACATAGAAGTGCTGGAGCGTGTCCAGAGGAGAGCTACCAGGCTGGGGAGGGGTCTGGAGACCAGGTCATATGAGGAGAGGCTGAGGGAGCTGGGCATGTTTAGCTTGGAGAAGAGGAGACTGAGGGGAGACCTCATTGCCCTCTACAACTACCTGAGAGGAGGTTGGAGAGAGGTGGGTGTTGGCCTCTTCTCCCCAGTGAATAATGACAGGACCAGAGGAAATGGTCTGAAGTTGTGGCAGGGGAGGTTTAGATTAGATATTAGGAAGAATTACTTTACTGAAAGAGTGGTCAGGCACTGGAACAGCCTGCCCAGGGAGGTGGTGGAGTCACCATCCCTAGAGGTATTTAAGAAAAGTCTAGATGTGGCACTTCAGGGCATGCTCTAGTGGCAGAGATTGTAGGTTGTTTGGTTGGACTCAATGATCTCAAAGATCCTTTCCAACCATGAAGATTCTGTGATTCTGTGAAATAAATAAATAAATAAAATCAGAGGAAGAGGTTTCTTAAGCTCTTTTAGCAGCTTAGAAGTAAATCATAAAATGTCAAGCTACAAAAATTGGCTCAGATAAATATGAATTTTCCAGAATTAGTTCACTAAGCTTTTATCCTTTCTGAACACTTTCAAGTCAATCCTGAACACTGTGCTTACCTTAATATTGAACAGTTATGCTACAACACATACAAAAGATTGAATATACGAGTTATTCTTAAAGTGAAAGAGTTCGTCCGTCTTCATTTAAATAAGGAAAATAAGGAATTTATTTAGCACCAGAAGGAAAAGCAAGGCTATTAAGATAATTTTTAGATATTTTTCTTCCATTTAGTTAAGGGCTTCCACTGGATGCTATTTTCTGTTATACCCATTACAGACTTCAAAACTTCACATCTTAAATCTTGCAGCTATTTAGTTTCATATATTCACATTTTAACAATAATATAGTTAAGTCTATTAGTAATTACACTGTCATACCATCACATTTTCAAGTGTTTAATGCTTTAAAAACTTCAAACAAGCTGTCATTTTATATACCACAAGGTTTTTATTCTTTTTCTGTGGCCTATGATAAATCCTGTTTATACTAAGTCAAACACTCTATATGAATATATACAGACATACATAGAGTATACAGTTTAGACAGCGTGTCCTCAGTTTTGGATACAATGCCAAAAGGAACGAGGGGAAGTGTTATAAAGGGAGTATTTAAAAACAGCAATTATGTAAAATTGAAACTTTAAGCCTGAAAATAAAACCTTCTAAATTTTTTTTCAACACACCAAATTAAAAAAAAATATTTTTGAAATGGCTATAATATTCATCAAATAATTAAGACACAAATTCCAATGGACTTTTGTATTCAACTAGAGTTTTGGTCACACACCTCAAGTTTAAAGTTTCCATTTATTTCGCCCCTCAGACAAATGCTAACATCTTAGAAACCTCCCCAATAACTGACATTAACTTTGCTCTTGTTCCTAAACCTGCAAGATTTTCCACAGCAGTAGATTACTCAGGCCATGAAGAATGTTGTCAGAGAGCCCTTGATTGTGGCCTCAGTAGATAAGACATGATTCTATCAGCACTGACAGATGTTCTGTCCTCTCAGGAAATGGCCACCAAGGATAAAAGTTGCTACCCGCATAAAAAGAAGATTAATTTGCATTTGAAGCCCTAGACCCATTCCCCAGGATCTCCATCACCGAGAAAAATCAGGCCTGCACTTCCTTTACCGTGTAAAGGCAGCCCAACATGGATGCACAGTTCTGCAGTTATATTTACCTGCAGGAAATGCTGATTTTTTTCTTTTTTTTTTTTAACATGAAATGCAGAGCTTTAAATTTTCAATAGAATTAGTAGGAGAGGACTAATTATGAATACAAAATAATTTTTATATTAAAATTGTTCTATATTCTTTATCTTAAAGATAAAGAATAGAATAAGAACGTAATTACCTATGTGAATTTAAACTATGAATAAAATGATGGATCTCCTTCATGTATAAGGAAATACAAACAATATAATTTGAAATGATGAGATTAATACTGAAAATTGCACCGAAAATTTATATACAAATATGTATCATTAAATAAGCCTTCCAATATTTCTGTGACTTCAGAAAATTGTATTTTTGCCATTTTTAACCAGAAAATAATTGACATATCTGTATATTTAATCCACATTTTAACTAAATCTGTGACAGAGTAGGGAATGTAAAGAGCAATACTAACTCTTGTTTTCTTTTTCTACTACTGAAATCACCCACCACATTCCAGGCACGGGAGTGCTATAAACAGCCACTGTGGTCTGATCCAATTCCTGTTCAAGTCAATGGAAATGTTTTATAGACATAAGGCTAGATCACTGTAGGAATCAAAACACCCTCTACACCTATTCCTATTCCTCTTCTGCTTTTCACCTACCCTTTTCCTTCGCTGTCCCCAAAAATGCAGGGAATCTATTTAAATTCTTTTTTTCCTTACAGAAAGTGCCTTAGGCAGGACACTACATTTTGGTATTCCTGAATTCTCAGCGTCTAATGGAAAGAATCTGAAAATAACACTGAAAAGAGTCCAAGAACGTGTCTGTACATATTTTCATTTTGCGTATCGATCCATAATTATGTCTTCTAAACATCATCTGAATCTTTTTTTTCCTCTGCTTTTTTTCGAGATTATATAGTAGAAATAAAACAGAAGCTCTGCTTTTTCAAGCACAACCAAGCCAATTAAGGGATCCAAATTACTGGATAATTGATCACATTTTGACCTTTGAGAACTAATCTAGGGAATAAAATGGCAGATCATTAACAGATCAAGAAAAACAATTCCTGTCTACAAGTTATATTAATCCGTCATACAAAATAAGTATAAAAGTGCATTTTTGTGCACTTTTCATTTCTTTTACATTAAAAAAGCTAAAATCTAATATTTTATTTTTAAGTGTATTTTAATCTCAGATTTGTTTTCTATGGTGTTCAGAAACTCATCATAACAAAGACAATTTAGTAATATAAATTAAAGGTGGAAGACATCTATTTGTTTATCATTACTACGATTTTGATTGCAGATGAGGACTGAAACCAAAACACACAACTGCCCTACAGTTAATATTAGATTTTGCAGAGAGCCTTTGTGTATGTTAATGTCCAAATCTAGGGCTGAAATTTGGAGTACTCTATGCTTCCACAGAGATATTCGGCATGGTCTGCAGAGAGCTACTAGAAGATTCCTGCCATCAGAGTAAATGCCCTGGGCTTGGTTCCGAGTTAGGTGGGAGTCTCTGGGTAAGGCCGGGGCTAGTAGCAGATTGCAAGTTGGAGTTCAATACTTAGAAGAGTACAAACAGTGTATTGTATTACTGCATCTTAGATGACCAGAGCCTGAAAAAAACCCACATTTCTACAAGCTAAAACAGCTTTTACTTTTTTGCCTTGTAGAACATTAAAACTAACCTTATATAGTCCTAGCCTTATCCACAAGCAGTAAGGGAAGTGAATTAGAATCCGTTTCTATGCTCATGGGTTGTGTCTGGCAAATGGTCACCCATGGCAAACTCCTCCAGTGCACAGGTCTAGAAGATGCTGACCACTACATAATAATTACTTTTAACATCTGCATCTGCAGACTGAACTAGCAAACAACTTAAGACAAAGCTAAATGATACAGATTTAATGCAGTCTATGAACCTAAGCACTGTCATTAAGGCACTGAAAATTTTTACAAGATTGAGACATTTCAGAGTTGCTGCAGTGCTTTCTGTCACACAGGCCCAAGCTGTAAATTGTTGAGGGAGTTTTAAAGGATTCACATCCCAGATGCAGAAAGAAATAAAACTAGTAAATTCCAAAAATCTTAATGGCTGTCTAGGTGGAAGGGCAGGAGATGGAAATGAAATCTCTTGGTAAAAGACAGCCCTAAAATAATGGAATTTTTTTTAATATATATTTTAAACATTTAGATATTTATTCCATGCTAGAGAAAACATACGGTACATGAACAAATATAGAGATATCCAGGAAACCCAGTTGTACCAAAGAAGGAAAAAAAAAAAAAAGAAAAAAGAAAAAAGAAAAGCTAGTGTAATAATGAAAGAAGACTACAATAAATTAACTACACTTGATTTTAAGCAGGTTGGGCTACTTATGCACACAATGGGAAAGGCGATTGCTCACAAGCTCTCCTGTGACCCTGGGGAGGCTGCCAGATGTACACAAAGGCACCGATTAATGCCTTCGCAACCGCAGACGGACACAACCTTTGAAGAAAGAAAATTTAAATTCTACAGATTTCTAGTGAGGGTGCCTGCGGTGACAGTTTGTTCAGCTCAAAGAAAGAAATCTACTATTTACACTATCAGCATCACCAAGTAGGTAACCAGCTAGAATTTTCTAACCGCCTGTGCCTCAAAGGGAGACTCACAGGTACAGCGTCTTCTTTAAGCTCCTTCTTGATTGCAGTAAAAGAACAAGGAAAATATTGTAAAGTTCACATGACAAACACAGCCATCCAAACAGCTTAAATTCTCTAAGAAATAAATAAGTAACACTTGAAGTAAATGCTGTATGGGTATTTCAGAGATCAGTTGCAAAAAGGAAAATAAAAAATACATTAGAGAAAACTTGAGTCAGAAGACTGCTTTGTTAAGCAGATGCACAACCACTCACCCAACTTTTACAAGTGTGTGTCAGATAGAGTGAAGATCTGAAGAGACGTACCATGCACAATGAAAGATAGTTAACCTACAATATCTGATGAGAACAGACTACTTTTAAATCGAGTTGGAAGGCTTCCAAATGGCTATTAACGCAGGCTCAATTCAAATGCCTACATTACCCTCCTTCACGATCATCTCTATCGCAAGCTAAAGTAGGTAGGCAAGTGATTAAGCTGAAACGTCTTGGTTGCTGAATGCTGACTATCTGCATTTTTACCATCAAACTGCACATTCCTCTGGACTGCCACAAGTTCAGCCTTGAGTCACCCCTTAGTGCAAAGAAATCATTAACTAAATGCTAGCAAAGCTGAAACCCAGCATGTTCCTAAAATAGCATAAAATGCTTTGGAAACATTATCTTCGACTGTACAGTAGTGTCTAAAATACAGAGTTAATAAAATGAAAATCACTTATACTTCCTAAGAAAATGGTAATCACATAACCAGGATTTATCCACTGTAGCACTGTGCAATCCTAAGGCTGGCAGTACTTAGAGAGAACAGCTATCCAGCTGATCCCACAGGGGACTGTCATCATATGTGACTGATATCAGAGGCCACGTCAACACTCAAGTGGGAAAAGCAACAAACAAAATCAACTTCAAAGGCCTAACCAAATCATTATTACTACAACAAACCAACCCTCCTTTGCAAGAGCCTCCTGTAGGAATTCCTCAGCATCCCAAAGTCACTGCAGAAGAACAGTTTGGCTAATTCTTGTAAGAGGGTTGGTTGGTTGTTTTCAAAGGAAGGACTCAAACAAATGTAAACGAGTGCAACACAAACAAAATGTCCCTGAAACGCCTACTTCTAAAAAATTTGCAACCTATAAGCTGGAAAGTTTGCCTTAATAGCAAACTAAGAACTGCCACGATTCAGTAAAAGTGCAGACGTTCAACTCCTATCACTGTAACATCTAGAACACAGTATTATCAACATTCTCTTATTCATACCTTTATATCACATGATAAAAATGCGAACAGAAATTAAGTCTTTTTAACTTGATGTGCAGATGCGGGTCTCAGTTAATGTTAGCAGGCTAACATCAGCATGAAATTTTCAAATGAGCAAAGAAATATTTTCACTGGACATCTATAATTCCTGAAATCAACGTTTTCCAGGACAATGTCTGTTTTAACAAGTTTCCTAAATTAAATAATTATGAAAGGAAAAAGTTGAAGTTATTTAAAAAACCCATTCTGACATTGTTCTAAATGAAGTTTTTTATGTTGAATAATAATTGCTTCTGAGTTTAGAATGGGAATAAATGTTTACTCGAAACTTCAACAGAAGAAATAAAGTCAAATTCCAGAACAGACACTTGAAAAACAGCCAACTGCAGTACTTCAGGTAACCCACCAGGCCTGTTTCAGTAGTTTTACTTATTTCATTTAGGATTTTGATTTTTTTTTTTTTATACCAACTGAGAAAGGTATTCAGCTTCCAACTGTAAGCTCTTTTTTCAGCCCCACAAAATTTTCTTAGAGCACAGGAAGCTAGGTTAATATCGGCTACTGTTAGTAGGTGCTATGAACACATTATTACACATTAGTGCTGGACCTACCAAAATTTAAGAGAAAATTATTTTTTCCTTGCTTGCAACTCTCCAGATGCATGTTAACAAATCACCATAATGCGCATGGAGGAGCTATCGTAAGTGGGTACATAAAGAAGAAAAACATCGTGTCACCTACTCAAATGTAAACCTAGTGGTTGAGTAGAGTGAAGACGTACAGTCGCCGCTGGTAAACCTGTAATGTTGGGGTTTTATTAAGAATTACAACCATTTCCACTAACTCAGTTGTGTAATAGAGCAATACTCTGTTAACAGCAATTCCACCTCAGTGTGTGTTCGTTAAATACAGCAATTCACAAAATAAGGTATCAATCCAATAGCAAGCTCTACCAGTTAAAACAAGGCCATAAATTGAATGCTGCAATAATTAACACACCCACACACTCACTTACCTTATCTCATGAGTAAAAGTTAGCTTAGCTCTCTTTTAGAAGTTGGTGGTTTTTTCCTTATAATTCTAGAATCACAAAATCTCTTTTGCTTACATTTTGAGAATACGATCAAATTTTCTGTAGTCTCACCTCTGGGTCACAGACTCCCAACAACTGACAACATGATGCCTAACTGTTGTACGGAGAACTGGAAAAGTACTCCAGCCAGTCATTAACAAAGTTGCCCAGTAATGAGGATGAGGATTTTTTTTTTTCCTAGAAAAATTAAAGAGGAAAAAAAAATATTACAGCTGTGCCTATACTTGCTGGGAGTATCTTTGTTTACTGATCTTGAATACTGTCTTTAAAGTCCAGTGCAAGATGGCAGCTGGTAAACCAAAAGGGAGGAACCAGAGCAGCTGTATAGGTAACTGTCCATCCAGCATAAACAATGAATTGTGAATTTTAACTCCCTCAAGACAAAAGTAAGCATTACAAGCTCCAGACAAGAAGCACATTAACAAGAAGTTTATTGATCTTGCAAAACTCACAAAAAGGTCAGCACATTTCTTGGCATCTGCTACTGGCAGTTCATCTATTAACTATTTGCATATAAACATATGTAAAGACCTTTTTCTTTCGTGTCGTGAAGCACTGCTGAAAAGCTACAGATATTGTATCAGTGGAAAAATGACAAATGGGTACATATTCAAAAAGTAAAGTAATAGATTTAAAACTAGTAAGAGTTAATTATCAGCCAGTCTGACCTCCAGCAGACCAAAGGTAAAATAATCTCACTCAGCATTTTTGCATCACACCAATACATTCCTAGCTAATTTCATGCAGTAAAGATATAAAATTAAGAAACTAAAACTTCTTTCAATTAAGTAAATACTAAAAATACGTATATACTTCAAGTATCCATTGGACCTTATATGACTTTCTGCTAGATTAATCTACTATCAGCAATTTCTTCCCCCCTCTCCATCATAAAAATGAATACTCAAAATTGATCAAATACAATAATTTTAACAATCATTTTGTGGCTGTTAGCTGAACACAAAACAGTTATCCATGCAGTAATAAATAATGTTCTTTACAGTTCATCCACTTCTAGTTGAACGTTTTGTTTTTCTGGCTGAGATCTTCAGACAGGTTTCTTCCTACTTTACTGTGATAGCCAGGTAAATGTCACATATTGTCTACTAAAGTGGATATTGTCAGTTGATATGGGTTTTGGGGTGGTTTTTTCTTCCACATGTCTGAGGAAGACAACAAACTGCATAATCATAAAATACACCACAGTCAACAGAAATTATGAGCTGACCGTGAAGCCAACATCTCCTGTATCAGTCTTGCTCTAGAGGATTCCTCCCCAAAAGGACACCTCAATTACAAAAATCTGGTACCATGATATAGTTCTAAAAAAGTCTTTA
This sequence comes from Larus michahellis, assembly GCF_964199755.1. Lineage (NCBI taxonomy): Eukaryota > Metazoa > Chordata > Aves > Charadriiformes > Laridae > Larus > Larus michahellis. Next base: position 8,439,018 of record NC_133899.1, read on the forward strand.
TTTTCTTCTCTGTCCCAAATTATTCCTCACAAAATACAACGTACTAGTCTTTGTTGAAAAACATATTTATGTCAAACCAGCTTCTCTGAAGTTCTCAGGGTTGTAACCGATCCATTCGTTTGCTTTCCTAGCAATAAAGATCGGAGTTTTATCTTCTTGTGCTTCTCCTTCACCATTTTAAAGATCCAGAGATAATGGGTAGCACAGATATGAACAGTGTTGTAATTTCATATGGTACATTCTGTATTCCTAATGGCAGATACCTGATAACTAGACTTGAGAGTGCTGAAGTCATTAAGCAAGTTAGATGTGCCTCTTTTCATACGGCAAGCAGCAGTCCCAACCCTGGTATTTTCAGATTGCTGCAGGAATAATCTGAAACGTTAGTGCACACACTCTGAACTACTGCGGTCACTTTGCAACATGGATTTTATTCAGTTCAGTTCCCTGAAACCTTGGGCTAATTCCCACAGCACCTAGTGCCACTGCAATGCAACTACTGCAAACCAAGTTATCAGCTTCTCCTACGGATTTTACTATTTTGTTTGAGGGGAGCTTCATAGCAGGAAGATGACAGAATATCTTTTCAGCTCTGAGGAAAACAATGTTTTCCCTTTCATATACACTGAGCTCAGAAGGGTACAAGAGCAGCAGAAACTAATCGCTGTGGTTGTACATGCAGAATACAGTGACTCCTTTTTTTTTTTTTTATCTTGAAGGTAGCTTAATAGTTTGAGAACAGAGTCTTATTAATGTAAATGAAGCTCTAATAGCATATTGCATGAAATTCTTTTTATTAAGCATTTCTTTGGAAAACAGCCTACAAACTGGATTAATCCATTGCACTGTATTTTCTGTAAGCACCTAACCAAAGTGACTTTTAAAACAGATTGCCGAGTAAACTTTAAAGTAGCCAATAAAGATACTTCTGCTGTAAAAAAAGTGTTTCATATGTAGTTAATTTCACACTTATTTGCACTGGAAAATTAAATTTTTACTTATCAACATACCACAGAAATACTGGGGAAAACTCAGCTCTGATGTTCTACACAGCATTTTTTGCTGTAGGCAAACTATAATAAAATTAATTGATAATTAGGAAACTGACATTATAATCCTGGTAATATTGTTTAATTCTCCAATGGCACTGTCCACACTCCCGGTCCATTTCATCAAAAAGAACAAAAACATTTTTCATAACACCTGAGAATGCACCTAAATTCCTGAATTCTTTTTAAAAATAGAGTCAAGGAACATTAATCATTTATATGCTTTTTAAAATAACACCTTAGGCCTGCCATTCCTGAGCACTCAAAATTCTAACTATAACGAGAAAGAAAGTAGGATCGAGTCTCTGTGACTGACAGTAAAATCTTACATTGATTCATTATCCACTTAAAATGAGACGAAAAAGCGCAAATATTTTGTGGGTAAAAACAAACAAAAATGAATTATCTGTCATTTAAAATAAAATGCTCTGGGCTATTTCTAGGCAGAGTTTAAGAGGCTACCCTCAACAGACTGAAAATCTGCTATATTTTCAGATAACTTTCAAATCAAAAGGCATTCTTAATTTGTTTTTAAATTTCAAATGTGTTTCAAGTTGTAAATATTACTGACAGAGATGGTTTTTTGCTTCTTGTTCTCAAGCTCTTCTCATAAAACAAGCATAATACCTAGTACAGCATAAATGAACTCTGCCTGACAGAATTTGAGGTTTATCCTGTAGATCAATTAAGACATAGGCAGAGCAGACAATGATGCAAATTTGATTACTTTTTAACAGCCCATCAATAATTTCTTACGCATTTTCTTCTTAAATATTGAATCAAACATCAACACCAAATCCTTTGCCTCAGTGGCCTAAAGATTGCATCCATCTAAGTATAAATAGTATAGTTTAAACTCCTGGGAAATTGTGTATCAGTAACTACAGAAAAATTGTGTCCTAGAAAGCTGTACAGCCACTGGTTGAATTTATTTAAGCTCACAAGATCAGGAACGCAGAGTTAATTTGCCACACAGCAGAGAAAGTCTCAGATTTCCAGCAATGGCTTCTTATCCTAAGATTCTTGTACCTCTGTAAGCACCTTTAAATTCTATTATTAATCTTCATGCTCTGTAGTGTAAGAAAACAATAATCACCTGCCTTTTTTTTTTTTTGCCCTTTTTTTTTTCCACTTGGTATTTTGTGACTGTAACACGAACTTGGAAAAAAACTACCTTTATCTAGGAAGGTAGCTAAGGGTAGGTTCTTTATTGCAAAGGTGAAAGTAACACCAATTAAATAAATCATTTAGTGATCTACTACTGACACTTACATTACATCCCTATCACAACGGTTGAAGTTGCAGACCCATTTAAACCAGCATAAGCCAATCTCACCGGTAAAGATGTGCTTTCTCCTCCCTGCTCTCCTGGATCCCTTCACCCCAGCTATTTGTTAAGAGAATTTCTCCTGTCACGTGATGAGCACTCCTGAAAAGGGGCTTGTGGCTTCAGGTTCCAAGACGACATGGTCAGATTTCGTCTTCTCTGTAACGTTCCATTTTTTACAGCATTTCCACCAGGCCTTCCCCGAATACCCTTGGGTGTGGGATACAGTGGCTGTCGTCTTGGAAAAGATCCCTGCATTCACTTAATCCCAAAATGCTTACAAGGATATATTCCCCTGTTTCTGATAATTTATTGGACTAAGTCCACTGGTCCTTAAAGTTTCAGGAAAGCAAGTTACAGACAGACTTTTTTCCTACATTATCTACTTTTAATAAGTAAGTAATAAAGAGTAAGAATCAAAAGATTTATCAAAAGGTCCACAGCATCTTATAAACAGTATGCAGTACTCCATATGAACAGGGAGCATAAATACTATGAGTCACCAGCTGAGTCATTCTCCCTACTGCATATCTTGAAGGTAAAAGACTATTTCGTGTATAAGTAAACCTTCTCTTACTGGCTTTCACTGATGCCAAATAACAAAATAGAAATCCAGCCTGGAGGATCCCTCATGATTTTAAAAGGCTTAGAAGATCTGAACAATTCAGATGCAAGATGCTAAAGGCACATGGCTACAGCAAACCAATTTGTTTCCTCATTGAGTAACACTTGGATAGGTATCTAATGGATTGCTTGAGGGACATAATTCTGTATATTACTCTGTATATTACTAAGGCCATACTAATGACCTTATTACTCACAAGTAGTAACTATGGAAGAGTTATGAAAGGTCATCAATCACAAGTAACTAAGATGTACAATGTAACCACTTAGTTGCCCAATCCTGCAATGGTAATTATATTATTTAAATAATTGCATTGGGGTGGTTTTTTTCCACCAGAGGTACTAGTTAGATTAGATCTGTTTACTTTGCTGTTTGATTATTTTTTAGTGTTTTACATCAAAGATTTATATTGAAACAAGTCAGGGAATTTTCTTAAAAGAAAGAAGAATCATCAATGTTGGAATTCAAGTATAAGTAAATCAGGAACGGCTGGTGATTTCAAGTTTAAGCAATTGTGCTGCAAGTGAGGCCTAATAATTTATGACTGCAAATAGTGAGAGATCTGTAGGTGGAAGACTATTTAAATACAAATAATTACTAATATTAACCATGCAAATCAACAGTGTCATGATTGTCATATTTACAGTCATGCTTACAGATTTGGCTGTCATGAATATAAACACTCATGTCTTACAAGACTTAATTTCTCTTCACAGTGTTAGATGCTACTTTTTTTTTTTTGATATTTTTCTTTCCCTTTAAAAGAGAGCTTCTGCTTTAATTCTTTCCTCGGGAAGATTATTCTTACGTGTAATTCCGTTAGAATTCCAGTGGAGCCAGAGATTAATTTATCTGTGTCTATCAATCTAACAATTTTTATGCTCAGTTCACTATTAATATCCTTTGTTTAATTTGTATAAACTTAATTTTGCATTTTCCCCAATCTGACTCGTTTTTCCTCTTTTCCTGTTTCTCTCTCTTGGTAGGGATAAATCATCAACACTACATAAATAAAACCAGCCTTGTGAATACTGCATATATCGTCTCATACTCTTCAAGCATAAGGACTCTTACCCTTGCTTCTCCTTTGGAAGGTGTCATTTACAGACTTGGTTCTAAAAGCAAAGTCTCTGCTGACACTGCCAGAATGCTCTATCCACATGACAACTCCCCCAGCTGCCATTCCCACATCTATCAAGAAATCCCCTGACTCCAATTGGTCCCTAGGAAAACTCTGCTCGGAGTCTAGTTTTCCAAGATTTTATTATCACCCATTGTTCAAGATTCTCTTACAATCAATTAAGTTGGAAATTCATCAGTGTATTGGAAGAGAATGGCATACACTATGTTCAGAAAGAATTTCAGCATGCAATTTAAGAAAAACTTCTATTCCCTCTCTCTTCTTCCCTTCTTGTGTCTCCCCTCAGTAGACAAGTGCGATGAAGATAGGTGAGGGCAGGACGGGAAGGGGGAAGAAAACTACAAAGGTTATGAGTAAGGAATACTTACGGACTTCTCTCTTTTTCTCCTCCCGTGTTCTACTATCCTAAGCCGACCTGGGGGAAGAAAACAGACAAAGGACATCAGTAACCATAATGCAAGTATGTCAAAGTGTCACATATTGTTCTAAAAAAGACACCTGACTCTGGAGCAAGCAATGCTTTAAAGGTTTTAGAGCAAGTCATCTTAAAAATAACATAAAGATAAAGGTTTAGAAGTTTCACTTTTACTGGAAAACTGCCCTCTGAGGCAGAACAAGAGATCTGGAATCTTGCTCAATGCTGAAACTCCTTGTTTGGTTGGAAGGAGCAGGTGGCATTCGTATAGGGTTCTACTGTCCCAATAAGATGCACTGGTGAACTACCAATCAGCACCTCACAAGTTTTTTGGTTTTGGTTTTTTTTTCACCTCTTCAGAGTTGGATCTGTAGCCTACTAGTGCACTGTCTTTCACTGCTCTCACAGCGTGCCTATTCCTTCCTTTAAATTGTTAGTATTTTACATATTCTTCCCCAATGAAAACCAGCAGCTAATCTAGCTGAAGCCTAATAAGAGCACAATAGAAATAGGGTGCCAAATAATAGCTACTTTGTTTGAACATACTGAAATGGTCCAACAGTCATCTTCAACATACTTTCTCACAAAAAGATAAACTAAAGAAAACCTCCACTTTATATCTCTGTGCGTGTGTGTACACAGCCTGCCTAGACAGATAGGAAAATTGAACAAAATACCAGCTCAGCTCTAACAAAAATTACAAAGTCAAATAATGATATTCAAAAGGTCTTTTGCTGTATTAGGGGGTTTGAGATTTCATAAAAGGATCCAAAGACCACAGAAGTCTGCTGCTTTTTCTCTGCAAGACCTTCATCCTTTTTTTAAATTTTTCTTCTGCCCACGTTTCCCATTTTATAAATTATGTGCACGACTACAGTACCTGGAGGTCCCACTTGGGATCAGCTCTTCATGCTACTAGCCACTGAACTTCAGTCATAGTTCTGAACTTCTAGGTCCCTGAATGCTTTTAAAAAAAAAATCATGTTGTCCCATTTAGAATAAATTAAAAATTATTGGATAATTGATAGCAATAAAAGAAAATTCTAACAAACCAGAACTCCCACTGTTTTACTGATTCCTAATCTCAGCTAAAATCTTTTTTTAAATTTCCATCATTTATTTTATGAAAATAGTGGCAAATTCCATAGTGGCTAAATAGACACATACATGGGAAGATCTGTGCCTGCAATTTAATTAAGGATGCAAAACCATACTAAACTCTGATGCAGCGTCCATTAAGAGCAGAGGCTAACCTTGTTAGAATCTCACTTGAACAATGCTTATGAGATAACACTAAGTACTTAAAGAAGCATAACCATTGCTCACAGAGTAGACCAGACCAACAGGGATTTGAACATGTAATTTGAGTGTGGTTAGATATTGCATCTAAAGTTCAGATACCCGTGTAATGACTTCCATTTATTTGCACTAAGAAATATCCTTCTGTGGCTCAAGAACATCTTGCCCATAATTATATCTAAAAATCAAAGAAGCTTCACACAATTTCTAGCAATAAAACAAGAACACAAGTGTGTATTGTGTATAAACAATAGTAACAAAGACAATTTAGGAAGTAGGACTATAGTCTCATGGAAATACAATGACTGCTTAGTTTCAGGGAAGTAATGTCCCTGAAAAAGTAGGAATCCCTTGCATAGATTTCATATTACTCTAACAAAAGCAACAAAAGAGCAATAAAGACCATTATTTATTTTAAAGTACTTGGTATCTGATCAGGGAAAAAATGCAAAAGCTACGATTTTTTTTAATTGTATTTTTAAGCAATTTATTCTTATTACTTAATTTTTTCTCATTACAGTAACAGCTAAAACCCGATTAAGGATCAAGAACAAGGATAAAAAGACATCAATTACACATCATTGAATTTACACAATTGCCTGTTGTCATAGAAATACACTCTGTGTGTGCGCATTTGTGTAAATAAACATCAAGTTTTGATCCAAACCACTATTTTTAAGTGTAATTCCCCCCTTTCTACTTAAACAGTGGACTTCACGAAAATTTTCATGCAGCCTGGAGGTAGTATCTAAAAAGACTAATATTGTCAACTTCCAGCCCTAACGAGAAATTCAGGAGGCATTTCAATGCAGTCTCTTCACAGAAGCTAGAAATATGCTGAATAAATTAAGAGCCAAAACATTCTCCATTACCTTTTATTTACCAACTAACTGTTCATACCACAGCTGGAGCCAGTTGCCCTAAATTATAACAAAGTACCAGTTCTTCTACACATAGAACTGAGCATGGTTTTCTGTTTTAAAGTCAACTACTAGCAAAGCTCATATTTTTTAAGGGACAAAGGTACTTGCTTAGGCATTACAGAAAGTAATGCCTGGTTTCTGGATGCCAGGGGATATGGAGGATAAATCCTGATCTGCTCAGGTCTGTCAAAGTTGAGATGTTCCAAAATATAATATGCCTAAAGAGCTTTAGTGTAAAAAGACATACACAGCACTACCATTGCAATGCCTCCAGGATCAGACAATATCTTTACAACAGTTTAGGATTCCAACTTTTATAGCCTAAATTCAATGAAGTACCACTTTGGAGAAATAAATCCTTTCCTTGACAGACAATGATTTTGTATTCTTAAAATTCAAAAGGGGATGCCTATGCTATAAACCCTTTCACAAGATTCTGAAGAATTTTGAAGACTGTGCTTTGCGATATACGGGGTAGTAAACTTCATCAGGTATCTAGGTTGTATCCTCAGCCTAGTGCCAAGGGCTTCTCACGTAAATACCTCTTTAGGATGACTTCCTGCAGCACATACAAGATAAAGTTACCAGTAACTACTTTGTTCACTCTTTTTTTTTTTTTTTTTAGGATTTTAGGAGATCATATCTGGTTCCTCCTTCTTTGTACTTCAGTACAACTATACTGTTCTTGACTGTATTAAACTATGTGAATATAATGATAAAAACCAAAGAAAAAGGAGAAAGCAAAATCACAACACAGGATTAAAACACAGGAAAGTAAGCAATGTGTGCACTAAAGTCAGAGACCCCTCTATGCTACAATAAAAGCAACTTTAAAATTTCTACACATATTGTTTCTACTGTGAGGCATATTATGTTCATAAAATCATTCCTGCATCTTGTGCTGTTTCACTTCTGCAAAGCACGTGCTACAGAGTGATAGTTTGTCAGTACTTCCGAATAAAAAATTCAAGGTTACACCTTGTACAATGGCTGCAAACTTCAAGGAGTGGACAATTGGAGGTATGAATAAAATATTTTCCAAATACTCACTGAGACCTTAATGATGCCGACCACTAATGCTGATTCATACTACCAGAAAATAAAGACAGTTGTCGCAACAAAAGTTTTGATGAGCCTAATGAATCTATTCAATCCAGTGTAAAACAAAAAAACAACCAAAGAAAAATACCCCACCACACCAAAAGAAAAGAGAAGGCAACGCACACTGGGATAAAAAAATCCCAACGACAGATTTTATGTATATGCACTAATGGACTCATGAGGTGATCTACAGGAGCAAGCTATGGAAACATCAGTCAGTGTTCACTAACAGTCAAAACAACACACAGAATATTTGAAATTACTGGAGAAAAGGAATAGAACAGAATAGACATAACAACACTATATGAGTATAAACCCACAGTGTGCCCATGTTCTAGGTGTAGAAAAGGTAACATGGGAATTGAAAAGTCACTATGAAGAACAATCAGCAGCAGACAAACTGGTTTTGTACAAGAAATTGTTCAACTGCCTAGCTCTCTTCAGCCTGAAAAAAAGATGTTAAAACAGTATGGTAGATACAAAATCCTAAGCAGAACAGAGAAGCTGATTATGGACCGATCAGCCATTATCTCTTCCATTAACAGAAATATATAGATTTTATATGCCAACCTTTACATTTAGCCAAGAAAAACTAAGTTAACAACAATGCCAAATTACAGTAAGAAAAGAGAAAACACAGCAAAGATTATGTCAGATCTTTTATTACCAAGCTTTTGGGTCCCACTTGCTCTCAGCGATTCAAAGAGCACTCATAATCTGAACTGTTTTTATATTTAATTACACTAAGATGAATGCAACTCATTCTATTTTGTGTGCCTTCAGTTGCCTACAAATCACCCAGTATGGCATTATCCCTTGATATCTACTGGAATGCTGAAGACAGTTCAAAAATTTAATTTACCTCTTCAGTATGTTCCTCATTAAAAGCACATGATACACATTGATTGCTTCCTAAGATTTAAATAGCCACAGGTGGAGCTTTTTTTAACTATAAAAAATCTCAGACTAATCTAAAATTATGTTTAGAGTATCACAAGTGCTCGAGTCACAAAATTAATGAGTTATTGCTCACCAACTGAGGTCAAATAAAACATATAGCACTGTGTGCAAACCATCAATACATCCTGTGAACTAGTTTGAACTACCATGAAAGCGCTTAAAAGCAAGTAGATGTTCACAGGAAAAGAAAACACTGTTACCTAAAGCAGCTTTAGGTATTCTCCATTCCTTGAAGTTGCGTCCCGTGAAGGAATTAAAATACTGTATTTTTGAAAGTATTGACAGAAGGATCAACACAAATGATTAGTTGTTGTTACACTGTAACTCAATCTATTTCAGTTAAAAGATGACACATTAGCAGAAAGGCATGCAATTAGACTGATACTGTTTTATGAAGCTTAAGTAGATGATCATACTCATAGCCCTTTCCAGACCTGGAACAGCACCTTAATCACTGTACGTCCTGCACGTTTGTTACACAAAATGTAAGATAATGACTGTTCAGGTTAGCCCAAATTCTGTGACTAGAACCTGGCAAGAGGAACATTTCTGTAAATAAGATTTCTATTTAGCATTCTTATTGTAAAAAGAATATTACAGCTTCTATAGTACTACATAATCTTTGATCTGGGACAAGAACTTCAGAACTCAGGCTTACCTGAACGACACATTTTATGCTGGTTCTGTATACTAGGACAAGCTTCAAAAATGAAAATTTATTTCTGCACATGATTAGTCACTGCAAGTACAAGATGTTTGTATCTATAGATATAGAAGTTTGCAAACAAACTCAACAATTGTGCTAATAAAAATATTAGAAACTATTAAAAACTTACGCCTACATAAAAATAAAGCTATCCTGTAGAAAGCTAAGAGAGTCACCAACCCATATGTCTCTCCCAATTGCCCTTTAAGGCAGAAGAACACACACATCTATTTAGGCCTTGCTGAATAAATGCAAGGAGCATACTACTGTAATTAGAGTTTTTAAAATATCACAAGCTCTAATACCTAACCCGATTGTCACATTTTGAGATAGAACATATATTTTTCCAGTAAAAAAAAAAAACAAAACACAATGAGATTTATAGAAAGTAAATTAAATGTCTATTAAATTAATTGTAGTGACATTGTCAATTAAACAATAACCCTAACAAAGGATATGAGGAAAAAAATAAAAATCAAATTCCTATTCTATGGAGAGTAAATGCTGAAATAAACTACAGTTAAAATGAAAGACAAGTTTTACATGAATTAATAAAGGAAAAATGTCTCTCAACAAAGAAATTGTGCCTTCATAAACTCCTGCATATCAGGACACCTAAATTTTATTTGATCCCTAAATCTACGTACTTCCAAAAATGTTTTCTGCAGTTCAGTTATACTGCAAAGTGAGATTATATTGCTATTGAGTTCATTTTCTCAGTATATAATACCAAACTGAGTTGCTGTATATGACAGATTTATGTTTATGTGTTTGGAAAAAACAGGAAATAGAAGGCATTTTAATCTATGCTGTATGGCAAGACCTCAAAAATACTTTAAGAAACTCACCTTGTTACAACAGAGAGGAAAGCTCAACTTCTTTTGAGCCTTGTCTAACCACCATACTCATATTTCCAGCAACACGTTTTAAGATACAATGCACAGTCCACTGCATTTTCTGCTGAAAAGCAAATACCTCCTATGCAAGGCCTAACTGTAGCTCATAGGCAAATTAAAACAAAACATTCAAAGGCAGATTTACTGTGAAGACACGTGTGACAACAGAAGCGGATAGTTTGTTACTATGAAAAAGATGACATTTGCAAAGGAATTACCACATGATATTTCAGCCTATGGTACCAGACAGAGACATCAAACTATAAAGAAAGAAATTAAAAAGATAAAAAAAAAGTTGTGTTTTGCTATGTAATGTGTAGTATGAGCATGCAGCTGCACACGTAAAAGGTAATGACACATATCATGGCTGTTTGGTGATCTCCATGATATAAACTGGCAGCCTCTGTTCAGCTCATAAACAGGAAGATAGCTGCACCACAGACATCATCATCACATTTAACACTAAAAGACAACCTTGCTGTCAATCTAAGCAGAAAACCTGAGGGCTGAATAGAAAAAGGTATTTGAAGTATTCTCTCAAAGAACTTTTCTACTGATCAGAGTTTGAGGAAGCACCACTGTTTTGTAACTTCCACTGGCACCACCAGGAGCAGTACATTTGCATCATTGGAAGTGTTCAAGGCCAGGTTGGACAGGGCTTTGAGCAGCCTGGTCTAGTGGAAGGTGTCCCTGCCCATGGCAGGGGGTCTGGACCAGATAATCTTTAAAGGTCCCTTCCAACCCAAATCATTTTATGACTAAAAAAAACCCCAAACAATCAAACCTTCACATCCAGATTGCATTCAGTCAAATATTTGAGACAGAAAATTCCAGACTTAAGCTTGCAGCTTCATTCTGACATCAGTTTCAAATCACATAAATTATTTCTATCCTTTTTCTTTTTTTTTTTTTTTAATTCCACCAAAAGGTTCTGTGCTTCAGTTATTTCACAGACTGGGACTTTCACCGTGTGGGAAATATGTAGGAACCACTATGTGCTTGAAACAGGTACACGCACATCAGCAGCATCTACCAGCATGTTTATTTCGAAGCAAAACCCTGTTCAGCTTCTGCAGGCCTGAACTGTAAGGTGGGATTATACTGCAGGTATGGGGCACGTTCAATGAGAAGAATCTCCTGAAAATATGGTTGCCAGTGAGAAGGCCGCATAAAAGTAATTGTTACATTCAATCATTTTGAAAGGTAAAGGGGCTAGTTCAGATTTTAAAAAATGACTGACTTAATAAGGGAAGTGCTTTCTCAGTAACAAATGCCACAACTGAGGAAAATGAATGGCCAATATTGGACAAAACCCACTAAACTCAAAGATTTGAAAATCACCCAGATTAAGACTCAAGAAATTGCCAAAATTCATTTAGGCAAAACTGTATTACAATGCATAGTGTGGTAGTTCTTTAAACTTCAGACCATCTCATCACAAAAATCACCATTACTGTCTGCAATCAGCAATCATATGATCAAAGCCAAGACCAAGATAAAGGACTGATTTGGCAGGGAAATCACCTCCACGTAAAGGTTAAAGCCAGGATTAAAAACACAAAAGAGAAACTCAGAGGACAGCAGTGTCATGCAAAGAAATGAAAGAGCTCAGTTTTCTTCTCCAGGGTTCTCTCAGACATTACATTAAACTTCAACAGTAATAAATATAACTACAGATTTCTGAATATTTACATTAAAAAACCCCAACAAACAAACTTGAAAGCCTAACACCTAAAGAGTAGTTAATCTCCAGTATTATGTGTATAGCAGTATCTGAAGTATGCTGTGGTTAGTGATTACAGTCCTACAAAAGGAGTACTTATGTTTCCCCTACATTCTTCAAACAAAAAGCTTGTAAATGGTTTACTATCAACATTACCAAAGGTCAAACAGTTCTATTTTGTACAGTAAAAGTACAGTTAGACTGAAGTTATATCTGGTGTAAGGAAATCTGTCACTTTAAAAAAAAATATACATAAGAGCATCAAGTCAAGTGTCATTCTTCAAGATGATGTGCTTCACCTGTGCATCTTCAATTCTGAACTGCATCTTCTGAGTCCATTACCAGTATGCTCTATTTCCATACACTGTCAAAGTACCAAAAAAGGATATATATATTGAACAGTCCTACTAGAAAATAGTATTTCTTATCACGTTCATGCAGTTCACTTGTTCCTTAGTGCCTTGCTTTTCTTCTCATTTCTCCTGTGGTGCATTTTTTTTTTCTCCTCCTTTTAACATTTTGAAATAAATGAAAAGAAAAAAACAATCCCAAAAAGCTCACGCCAGTTGGCAGGGAAATTAAAAATCACAGATTCAAAAGTACTTTCCCAGTTCATGAAAACATCTCTAATGAGACAGATGAAAATATGAATTGCTCCTAATGAGCTCAAAATTGCACATATTTCCATTAGTTTAATTTTGTAAGCCTTCACAGATATTTTGTGTTATGCTTTATTATAAAACAAGAAGTGGCCACAAGGCTGTGATAACCAATTTGTGAGATTAAAGTACTCAACTTGAATGGTTTCATTAACTTCTAAGTCATGAGTCGAAGTTAGCACAAAATACAACTCCTTTGCTATTCATAGAGCGTCTTACTCTCCAGTGACTTCCAACATTTTGGAGTCATTTGCACCTGGGAAGAATAACACTGTTAGTCTTGATTTGTCAGCGCTATACTCACTTGCACAGCTACAAAAGGATAACGTACAGCAAAACCATGAAGAATAAGGCCCTAACAACTATTGGATCTTTACCATGGATTTCAGCTATGATACAGAACCAATACAGTCTCCATTAATACATTCTAACCAGATTTGGAACAGGATGAAACAAAGCCAGTGCAAACACTTTAGCCAGCTTTTATGAAGAGATTTTAGGATGACCAGGAATGCACTAGGTCACATCAGAAGTATGTGCCATTACACTGCACACAGAAAATGGAAAGACTTTGTGACAGGATTTGTAAAAGTTCCAGGTCAGCCTATATTCAGTTGCCTAACTCTCATGGAACGGTGCATAATACAGGTAACATGGGGGAGGACAGGGTGATAACAGAAAAAGCCGGGGGAGAAAAGCAAAGACCCCATGTAGACAACAGCCAGCCACGTGTGCTCGTGAGACCCAGGAGCATGTTCAAATCTGGAACTCAACGAGTTCTGAGGTTGCAATACAAACATTAGGATAAGCCTACGAACTTTATATGAGGTTTTGCTGCAGAAGTGGATAAAGCACGATCCATCACCTGCCCCAAACTAAAGATTAGCTTTGGTGCGCTTAAGAAAATAGATAAACTACACAAGCTATGTATTGATTGTAAAGAAGTGCAAACATGACCAGAGGTGTCCACAACAAGAACGTTGAGAGCACCAGTAACAGCTGCGGCAATTCAGAAAATGACACTAAAGCTTGAACAAAGCAGTGAGGTATTCCCTACCCAATTCTATAAACTAGGGACACTTAAGGCAGCAACAATAGTAAAATGATGCAGCGGGGGGAAGGAGAAGGCATCCACAGCCCACGATCCTTCACCATGACTATGCATCACATGGATGGAACCACTACTAAGAGCTGGTACCCCTCTTCAATACCTGGGGTACCTGAAGAGCTCTTGTGCGGGAACCCCATGACCCTGCACCAGGACCTAGGACCCATCTCTTCAACCTTTTGGGTACTCAAAGTAGAGCCCATGACTGAGACAGGACTACACATAGCACAGCTTCATCCACCACACTAACCCACCCAGCTCCTCTCTGGATTGTATCATCTCTCCCACAAAACAGGGAAATTGCATAAGGAACCACGATGCTAACCTGCCCAACTTCTAGGCAGACCCTGCTATCTCTCCTATGAGAAAGCGAAGCCATGTCATCAGTAAAATTGCACGTATCTGTGATTAAAGTGTTTTTGTATTCAAATCCATTCAGTCTCCACACTGTCATTTAGTTTTAAGACACAGCATTGAAAGGATCACTGCTTTACCACATACCTAAACCTTAACACTTTGTTATAGTGAAGAACTTCATTTTCTCACCAGTTCTACTTAATACTTATCGAGTTTGAGATTCTAACTATATCACACCAAAAAGGAATATCATAACATGCTGATCACAGAAGAGTGGTATCTATATAGCAATAGCATAGTGCAGTACACAATCATATTCAGCATGACAACATAACAGAAGAAAATATCGCTACTGAATATGACAATGTAGTCACATTTGCCTTAAAAGCACCTAAGGGAACAGTGTGCAGTTTTGTAAGAGGAGAAGAATGAAAAGGAAGAACTACATTTGCAATAAATTTCCTAAAACTTTGAAGAAGAATTCTGTGTATTTTTTAAACATATTTTAGTAAGCTGACAGACTGTAGACAATTCTAATTTACACTGAATTTATGAAAATTTGAAAAAAAAACCTAAAAGCTAAGATGCTGTTAACTAACAGCAAAAAGCAATTACTCCTCATACTACTCCACAGGTCATTCAATCCACCTTGTTCGTTTCAGTGTATTTCTCTCCTCTTTCACAAGTCTCTCTGGTTGCATTCCACCTGGCAAGCAACATGTTGTTGCCCAGCTCATTTTTGCACTTTTGTCCAAACTGTTTTTGGACTTCTGCCTGCAATGTACTCATCTTTCTCACACACTGCATTTGCTGTTCAGCTTGCTGTTTTTCTCTTCTGAACTGGGTGCACACTGATGCAGTGCAAAGAGCTTTAACACAATGCACAGGAGTATTATGGAGATTTCACTACTAAATATACCTTAATGAAAAGGGTTCACAGTTCAGACTGTGATGCTAAACAAACATTAACCCATTTTACAGATGCCCTTAGGAAGTACGGCAGCTGGGCCCAACATTCATATATATACAGCAAAAGATAAATGAGTAACAACATGCAGTAGGAGAAAAGAACATTCATAGCTTCCTCTAACCACTGCTGTTTGCTCCCACTCCCGCCCTCCATGCCGGGAACTGAAATAAGCTTCCCTACAACCATGAAATCTCAGAGGACAATTTACTCACAGGATTAGGATCTTCCTTTTCTGTTTTGTAATACCCACCATTGCTGCAGGATCCAGGTACAGGTAGTTTCTGTTTCCCTCTCTTCCCTACACCTCTCTCTTCCCTACACCACATTTTTGACAGTGGATCTGACCTCAAGGTTTGTGACTTAAGTAGAAGGGGAAGTAAAATACCCTGGAGACAATTATTAGCAGTTTAAGAACCAGTATAATTTTGGCATCCAGTTCAGTTGAACTCAACCAAACCACCACTACACAATCTTCGTCCCAGTGTCCAGCTAGGCAAGTGCTTATCAACTTCTTGCAAATGTATGGAAGCGTAAGTAGAAGATCTACACTTACAAGTTGAGAAGACTGTTCTCTGTCCTTTCATTTCTCACTCCAGATTTGTTCTTTGCCTTAATAGTTTTCCTATGAAAATACCACCGCCTTACTTATAGTTCTGCTTAGCATTAACAAAGGGAGTATGCTGTTGACATTCAATTAATGAAAATATATTTATAAATAGTTTAGTGGCAATCCAATTGCTTTTTGCTGCAGGAATGGACTCACTAAGGTGGTCCTTTTCTACTCCCACTTTTTATGTTAGTATTTTTATGAGAATATCCCTAATATGCTATTTTAAAGTTCTGTTTATGCCCTTCAGAACAACAAAAAAAGCACATATAGAAAATCCTAAGTGAAAATTGTGGTCTTGACAGCCATTTGTGGGTTTCCACAGAACTCCAAGGAGTCTTGACTGAATATCAGCTAAACAGGTACCACATTTAATCGCCAAGGATATATAACCATATCCTGCATGTTCCCAGTCAGAAAAACCTTCATGGACATACTCTGTTTTTGAAAGCTTGAAGGTACTTTGAAAACTATATTAAAAAAAAAAAACCAAAACCAAAAAACCCAAAACAAAACAACAAACACACACAGTGTATAAACTCTATTTTTAGATGTCTAATAACAGATTAAGTAAAAACAAAAAAGCAGAAATAAATGACTTGTGCCAGATTTCATTATTTTGTACCTCCTTCAACAGGAGGAAAAGGTGGGGAGGAGAAGAAAAAAGGAAATCAGTTTCTGTGGTTTCTTCTGCTAAATAAAACTATTCATTTAGGCAAAAAAAAATAGGAGCTTAAATAGATTCCAAACCTTCACAACTTCATTAAAATGGCTTTTAAATAAATCTGCTTACAGTGAAAGAAGCAGCTTAGGACAATATGCATATGGTTTCTTTTTAAAGACCAGTTATATTTCTTAATTGGTTTCAGAAAATGTCTGACTATTGAATCCTATAGAATGTGTGTGTGGCCTTTAAAAATCCTTGTAAATGAGAACTGCTGGCAGAACAATTAGCATTTAAAAGCTAGAATGACCTTAAATCTGTGCATCATTGTGATTAGTTTGGACTTTAATACCAAGTACAGAACGAAAAAATACCTTAGTTGCCAAGATAAAGAGCTCCCAGCACCAACAAAAGGACACTGGGTAATAGGGTGAAGCATGTGCAATGAAACATAAAGGACAAACTTGCATGATTATGTTTGATTTGTGTTGACTTAGCAACCAAGCAGAAGGGCCTTCCTGGGCAGCGAGCATGGAAAAGTAAGAGAACAAATCTTCTGTTTCAAATATAACATGGATGCACTACATGGGAGATCTGGCCTAAATTATTTATCCCTATAATGAATTTCAAGTTGCAGAAGACAATAAACTGCGCATAAATTTTGTTTCCAAGGAACCACTGGATAACTTTAATTGCCTAACTGTACTGTGAATCAGACATCATCTAAACAAAATAGATGTAATACTTCACTTTATATCTATCACATATAAATTTATGTATCATGATTATATGCATATGAGGTGTCATTTTATTTTAAAAACAATTTGCATGTAATGCATGCAATTACACTAATATGTGTAATATTCCCCCCTTCTGAAAACCAGATGACTTACATCTCTAGAAATGACAGCACTGGCTTGGGGTTGCGAGTGGTGGTGTGCTACAGCTGCTGATTTTACTAAAAACAATGTTTCTTAAATCAAAAGCTGAACATGCATATTGGCTGAGCATGCAATTAAAACAAAATAAAGAACTACAAGTGTCCCCTATTTGCAGGTGATTTTTTTTTTTAAACTGAAAGCATTTGGTTCAACTTTTGTTCTAGCTCTCATTCTCATGTTCCAAACTACTCAAAAATAAACATTCATAAAATACAACTTTATTTCTATATAGAAAATATTGCTGTAATTTTCCTACATTGTAATAAATACAATTGAGTTAAACCTTCAAAATTATACTGATGGGGGGACAGGGAATGGGGCTTGTCGTTGGTTCATCACATGATGTCTCTGCTGCTCCTTCCTCCTCAGGGGGAGGACTCCTCATACTCTTCCCCTGCTCCAGCGTGGGGTCCCTCCCACAAGAGACGCTTCTCCACGAACATTTCCAACATGAGTCCTTTCCCTGGGCTACAGTTCCTCACAAACTGCTCCAGCATGGGTCCTTTCCACAGGGTGCAGTCCTTCAGGAACAGATGGCTCCAGTGTGGGTCCTTTTCATGGGGTCACAAGTCCTGCCATCAAACCTGCTCCAGCATGGGCTCCTCTCTCCATGGGGCCACAGGTCCTGCCAGCAGCCTGCTCCAGCACAGGCTTCCCACAGGGTCACAACCTCCTTTGGGCATCCACCTGCTCTGGCATGGGGTCCTCCATGGGCTGCAGGTGGATATCTGCTCCACCGTTAACCTCCAAGGACTGCAGAGGGACAGCCTGCCTCACCATGGTCTTCACCATGGGCTACAGGGGAATCTCTGCCCTGGCACCTGGGGCATGTCTTCCCCTTCCATCTTCACTGACCTTGGTGTCTGCAGAGTTGCTGCTTTCACATATTCTCACTCCTCTCTTCTGGCTGCTGCCGCTTATATTTTTTTTCCCCACTTCTTAACTCTGTTATCCCAGAGGTGCTGCCACTGCTGCTGATGGGCTCACCTCTGGCTCTCTTGGACATATGGGAAGCTTCTAGCAGCTTCCCACAGAAGCCACCCCTGTAGGCCCCCTGCTACCAAAGCCTTGCCATGCAAATCCAATACAATGGTATTCTAAATATCATCAATTATTTACATGAATAATTCATAAAGATTCAATTTTCTCAGAGACAGTGCTACTTAACCAAGTAGTCAATACATTAGTTTCTACTGACGTTAGTAATACTGTAGTAGTAGTGTCTGGAAAATCTCACAGTACACGGGTCATCATGCAAATAAGATACTACACTGAACGCTATTGCTTGAGATCAGTGAGATTTGATCATCTACTGTCATTACAAGAAATAGGCCTATCAACATTTCAGAGTGTTTTACACGGACTCCCTAACATAGTTTTGCTAAACTTACGGCAAGTGCATTATCTTGTCAGTTTTGCACTTTCTATGTGGATTAAGTTTGTGATGTGCAGATTGCTAGAGAGGATACTATTTAAAGTCAGATGTTAAGTCCCATTAAGTAATTTACGCACTCATGCCAGGTGCTCCATATAGATATTTCAGATAGCAATTTTCTTAATATAGCTTACGTAAATACTTAAAATTTAAAGAACAGCAGATAAATAACAGTTTATCATTCAGGAAATGACAGTTTCATATAAATATAGATTACCAAAGTACATATGCGATTGTACACAGATTCAGAATATTAAGGTATTTAATAATTCACAGGGACGTCAAGGGTCAAACTAGAAACCAGTTTGATGCACACACAAAAAACTACTAAATGTAAAGGCTTGACAGATCCCTCTGTTATGTTCCTCTGTCACACATCCAGCAAACCCAGACTTCCTGCCAAATTCTTTCTGACTGTTCTGACTACTTTTCCCAGCTTCTGTCTAATAACGTTCTGCATCAATATCCTTTAAACATCAGAAAATGAAATGCTACATGGGAACTTTCTATTACAGACACTCTTCATGCTGGATTCTCACAATGTGTCTCTCCCATAAACAATGTAGATAAACACATCCTACCTGCCTCCATCTCTCCCATAGTCAGAATTCAGTAAGTTACTTAGAATTTTCTACCAAGATTGTACTGTAGATTTTACAATCAACTTCCTAATGTCAGAACACAGAGCACTGATTCCTATATAAAAAGGGTTCAACTTACTGAAGTCAAACAGTACCACAGAAATGTCATGTTTAATTCATGTGTAGTATAGTTTGTTTTATAAAATTATGATCATTATTTTCTGCCTCAATTTCATTTTACCTATAATTATAACAGCATTTAAAA
Organism: Larus michahellis; assembly: GCF_964199755.1. Classification (NCBI taxonomy): domain Eukaryota; kingdom Metazoa; phylum Chordata; class Aves; order Charadriiformes; family Laridae; genus Larus; species Larus michahellis. Next base: position 8,458,770 of record NC_133899.1, read on the forward strand.
ACTAAGGAATATTCCTGCTCTGTTTATCATCTTCAGAGACTAGCAATGAAGGTGAAGAGGAGGGGAAAACTGTCGGCTCGGCATACTGTGAACATAATCACGACTTCTAAACAGAACTGTAAGTTTAATATCCATACGGTTCCCAAAAACAGTAGGTGTTAAAATAGTTCTGAAAGAGCCCAGGAAGCCAAGCAGATTGAAACTGGTAGTATGGACTGCAAGAGTTCAACAAGCAGATTGGAAGAAAAATACAACAAATTAGAGATGCAGAAAAGAGAGAGGGTAACATATGTATTGGTGGTATCGGGAGCACTGAAACACAGTTTCAGCAAGTTCTGTAGTTACAGTACTGGTAGCATCTGAACAGGGTGCATTCAGTCAGCAAGTAAGACAATGAGATCTGAAATTAGAAACAAAGGTCTGGACAAGTAACATACATGGGAAGAGAACTGGGAAAACACTCTTCAAAGAGATGGAAAGTATTGAACCGTACAACCTAGTGTATTACAATAACTATGTGCATACATACATGTATATAAAATTGAAATGGCAACAAAGCAAACTAGGACAGGATTTGGGAGGGGAGATGGAACCACCCAGAGAATGCGCAAGCTATAAAGAACACCAACAGTTACATTTGTCCTGAAAGCAGAAAAATGAACTGAATGCAGCCTGTAAGAGAGCTTCTCTCACTCCTAGGAGTTCTTGAAACTTCTTCCTTGCAAACTGGTAAGACTCCCTAATTATAGCTGGTGAAACATGGGCAGAAAGGATTGACTAAAATTATTCTTCCTGTAGTTAGGACGAGAGTGATTTTTCTTTTATTGCATTTCAAAGGTTCTCTCACCTTCATAATAGTTATCTAACTGACACTGTGAGTAATAGGGCACAAATTGCAACTGGTTACGTGCTAGAACTGAATGTCAGCGTTGCTGATGTAATTCTGAAAAGGTTTGCATGCTATGAAATTGCATGGGAAGATGACAACTGAATGGCGGTGTTAGATAACATATTTCTATGAATCTTACCAAACTGCATTCAGAACGAGGAATACCAGAGGAAACTTCACACACCTGATTTGCAAGAGATAGAACAATACAATTAAGTGTAGAAACAGCTTTGGCCTACTCATTTTACACAGTGCAGATCTATTCTATTTAATTCATTGAACTAGAATGCCCAAAATTAAGGTTTTATTCTGAGCCTTAAATGTTCTGATTTCAGTGGAAAGAAAAATTCTCATTTTTAATGTTGCATTCACTTAGCTTTCAAAATCTGATCCATATTATGCTCCGTGTGTGCTAACATGAGTATTGTGGTAATCAATGCCATTTAGCACACTGAATTGATACAAGTAATTTCATTACTTATTAATATTGAAAAAGTGCTGGGATGAAATTTTCCTTACAAAGGCCTTTTAGCAAGTCCTACTTTTATTAGCAGTTAATATACTGTATGGGTACCATTAAGATTTGCTCTTCAAAATCCTGATCCAAATTCTTCTCTAGCTATATGTGAATACCACCATTAATAATAATTATGTTATTTCAAGTTTACAATGGAATAACTGAACCAAATTAGATATTGGAAAATAATGGTGGAAAATGAGAGGATGCACTCAATCACGGTACATATTCGTTTCTTAATGACTTTTTTTTTTGATTACTTAGTAACACCATAACACCAACTACAAGCCTCAATCCTGAAGACCTCTCTCATTAGCTTTATAAGGGTTTACAGAATTTTACATGACTATGAATAATACAGCACATGTTTTATCACATCTTATGTTTTCCATGCTGCATAGAAGAGAAGAAACTGAAGGTCAGACATGCAGTCACCCAGCCTTACAAAAAAGAAGGCCATCAAGCATGCCTTCTCCCATGTAGTAGCCACGATCAGAAATAACGTTATGCCTTTTTGCGACAGATGGCATACCATGTGAGAATTCTATATTACTTGTGTGTCACTGATGAAAAAAACCAAACCAAAACAAACAAAAAAACCCCAAAAATGCTGGTGGGGACAAACCAGTTTGTCTTGGCTGTGTGTAGTGGGCTATTCATTCTACACCAGCTAGGTGAGACCACTCTTTTCCAATGCTGTTTTCACTCCTGAAGCCATTAAAACTATCAACACTGGGATCAAGCGAAGAAAGTACTGGACTGATTTTCCCTCGTAGTTGTTCTCACATCCTTAAAATCTCAACTTAATCTTGTGCCTTCTTCACAATCCTGTAAGTCCCAGTACAGTACATGCTAACCCCTGATTTTTCAAAGGAATAAATATTTGCCTTTCCAGTATCTTCCAGGCCTACACGATGTGACTGAAAGCAAAGTTAGAATGAGCACATGGACATCTTTGAAAAAGAGTAATTCCTAGGTATTGGAAAGCCATTAAACTGTTGGCCTAGAACCAACTCTAATCAAAAGAACCTGCCTGCAAAGACAGAGCACACAGCCCACCATGCAGATACATAAGGATTTAATAAATGCTACATAAAAAGTCTTTATACTGCTTGTTCTGTCCACTTTTTGATCCATTGCATTTTCCAAGAACCCGGGTAGATTCATATGTAAAATTTAAGGTAAAATTTTAAATATCGGAAATTTCATCAGAGAAGTCAAACATGGTATTTCTAATTCATTTTTAAAGACTTAGTTTTATAAACTTTTGTCACCTTTGTACTCCTCTTTCTCATATCCAAAACCAGAGCCAAATAAATGTGTAGAAATCTACTATTTCATACTGAGATGACTTTCGTTTGAAAGTTTCCAGTCTCTAGACTTACTTGCATATGTCTACATTCTCTCTATCCAGAGAACTTTAACATGTGTTCAATCAAGGATTTGTGATATAACTTTTTCCATTGAGACAGCAATCTTAAGTTACCCATTTTAAAAGCTTAAGCAACTCCTTTGTCCTTTCACTTTAATAAGGCATCATAAACTTGCATGCTAAAAAATGAATGACTTTTCATTTCATGTTTTTAAAACATTTCATTTAATGTTTTAAAACATTGTATTTTAAAACACACCAGTCAAAAAGGAACAGTATGTAGTTGCATCTTTTGTTTGAGAAAAAAAATATTTTGTTCCTCAAAAAATTGAAAGAAGCACATTCAGGATGTTTCTTTTGCTCTTGAATAGAATTGATACATCATTCATTGTAATCTTCCTGTAACAAACGAACATTAAAACATCAGAATTGTGCCTCAACCAACCAGCTACAATTAGTTGTCTTTCTCTATTAAATAATATGAATCCTTAACCTAGTGTGCTAAAATCTAGTAACCTATCTCAGTATCAAAAAATCATGTAACAAAAGCCATTGCCTAAAACCAAACTGTTTTTTCCATTTTTGTGTTAAGCTAGAATCACCTCCCTTTTCTTAACTTCACAGATCTGTCACTGCAGAACAGGCACAAGAAGAACTCTGAAAATGAGTCCATTGAATTTCATTCGCTATACAAGCTCTTTGGTTAGAGAAGAGATTCCACAGAAAAGGGGACTGAGGGAATGGACGTAACTGAGAATCTGGCTTCTGTAAAACAGTGTTTATAGCTTCAGGTCTCAAGTTTCAAGTTCAAAGGTGAGATACAAACTATAATCCTTGTTGTGGTTTGTGCAGAATATGATTCTGAAGGCCAGACATTGAAAATAACACATAAATTTCGTATCGTTAATCCACCCCTATTTTGAATTCATAGAAAATTCAAGAGTTACACTTCATCTTAAAACTACAGTAATTGTAAACAGCCCGTTTCTTCCTTCAAACTTACTATTTAATTATGGTTTCTCAATGTAGATAGAACGGTGTAACATGGCCTGAAGCAAATAACCAGATTTAGGGCTTTTCAAACCAAGGTGAATGAAAATTGGAAACATTCCACAGGGACAGAGGTAGCAGCACCTACTGCTGCATACATCAGTAAGACACCTCATGGTCTCAGCTCTCCACCAAAAAAAGAAGAGTGAAAGAGACCCTCTTTCTTTATCCTAAGTTCTTTTATATTTAGAGCTTTGAAATGTGAAAAATGACATCTTAGAACTTTACCTGCAAATTCATACTCAGCCAATGTAAGGTTACTGAGATGATTTAGATTACTGAATTTAATTCAGGTTTATCTGTTTTTCTTTTGAAAGATAACCTTTATTAAGGTTACCCTTAAGGTATTACCATTGAAGTGCATCGTTTTGCTTTCTTTTTGGACTCATTTACCTACAAGCCCTGTTCCTTTCTTTCTTAACTTCATCCTACAAGAAAAGCATCTTCCAGTCTCAAGTCTCTCCTTTGTAGAGTTTGCCACTGACATCAAGCCCAGGCCTAAACTCTTTACTAAAATGACGAGACTTTATTAAAAAAAAAGAAAAAAAGAAAGAAAAAAGATAAGAGGCATGTTGTATAATTGTGGGTGCTTCATAAAAAAATTATATAGCAGTGACTACATAGTAAATTATGTGATAACATCATTTTTCATTTTCTCAGTCCCTTAGCTGTTCTTTGGGAAGTCTTGGCAGCTACTTCATTAAGAATTCCTCTCACTATATACAATTTTACTACACAAAGTCACATTGAAGTGAAAGATACATGCACCATTGAGTTTATTATGACTTTGTATAACAAGAATAATATGCATTTATAGTATATTGCAATGGACTATATTGTAAGTCAGGAAAAACAGGCTTAAATATACAATGTTTATGTGGTGAAAAGGCTGACGTTCAAAGACAAAGGCCCTAAAGGCTATACTTCTCAAAATATAAACCTGTAATAATTTATTAAATTTTGGGAAATAGATTAATTTTCCCACTCTTCCCTAACCCTAGTGCTTTTTAATTAAACATTGCTTCTTCCTCGCAGCTGGCAGCAAGGCCCCATTTCTGGTTTGATAATCCAAATGCAGATGGATTCCCCTATTTACACGTAGCACTGAAAACAGAAACCCAGCTCTGCCTGGCTAGATGCCAGCTCAGCCACAGAATTGCAGGTTCCTTGTCTTTAAAAACAGGGGAAGAAGTCAAACTCAGTTTTTCTGGACAAAGTTTCAGATAATGTTTTACAAATGAGTGAGATCTCATCCAGAACTTCCACTCATACGGAAAATATCATTCCGTTGTAAAGAAGGGTATTAAGAGAAAACATATGAGCTAAACTATCTCCCACCAACCTTAGGTCTGTGTTCATGTGCATCATTTCACACTGCATAATGTACATATTTCTCTAAGAAATAACCTAAAAATTTAAAAACACTGTATGTGTGATGTGTTTATGAATCTGCCAGTTACTTGGACTTTGCTGCATTTTCTCAGATGACTGATTACCACTAGAGTACCTCCCAGGGAGTTTAGCTGGCTGTTGTAAATTAAACTGTAAGGCCTTATTATATTAATTGAAGCAGAAATGCAAAAAAAACCCCAACCAAAACAAAAAACCAACAAAAAAAAAACCACAACAAAAACATCCCCCAACAAGACCTTAAAGTTCTTTTTGTTGAAAGATACTGCATGGCTCCAGAAATTCCTATAATTTATTATAATTTTCTTAAGTGCGGGCTTTTAGAATGACAAACTTCTGTAAGACTGAAATCTAGCAAAAGAAGCTTTCTTTCAAAGTCAATAAGATTCCCTCAGAAATCCAACATTAATTTTGTAGTACTCATCCCAGGATTACAGGGTGATTTAGATTCTTCATTATTACTTCTTGATATTTTGAATCTTCTATGAAGACTGGCTAGACACCAGCACTTTTAGAACTTCCCATTTGTTGCTGAAATGCTGTATGTGACAGGGTGGGGGTGAGGAACAACACATACGCTGGGTACAGTTGTGTTTGGTGCCATTTCCCTAGACTGATGTAAGTCTATGGAAACAAAGCAACTATTTCTCCTCTGTCAGAGGCAGAAATTTTAAATCTCTGCTTTGGAAAAAAAATACCTGTTCTATGCTTTATAAACTGCATGAACACAGTACTTTTACAACAACTGATGTGATTCTGCATCATTTCCTCAAATCAAGAAATTGTACATTTCCACAGTGAAATGTGAAACACTGAGCCAGCCGACTCTCCCCATAACTCCAGAATGCGTCTAAGCAACTTCCCTGATTTTAAAACATCTCAAAAGATTTAGATCTGAGTGCATTTTTATTCTGTGAAAGTGTCCCCTCTTTTTTTTGCCCCCCCTTTTTTTTTTTAATTTAAGTTCGCTCTGGTCATGTAACTACACAGTCAAGGCTCCTGGAAAAGAAATCCCACCACACCTTCTAATCTTATTATCTGAATAAATCTCCTATATTCAAACATTTTAAGATACGTATCACCATATGAAGTCAATGGAAGTCACAGGTCCTCAGAAACTCTTAGAAATTGAGACTGAATTAAAGCCTGGGGATCCAGTTCTCAAGGCTAAAAATCACAGACGTTTTTTTTAAAAGGTGGGTCTTCATTTAGTCATTGGTTTGAACAATTTTCCTTCCTTCTCCCAACAATTCTCTTAAATTTTTCCACAGCCAGTGACAATGTTCCTCACGAGCAGACAGTCATAGCTATCAATATATTATCTACATTCATGATCAGAACTCCTATAAAATGATAAAGAGTCTCTCAAGAAAGATATCTGGGGTTTTTTTAGGTACGGAGAAGGGAAAACTGGCTGGATTTTGTCTGATTTAAATTCCATTTAAACATTTTTCATTTTGTTTATCAAGATCCAACTTGCCTTCTGAAGCAAGTTTGCTATTCGTTACAGAACAGAATTACTAAGAAGATGTCAGTCTGTAGATTTTCCATCTCACATTAGGACTGCTTGGTGGGCATTCTGGACTTGATGAGAAACACGAAAAACACGAAACACGAGAAAACAATTCAGCCACTGTATAGCCCAGTCATCACCCTCTCATAACCCCCATGACATAGATGCTGCATCACTTCTTGACGCTTTAAATAAGGTAATTCTTCATTGTTACATTTTATTTTTTTTAGTGCTTAAGCACAGATCTCTTTTTACTTCCTGTGAGAGTGCACACAGAAAATAAACAATTACATTAGCCACTTCAGTATTGACAAAATTAACTGGATTACAGTCAGCAAACCTACAATCTTTAATTCTGAAATAAGTGGAAGTTTTCAGGGAGAGGATCAGCACTGAGCATATACATTTAAATCGCTTAATACTTCTATAATGATCTACATTGCAAAGCTAGAATTATATATTGAAGTTTAGGTCCTGTGAGGATAAGATTAAAAGAAAACAAAAGCAAACCCCAAACACACCAACCACACACACACACATCCTCTACTAGCTTTAACGGATTTTCATAAAGATATCTGAGAGTCAGCAAGAGGTCCAAGTCTTGAAAATGCAGAATAAAATTTTATGTGCATCTATTAATTAGTAGAAGGTTACTGTGGGACACTTAAGTAGAAAATCACATTAATAATATGACTAGAGGGGAAATCATTTAGCTGTAGGTTGCAATGGTGATGAATAGAAGTTGCCATGAACTTGAAAATATAATCTGAAATTACAATGCGGTGTCAAAGGTCAATGCCAGCTTTGTTAATTTAGTAAAAAGCTAATTATATTTACATCATAAACCACTGTTGTCAAGCTATCAAAAAAATGTTTTTAGAAGTGAATGAACAAATTGATTGATCAGTTGTCAATTCTATAGAGTTAGATCTATAGATTTAGAAAGTTAACCCTTACAAAACGTGACTGAAAGAAAACTGCTTGCAGAACCTGCTGCATCAAGAGTGTTCTCCCAGAGTCAAATCAAAAGCTACAAGCTGAGGTTACCAAATAGCCTACTCAAGACGAGGAAAAGCTACTTGCCATGGCTACCAAATTTGCAGTCACACTATACCAACTGGGTCACTTGCTAACATTTACTCTGTAACATACACTTCAATCAGTTACAGAGAACGGGCAGGCAAACAGCTTTGCTAGGCACTAGACAATTGCTTCCAGTAATGGGAATTTTGCACAAAGTTTGTGCATTCAAGCAGCCATTTTCAAAGTTTTCCACATCTACAGATCTCAACATTACAATATATATTATGTTAAAAGAATTAAGTTTGTGTAAATGCTGAAGTTGCATTTTTGGAAGACACAATAAATTTGTTTTGGGAAGATGAGATAATGGCAAACCTGATACAGAGCTTTAAAACAAACAAACAATAAGAAGAAAACAAAAAATAACCCCCAGGTCCCCCAAAACACACAACCACCACCACACTGCATAGTAAATATTTCCTAGAAGACCCAAACCCACATGAGTAACACAATAACTCTTTGCCTCATGCAGGAAATGAGATTGTATATTTACCACCGTGAGGATTTCGTACATGCTGACAACAATTGCATTCACTACTATCAGAAACAAAAGTCTGTATTATACCCTTTCAAACAGAGGAAGGGCTGAGAAGGCAGATAAAGCTGTCATGAAAGACAGCCCTGTAGCCAGCAATCTTTCTTTCATTATTTTAAATTTCTCCTTGGTCTTCCCTTTTTCATTAGCCCTGTCTGAATACGTAATTCTAACACTGTTAATGTTATATTGACTATTATATTCACAATGGTGGAGAAGAAGAAAAATGCATATTCAGGATGCACAAAACCAGTGTTAATGAACGGGTTGCAACGTTCTCTGAACTTTACTTTTAGTGCTTTCAGGGTATTATGTTGTTTAAATAGCTGATTGAGTTTTTCTGCATTCTTATTCGAATTGGAGCATTAGCATTTTTCAAGCGACATTTCAACCAGGAAGAAAAGAAACTTTTCTAAACGTGAACCTCTACATTTGCACTGTATATGGTAGTAACATAGGAAAATGATGTTTCTGTTATTCTGAGTTTCTGACATGATTTGAAAGTTGCATGCCTTACATATAGCATTATTTTACACTCAGCTAAAAATACTCGGACATCATGAGAAAGATCAGATTTTTTAGTGTTAGTTAGGATGAAAAATGTCAAATTAAGTCTTAACCATCCTCTAAAAGGAAAGCATCAGCTGGAAGGAGGTTAGCAATGACAAAGATTATTCTTGTAACCAGTCTTTTTAGTATTTTCTTTGTATTACCCTGGCACAAGAAACAGACAAGCATCGCTAAAACAAAGTTAGGACCACTGTCAGCAAGGAGTAGAAAGGAGCTATAATACCGAATGAACAGGATTATCTCAATGACTGCAGTTACAGAAATGGAATGAAAGCCGTAAGTACAAAAGTCAAGGCAATTCAGCTAGTAACTAAGAAGAAAAACCCAATGCTTACACCAAAGATCTCATCAATTGGAATGCTGCGGAGAATAGGGATATGGATGCATTAGAAGCCACCACTGCAATACACACTAGAAGGTGGGTCAAAATTATCTGCAGCCCATAGCTAGTCAATTATAAAAGGTAATTTATATCTAAATGATCTTGCATGCATAGCTAGACATCATAGATTTATTAGCAGTTGATATGTACTTTACACAATTAAAAAGAGATAAACAGGTCCTACCTTTATACTTAGGAAACTATTAGGAAGTTGTTACAACAGCTGTTGCAAATTAATCCAACATAATCCTTCTACATTCTGCCATTAGTTACACAATAAAATTGGAGCTTCTTGAAAACCAAAAATAAAGATGCGTGAAATTGTTCTAATTACATACTTAACTTATGAAAAATGAGACTATGATATTTGTCCCAATTCAAATCTCCTAGAAAATTAAAAGATAAATTAAAGCACCTTACTTTGAACCTGTTTACATTTTACCACAAGATTTCCACCCAGTGAGATCTTACCTTAAATTAAGATACTTTGCCTTAACGTTCTTATGACCAGGGAATTTATTTTCCCTATTCATCTAATATACTAAGAATTTATCCTCAACTGAAAAAAATCCCATAATAAACTACAGAATAGTAGTAGATTACATGCAAAAAAAAAAAAATCACAGTAAAGTATTCAAGCACTTTATTTCTTTTTATACTCAAACTTCAGGAGCTTTTTAATACACCTTTCCACTGCCACATTCGTTATGAAACCTGACTGGGAAGACAGAAGTGTGAAAGGAATCAGAAAGGCTTTAGGAATACTGAAAAATAAGAAAAGTTACAAAGAAAAAGAAAAACTGTTTGGAACATTGGAAAATTACCTGTCACCAATGACATTCAGCTGTGAAATGATGGCATCTTAATATCTTCATCTAAAGAGTCTTGATTTGAAATATTTATAAAATACATGAAATGGGACCCCTGGTAACAATGAGAACTGTCAAGTCCTGAAAATAGTGAGTATTGCAATGCATTTTTTTCCCCATCAAGCTTAAATCCTGTATTTCAGAACTGGGGAAGGAGTATCACCTACAATGCAGAGTCTGGGTTTTTTTCTTCCAAAGAATGACTTCCAATGCTATTATTTCTGGTCATATAGTATGCAAAGTCCCATCACTGGCTATGTTGCTCTCCACCAATTAGCAGTCATAGTAAACAACCTCTAGAAACTCCAATAGCAAGGGGTGGGGAGGAAGGAAGCACACACACAAAAAGGCGGCATTTATTTCTACACCACCACAGTGGGGGCATTTCTTCTCTAAGAAATCTTAGTCTTCACTGCCACTTTAGAGAGGGAGTTTAGTGGTACAAAGGACCTACAAAAAATGCCTGCTAATCCTTTTTTAGCCCACTGTGCTGAGAAGACTCCACCTTTGTACACTTGGTGTTGTTCTCTTGGTTCTTTAGTACAAAAAGGGATTGTAACATCTTAACTTAATCATGAAAGTAAAATTCGGATAAACAGTATATGAATAAAGACCAAGCAAAATTTGTGCCATCCAGTTTCTTCCCCTTCCTCATCAACAAACACCAAACAGTTCTCTCCCAGTGTTTCTTTTCACCTATCACTGACCAAAAAGGAATTGTCTGCACTTCACACTGCAGTGCCAAGAGATACATATGAACTCAGCCCAAAGCATCCTTCTCAAAAGATACAACTGAAAAGACCGAAGACTGCTGTGATAATTTCTACTTTGCCGGAAGACCAATGTTTCGCCTTATTAAAACATCTTTTCTTCAACAATTATCACAGGAGAAAATGGAAATTTTGAAAATAATTCCTGGTGTGGACTGTAAAAATTTCAACCAGACATTTGCAGTCTCCAGTAATTTCCCTCATCTACGGCAATGACAATTATCATCGGACAATGATGTCACAGGATTTCTGCAAGGTGACCTAATTTCTCGAGTGTCTTAAATTATCATGTGAGCTAATTATTCTGGCAGACCTGGGAGGAAGTAAACCTCGGGTCACAACCCTGAACCAAGAAATTAATGTCATGAACCCCACAGAGTTTCAATATTTTTCTGATTTGTTGAGAAAATTCTTTGATATATATTTGTTATTAATACTCATTTAAAAGTGCTAAAAAAATAAGGGTGAAAATCTGAGAAGTCATCTTGCCTGTCCTGGTGAGTTAAGACAAGACAAAAGTCCTCATACGTGCTTTAGTCTTTAAAACCTACAGTGACAGAGAAATAACTGTGATAATGTGCCCACCAACGAGAAAGGGTTAAAGAACTTTACATGCTTTTCCTCCCACTCACAAGAAATTATATGCCCTTTGTTTCAAATTAAGCCATTTTCCCTTCCTATTGAGAGTTGGTAGTTCTATTTATTTTATGAAATGCTGCACAATGCTACTATAGCACTTATCTGCAAAGACAAATCTAAAACAATGCCCCAAAGCCCAAATCTTACAAAACCATTAAATCTTACTTCTTGCAAAACAAGGAAGTGTCAGAAGATTCAAGACTAGTATTAAGTATACTAATACACTAGTTCTTAGTTTTATGCAACAGTATCACTGGCTTTCTCTACAACTTTGCTTATGTTTGGTCTCTCCAGTATTTGTATATCTGATCTGCAGCAGCCATGCAATCCAGTTCTTAGAGGACTAAAGAAGCTCACTGAGGTTACAGGCACTCCGATGGCAGGTTTTAGTCGTGAAACCTCAAAAGTATAAGCTCTGATATTAATATACTATTAATATATTATTTAAAATTTATCTGGTTTTATTGCAAGTGGAATACTATTCAAAGTAGTCTATAAAAATGGGAATCCATTAAATGATAAACTGCTCACAAGTGGCTGAATGATTACATGCATGTTTGCTGGTATACATTTGGGTATGAGTCTACACTTCCTGAATTTAGAATTAAGTGTATGAAAACCCAAGGAACCAAATCCTCTGAACAAAAAAGCTTTCATGCTCCCTGCAAAAGTGTCCTAATAAATGAAATATTCATTTTATTTACACCATACCACATTGCACTTCAGCCCATACTTTGAAAGAGATCTAGTACAGGTAAGACAGTCACTGTTTTCATTTTGTCAGAGCAAAAGCTCATTGGCTTCAGCTTCTCATTTTTCATAAAAACAGACAGACTTAATGGAAAATATCAGTGGTCCTCCAGTAATCGAAAGGATTAAGTTTAAAGGTTCATATTTTTTGCTAAGCATTTGACATTAACCTTTTCAGTTGGGGGTGTGTGTTTGTCGCGTTTGGGTTTTTTCCCCGATTCATACAGGAAGACACAGGGTCTCTCGCATTGTTTTGAAATTTAAAAAACATCCTAAATTAGAATAACCAATCTTTCAGCCCTTGGAGTACGCTTTAAATTTCGTCTTTGTCGAGATTAACCAAAACTCACCAAATGCACTGATCCTCTCACAACTGTCGTGTGTGTGTGGTTTAGTAGCAAGGACTACACACCAAAAGGGAAAAACGTTATCTGCATTTGTGAGAAGACAGTATCACTCACACAATTAACATCCTAATTTCCTGGTGGATGCATAGCTGAATGATTTAAGATATCAAAAGCATTAACAATTGGTGCCAATAAATGGTAGCAATACCATCATATTTTGTATGACTAGTGCATATTTCATGTTCATTGCCCCAGTAACAGAAGAAAAAAAATAATAAAAATCTCCACACAACTAACCCAAATGTGAGAGCATATTCAGCTATAACTGAAAAACAGTATTTGTATTTAGTGCCACACTACTTTTAATCATCTTTTTTTCTTGTTTAATCATCAATAAATGAGATCAAAGGCTTAAGTAGTGATTAGTAACGAGGAGCCATCAAAATCAGTTGTTAAAGAATTGAGGTATTCAAAGTCAATAGTTATGTCATGCAATTTCACACTGGCCAACAAAAAAATGCCCCTTAAATATATAAATCAGACAGAAAAGCCAGAATAAAACAAATACTGGAACCCAAAACCACAGCTGCCAGTTTTTCAGTCCTTTTGTAAAAGTTCTCCTAATTAACACTGTATTCTGTCCAATCGAAGCCCAGTGCAGAACACAGCAACAAGCACATTCAAATGAAAGATAAATAAAAGTACATACACATTTTAATTTAGAAAGGAATAAGCCCCCCCGCCCATTTGCCAAATGTTTCTCTTGTTACTTAACACATC